>NW_027526295.1:113055389-113730389 GCF_048455015.1 Haemaphysalis longicornis | reverse complement strand
TGTGACCCCTAGTATATCAAGCCGTTAACAGTAGCAGGCGAACAACCAGCACGCCAGCGCCGCCGTGTGCTTTCCCACCACCCTTTCCCACGCTCTTAGTGGATCCGTCAGGAGGAAAAGTTAAGACAACCCTTTTTTATGACCTCACCAGTCAATTATCACTCACGCGCCCAGCCGCGAAAATTAGGATACAGCAAGTGCTTATGGCCATAAAAATTCAACAAGAAACTAAAAAAAATCAGACACCACCTCCCTCCCAACCGATCATGCAGATCGCGATTGGTGCCATACCCGCAGGTAACTTGAATTCCGAGCCCAAAGTGACGCATGAAACTTAACAGCCAACCATAGCTGCCTGCTAGGCTACTCATATGTACTCAAACTCCAAATGGACTTAAGACTCCTATTTACTCAGAACTCAAAATGTACTCAAAACTCAATATGTAATCAAACTCAAAATGTGCTCAAACTCAAAATGTACTCAGAACTCAAAATGGACTCAAACTCAAAATGTACTCGGAACTCAAAATGGACTCAAACTCAAAATGGACTCAAACTCAAAATGTACTCAGAACTCAAAATGAGCTCAAACTCAAATTGTACTCAGAACTCAAAATGAACTCAAACTCAAAATGGAATCAAACTCAAAATGTACTCAGAACTCAAAATGGACTCAAACTCAAAGTGTACTCAGAACTCAAAATGGACTCAAACTCAAATTGTACTCAGAACTCAAAATGGACTCAAACTCAAAATGTACTCAGAACTCAAAATGGACTCAAACTCAAAATGTACTCAGAACTCAAAATGGACTCAAACTCAAAATGTACTCAGAACTCAAAATGGACTCAAACTCAAAATGTACTCAGAACTCAAAATGGACTCAAACTCAATCGGACTCAAACTCAGTCGTGATCACTCGGCTCAAACTCACTCAAGCTCAAACTCACCATGCCACACTAGCCTCGCGCTCACTCAAACTCAAACTCACGCGTGAGTTTGAGTCCAAATGAGTCTGAGTGAGTGGACTCATGAGTGAGTTTGCCGACCTCTGATGTATTGGTGTATCCTCCAGGTGCAATATTTAAGCGTCCGTTTTATAGAAAATTTTTTAAAGCGAACAAATTTCTTACTTCGAGCTGCATTGACATAAATAAAATCCTAAGATAAATGGTCGTACGAGCTCACAGAACTGTTGGGCACGGTAGTAAACGTTCGGCTGCACCAAGATGTTAAAGCTTAAAGCGTGAATGGAGGTCAGTTTTGTTTGGTTGACGTACTTATCTTAAAGCTGAGAGAGAAAGGAAAGGTCCTTTAGTGTAAGAGTAAGCTTACATGTTTGTTGTTCACCAAAACCGCTGTGAAACTACGAAAACTATCAAAACTGCTGGATGTATTGAGAGGGAATGATAGAGAGAAGGTAGTTACAGGGAAATAAAGAATACGGGGAAAATGTGGGATGAACGCAGACAAGGATAGAAAGATCCAGTTGGTCAGGGTAGTATGAAACAAAATTTTAAACATTGCTGAAGTAATCATACATATTTCAGTTAGGCCAAAGCCTTCTCGACACTTCAATGCCCATAGTCCTTGCGTTGAGACTATGGAGAGGGCAACGGGTCGAGAAGTACGTTTATTATTACGTGTCCGGCCCACAGGCATTCATTTTTTTCTCCTCGGTGGAACTTGCCTTCTATATAAGCGGGATATTATAGTAAGAAGTGCTCCATGTCCTACAATGCGCAGTTTTTGCCGTACGTTCTCGTGGACCTGGCTTATTGAAACAGTTACTGCTTGTTGAGCTCCGGGTGGAGATGTAGGTGGTAGTATAAAATTTATATCCGCTTGGGAATTTTTGTGGCACGTTTATTGCGTGTTGTACAGAAAATAGTGGGGTGGTTCCACGGTATGAAGCGAGGTATATGAGTTCTGCTAAAACAACTGGGTTGGACAGATCTCTGGCATTAAGCTTGGTGAGCTCTTTCCACACCGACTTGAAATTTCAGCTTGAACAAAAAAACGATAGGGCTTAGGAAGGAAACATGGACACAGTGCTGTGTCCTTGTTGGGTCCTTCCTAAGTCCTATCTTTTTTTTATTCAAGCTGAAATTTCAAGTCGATATGGAAAACCAACTCGCCCAAACCCAAGCAATTCTTTCCACACATGATGCATTTGTAGTCCTGTGCGAGGACCTGTTTCTCAAAATACCACAGTGGCCTGACAGCCACTGAAACGTAATTTGGTTAACGGCGACTAACGACCGTAACAAAATATGGTGTAAATATCGTGTACCTTAACGTACAGTAATGACAGCAATGTGAACTATGTATGTATGTATTTATTGAACTATAGAAGGAAAGGAAGGTCCACCAGCAGGTGTAGAGTGTCCCGCCTAGGGGCGGACAGCAGAACGCCGGCTGGAGTAGGGGAGCTGGGATAGGGAGGAAAGAGTACAAAGGAATAGGTGGATGGGGTAGAGGGCTGACACCAATCACAAAAAACACATAGGCAAGATTAAGAAGGAACATATATACAACGAATAGGTGAAAAAATAAAAGAACAAAAAACGAGGAGTTAAACAAGAGCAAAGGACAAATACATATGAACACTAGACATGAATAAACATGAAGGTATAGGACACAATGGTGTAGCAGAAAAGACACCTGCACACATACACACGGACACACAAATATATACACGCAGGAAAGCTGCGCCTGCACCAGCTATCTTACAACCTGGACGGTTACATGATTTCGTAGCGGAGTGTGCTGTGGAGCCCCGAAGCACCCAGGCATGTATCCAGGGCCTCGAGCAGTTTGTCCCGCTCCCTTGCACTGCCTGGGGGCTAAAGCAGTCCCTCAAGCGACCACACTCCTCGTAGCACTGCCAGAAACTACGCCCACCCTGCAGCAAACTTGAGTCACTCGCACAGTACATGCGGCAGGGACTGCACGGGCGCTTGGCAGTGAGGGCAGGTGGGGCTAGCCACCCGCCCCAGTCGGTGCTTCCGCTCTGTTTCACCCCGTCCCACACGCGGAGGCGCAGGATGGTCGAGCAAGCACCCGAATTTTATCAGGCATTTTCACAGCAACGCTTTAAGGATGTGATAAATGCTTTTGAAGCCCATCCTTGGCCCACAATTTCGCCACTATTATGAGCTGAAGGTTCTAAAGAGAATTTATTATAACCACAAGCTGAACATTTTAGGGTGCGAGTGGGTTTGCGAGCCTCTCGTCCGGTTGAAATGTTCGGCTGTCAACCTTTTGCAGTAGTGATCAGTCCTGACGTAAAAACGTTTGTTAATGCGCCTGGAGAATTCATGGAGGCAACTGGTCATGGTTGCACTGACATCGCCTTCCCAGTTCTGTGTGTTAGTTGCAGATCTCCACCTACCTCTGTCGTTGCAAGTTTGTGCCTTTTAGGGCCGAGTCATTTGATGCCCGTTCCTGGGCTGAGCGCCGTCGTTGTCATCGTAGTAACTGAGTAAACGACAGCACGACGGAATAGTGAAAGAAAGCAAAGGAGGAGACTGTCGCAAAATTTCAAGAGAGGGCGGTTTGCAGTGGCGGCGCGAGCCGCTTCTCGGAAAGTGTGTTTGGGGGGGGGGGGGGGCACAGAGGGCAGTACTCTGTGCCCGCACAAGACGCTCGACTGCGCGACGCGTGGCGAAAGCATAAGGGGAGTGTACGCATGGCGATGATGTGCGCATGCTTCCTAAGACGCGGTTTGCAGTTCCTCCCTGAGACGCACTTCGCGCTGCCAACGCAGAGGCTCACCATAGCTGCCGTCGAGAAAACGCACGAGTGAATGCTTCCTCAGCGCACTGCAGCCATCAAGAGTGAGTGCTGAACTGCGAGGAAGGCAACCGGTAGGGAGCTTCATCAGCCGTTGCAACCACTCAGCTGGGAGCGTGGGAGCTCAGCACCTCCCACGCCAAAACCCCGATTGCTGACCCATAAGTCACGCAAACGATGCATGCGCTTCGTCAGCCACTGCGAATGCAAGTTTTCTGTAACCTTACAAACATGTCCATCAGAAATTCTTTGCCTAAACATATTTTTCACATTCAAAACAGCTAAACAGGTGCGTGGAAATATCGCAATAGGGAATATCGTAATCGCCAGCCATTTCTTTCTTCTACTTTTCGTTAAAACACCTCAATAGCAGCACATTTCTAAATGAGTTTTTCTCGCTTCCGCTTCGTTAGAGGTATGTGCACCAAGCAAATTTTAGATGAGGTTGCATGATACAAAAGGGAATAAGTGAAGCTGCTGATTGTAGCCATTTTAAAATGTTACACTTGCTTCATTAGGCGGTTTAATAGCCTGCTTTTATTTGCTGCGTGTACCTTGCCCCGCACAAATTTCTCTATGCGCATCACTAAATTTTAGTCTCTGCATTTGAGTCGCAAATAATAAGTGAGCCGGCACCGTTCTGATGTGTGCGAGCCTTGAAGATTCAAAGCATTCTCCGGCTCCGGCTAGGCAGCAATGGGTGTAAAGGGCACTCTGCCAGTAAATGTTTCAGCGCAGACCTATACTTTGGCGCAATTAAATCTTCAGGGAATCGTCGCAGCTGGCACGTCGCCATAGAAACCTGTAAAGGGTCTTTTTATGTCGCTTAAAGGTTACCAATACTGCTTAAAGAATGTCTAAATAAAAGTGATTCATGAAGTGGTATTTATTTGTCACTACAAACTAAAAACTATATAAACGTACCCATTGCATAAAGGCTCCATTATTCATGCGCGACACACGAACATTCTATTCAAATATTCAATGCAATTACAGGTAAGTAAAAGTATCGGTTTGTGACTCAACCGCCATTGTGATTTGCCGTTACACCGTGGTTCCAGGCAGAAGGAGGCTTTGAGGAAATGTTGGGCCGAAATACATACTAGGCATTAGATGATGATGATCTTTGTCATCTTATACAGTGTGTGGTTGTTCTATGCATTGAATTACTTGAGAAATGAGGATCCAAAGGACACCCGTGAAAATATGGCGTGCAGAGCCAGAACGCGAAAATGACGGCTCTGGGGTAGATTTCGAGGATCATAGTTTCGCTCAGTCGTTCCAATAAATTCAAATGAGTCAAATCACAATTACATTGCCAAAATTGTATTGGTACAACAACAAACAAAACACTGTCACGGTCAATTTGGTTCTACCTTGGCTTAAAAGAAGTCGACGTTGTGTAATAAACAAAATCCCTAAGTGTAATTTTTTAAAGCAATATAAAATGGGAAAAACAAACAATACTTCTGTTCCAGAATTTCATAATCAATTTGTTTTATTGCGTGATTGAGAAACATTGTTCCCACGCAGATCAAAGTATTATTCTATTATTCATAAGTTCATTCACTTATTCAATATTGCAGTATTGTGCAGTGCACTGCGGCAAGTTATAAAGTTAGGAATACCAATTTTTCAAAAAAAGGCTATTGGATACATTGCCAACGTACATTTCGTACATCCCACTCGTGATCGCCACTCGAAATATAACATTCTTCCTGTCTTTTCTTCATACGAAACACCTCTACTAATACACAAACGTTACGCATAATGAAATAATAACTTTATAGTAGCTTTATCCAACTAAGAGAGAATCCCGAAAATCGACAAACATGGCATAAAAATCTTGATATTACCAACACTTCGAAAGTACTATGCCTTGCCAGTTTTGTTAAATAAATTGCCCAAAGACAAATTTGACCCGTTTAGAAAAAGCATTAATGCAATTAGGTTGCTCGTTGAGCAACATGCACATCATACACGAACTGACTTTTGCAAACACTTTTTCGTGTAGTTATATTCTCGCTGGGCCGCCTATTCTTTGTATAATTATTAGCAGTTATTATGATTTTCTGCCAGGTTTCCCTCAATGTCATGTGTTTAAATACTTTCCGTAGATGTTTGTTTAACTTTAAAAGAAATTCACGCATCGCCACGAAGGGAATCAAGACGAGTGGGCGAAGCACTGGGGACCGCCCTTACCGTAAACCGCCCGTGAGAGTGCTACTGCTGCGAAACGATATCCAATCGAACACGATACAATGCAAATCAATTTATTACAAACCAATCTAATTATATCCATTTCAATAAAATCAAATTCAAGCCAGTCCAATCCAATCCAAATGCAATTTCATCCAATCCAATCCAATGCTCCTCGCGCATGCGCAGCACGGCTCTCTCGGAAGCACTCTCTCGCTCTCTCTCTTTCTAACCTTTGTGAACCTTCTATTTTGTTCTTCTTACCTTTTTGTGAACCTTTTGTTCACAGATGTTTCGATTTACACGGTACTATGCCGTGAGCACCGCTTAAAGAGAGTCTATCAGAGGACAAGATAAAGCAAGGAAGGCTTTGAAAGAATTGAAAGGGGGCAAAGCACCTGGTGAAGATCAGAGAACAGCAGACCTCCTGAAATATGGTGGGCAAATTGTAATAGTAAAACTGCCAAACCTGTACACGCAATGCCTAATGACTGCGAGTGTAACAGAATCTTCGAAGTACGTGAACATCATCCTAATGCATAAGAAAGGTGAGATGAAGGACTTGAAAAATCACAGCCTGATCAGCTTACCGTCAGTCGTATACAAGGCACGTACCAAGGTAATCGCTAACAGAATTTCTGCCACCTTAGATTGCAGTCAACCGAGAACAAGCAGGGTTTCGTAAAAGCTATTCAACAATGGACCATATTCACACGACCAATCAGGTGATAGAGAAGTGCGTGAGGTATAGCGAACCCCATATATAGCCTTCATAGATTATAAGGAAGCATTTCATTCGGTCGGAACCGCAGCGGTCATTCAGGCATTCTGGAACCAGGCTGTAGACGAGCATTATCTAGAAAGACTAGACGGTATTTACAGTGGACTACAGCTACCATGATACTCCATAAGGAGAGCAGTAAAATACCTATAAGGAAGGGCGTGAGACAAGGAGACACAATCTCGCCAATTTCATTCATAGCATGTTTAAAAGAAGTATTCAAAACTTTTTATTGGGAACAGGTGGGAGGAAAGGTTAATGGAGAATACCTCAGTAATCTGATTTGCTGATGACGTATCCTTGCTAAGTAACTTGGAGGACGAATCGCAAAGCATGCTAACCGCACTGGGCAAACAGAGTAGAACTTTCGGCCTGAAAATTAGTATGCCGAAAGCAAAAATAATGATCAATAAACTCGGGACAGCACACCGATTTGAGATAGGTAGCGACCAGTAGAAGTGGTAAGCAAATATATCTACTTAGCCAAGTTGTGAACAGTGTTCTCAAACATGAGGCAGAGATAATTCGAAGGGTAAGAATATGCTTGAGCGCATTCGGCAGGCATTCTCAGAAAATGAATGACAGCCTAGCATTGTCCCTGAAGAAGAAAGTGTATGACAGCTGCATCTTACCGGTACTCACCTACGGGGCAGAAACCTGGAGGCTCACTAAAAGTGTTCACCTTAAATTCAGGACCCCTCAGCGGGCAATGGAGTGGTAGATGATGGGTGTAACATTAAGGGACAAGAAGACAGCGGAGTGGATCAGGGAACAAACGCGTGTTAAGGAAATTATAGTAGAAATTAAGAAGAAGAAATGGACGTGGGCAGGGCATGTTATGCGAAGGCAAGATAACAGTTGGTCATTAAGGGTAACAGAGTTGATCCCTAGAGAAGGCAGGCGGGGCAGAGGGCGACAGAAAGTTAGCAAGGTTGAAAACTGGGCTAGTTGGTATACGGTCGTGATTAACCAGCGCCAGCTAAACGGGGCAAGAGAGGAGTACACAACACGAGCGCTACTAAGAACTGAACTTTTATTGAAAAAAAGGGAAACATATGAAGAGTTTAGCCTGTGCAATAACCATAGCCGTTGAAGTACACCACGCCATAAACACAATCTCCACAACACCGATAACAGAAGCTCAAGTAGCGTTGAGATAAGCAACTTCAATATCCCGCAGTGACACTGAGGGCGAGCTAATTTACGTGTCATATTTCTTTTTAACCAAGAAGGTTTCCTAAATTTTCATCGTGCGCGTGTAATTGTGTGCAAACAGAAAACTTGTATGGTTAAACTACGGGTAACAACCACGCTTTAAGCAATACGACAAAAGGTGGGACGTCGGTGTGCCCTAGAACGTGTTGCGATATTCCCGCAGGCGCTCAATAATGCACCGTCCCGTCTGTCCATTATATATCTTATCACACGACTAGGGGATGCAGTACACAACGTTAGGTTTGTATTCCAAAAACTGTGACTGGTGTTTTACACCACAGCCCTCTTTGTGCGAAGACCCTGTTTCCTTGCTGTTGTCTACTCCCTGTCGATCGCGGGAAAATGCTTTTCTTACTAATTGTTTTGGAAAAAAAAACCACACCCACGTTGAACCTGGCAGCTATCTTTTTCACCCTGTGCGAAACTGCGCGCATGTACCTGATAACAGCCGAACGCTGTAGTTTTCCCTTTGCCTGCTTGACCTTCCGGAATATTTTTTTTTATTTTGAGAAAACTTTCTTAGCCAAGTTACCAGTTACCAGATTAAAGTTACCAGACCAAAAGAGGCAGGATTCCGGGAACATGCACTTGTTTCGGCGGCTAAGAAAGGTGTCTCAAAATTTTAAAAAGTTCCGAAAGGTCAAGGCAGGCAAAGAGAAAACTACAGCATTTTGCTGTTATCTCTTATATACACGCAATTTCGCAAAGGCTGAAACAGATAGCTGGCAGGTTCAAAGTGCACGTGGTTTCTTCCGCAAAAAGTAAGTTAGCAAAGCTTTGTCCAGTGATCGACAGAGATTTAGAAAACAGCAAAAAAAGAGGGAATTCACACAAAAAGGGCTGCGGTGTAAAACAGCCGCCACAGTTTGTTGAATGCAAAACCAACGTTATGTACTGCATGCCCTTGTCGTGCTATAAGATATATACTATTGGACAGACGGGGTGGTGCATTATTCGCAACATCAGAACGCGTTAAATGGCACACCCACGTCCCACCTTTCGTGGTATTGCTCTAAGCATTGTTGTTGCCCTAAGTTTAACCATAGAAGTTTTCTGTTTGCACACAATGACACGCGCAGTAGGGAAATTTGGAAAGCCTTCCTGACAAAAAAATTCGCGCCAATCAACCCTGTGAATTTGATTGGACTGAGAAGCCGTAAACGGCACCCTCAATAATTACCCATGCGACGTCACTTAAATTCACTCACGTCGCTCTACAAATAGTGAAACCAGAGATAAGGTAAATGCACTTAATCACACCCTTTATTACTTCAAAGAGATATTATTGGTTTGGTTAAATCAATGCATTGTTCATGAACGGCGGTTGGTTGAGTTGTAATGGTGTAGCACTTCAGAATACCCCTTTTTTATAAAACAAAAGGAAGCTCAAACCCGGAGTTAGACGATCACACTTCTCTGTCTACGCCGCCGCGGGCGGAGGTGACGAAATCGGCTGCAGAGAAGGTGGAGGAGGGCGAGGAGAAGGAGGAAATACTTCTATTCAGATTTAGGAACTGGCCAGAGTGCAGCCCGGGGGAGTGATTCCTTCTTCATTGGAGCCCATGTGCAGTCCGCGGCGCCTGTGCTCTGTCCACCAGATGAAGCTGGGTATGCAGACAGGGGCTGGATGGCAGTATCTTCAAGTGCTCGTGTAGGGTAGTTGACGGAAAGATAGGAGGGTGCTCAGGGCTAAACCCGTACCCCCAGGTTATGTGGCGGAGTTTTCCTACTTCTGAGCAAAACTTACATTCAGGGTCGTAACGATTCGGGTGCATTAGGTGAGGACGCGTCCGGTGAGGGACGGAGAATGGATTGTATGGGCCATAGGGTAATTTGTTTTTCTCTGGAAAGGTCGAGGTAACGCGAAGGTAGGGTCTGTTTCTAAATGCAATGACGCTGGGTTATGTCCCTGAATGAGACAAGTGGGTGACTGTCCTAGTGCAGCTCCATAGCACGGGGGGCAAAAGTGCTGGCTTGGTAGGCGTATTCGTTGCCCTCCATGGAAGGGTGAGGGGTTGTCCAGATGAGCTGAATAGAACTATTTAGGGAGTGGTTTTTTAGCACACGCAGTGCAGGTCGGGTAGGCTTGTTGGGAATCGGTGACTACCTTACGAACCCCTGGTTGAGTGAGAGCAAAGGCGATGGCTGCCTCTTCTCCTGCTGTAATGTGTTCGGTCTTGAGTAAGGCACAAGCAACGAGGTTGGTTCTGGAGGTAGTCACGATGATGGCTTGATGCTGCCCTTGATGTTGAGACGCGTTTGTAAAGATAACTGCATGATCTCAACCGAGGGTGGTGTTTTGCACTGGAGCCCGTGCTTGCCGGCCACCCTCGTCGTGTGAGGGGTTCGTATTGGTCTCGTCGCCAAGAGTCCAGGAGTACAGCAACCGGAGTGATATTCTGCGCTGTCCAGCCATTTTGGCGAAGGGTGCGGTGACCCGCCGCAGTTCTGTTCATTCACAGATTCTGGTAAGATGGCCTTCTATCAGCTCTTCCACCGTGTTGTGGAGCCCTGTGCTATGCAGCCTCCCTGTGTACGCACTCATGAGAAGATGAATGGCCTGCTGGACCGCCTTTGTATGAATATTGCAAGCATCTCTATGTCCTCCTTGCCGAAAAGAATACAGGGGGCTGACGGAAGTGATTCTCGCGAGGACAAAAGCTTGAAATAATCAAAGGGTGTCGATTCCTTGATGCCTCGCTTTTTGGTGACAACTCGCCTGATCATGTGTATGATTTAATTGATGCTGTGTTTGAGGTGCAGCAAAGATACGTCAGCCTTTGTGTTGGCCAGAAGATGTAGTCCCAGGTTCTTGATGCTGGGGCTTGAAGTGATGGCCTGGCCATCAAGGACTACTTCAATGTGTTCTTTGATGTATCGTTTGGCGTGAGGGCGGGCGACCAGGAGCTGTGATTTTTTACATGTACACTGGCGGCTACAGATGTTAGCACATTGGAGCACTGGAAGTGAAATGGCATGCGTTTGTGTGGGTTTCCTTTAATTTTTGTAACTCCTTGCACACACGCAAGGCGCACAAAGGGCTGCTAGACCTGTTGTGGGCGGAGCGCACAGTGGCGCGAGAGATCGCGTGACGCTCTGACGTGGCATTCAGCGACCATTCAGGAGGTAAACCCGTCGATGTGCTTGGTGAGTCAACCCCCTATTTTCCCCGTCTCCACGTGAGCTACTAGCTAAATCGGTAAGACAACGGGCTCTCGCTTTGTTGCTCTATTAGTTTCAGGTTTGATTCCTGGCGGTGCCATAAAATTCTTTTAATTGTTCGCGAAAGTTTTCTGTTGACACTAACGGTCGAGAAAGAACCCTTGAGGGGTAGAGGTAAAAAGCTTCGCTTTAAAACAATTCTGACATTTGCACTAGGTCGTCCTCCGTGTCACTGCGGGATATTGAAGTTGCGTATCTCATAGTACTTGAGCTTCAGTTATCTGTGTTGTGGAGATTGTGTTTACCGCGTGGTCTACGTCACGGGTGTGGTTAGTGCGCAGGCTCAACTCTTTACATGTTTTCCTTGTTTTCAATAAAACTTCAATTGTGAGTAGCACTCGTGTTGTGTACTCCTCTCTCAGCCCGTTTAGTTTGCACTGGATAATCATGAGAGAAAGTTTGATTGGAAGATGAGATGAAGAAGTTTGCGGGAAAAATTGGTCGCAGTTAGCACAGGACCGGGGTAAATGGAGAATAATGGCAGAGACATTGGCCCTGCAGTGGGCGTAGGTATTCTTGTGGTGGTGATGTTGATGAGGCGAGGACGGACGCTGGACAAGCCTCGCCCTTAAAGGGACACTGAAGGGATTTGAAAACATTGCGGGATTACGTGCGCAAATTGTATTCCGGAGTCCCTAGGCCTGTTTTCACCACTCTGAGCGTGTTTACGCGAATTTATTTAGTAGAAAAATGGATTCGAAAATGCTTTCCTCCTCTCTGTACCCTCGCCCATTTTCTGTGGCGTTTTCGTCTGACGTCAGAAGGAGATAAGGTGGCAATTGGGTGCGCTACTGCAAGGCTCACCGGCCTTCCGACCGAGTCAGTCGGCCCAGCGTTTCATCCGCCGGCCGCGGATGGGTCGTCGCAATTCGTTCGCTCAGTTGAAACGAAGCTAGGACATGTTTATGAATGAAAGACTGTGCCTTTCTTTAGTTTGTTGGTTTGTACACTGCATCTAGCGCCAAGTCAAGGTCGCTTCACACAAGCGCTGCACAAGCGTACATGCGACGCTTACGCTGTCTGGTACATCAGTAGGAAAATATAAGGCCACTTGAAGGCGGGAGAAAGTCAGCAAAGTCAATATAGGTCATCATCATCATCATCATAAGCCTCTCTGCGCCCACTGCAGGGCAAAGGCCTCTCCCATTATTCTCCAATTACCTCCGGTCCTGGGCCAACTGTGACCAATTTATAACCGCAAACTTCTTAATCTCATCTTCCCATCTAACTTTCTGCCGCCCCCTGCAATGCTTGCCTTCTTTAGGGATCCATTCTGTTACCTTTAATGACCAGCGGTTATCTTGCCTTCGCATTATAGGTACTAAGGTACATATAGGTACTATATAGGTATACTTATATGTACTAAGGTACATTATAGGTAATTGCAATATAGGTACTAAGGAAATAAATTTAACTTATAGTTTTACCGTACAGCGTAAAAATAGGGTGCAGGAAGCACGTTTTTGCCCTCGACGAACAAGAAAAGCGGTCAGCCGCTCGACTACGCATCTGCGAACGCTTTTCCGTCTAAGAAATGCAATTGCTAGACGTGAGATATTGTGCAAACTCGGGGGACGCTTACTGCACGAGCGCAACACAACAGTCACCTAAGCTACTTTAAATGCTAAAACTAAATAAAAGTTTGAACTGTTTATACATTACATCCCTCATATTTACAAGGTCAGCGGCGCTCGCCTGGGCCGAGTGGTCTGGAGCGCTAGGTATGTTATTGCAAGGGTTTTGCAAGTCACGAGTTCGAGTCCCCCTGGGTACATGCTTTTTTTATAGGTAAAGTTTTTCGTTCTGGGCCGATGTTTTTTACTCTGAGTTCACCTTTTTGGGGCCGTAACGTTCACTCTTCCACGAACTAGTTCACAGAACGCGCGCAGGCTGACACTGGCGTGCTAGCGAGTTCTCGTTGGCGTGCTGCTGCCATAAGCACCGACTGCTTGCGGGCAGTGGGCACAGGCCATAATAAACAGACCCTTGCAAACACGCTTTTTACGATGCAGGCATGAGTGAGGCAAGCTCCAAACATGGGGGAAAAGCGCATGGCATTTGAGCGTCTGCGGGGACGCGGAGGGCGTTCGTCCAGTGCGTAGGCCTCGGATAGTGATTGCTACGATTCCAAGCCGTCCTGGGAGGCTTATCTTATGCATTTTACAGCCGACAACATGGCAGAAGTGCGGTACGACGATTACTGAGATATAGAGAAGGCACATCAAACGATGCCGTCGGATGTCAAGCTGTTTGTTTTACAGAACCGAAACGGAAACTTGTTTGAATGCTAACCTGGACATCGTCCAAACACGGTGCGTCTCTTCCCGTTTTCACAGCCTTTAGTTGGTGCGGCTGCCGAAAACCGCGAATGGTAGTTTTTCTTCTTTTGCGCTTTGTAAAATAATTACCGACTTGTCAACCGGATAAACCATGAAAAGTGCACTAATTTGAGCCAGTTTATGCAGTGCAAGCAAAAACGGGAGCCTGACAAATTCACTTCAGTGTCCCGTTAAGATGCTTCGCCACTAAAATGCGTAAGCTGCCATGTTGTCAACTGATAGGGGCCGGGGCTCATATCAAGCTGTTTTCACAGCTTTTTGTCCCGCCACTTTCATCTAAAGAAATAAAGAAGAAGATGAAGCAGAAGATGATGATGATATGCAGGTGTAGCTCGCTAGTCTCACCAGGTCAAATGGTGCAGTGTGTCACGCCCTTGGGCAGTTTCGTTCAATTAGTAGAGTTTAAAAAATGGTGTCGTGCTAGAGGGGATGCTATCCCGTAAAAAGAATTCCCGGGCTGCTAGTATAGCCGTACGGGCGAGCCGACTGCGTCGTTCTTTCCCAGAGCCTTCCGCATATGCAAACATTCCTCCCAGACACTTACATCCTGGCTAAGTTGACTGCACTTGCTCATCACTGTGTCGTTCTATACACCCGGAGAAGAAAATATATAATGCAGTGCTCTTAGCGTTTCATATAAAACAGCTGGTGGCTCCGCCATTGCTCCGAAGTTTAACCTTTAAAAAGGTTTTCATGGCATACCACGATAGACTATTTTGGGGAAAAAGACGTCACTAAAGCCTATGGTTCGTGGAGGAAGCGGACAAATTTGACGCACAGGTGTTACCGAAAAGCAATCCTAAAAATAGCTACAAGCTCAGTAATAAAATTGGTGCTTCGTAGTTTTTATACACTTACTTGTGCATGCGCGCAGACAGCTTGAACAATCCGGGAAATTGTTGCCGTTTCCCATGCAACCACCGTAAACAAATTCCCTACAAACACCTTTTCGTGGGTTGTAGCCCCACTTCCGGAAGAACGCTCTGCATGGTCCAGGTTTAAGTGGTCTCATGCAGCGTGGACGGGTGGGAAGACGTCCTGAAAACAAATAATTATTCAATTATTTTTTGCTGCACGCGACTTTACCAGCGTTGTAAATTGTAAAAACAAGTGCATATATACAAGTCTTTCTATATACAAAGTGCTCGACTAACCAACTGATTTAAGCAGTCGTATCAGGAGCTTCTGGACCGAGAGCTAGAAAATGGGACAAGTGCATTATCATCACCGCCTAGGTGCTGTCTATGGTTAAAGTGAAGCTGCCGATAAATAAATTGCATCCCTAAAACAAATAACGACTCTAAATTGGTGTCAAGGAAATTCCTAATTATTATGTACACCCGATAGCATGGCCAACAGGTCTTCTTGCATGTGTATTGGTACCAATGGTTGAAAAAAAGAATCAATTTTCACTCTTGCTCCCCATTTTTGAGCAAATTTAGATTAGGGGGTAAAATCTGTTTACCACCTCCAATACTTTACACATTTGACATACCCATTCGAGCCGATTACATATTAAATTATTGTTTGTAGCAAACTTCGCCCACAAAAGCTGCAAAGAAAATTCACGGATTTGTTCTTGAAGCCTTTGATATTTAAAGGGGAATTTTTACAATAACACCCCTGGAAATGAATAGGCATAAAAGGTGATGCTAGCACAAAGTCGAACACCTTCACCGATCCGCGGAAATAACAGTGTGTATATATTCGTGGATGGCGTCTGCTAGAACTCGTCAAACTCATTGACCACGGCAGTGAAATAACGGTGTGGATATATTTATGGATGAGCTCAGCTAGCAATTGATAGACATGGCTAGATGTCCGAAGGAGAGAGTTTGTCCTGCAGTGGACACCACCAGGCGGATTGTGAGGATGGCGTATTTATCTATACAAATATTACTGCAGTCTATTGGCGGCCGCAACAGGAGGGGCAGCAGACATAATAATTTTTATTGGATACTGAAATGCACATCTTGCAAAAAAAAGGTGAAATGCAATTCACAGAATTTTACAGGTAAACGTGAAAAGCCGAGATACACGTGTGTGGAAAAAATGAAATAAGTGGAGACAAATATGCCAGCTTAATTACAAGATTCAATATTGTGGCTGCTCAGTAAAGGAATGCGCTTTATTTACCACTACATGTCAGGAGAGAAACAGGAAAAAACATTCACAGAACGACGGAAAAAAGGGTGTTTGTATTTGTTGAGCAGGCGATAAATCGGAGAATATTGTAGAGAGCAATATCTCCTGGTTAGGTGAGATCAAAGCAGCTGTAGGTAGGATTCTGGTTCAAGTCAACGTGTTGCTGCTGTATATATGTAAGAAACGTCTCTCTACTTATTTTCCAGAAAGCTTGCGGCGTCATAATGATCATTATTTTTGTTTTTGTTATGCCGGTACGAGAAGAATGACTGCAGTAACGGCTTCAAATAAAACGCATGGATAGTCTCTGTATTTGTTGAATGTTACTGATGCCGTTTTACAGCGAAGCTGTCAGCCTCTCGCTCGTGGGACGATTTCGTGTCGCAAACAAAAACCCAGCAGTTCTCTCCCAAGACGCCTCGCGCATGCGTCACCATAATCAGCCATGCAGCATAGATATCAGTATTAGTTTCAGTAAAGACAACTACGCTACAAGCATCGAGCTCCATGAATGATGATAAGGTCCTGTAAAAAATGCGAACACCCTCCAACTCGTTCCTGGTAAAGTAAAGGCTGCAGCTGCTGTTGAAAAGTCTATGTGACGTAATTCAAATCACTCGTTGGCCGTGCAAAGCGCGTAAACGCATTTAATTCATTCTATAACTGCCTGGATAGGTAGACCACATAAATTAAAGGAAGCAGAACAGCCTGAAAATGGAACATAACCCCATAAGCATGTGTGGTGTATGATGCAGCTTGGCTGGACATTCACGTTCGCAGTGCAGGATGGCGGCCATTTTCGGGAATCGGTGTCACAAACATTATTGCCAACCAGAATCGGCCTCTCCTTTGCCGATCCTTTGCGTCATCACTCCTTTGCTGCGCTTTCTAACCAAGTGTTAGCCTTCAGATTTTAATATATCCTCCGTTCACTGATTCTTCCGCATTGTATACTTCTATTCCCACCCTTGGTAGCCCCTTGACAGCCCTTCTGTCCCTCCGTTTGCCAGTTCCAGCGCAGCTGTGCTTCTTTTCCTCGTCAGTCAGTGACGACATCATACACCCTAGTTTGCGCATAATTTGAACACAAGCGCTTTTTCTTTCTCTAACTGGTAATATTGTTATTCAAAGTTATATGACTCGATCGAGTGATATTACGTTTTTTTTTCAATATTACTTCTGTCTCCTTACGTTTCTATTCTTTACTTGCTCATGGAAGGACGCATTGGTTACCTACTTTTCGCTTTAGTCACAGATGTAGCCTACAGTTGATTACTTCAGGGTGAGCACAAATTGCCCTCGAGCCCAGGAAAAAATATACACCTGATAATGTTCTTGTGCTTTCGTTTGCATTCAGGTGGTTTGTTCACCCAGAATAGTTCTGCTCAATCTCCTTTTAAAGTACTTCATTGCGAAGAGAAAACGGGGCATTTTCTGCACGTCTGCCTAGCATTAGTTTTGTGTTACTCTACATAACATCTAATCGAGCGACAAGGATTCGTAAATACAGTTTAGGAGCATTCCTTTGACCTCTTCCGTTATTTGCAAGGAAGAGCATGAAATCTGCCACTCTAGGCTGGTTCACACTTCTCGTATGCCTGCCTGCTCCCACTTATTCTTTATGAATATTTCCTTCCAGAACGATGTGAATTTTATTTTGTGAGATTGTGACTCCTTCTACAAAGTCCATCCAAAGGCAGAAAACGCGGTTGATGTCTGTTGTTTTGTACCTAGTTATTTTAAGGACATTCAAGGTGACTTCTTTTGAGACCATTTAGGATTAATCTGCCTTTCGACGATGATGGTAACATATGCAGGCGCCTAAAAAGAGTTTCGCATATTTTCCTCTAACAAAGCGCTTGAAGTAGCGCGTAGAATATTTTTGGTAAATTGCGGGTTGTCCCGCATTTCTCTATGTGTATTCATCCTATGATATATCCAATTTGTTTTGATTACTTTAATTGGCGATAGAAATGTACGAAAAAAAATTTCAGAAGCTTTCGAGCGAAGAGATAAATGTGCGAGCAGCGGTAGTAGGCATGGCCACTACCACTGCCTTATTGTAATTTTTTGGTAAATAAATATTTCTATTTTTGGATGCAGAAATGTTGTAGCAAAATGTGGTCTACGGAATTGCAAGGAAGAAACGGCTGTGGGAACCTGGGAGATGAATACGTTCTGCAGTGAACACAATAAAGCTTATAATAATGATTATAGCGAAAACGTGTCTTCTTTGACTTCAGCCCCTCTTTGATGTGTGATCTTTTTGTTTTGTTAAGGTCTGTTTACGGGTAACAATATGTACATCCACTAGGGCGAGAACTCTTGGTGGGTTAGTTTTAATCCTTTGTTGAAACTGGCCAACCCATTAAAACTGTTCAATCGGCCATGATGTTTCGATGGCGGTCCTAATATTGCCGGTTCAATCTCCTTGTATGTGTTCTTGTTACGCCATCCACACCAATTGGGAATTTGATTCGGTGTTTGATCGTACAAGCAGCTAATGGCGGCTTCACTAACTTTTACGTACCATTACCTGCCTCGCCGACGTCTATCATGGCACCGGCGGAAGGTAAGTGTTGTGTAGACACAAATTTTAGCGCATCGTACTTCCTTTTAATGTAGCAAATGAGAAAGCAATCGTTTAAGTTGTTGAACGGATATCCCTGTTTTTGTGCTCATTAGCATTTTAGAGCTGCTGCTAATGTAAACGGTTCAGCTTCCATCTTCGCAATCACCGCGCAGGCAAAAGTACAGAACAAGTATCGCGTGAAACCCGGCGCGCCTATATTAGGTATGGGTAGGGCGGGGCTCTGCACCACCGCTTTTTAGGGGGTACCCTTATGTCTGGTTTTTATCATCATTCCCTTCCGTCTGTGAAGTGTTTGTCCTTTTTAGGGTACCATGTCATGTAGAGAGTGATTGAGTACACATGTGGTGCAATGTGCTCTTGCAGGCGCAAAGATATATTAGCGCTGCAAATGTTTAAATGCTATGCGACTTTCTTCCCCCGCCTATCCGATATGCATGAATTATTTGCCGTATGTTGAATTCAACATGTGTGGTCAATGGAGTGTTTGCGATTGCTTACGAACTTCGTGTGTGTACACGTATGGGGCATTGTGGCATAGACTATGCTACAGGAAGCAAAGAGAAACGATGATTCCCTTGATGGAAACCTGGTGGAACGTTTCTCGACTTCAGCTACTACCCGTGACTAAAAGGAGAACACTTTTAGGGCAGATAGGTGTCTACCGAGATGAACGAATTACCCCCTAAGGTCTAGTCATTGATTTGAACCGTTGGTGAAGCAATCGAATAATAATAAATTTTGAAAGGACGCTGCCTGGTAGGATCCGGAAGAAGAGCAGACCCACTGTATTTGTGAAGGTGTTGCTACTGTGGACGTACGCGGGACCGCTTGCTGAAAACTTTTTTTTGCCCACCCTATACCGTAAGTTCAGAAGCCTTAGTTTTTCGGGGTTAATAAGAAGCGAGGTTTCGTCGTTTTTACTTCGGGAACTATCAGAAAAAGGAGCTAGCCACTCTTCAAAATTTAAGACTCCCACAAGTTGCGAAAAAAATAGGTTTCACGCCTTTTTAATGTTTACAAATGAGAAAAAAGTTACAGGGAAACGTTACAAAGCGGAAAAAGCGCTACCTTGATACGTTGGTCTCAAAAACGCAAAATATATGCAAACCCTCCCGGCGATAGTACTCTGGAAAGTGTGTTTATAGATGCTCAACGAGCATACTTTTTTATTTGAAGCAAGTCAACCCTTTGTGATGCCCCGTCCAAATGCTCTCATTACGTTTCACAGTAATAAGGACTTGAAGGACTGCCTCGCTTTCATAATATAGGTGTAGAATTTATTTAAATTTTCATTATACGGTGAGCGTGCGTGGGCGACAGTAATGCGCTTGCGTTTGCAACCACCTGTGGCGTATCAGTGGAAGGGTTTTCGATATGTTTGACTTTTCATCTAGATTGAATGTTTTTGTTTTCATAATAATTTAATGGCTAAACATCATAATTTGGAAAGTGTGGCACTTTACGGGTAGCCAAAATTCTCACTGATATACAATTTTAGCCACCTTGAAGAGATCCATTCAAGTTGATGGAAAGAGTGCACGTACCAGCTTCCTTTTATTCAGGCTAGTTTATTTTCTAACGGCCAAAACGAATGCAGCGCTTGTATGTAAACAGCGTTCGAGGCTTTGAGAGCAGCGGAGGCAAGAATTACCATTACCCATGATTTGTCCATGAACTGGGTGATTAATTTCCTGGATTTAAAACTCACATTCCAGGCAGACCACATCTTCAAAGGCTATGCCACCTGGTCGACCAATCATTTGTTAGACTCCACCTTTACCCACTGAAACGCTTTTGTACCATTGTAGTGAATAGCCTTCATTGCGTCTTTACAATGCGCTGGCAACCCACCATGAGGAAAAATTAAATTTCTCGGTGTATATTGAGACACACAAAGTATCGGGTTAACCTGAAGCGGTGATCACTGGGATCGCAGAAAGTTGTCGAAGCAACTAAAAGTGAATACCAGTGCAACTTGAAGCTGTAAAGACCAAACAAGAAAATGCGCCCATGCACTCTGTATGAGTGTTTCACCAGAGAAGCTGTGTTGTGCGGCCGGTATTAGACGTGTTACCCATGGCCCAACCATTTCTAAGTAACACGCCCTACGGCCTTTTCCACTGCCAAGTTGATGCTAGCGCGTCCAAAGCACTGCCGCCCCAGCGCGTGGTACTCGCTGACATTGTGTTCCACGGAGTAGATCGCCGCGCGCGTGCTATGTTGGACACTTTTTTGAACCAGCCCATGCGGTGTTTTCACTTTCCACTATCGGTAGATGCGAGAGTCTCGAACGTCATAAAAAATTCCAGCGAATCTCGGTCGTCGTATTTCCAACTCCTCTGCAAACTGCTTCTTCCCCCATGCGCACGGCAGTGCGTCGGAGGAGTTTTCTGCGTACAAGAAACCGCCGAATATTTTCTTGCGCAAGCCGTGCAAAGATTTGCGCCGTAGTGACGTGTCCTACATGCTGAGAACCCTGTGATCAGCCGTAAAAAAACAATAGATCAGGTTTAGCACTGGTAAACCCAGCTATCGCGAGTAAAAGCTCTTCACTGCTTCTCTCGCAAAGCCTTGCACACACTGTTCTGTGCAATTTACGGTATTGGACGATTGAAATAATTTTGTCGCCTGCGCTGAAGCGAAGGGCCATCTGGCACCCCGTTCATCCCGAGACTATGGCGATGAAGTGGCTACGAAGAAGAATCAAACACCTAGCCGATGTGAGCAATGCCGCAGCAGCGAGGCTCCGAGCCGGTGCCGCTGCGACGCGTCCCGGCAGCGGAACACGTGGCGTAAAGTCGCACCAGCCACACTTGCGCTCGGCTGCCTCAAGGTTTCGCGATTTGATGAATGAACTTGCGAGATATAATCGCGTAGTTCAGCTTTCGCTGTAATAAATGCAGCGCCGAGGTTCGGCCCCGGTCACCAGGTTGTCATATTAAGCACACCTCTGCTAATGTTTGGTTCCACACTGGGGCGTATGTCGTATTCTGTTAAGGTGTTTTATATGCAACATTGACCTGACCGCGTGCTCTGTGAGCACCAAGGAAGTACAGGGAGCGATGTACACTGCCATTGGTCTAAGCACTGCCGCAAATGTGGCTGTTCAGCGAGCTTCGCCAACACCGACGTTTTGTTTCAGGGGGCTAAGGGGGCTAAGATTTCCACCTTGGAAGGAAAGATAAATAAAAAGTGTGTAACAGAAGGAGCTTATCGTACCGCGACTTCGAACATTTGTAGTCAGTACTGTGCGGAATTTATAGATTTTTTTATTTTAGCGCGTGACTAAGTTACCTGTCGTAAGCGCATATACTCTCTTTCAAAGAACTCCAATTGTGAGTGGAGTGCCTGTCATGTGTACCCGTATGTTTTTGTCTCTGACGGGTAACCAGATATTTAAGCGAAATGAATTGATATTTCTGCAACAAAAAATGGTATGCTAGTACCCTCAACATTTCTGAAGATTCTGATCTTATTGCTTCACCACTCACAATAACGCTAACAAAATTGTTTTCTTTTTCTGCACTACAGCTGAATGTTAAGGCTAGAAGGGCCAATATTGCAACGGCCAAGCTGTTTAGGCTTCCTACTGCCCTTGCGAAATGTTAACAGGAAATTCAGCTAGGCGAAATGGAGAGGGGGAACATTTTAGGCCAACAAATTTGTAAGAAAGTAGCGAGGAGGCAACGAGCCTAGGAGCATGTGTTGGGACCACGCAGCAAGATATGGTGGGCACTGCGCTGCTCGAGAAAAAAATACCCTCCCGTTTTTCAAATCGAAACTGGGTACTTGTCCCTAGCAAATCGGCGTCTGTAGGACCGCGCTGTCATCCCATTCGAGGTGCACAGCATTTAGTTTAAGTTTGCAGGGCGGTCATTGGCTATGGATGTTGGCATTGTTTAAGTGCAATTTGCCTTCTGACTTTGGCAGTTTAGATTGTGGTCTATGGGAAGGTGGATTGTGGACTTTGGTTTACCCCAGTTTTCAAGGAGAAAGCTTCCATTTTTGCCCACCTTTCTCTTACAAAGGCGGTAGTCCTAGAAGAAACTTACTTAAAGTTTGTGAAAACTACCAGCTCCTTTGTTTCCTAGCCTTCGCATCCTATTTGCTGAAGGGGCCCAATTTGTTTAGGTTTCTGAGCAAGGAATAATAACAGTGCTTTATTTTGGCCAACTAAAAATAAACGTTGAAATATAAATGAATACATGTAGCTGACACGTAGACACATAGAGAACAGCTGTCACACGAGCGCGCACGGGGATATCAGGAATAGCGTGCGGATGAGTGTCACGCCTCCCTTTTCTTCCTGTTGAGGCTCCCCCCTTGTTTTGAACTGGTGTAAAACAACCAAGAAATTGCGGCATGAAATATCAGCTTCAAAATTGCGAAATACGAACAGCCCACGTTGTGCTCCGAAACAAAGCTACCCACATAATTCGTGTGCTGACAAAAACTTGGTTCGACACTCTTGTAATGCTTCATTCTGCGAATAAATTTTGCTCCTCGTCCATCTTTATTTAGATTCCAAGGAAATAGACTCGCCCCCTAAATGGGGTTTGTGCTAATCATGATAATTCGCTTTCTTCATCGGGCGAAGCCGAGGAGGGAAGAAAAGCTACTCTTGTACTCTGGGCATTCCCCTCTTTATCGACATCTTTAAAACGGAATGACCTCCCGCTGTAGACACATAGGAGGGGTTCTAGATTAGTGACCCTGGATTTTTATTGTTTAAATATGGTTCATTATGCAGAAGAACAACGCTCTGTAATATATATATCTCTCTCTCCCTCTCTCTCTCTCTATATATATATATATATGTGTGAATATATATTGTTTTGGTATAAACATTAGAAATTCGTGGAACACACGCAATGTCCTAACAACGAAAATTGATTTTTAGTGGACCTACAACACAGAACTCAAAACTTACCACCTCGACTCCAAACGAAGAGAGGCAAGCAAAGAAGGAGCAGCAAAAGGTACGTTGCCTTCATCGTTGTCACTGATCTCAGTTTCTGCGCACTCTCTGCAACTCTATATTGGTTGCAACTCTATCTTACTTAAACCGCCTACCTTATGTAGGTGGCGAAAACAGGTTGGGCTGGTGGATATTTCCTGAATAAAGAAGGCACCTTTCTAATAGGAGACACATAAATATTTAAAAACGTCTTTATTGTTTTGTCATTGATTCAGTAGGGCTTCATTGTATATCAAAGTTTTCTATTCACCCAAAAAGATCGAATACATGCCTTATAAAGTCATATGCACTTGCACAGCAAAGACTGCGAAAAGCCAGGTTGAAGACCTTTAGTTCAAAAGCCCCAAAAATAAACCGTGCATTCATATTTCTTGAGATCGCTTTCACAAGCAAGGGTAAAGTATGAGTGAGTAAGGCTTGCTTACAGGACATTCATCGCTTTTAACATGCTTGTTTGTTCTTAAAGTTGACCTTACGAAAGAAATATGAATTGCATAAACATGGGTGAAGCATTAACTCGGCATTTTGCACTTGGCCAGGCCTCCTTTCTACACATGTCGAGTTCGCACTTTTTCTTATTCATAATTGCATTTTCAATGGTAATATATACACGTTATGAAAAGTGAATAAACCAATAAAGAAGCATGCGCTCGCTGAAGTTTTTTTTTTGCAGAGTAATCACAGTGATTACTTGGGCAGACACTGGCATAAACTGTGCAGCGTCATCAGTTTTTCCACAGTGAAGAGAGTCAGCGCAAAGCCGGCCAGGGTTTTGCCGTTTCCGCCTCTTGGCAGCCCGCCTTCAGCACGTTATGTGCTGGAGGAAACATAAAGAGAAAGCAGTGACCCCGACATTCAATCCTTCTTCCCTTGCCAGCGCAGCAGATCTTTTCGAACTTTGGCAATTTATTTATATAATGTTTTATTTGTAAATCCTACAGGCTATCCAGGGAATAGCAGGAATGGGTCTACTCGGGAAACGAAGGAACACTATCACACATAGGAACACGCACGCACGCACGCACGCACGCACGCATGGCCGCACACATACACAGCAGACACGCACACATACGCAGACGCAGACGCACAAACGCACATACGCACACACACAGGCGCATCCACACGCACACACTAGTTCCAATAAATACCAGAAATTTATTCGTTGACATGGTCCTAATGCAACGTGCCTGTTATGTGATTCTTGAAAAAAAAAATCTCAATTTAAATGCTTTGGTGTGCGTTTGAAAAGGAGTGAGCGGTAAGACACGATTACTCTGGATTGTATTTGGCATGGCGCACGTGAGTTAGGTTCTTTCGGAAAGGCAATTAGCTAAAAGAGTAATACTGTGCAAGAACCTTAGTGAATTGATGCCGCGCCGCACAGAAAGGCGCACGTGAGTTAGGTTCTTTCGGAAAGGCAATTAGCTAAAAGAGTAATACTGTGCAAGAACCTTAGTGAATTGATGATGCGCCGCACAGAAAGTGAAATGACGTTTAAGGTATGAGGCCACTCTGAAAAGAAATTTTTTTTCAAAACCTCCCGAGTTTTTGTTTTCACCTTTTTAACCCCTGAAACACTCCTAAACACGCTACAAAAAATTGGGTTCTTACCATGATTGGTTCAGGAGTCTAGCCCTCGCCGTGGTACTGAGAAACTGAAATTAAATATAATGCTTCTTGAAATCTGAATTTTTATACATTGCTAATGTGGGCATTCTTTACCGTTATTCCGGCAGTGGAGAATGTCGAAGGACAATACACAGCACTTAGCACTTGACAAACGAAAACCAGGCATGGCGTTTATTGAAACGTTCTATCCGAAAGAACCCCAAACACACGATGATGATGATCATGTACATAGATGATGAACAAACTGTGCCGCATGCGCAGGTGCTGAGGGGTATATACAGATGCTGCCAAAGTGGGGTAATTGTCCTCCGGAATTCTCCATCGCCGGTTGTGTGGTGAAAAATGCTCGCACTATTTTTATCTCTTACTATCTGCCTGGGTCTTTATCATTCTTAACTGGTATACCTATGCTTGTCCGGGCATTCGTCATTGTTTAATAGAAAAATCGACAAAAGGCTGCGCCTTAGGCTGAATAAATGTTATGTTGGTCGGGCCACTTGGCAGGCGCTGAAGACAGCAATTCATTTCACTTGGGCATTTTTATCATACCTCTAAGCAATCAGAAACAGGTTACAATAAAACGTCTGGTCCAATAATGAGTCGGTTTCGCGTTGCAGACAGTTTTACAGCGCTAGCCTCAGTTTTAGGAAACCGAAAATTACGTTCCCGAAATTCACAACATTTCAAGATCAGGAAATTCAAGAGCACGCAACCTATATCCAATTTTTATTTTGGTATTTCGCATTGAATTTTGCTAACTTGTAATTATTATACTGAGAGACAGAGGTCCGGTGTGACGTTTATTGTAGAAGTCCAAATGCTCGAGTAACCACACATCATGATGATGAATATGTACAAGAGTGAAGATGAGGAAGCGCAGGCTTAAGAGGTAGTGCTGTTGATTATGTATAGATGAAGACGAAGCGCTAATCTGTCATAGTCCACTTGCTGGTCACCATCTTAAAGTAGTAAACAACGCTCACAATACCGTGAAAATCAATAGCAGCCCTACGAGGACGCCTAATGCTGATTGAATATTGTTTACTTGCTCAGACTTTGGCTTCTATTTCTTTATATGGGTGAACAGCAGCATATATTTTTGTGCATTTAAAAATTATAAGCAACCACAAAGCGTGGGGCCACCTAGACCGAGACTTCACTCTTAACAGCGTGTCGATTCATGTGAACAAGGGACACAAGTTCTTAGGTATTTTATTCGATGAAAACCTTACATCCAACCCGCATATCAGACAGCTTAAATGCAGATGCTTAAAAACTATGAATATTCTTAAGGTCCTCTCACATCAATCTTATGGGGACGACAAAGAACTCCTGCTGCGCCTTTACACGGCCTTGGTGGGGTCTCGGATCGTCTACGGCAGTGTCGTGTATGGGTCTGCTACAAAGACAGCACTCAAAATCCTCGACTCCGTGCTGCATCTTGACCTTCGCCTGCCATGCGGCGCTTTCCGCACTAGTCCTGTCGAGAGTCTGTATATCGAGTGGGACAAACGGTGCCTAGGGCATCAGCGGGAGTATGTTGACTTGCTGTATGCATCTAAGATCTGTCTCTTACCAACAATCCTTTTAATCCTATCGAGAACGATCTTAAAATTTACAACTCTTTTTAAAAAGGCCATCTATCCCCTTACCTTTCTCTCTCAGAGTTAGAGAGGAGGCTTCTGCACTGAAGGTCCCTCTGTCAGACACGCACAAGACACCCATCCATTATTTTATTCCATCATGACAGCTTCGTCCTGTATCATGCGACCTATCATTCACACTACTGGAAAAAATAGGGTACCCAGCAGTGCAATTCTGCAGCACTTCCCGTTCCTGCAGGACAAGTACAGGTGCGCATAATTCTATAGCGACGCGTCGAAAACTGGTTCTACTGTCTCTTGCGCAGCGCACGGACCAAATTGGAGAGTTAGCAAAACAACGAATTTTCATAACAGTATTTACACGCCAGAAGCGTCTGGCATTTTACTCGTTTCAAACCACATAATCAAACATGAAATTTTCAAGTCCATCGTGTACACAGATTCTCTAAGCGTTGTACAGGCACTGTCATTAGGAACGTCATCTAAAAACTATGTGATCAATGCTCTTTTCAAGGTACTAATGACTGCATACGCCTCAAATCTTGAAATAACTAAATGCTGGCTACCAGGACAGCGTGGAATGCCTGGCAATGAGGCCGCCGATCAAACGGCTGGTGATGCTGCTCTCATGACTACAGTTGACATTACAACAGTAACTTAGAGCGACCTAAAGACACACATCATACGACAGCTTCGTAACATATGAAAATCGCACTGAATTCAACAAACAGACAACAAACTACATGTAATCAAACCACATTTGAGACGCTACACAACTGACACACACAACAGATACACTGAAGTCGCCCTGGCTAGGCTGTGGGTGGGCCACACACATGTAACGCACTGCCACCTGCTCACTGGAACTTCGGGACCGACGTGTAACAGGTGTGGAAGGGGCCTATCAGTAGTCCACATACTAATCACATGCAAGACACTTGACACAACACGACACAAACATTTCAATTAATTATACAGACGACACATCCCACTGCACCCATTATACTTTTTAGCCGACGAACCAATGTTTTCTAGTCAACGTGTTTTTTAAGTTTTTAGCTGAGGTAAAATTTCTGCAGCTCTTGTCATATCACTTGTAATCATACTGGCCCTATACACCAGCCATCTTCATTGTCTTTTGTTTTGAGTCACGTTTACATGTAGTCACATGTTTTACGATTTACGGTCTCATCAAAATTCAGTAACTTCTTCACTGGCGCTCTTTGCCCTTAGTCGGCCTTGCGCCAATAAAACCCAACTATCCTCATCATCGTGAGTTCGTAGCTCAGCTGGGAGAGCGTCTCGCAACTTCCATTCCGGCCGGAGTCATCGTGGGCTAGAAAACTACCGCCCCTGCATCAGTGGAACGTGTTATCGCGATGTCGTTTCCGTGACGGATATGACGTCTGTGAGGCTTTGCTGTACGCCGGCATAAAACACTTTCGTGTTAAGATAATTCTATTCAGAAAGAGGTTGTAAAAGTCTATTTGCGGCGAGCCGCATCTTTGTTGTCTTAGGTCTAAGCGGAGCCGAAAGTAGCGTCTGACGCCTGCGGAAGATGATGATGATGATGTTTGGTGTTTTATGGCGCAAGGCCAACGAGGGCAAAGAGCGCCAAAACGGTGGTTAGGTATGAAGGATGTAACCGTAAACGCTAAAACCGTTAAAAAAGTGAATTCAGTAAAAGACAATGAGGATGGCTGGTGTAAAAGGCCAGGTTGTGACGGTGCGTGGCATGAAATCGTGTTTAAAAGCAACTACGCGTCATAGGAAACGAGGTGTAAAAACTTGATGTCACTAAGAAACTTAAAGGTGCGTTGTACAAGAATCATGGGGTCATCCCCTAAAAACAATGCTGGGTGCAGTGGAATGTGTTGTCTGTAGAGGTCGGCGAAGTGTTTCTGTCGTGTTGCGTGGAGTGCTTTGCATTGAAGTAGCACATGGATCACGCATAGGCCGTCTCCACACCTGCTACACAAGGGTCTGGGAGATCCCGTGAGCAGGCATGAGTGTGTTGCATGCGTGTGGCCTATCCGTAATCGAGCCAGGGTAACTTCATTGTGCCTGTTATGTGTGTCAGTGGTGTATGCTCCCAAGAGTGTCTTTATAACGTGTAGTTTGTTGTCTGCCTGTTCATTCCAGTGTGCTTGCCATATATTGCGAAGGTGTTGTCTAATGTGTGATTTAACGTCAGTGTACGGTATTGTTATGTCCACAGTGTTTGCAAGTGCAGCAGCAGCGGCCATTTGATCTGCTGTCTCCTTTCCGGTGATCCCCGAGTGACCTGGCACCCAGCATACGGTCACTTCAAGACTTAATGCATATGCTGACATAATGGTTTTGTAAACTAAATGAATAACATGGTTTTTACAAAGCTGCTTAGATGACAATGCACGTACTACACTCAAGGAATCTGTAAAGATGATGGACTTGGAAATTTTATGATGAACTATGTGCTTTAAAACCAGAACTATGCCATATGCTTCAGCCGTAAAAATGCTGCTTTTCGAGTTTAGGGTGTTAGATACCCTAAAATCAGGTCCGTGCGCAGCACACGACACCATACGGGCTATTTTTGACGCGTCGCTAAAAATTTATGCACACTCGTATTTCTCTTGAAGGAACATGAAGTGCTGAGGAATTACAATTGTGGGTACTCGTTTTTTATCAATCGCTACAAACGACAAATCGCGCGACACGGGGCGAAGCTGCCACGGTGGGAAAAAGTCGGAAAGGGTTGATTTGTAAGTGTCTGAAAAGGTGACAGATAATTCTGACACTTCCTGTCTCATCCTATGTGAGAACGGAGCAGAGATAGATGGACGATTAAGAAGAAGTTGGGAAATGGGTGCATCACAAATAAATGGTTTGAAAGAATGATCGGTTATTGACGAAATTTTAAAAGCGTACAGAAGATCTATGTATGTTGGCTGATGATCTAGGGACCATTTATCGCACTCGACGTATAGGCTTTGTACGGGGCTTGTACGGAAAGCGCCCGACGCGAGGCGGAGCCCCAAGTGAAGCACTGGGTCTAGCATTTTCAGCGCTGTTTTTGTTGCTGACCCATAAACCACGCTCCCATAGTCCAAGCGGGACCCCACCAAGCTTGTGAATACACGTAAGAGGAGTTGCTTGTCCGCGCCATAGGAGTGGTGTGAAAGGACCTTAAGTATGTTTATTGCTTTGATGCATTTATGTTTAGTTGTCTGATGTGAGGGATGAATGTTAGTTTCTCGTCTAATACGACGCCTAGAAATTTGAGTTCCTTTTTTACAGGAATCAAGTCACCATTCAATTTAATTTCAGGGTCGGGTTGGATACCGCGCCTCTTGGAGAAAACGACGCAGGTACTCTTTCCAGGATTAATCCTAAAACCGTTTTGATCAGCCCAGCGAGGAAGCTTGTTTGCCCCAAGGTGGATCTGTCCTTCACATATGGACATATTACACGATTTAAATGATATTTGTATGTCGTCCACATACATCGAACCGGAGATTGTTGGTGGCAATTTTCCATATAAGGTTGAACATAAATTACGAATAGCTAATAATACGATTGAAATTCGCCACGGTCAAAAGTTGTTTTATTTTTAGTCTGCTGTCAGCGCTACGGAAATCGCTATAATCAAAAGTGGGTACAGAGGGTGGTGAAATTTCCCGCCTATGTAAGTTGAATAAAAATTATAAATTCTGCCTCGCGTTACGTTAAGCGAAATGCGCAGCTTGTGCATCGTTTATATACTATGCTGTCATTTCGCACGTAATATTTGATTTTAAAGTAATTTTGATCACGATTTATTCTGTTTTGTGTTTCAACGACAAAGTCCAACTCTAACCGCACCGGTGTACCAAAACGTAAAGCGTCACGGAGAAAATTGAAATAATCGTTTTAAACCACGTCGAATGGGTAAATAATTCTCGCGTAAACTGGAGTATTCGCTTTTGACCAGTCCATGAGCTTTGCGTCCTTTCTTGAATGCTTCCGTGTTGAACGTTTTAATTGAAAACAGGGGTGTTGAAAACGCTGAGTGTTCTTTAGGATAATTTGAAAGGTGCACAATTGCACATTACTTGATAATCCATTTCAAAAAACAAAACGGCTAATGATTTTTCCTACTGTATTGCTAACGTTGCAGAATCCTGAAGCTGGAAGCAAATGACGCTTCATACAGTATTGCAGTGTCCTCAGGTGACCTCAGAGCGACGTGATCCGAACAATAATATTGTATAAATTTGTCAACCTGCACACGACACTGCACTGGTGACAACCTAAGTACTTCGAACAATTGGTTTTGTGGAGTTGTCTTCTATAACAGAAACCTATACAAAGAACCAGTTGCAATGTTTAGGTCAAGAGCGCACAAAAAGTTATAGTAATTGTTTAAGTACAGCCGTTGAGGTCTGGAACCAACTTTACGTTGCGGTGTTTGTTTCCAGACAAGCATAATAGCAGCAGTGACTAAGCGTAGTTTAGCGAAGGGCATTCCTTCACTTGGATTCAGACTTTGCACTGTGACCAAAAGAACGTTGCTGAACAAAGCATTTCAAAACAGGGTGTCTGAAGCCTATTTTATTGCAGGAGAATGCCTATTCTGGAGGCTATTGTTCTCAGGCGGCGCTGATACTCCCGCCTTTTTAGGCATTGCGTGTCGCAATGCCAAGTTCACTACCCGTAATAGGTTTTAGAATTATAGGGTCAGACGTTTCGTGTAGTGCCTCCAGCCTAACCCCCCCCCCCCCACCCCCTCCCCGCTCTAAGTTAGATGTGGCGTATGAAAGAAGATCGCTTTCCTCAATCATTAGTTTAGATACGAGCGGTTGTCTGTACCTCTTCTGTTTTAAGTCCTGAAATACCTCTGTGCAAGGTAGGCGTTAGGTGGATGCTACATAGGTAGAGATAGTGCAGAAGGGTTGTTAGAGTAAAACAAATCCGAAAGACAGCGGCAGGAACTGTCAGCAATGAAGATTTACCTCCGCCGAAATATTAGCACTTTTTCTGGGTGAATGTATAAGGAAGTTTAGTAGAATAGTGGATAGGGTTACGTACCGATTTTCAATAGGACCACTTTGTAACCGACTGCAGCAAAGCTTTCGAAAACATATCTCAGGAACTCGGTCCCAGGCATTGTGTTTTTTTCACAATGCCTCCCTGACACATCACTGGGTGCACCGAGCCCAAATTGACTGCTGAAATGTAGGTGCGCATGTTATCAATGACGGCGTTATTATCCCATTCAGCTTCACCAAGAATCCGATTAAAAGAGCTGCATTTTAGTTTTGAAGTGATTACGTCTATGGAAATTGGTGACTACGGCCACGCTGGAGCAGGCAAGCAGTCGCAGATGTCAGAGACGAAAATTGGCTGCGTATCTGCTCACTCCGCTCCAAAAATCATCAAAAGGAGATATTCTTCTGCAGCTCTGTAAAGAAACGGCCCTATCCTCTCCATCGCCCGCCTGTCATGCTCTTTCCTTCCTGTTTTGGCCTCACTTGGTAAGCACAGGTAACTTTTTCTGCAGACAATTTTCGCACCTGCAACTGCTTGCGCGCTATCTTCTCGAACCTTTTGTTAAATCTCCTGTTGGGTACGGGTCGATTATCATCATTATGGTGAACAAACTCGCTGTGTCATTAAATCTGTGATCCCCGCTGAGGGCAGCCATGGTGTGGTTCTTCGCTTGTGCAGTTCTTCTGCTACATTTTTGGTGCCGTTAAATCCGGGAGAAGGACCGCACGCGACGAAGGAGACCACCGACGTCCGCTCGGGCTAACGCTTCCCAGAACCACGCGATTTTGACTGTTGTTTCCGCTTATAAGCTCCACCCTCAAACGAATGTTGGCATGGATGGCACTGACGGTCCGGTGACGACCGACAGTAAGTGTGGAATGGATACGTTGCACCGGCAGTAACGCATCATTCGGGGCTCTATTCTGCGAGACTGCTGAAGGCAGGGAGTGAGGTTGTGCAGGTCCCTTCACCACCTGCGCGCGGCTTGCAAGAGACCATTGATCTGCTTGAGAGCAAGCATGCCGCAATGACCGAGATAAGCCGGAAAATAATCATTCTTCTTGACCATGAGGAAGTCGAGCACGAATACGTCGAGACGCTGCCTTACCCACGAGATATATGCCGTGCCCTCAACAGGCTTCGCAATGCCTTGAAAAGTCCCGAAGGCGTCCGGCATGCGAGGCACCACCAATGCCAGCTCAAACAAGAGAAATGTCCCTCCACCACTGACCATTGAGGCCAGCAGTGTTCTGTCGACAACCAATGAAGGCGACTATCTCGTGGACCCACGGGCACCGGCCTCGCATTGTCGGGCCAAGACTGAAGGATGCAACATTTAATGATGCGTCACGTGAATGCCAGGGTCTGGGAACCATTTAGAGTTGACAACCCGTGACCAAATGGACTTTTCTGACATCGTCAGCGTGAGGATCAAAGTGGACCCTTCAGAGCGATACCCTCTATCAAGGAATGCTCCAGCGGAGAGTAAACAGACCCGTTGATGTTTCCATCTATGAGGCTGAAAAAACGACGTGAGAACACCTTATTTCCCTTTGCGTACATCACGGCATACTCAAACGCGACTGGTGGTAGCGAGAAGCCAGGAGGTGCGTCGAAGTGTAACGTCTCCATGATGCTGGTGCAAGAAGATGCTCCATCCAATGCGACGGGGTGCACGGAGAAGCGATTCTTGTTCCTAACAGACGAAGAGAGGCCAATCAAGAACACTTTGCCTGGTAACGTCTCGCAAGTCTTCTTACAGGACCAAGCCGTCGTCGCACCGCAGAATTCTTCGTGCCAAAAGGCTGAACACACGAACGGGCAGGTGGGACCCAACACCGAGTTAGCTTCGATCGTCTCAACAAAAAAGAAGGCTGAATAACGCAAGTCTGAATAATGCAATGCCACGCCTGGCTCAGACAAGGACGATTCGACAGCTTCCATCCAAATGGAAGACGAAAAAGTTAGTTTAAGGACGGGAAAGAAAATCTAGAGCCTGCGCTATTTGGGCTTGAGTACATCCTTGTTTCAGACTTCATGAAGGGTGAATCCTTATCGGAACTTTTTAAGACCCGACAGTCTCCTACCGTCGAAGTAGTTGAGAAGGCTGCAGTCACGCGCGAGTCAGTTAATTCGTCGAACTGAAATTAAAACAGCCAAAAAACTTTTACTGTTAACTTCTTGTCTCTGCCAAGAAACAGCGAGGTGTGGTCAAGAAGCAGCACAGCCGCATGTTAATACTCTGACACCCCGCACGAAGGAAAGCGTTTCAGAAGTGGAAAAGGCCAAAGAAAAACTGGAGGCAGACGACAATGATGGAGGAGCACCACTGTACTCGCTACACCAAACCTACAGCTGCGCAAAAAATTTCAGAATGGCCTGACACCACCTTTACTGCAGTTCATACAAACCTACGGGACTGAAGACGATTCAGTGAGCTATTCGAACTGTTTGGTTTTCATACACTACGCAATGGCGCCACCAGCGTGTGCAGAAGGCTGCACGATGGCGCATGCATCGATGAAAACATAAAAGGTGACTGACGAATTCGACGACCTCTTTTCAAGGGCTGACTATGACAAAAAACCAAAATGTTAAGGTTGCGGTTCCATTGTTCAACTATGTATTATATTGGTTGCCGGAGGATATTCAATCTCCTGTTGGGTATGGGTAGGTTACCCTCATCATCACAACCAAACTAGCCGTGCCATTAAATCTGTCATCCACGCTAAGAGAAGCCATGGCGCCGGTCTCGCTTGTGTCGTTCTTCCGCTACACCTTTCATTTGGGTAGAACTTAGAAGGCTGCCACGTGGCCACGGCTTGTTGCGTTCTTTCTTTTTATTTTGGGTCAAAATATTGTATGGTATGTACATTTATAAGGCTAAGCTTTCTGTATCTCACCAATGGCTATGTCGAGTAGAAGACGCACTCCAGAAAGCTAACTGTCTCTGGCAATCATGATAATCATGGGTAAAGTGAAGCAAAATTGAGATGCTTCCAGTGGTCGGAAACTAACGTGGGTACTTCGCGTTATGAAGCAGAGGTCTATCCGAGTGAACTATTCCTCCACGATGAAGTTGTCTGGATTTGGAGATGGGTGTATGGACGTGCACAATTAGACAGAAAAATCGCGCACCCCTAGGTTTAACGTCGACGATGGTTTAACGCAAAGCTTTCTTTGCAAAAAATTAAATGACGACGTGAAACACTCAAAGCCGCTGCGATGAAAAGTCAAAACTAATTTTGAGACAAACTACAAGGTCAATCATTCAAAGTCCAGATTGCCTGTGTCTCAAAGCTAAAACTCAAACAATCGCAAAAGAATACCTCACGATCAGGGTCCCCGTTCAGCCATCGTAATCTATAGACGATTGCGTGCATGACTTTATTTGCTATCGTAAATAGCAGTCAGATATTAGCGCTCAATGAAAATAGCTGCACGAGTTGCAGTTTATTCATATTTTCTTAACATATCTACACGCGCCGAAAGGCATTGGTTTAGTCGGATGTTATACACGAAATAAAGAACAGAAAAAATGACAAATTGTTCATTGATCTCTTGCCGCATATATGCACGACATTTTTGTTCTTTTTTGAATAACATTGACAAGTATGCACTGCCTTTTAAAATTTAGTTTGGAAACGTTTGGCTATATATACCTCTTCTTCAAGTATTCCTTTTGATCTTTGGCTAGACATCTGACAGACAGAAAGACGAAAAATGTCGGTTTTAAGGAGCCCAAGGAGGAATAACGTCTTTAATATTTCAATGAGCGACAATAGCGTATTTATGAATGCGGTATCCTGACATCCTTATCTTTGAAACTTTTGAAATCGTGGGTAAAGGTCTCGTTATCTCCAGTATATACATCAGCAGAGAAGTGCACATAAACTGAAGAGTGCGCGTTATGTGGTCATGGAAACACGATGCACTGAGGGCAGTCCAATGGGGTGCACGATAAACCTGGGCACCCGTTGTTCTCTCCAGCATGCGTTTTTTTCCTGAAAAGGTGGGCTTCATAAAGTTACCCAAAGGTTTTCTCGTCACACAATTTAAGCCGAAGATGTGAAAGAAGGATGCACAGCACGTCCGCACTTGGCGTTTAGGCTCCTATTAAGTGTTCAACTGGAACATATTTTCTGGTGCGTTTACGAATCTGTCATGAATCACTCCCCCAGAGTAGACCATTGGCGTGCCACAATGTCCGTCCCTGCCGCTTGCTTGATAAAAAAAAATTTGCTCAGCCTGCACTACTGGCTCAAGGCTACAGAAACTCTGGCATCGCCTCACACTTAGCAGGAGACAGGGCTGTTGCAGCTAACGTAAATTTGTGAATATTCCTCCCAGAGTTCTGCATGACTGGCACGCCCGTATAGTCTAGTAAGCAGGCTTTCACATCTTTATCAAAGTGGACCGCGTTAGCACGCGCTAGAACCTGCGGCAAACGGCTTTGCAATACTTGCGTCTGTAGCGGGAACTCAGTTTGTGTACTTCCCAGTTCATGGGCGAGCGCATGTTAACTGGCGAGAAGAACTGTCCGGGTTAGATAACACTAAGAAGGCTGGCCAGAGTATTATGCGTGGTGGAGCGGGTCAAGGCATGGCACTCCTCACGAAGCACAGGCCCACAGGCACTCATTAATTTTTATTGATATTTTTTGTGACCTCCTTACGTTGCGCACGCCCACGCGCAAGACTAGATGACGTCTGGCCCACTTTGTGAGGCGCACGCTCACGCGCGCTCAGCTTGGCTGAGTTTTCTGGTAATACGCGATAGCTTAACTAAAAGCCCAAACTAGCTTTGCTGTCAAAAACGTTTCTTTACAGGATGAATATTTACAGAAAAAGTGCAGGTAAAGGCAAACATGCTGCATGTAAACAGGATGCGTTGTGAATGGGAGAGTGGTAATTCGACAGCATTAAAGACCGACATAGCACCCCACTGGCAGCGCCCTCCGTAGTCTAGCAAACAGTCCGGCTGAAGGGTGGACAAAGCGGCCTTCTTGTAAGCATACCATTTGTAGTAATACGACTGTAAACGTAGTCGTGGTATGAGCCCACCGGCCTCATGAAAAAGCTGCTGCCTTTCTGCCATTGCACCAAAACACACTTCAAGCTCCATAAACAATTGCAATGTAGCCCTAGGATTTACTGGCGAGTCCTTTCTGTACGCGCTTTACCTATAGGTAACGTCTCTGCCAAAAAACCCTCTGGCAGACCAATTCTACCGGGACGTATGCTTTGTTGTAAACATCCTTTTTGTGATCGCTAGCCTGACCGAAAGCAGAGAACGGGATATGAATCGAGAAGTATTCGCCGGGAAGCTCCAAATCGCAGCATTGACACCAAATCATGTGTGATTCTCAACTGTGAGAGAAAATTTTTGGCCAAGCTGTCCAGCTGGTCACAAGGTTTTTAAATTGGAGATGCAGGCAATTTTGCCATTTGCTAACGGGGGTGAATAAAGTGTGTAATTAACATTGCGCACACTGCTTTTTTTGTTACAATTTTGACTACTGGTGATAGTTAAATCAGAAGATTACTTTAGTTGAGTATTTGAGTTATTTAGATAACAGTAGCAGGATAAACCAAAACGTTTTGCATAGATTGGAGGACCCAATTCCTGTCTGTTTTTGAAATCAGCCCATTTAAATTTCCAACGGTTGTTAGTGTTCGCTTCAGCAATTCTAGCCCATGCAAAGCGCGTACTTATGAACTTCTCGATGTCACGGCTGGATTCTCCAGGCCATATTATATGCACAGTGGATAACAAAAGCTCGTGTTTCCTCTCTTGCAAAAACGCACTGTCGTAGCCATTGTTTTCTAGAGTTTCAAGGGTCAATGGTAAATTGGGAAGCGGTGGCTTTACCTATATATAACCCATGTATAGTGCTTGCATGACGTGAATCATTGCACTGCAGTTCCAACTCTCTCAACATCGTCTGGCTGGCCCCTTCTTCTCTGACTTTCAGACACACGCATTGAAGCTACTTCCGAATTTCAGTGGAGAATCAAGGGCCTGCTGGTGCATTGCGTGGTGGCTTTTTTCTGTTGAACACACTGCCTTCTATGTTCCCTCCGCAGCTCTCTTCCGTGATGTAAACTTTCTGGTTGCCGTTCTCTCCGGCACTTCTATTACAGAGGAAAGATCCGGCGCCTTTAGCAGCCAAAATTTAACAAAGCGACAGCCAGGGCCAGATGGCGGACGGGGGAATGACGAGAGCCAGGTTGCGGCTTCATTGTTTCAGGCCCACTTCGTTAATACTGCTCCTAAGAGCAACACGAAAAAACGGTAGTTTTCTTTTTGTATTTCAAAATGATTGCTTTCCTTCGCCAGCATAAATTCAAGAATTTAGGTGTGTCTGGCTCTGTCTACGTGTCTGTGAATTTGCCGTTCCGTCTATCTGTGTGCCACTGTCTGTCTGCCTGTTTTTCAGCAGGCAGCGAGCTGGCCTGTTTTGATGACAAGCTACTTATCTAATATTTTGGAAAAGACGGTAAACGATCGTAAGCTTAATTTCTGGAACACATCTGAATTTTAGCAAACAGCATTGGCTTCATGTACCGGGACGCCCTTGTATCTAAGTGACCCCATAAATTTATCTTCTTCGAACTTGAAAAGGCTTGTGATGCCACCTGTAACTGAGGTATTTTATTTTATCTAACCTCATTTGCAATTAGCCCACAAGATAACAACGCCTTCAGGGGAATTCTTACTCTGAAGACTTCAACAATCTATGGATGTGGAGAATTCTTAACCCAAAGATTTCCTACAGGGGTGATCGCAATTTGAAATTCTCTTCTCAGAATAATTTAACGAGAACAGGAAAACTTATCCCAAGACAAAATATTTCGCGTTAACTTCAGTGGGCAGTTTGGAGGGCTATTTCTGTGAATACAACATTCAGAATTCTTTCTCGTTTGCACGGCAACTGCCGACCGATGCGAAGGTTTTATTTCGAGCACAGCCGGCGCGTGTACAATAGACGCTCAACCAAAAGCAGCGCACACACATGTAAGCATCCCCGTATGTCTTAGGAAGCCTTTGTTCTGTTGTATTCAATATATAACAGGGTGGACTTTTGGCAAAGTGAAAATTATCCATACTGTGTACTGCAGGCTATTTATTATAGTGTAGTAGGCAAGCAGAGTGTTTATGCAAGAAAAAGTAAGTGTTTAGCCAATTTATGGCACCTGAGGTTTTTGTCGTGAATCTGTGTCTCGTCAATTAACCAACACTGTGCCTAGAATAATAGGAGACAGATTAAGGGTGAACTTTTCAATGATAGTAGTAGTGCAAGAGCCTCAGCTACAAACGGGTGTATGGCTTCACAGAGCGTGGAGCTTAAGTGTATTGATCGTTGTGTTTCTTGGTAGGACATTTTAGGATGAGTTTTCGATTTTTTTCGGCCTAAACTGCACTATGCCCGCCAACGTGAAGATCACAATTTTGATTTTTAGCATTGGTCAAGATAAAACATTGATATTCTGCTTAAGGAGATTTTTATTTGGCTTTTCAAAGTCCAGTGATTTAGCCCAAAGGTTTCGTGTGATAAATATTTCTGTATGCAATATGTTATTGAGTAGAACTGCAGTTCAAATTTTTTGAGCTTCTACTCTAAAAAACCTTGTATTCCCGTTTGGAGCCAACGCGTTGGTATTCCGGCTCGTTCACAGGAGGACACACCATGGCCATACTTGAGACATCAGTATAGATTACAGTATATACGTATTTGTGTTTTAATTGCATAAAGCACTGCTAAGTATGTTGTCTTGGCACAGTATATTTTGTCTAGTTTTCTAAAAGAAGTGTTGCAAGCAACAAGAACGACTGCACAGGGTGCAAAGAACGTGCGCAGAGTGCAAGTAGGCCAGTTCAAAAATTTTTTTATTGATCATGTAAATTCTATAAAATAACCATGCGTAGGTAAAGTTGAACCACTAACGCAAAATCACATTGAGTGAATTCACATAGATTCACAATTAAGCATTCACACGGGTTTGCGAATTATACGGGCTTGTACCTGTGGGATCAGAGTCTTGCGTTATGTATGAAGTAATACCTGCAGTGAGGCCGGCAACAAGTTTTTTTCCAGATGTCATACAGCCTTGCCTGCTGGGCCGGCAAGAGTAGCTCTCCTTCAAAGCAAATATAAGTATGGATTGAATACCAAGGCTTGACATGGGCTTCGGCTTTATGGAAGAGGGAATTTGTTCGTTCGGTATGGGTCTCGCTGTCGATGTCCGCGCCCTTGGCTTTTAATATTAAGCAATGAAATCTACTACTTGTTCAAGTAAATGTTACAACAGAGTGCACATAACAGAACTTTGTTTAAATCGAAGAATAGCTTACTTCTATCACTCCACTTTAGGATAAAAACAGTATAATTGTGTAAAAGTCATTGCCACGTAACCCCGCAGCAATTCCGTGTAACGCCCTGAATTTCCACAAAAATGCACATTTCGCCGAAGTAACACCAGGAAACGTTGTAAGGGGGTAAATGAAGATAATTGGTAAAACAAAATTTTTAAATACAACAAAATGAGAAAAAAAAGAGAATATAAACATTTTAGAAAAATTAGATGACAAATCAATATATATATATCTCCTGAACAGATCTCCCCTTAAAATCCAACAACAAAAAACCCAAAATAACGTTCAAATAAAATAACAAAGAAAAACCGTGTAGCACCCTGCATTTGCACAAAAGTCAGATTTCATGAAAAAACGCCTGTTGTAACTGCGGAAATGGAAATAATTGGTGAAAAAAAAAATTACGACTTAAAAAAAATAGGGGGAGTAAGATTGTTCGAAAATGCTGAACAAATAAAAAGTTTTCATATTCTCCATGCACCCCAAAAACCGAAAAATAAGAAAACAAACTTTGCTAAAACAGATTCGAAATTCGAATAAGAATGCCGAACATTGCAACAACCCGTTCAACTCCCTGCATTACCACCAAAAATCAGATCCGGCAATGAAGACGCAAATAACCGTTATAAGGTGTTAATACCGACAATTAAGCGATCGAACAAATTTAAAACACGACAATAATGTGAACGAGGCACCCGTACGGGAGCTGAAACGTCTTTCTTTGGATTTTAAACATTCTTGTTCGGTGCCAGTTTTTATTGTCATGTGTTTTTCAGACCAAACGGGTTTCCGCCCAACCATCGATTTCATAAACTTAAAACATCGAAAATACAAATATTAGAAAAAACAAAAAAGTAAAATTTTTACACTACAACCTGGCAAAATAAGAAATATGCGTCTTATAAAGCTCCCTCAAAACCCAGGATTAAATTAAGAATCTCTCAGAGAACGTTCACAATCATAATAAAAAAAATCACGAAAAATGGAGAAAAATTCTGTAACCCACTGCATTTTCATAAAAGTGCAACTTTTGTGAACGTAACATCTGTTATTGTTAGAATACCCTAAATTAAATTATTTGGTTTCATTCAATTTTTAGAAACCGAAAATAAGAGCAAAAAATAAAATGAAATTTTACAACACTGACCTGACAAAATCCAAAATATGCACCTTATCAATGTTAATCCAAAACACTACAGTAAACGCAACAATGTCAGCAAAAAATGTTCCAAATTTCCCTAATAAAAGGGCGGAAGTGTGGAAAACCTTGTAACTACTTTCATATACAAAAAATCATTATTCAGTCAGAAACACACCACTAAACGTTGCGTTACCGGAAGTTGAGGAAACTCGTTGAACTGAAGTTTGGAAAACCAATAAATAAGCAAAATATAAAATAACATTGTCAGATAAATTACCTGAATATTTTTACATATTATCTTATACATCTCCCCTGAATACCCAAGAAGAAAGAAGCCCTTAAAAAGCTTAAAATACGAATCAAATGACGGCTCAAACTGTGAGAAACCCCGTGACGCCCTGCATTTTCACAACAATGCATATTTGGCAAAAACACAAATGTAATTTTTATAATACCCTAAATGAAGATAACTCTCTCCCTTAAAAAGCTTCCTCCCTTAAGGGAGTTTATTAGATACTCCCTCTTTACGAAGTAAATAAAACTCCGCATAGGGAGCGCGTCAGAAGAGAAGCAAGTTACTCCCTATCCGGAGTATTTCCGTTTAGAGTGCAGAAAGCCAGGCGGAAAAGACAGTGCTTATCGTCATAACGGGACTTTTGGGCCATCTTGGAATCGCACAACCGCGCGCGAGCGACATTACGTGCTAGCGCAGCCCGTGTGATGGCGTCGTGGACGTAGGCTGTCGGTAAAGATGCGGGAGCAGGCAGTAAATCTTCATTGGCAAAGTTGTTTCTCGAGCGTACAACAGATCAAACGGGGAATAGCCGGTGGTATTATGGCGTGAAGAGTTATTAGCGAATGTGACATATAGATTACGGCGTACCAGTCTTTGTGGTCAGGTGAGACGTACATGACCAGCGTTTCGGTGAGTGTGCGATTAAAGCGTTCCATCAGACAATTTGTCTGGGGATGGTACGCTGTGGTCAACTTGTGTCGGGTGGAGCTTCAGCGAAGGAGGTCGATGACTACTTTGGATAGAAAGGAACGGCTGCAGTCTGTGAGGAGTTCCTGCAGAGAACCGTTCTGCAAAATGACATTTTCTGGGCGAAAGTCGGCAACATCAGTGGCACAGCTTGTTAACAGGGCACGGGTGAATGCATATCGGGTCGCGTGGTCGGTAGAAACCGCAACCCTCTTATTCCCGGAAAGCGATGAAGGGAAACGGTCAAGGATATCCATGCCGACGCGGAAGAATGGTTAGGTTGTAATATCCACCTGCAGAGATCACTGACTATTCCTTGCGGCGTTGGCACAACTCGCAAGGGTTATCGTTTTGTTTCACCGACTAATAACGACCAGGCCAGAAGAATCTGTGTCGTTCGCGGGAACAATTGCGTGCAACACCGAGGTAGGCAGCGAAGGGAGCGTCGTGAATCTGTTGCAGGGCATGTTGGCGCAAGTGTTCAGATACCATAAGGAGGACGCCAGGCCCATCCCAGCGGTGGTTGCGACGGTAGAGGACTTTCTCGCGGAGGATGAAGGCTGGTAGCGATGGGTCAGATTGGTAACATTAGAGGCGTTCGATGATTGCCCGCAATGAAGAGTCACGGCGTTGCTCTTGGCCTATCTAGATGGAGTCTGATATTGCTAGAGGTAGGCATCGTCAGCGGTGTCGGCGGTGTCAGGAATGTCAGACGCGGTAACGGGATAGAATGTCGGCGTCTTTGTGCAAATATCCAAACTTGTGAACGAAGTTGAAGGTTATTCTTGTAGTCGTAGTGCCCAATGACCAACCCGCCCGGTGGGGTTCTTTAGAGAGGATAGCCAGCAGAGCGCATGGTGTTCGGTTACTACGGTGAAATCGGGACCATATTATATGTTCGAAATTTTCCGACAACCCAGACCAGCGCAAGTCACTCGCATTCGGTGATTGATTAGTTGCGTTCTCCTGGTTACAAGAGTCGGCTCGCGTACGCAGTCACCCGCTCGTGACCGAAGTGGATTTGGGCGAGCGCAGCACCTATGCCATGGCCACTGACGTCAGTGCGGTCCATGCATCAAGTGGCCCAGGACTGGTGAGCTGGTGGGAGTGCCGAGGAGGCGAGAAAAAGCTGCGGCTTGCTCAGCGTCGTTCTTGAGAAGTTCGGGATGTGGGTGGGGGATCTGAGGGAAATTAAGGACGAAGCGGCAGAAATAAGAGCACAAACCGACAATGCTGCCCACGTCTGTTGCTAAGCGTGGAAAAGGGTATTTTCGCACAGCGTCAATCTTGTCGGGGTCAGGTTGCACTACTTTAGCATCGACCAGGCGGCTGAGAATAGTGATTTGCCGTCAAATAAACTTGCATTTGGAAGAGTTAGGTTGAAGTCCGGCTCGGCCAAAAACTGTCAGAACGTCCGACAGGCGGTGGAGGTGGGTCGGAAACATTGAAGAAAATAGCAAAGGCAAGTCGAATAGCAAAGGCAAGTCAAATAGCAAAGGCAAGTCGACAATTTAAAGGCGCGGAGGAGAGGGTGCATCATTCGCTCAAACGTAGCTGGGCCATTACAAAGTCGGAATGGCGTTACCTTGAATTTGCAGAGTCCGTTCCGAGTGATAACAGCGATCTTTTCCTGGTCCTTGTCATCGGCAGTGAGCCACCAGTAACCGGAGCGACGATCAATGGAAGGAAAGTACGCTACACCATGAAGGCAGTCGAACGCATCGTAGACGTACTTTTTGTGATTTTGTTAACGTGCCGGTAGTGCTTGCAGAATCTTCATGTTCCATCTTTCTTTTTAACCAGGACAACTGGTGATGCCCAAGGACTTGAGGATGGCTCAATGATGTCTCAATTAAGCATTTTGTCTATCTCTTTTTATATAAGAAGCCGCTCAGCGTTGGACAAACGATGCGGCAGTTTTTGCACAGGGCTGGCATTTTTGGAGTTAATACTATGACAGGTGATGGATTTCTGGCCGAAAAGATGACCACCGAAATCGAAGACGCCGCTGTATGACTCCAAAATGCAACGCAGTTCTTCAGCTTGCATTGGGGTTAGATCTGCTGCTTCCGGCCGATAAAAGTTTCTGAATGCCTTAGGCCGATACTGCCCTTTTAACACAAAATTTGTAGCGGCGAAAGTGTACTACAAAGATACCCAATATCTTGAGTAATGCACGCATTGGATTTTTCTGCAGTTGGTGTTCGTACGTACGGCAGAAATTTATTTATCAGCCACTCGTATGCTCATTGTTTGGAGCGCAGCTTTGTTTCTGGGTTCGAGAGATCTATAGATCAAAGATGTCCGTAGGAGAGACTTTAAAAAAGGCAAAAACGTGCAGAAATCTGAGAATTGGCTACTAATGCCTTTCCTACGTGAGTAATGGGCAGATACCGATACTTTACGGCCAGGTCGGGCTCATGCAGGAGTGAACATAAAAACACATCTGTATTGGTTGGCGTAGTTTAAAAACGCCCTACACAAATAAGTAAAAGACATAAATATGTAATAGACGCAAAGAGGTCCGAACGCAAAGGTGTCCGAACAACGATATGCATTCGTAATGTATTTCAATTTTAAAACACCACGATTCAACCAGAACACTAATTTCCAATACGTGGGGAAAATTCTTCTAACGATACCGAGTTCACTGTTCGTTCAGTTAACTTATTCCAGCAAGAAATTGCACGAGGAAACTTTCGAATACTAATGCAGCTGATTGGCTGCCTAATATTCTTACTATGATGTCTTCTCGCTAAACGTCTGAAAGGCCCTTGGAGGTAGTATTCCTGCGACAATTTTAAGTTTCTGTAGTAAAGAAAATTTAGGCTAGAGACGACCCTGCGCTGCTTAAGTTTTTGAAGGTTTGCCCTATTATGCAAATTGAGTACACTAGAGTGACGGGAATAAACAGAATCAATAAAACGCAAAGATAAGTTTATAATTTTCGCCGCTTCTCATGACTACAATTTTTTATAGGCAGTTGTGACATATGTATCCAGATACATAGGGTTACTTTATTTTTATACATCTTTTATCTTTTATAGTTTTCATCTGTTTCTTTTCGACATTGATGTACGCTTGCGCTATTATAACGATTTAATGTGTTAGTCCGCCAAATATGATTTCTTTCAAAGTGAGGGTGTTTTTTGCGATTTTTTATTTGTGCTTCCGCGGCGCTTTTCTGGGCTTTTTGATTTTATCATATTTGGTAACGGAATATCAGATAGTTTTGATTTATTTAGTTCACTTTTAACATTTGTTGTCTTTTCTGGGGGGGGGGATTTCAAATATTGGTTTTTATTAGTTATTTACTCGTTCTTTGATGAATACCTTGAAGCTTGAGTTAAAGTTAGCTCTAGAGCGTGGATAAAATATATGTTTGTGTATAAATGTTTGGTTGATCGTGTGTATTAGTATTTCCTCCTCACAGTCTTTCTGGACACGGCCATGATGGCGTCGTTTTAATGTAATAAAATTTAAGGGCTTGGTGTTTTGGGGGTGGATCTAAACAAGCTAGAGACGAGAGTCAGTCGACCGATCAAGTGCAAACGAGGGCAGACGCAGGGCGACCCTCGCGACCTAAATACATTTAGTTAAGTGCATTTAGCTATTTTGCTGTTTTTGTTTTCATAAGCGGCGTGTTTGTTAATTTGTTGTAATTGGTTATTTTTTTGTTAATTTAAAAGATTTGTTTGTGAATTTGTTAATTGTTAATTTGTTTGTTAGGCTTTGTTAATTTAAAAGATTGAAATACTTGTTAATTGGTATGACTTGAATTGTAACCAAATGTAAAACAATATGAAAATGTTTTTATAACGTTTATGAACTGAGTACGTTATTCAGGGAACGGACTAAATAGGAAAATACGAAACGGGAAGGTTGAAATGGGAATGGGTTCAAATGGGAATGGGTCCAAACGGGAACGGGCTAAGTGGGAAAGGGCGAAACGGAAACGTCGTTTTGCGCCGGGTTGAAACGGGACGGAACAAGCGGGAAGGGTGAAATGGGAATGGGTTCAAACGGGAACCTCCCCGTTGGGTGCGTCGTCGGGAGCGGGTAAAGTCGGCATGTCGAGGCGAAGCACGCCGTTAGAACAGTCAATGAGGGCGGCGTGCTCAGACAAAACGTCAAGGCCAAGGATATGGTCATTGAAGCAACGTTCAAGCACCGTAAACAGAATAGTCGTTTGACGACAAGCTGCAGTGACACGAGCAGAGCAAATTCAGATCACAGCAGGTGTCGTTCCATCAGCGACTCTATCAAGATGCGATGTTGGTGGCGGCATAAATTTTTGCTAAACGGAAGCGACGATGAGCTCTAAGAACAGATAAATGCGCTCCTGTATCGATGACGGCACTGACAGGAACGCCGTCAACTTCAACGTCCAGTAAATTGTTCTCTGTAGCCGAGGTCAAGAGAGAATTTTTGGGTGTGGTCGGGAATGCAGTGTAACCTCCAGGGAGTTTCATTGCTTAGTTTTCAGAAGGAGGTCGAGTGTAGTCGGACGTCGGGGATGGGTGGCGAGTATGGGGTGAGCGGAAGTGGCGACGTTGGGAGCACGACGAACGGTTCAGTCTGGTGGGGGGACTGTTAAAGTTGGTAGGGTTCACCTCAGGACTTGAAGAGAAGCAGTTCTGCAGGTCACCACAATGAGGAATATGGCTCTACATTTCAAGACGCAATGAAGGACAGACAGGTACATATCAATTGAACAGGGCCAGACTAATAAACCATACCACAAAAATACAAGAAACTTGTTTGAAGCCTGCTTTGTAGAGAAGATTGAAAACACACGCATAGCAAGGCTTTGCTGATTTATTTTTACCCTGATAAGAGATCCTCAGGCATGCGAGGAGACTGCAGCAGCAGTCACGCCTCTCACGCGTGGTGGTGGCAAACTGTCGCATGCTGTTTTTCTTGTCGCTGTAACGACGCTTAGGATTTATACCGTCGTTGCTAATACTGCACCTCATCCTGCTCTGCTTCTTTCGAATTGTAATTGCCGTATAACCAGAATTCAGCGTACTTCAGTTTGTGTTCATTCACTCCCTCAACTGACGCGGCAAAAAGCGTTGCAACCAAAACGTAAGGAAATATAACCATTTTTTAGAGGTGAAGGTAAAACCTGACCATGTCTTCAGATTACACAAATCTCATAAAATCACCATATTCCATAGGGTGGTACAACCTTCTGCCCTCTGATGTGCCATCTTGCCAGACGGCACTTGCGGTAGAACGATGCTTGTCGAGATTGAAAATATAAAGTAGCGCTCGACCTTGGTGTGGGGCGATCGAAATGGTACCAGAGCGGCTGCTGTGCTTTTCCATTTTTGCTTTTTATTGCTCCCTAATTCCCCGATTCTATATTTAGCAGGTTCACATAATTTCTTAGCCATACGCCTGTAACAGCTTGTAACGCAAACTAGCGTAGATGCCTAAAAACCACGTATAATGTATTTGCAAAGCATTATTTTATGCACCGAGAAATGCGAAAGCAGTTTGCCCATACTCTTTGCTTCCTTTCTTTGCCCTGTACTGCAGCTTCAGTGTTATTTTAAGCCATAAGTACGCGAGAATATACAACCGGGACACTTAATTAAAATCTTGCTGCTATAGCTTCTTAGGGGCTGTATTAGAAGCTGCGGGTATTTGATTTCGGCTGCAATTTTGGTAACGGTAAAATTATCACCACCGAAAACTAAAACGAATGTGTTTATGAAATGTCCATAGACCAGTCCGACGACGAAAACTCCCGGAGGCCAAACCACAACGTTGATAAAGCGCACTGGTAGGGTACATAGCAAGACAGTGGTGAGAGTCAAGGATAATTAAGACGATCCCATGAAATATTTTCGTACCTTAGTTTTCGTACTGTTTGAAAATTTTTTTTCTTAAGTGGTTCAGACGAGATTGTTTGTTTCCACAGCCGTTTCTTTTTTCTAACCGGAGGAATGGTAATCTAAAACGATACGACAGCTTCAATGTAGGTTTTTATTCGCCATTACTTTGTGCTTCTGCAGCTGCAACAACTGAGAAGTTCTGTTGCAGCAGCTCTAGAGAGCCACTGGATTGCACAAGACCTGCAGTTGTTTGAGGTTGCAGAAATCGTATCAGCAAAAATTTGTTAGTTTATGTAGTGCACTCGTCGTAAGTGCAAATAGATTGTTCAAAAATTAAATATAAAGCTTGGAAATGTGGTTTCTGCTGTGCGCAAGCGGAGTGGCTTAGTGCAGCCTCCGGTTATAAAGGCCGTAAAAGTCACCTGGAAAATACTAGTTAGTAGGTGAATAAATTTTCGGCACTGCTGCCTTTACGCTCATCTTTCAAATTATCGTTAAAACATCGCCGGGGTACTTGAAATATATAATTGGTGGTGGGTTAAGGTAAATAAAAGAGTTATACTCACCATGCGAATAGATATGGTTCGGGAGGGAAGAGTGCAATGTTTAGGATTTCCTGATCCAGAAATAAGCAATCACTAACTGTAAAAACAAATGAGTGGTATTTTATCATTTTAGTTATTTACGTTTGTGCCAACCTCTAGATTTCGGAATGTACAAAACAAGCCTGTTTTCTAGTGTGTGTTTTAAATCTGTTATGCCGAAAAGCAAAACTACCGCAGAAATGTTTAAAACCGACCTGGAAATCAAATTATGGTGGTTGAGGAAACGCAAAAACAAACCGTCGCGGCAATGACTTTATGATTTTATTTTATATTTTTCATAGTTTTGATACTATTTAACGGATTTGCACGACCCACTTCCTATTTTTTTGCTGAGCATACTAATTAATGCGATCCTTTTCCAGGGCAGAAGCAGGACAACTTGGAAAGAGACATGCCTAGTCTTTTTGTTATGAGCATTATGTGCTCAACCGTGCTTGCATTGTCGAATGGCTTTTCCTGGCCCTGGAGCAAAAAACCTGGTAAGTAACTCAGGCGTTCCTTCCTTATAATTATTTTCATAGGCGCTTCTTTATACGGGAAATAAACAAAACATGTCTCTAGGGTCTTCAAAATGAAGTAAGGCTTGCGCTGGTTCCGGAACGCTCAAATGTAGTCACAGTAGTTCCACTTTCTTCGAAGCATTTGCACACCCACATACATTGTGTGTCTATATTTTCAGCATACGATGCGTGAACAAGCAATACGTGGCTGGTTGCCCAAAATACCGAGATATTTGGTAGCGCCCGTGGCGATGCCACCAAGACTTCGGTGGCCACGCGTGCGCGTTGCTTCCGCTGCCGAGGAAACATGGACAGTAAAATTCCTACTACGAGGAAGGAAACCGGCAGCGCCGTGTCAGTCTGCTGCAATAAAACTGAAGTGCTTGCAAGTTTAATTCAGATAATTGCCTAGGCAGTGTGCTCAACTGAAAATTGTCAACAAACGTGTTGCGTTTCATGCACACCTTGGACTGCGTCGAGCTTCCCTGGTCATCCTTCTTTACCACGTTGGCGGGCAGTGAACTTTTATTTCCAGGTTTAATTTGTACACGTCCTCTTCGACTGCGCTCTGTTCTTAAATTTGGTCAAATTAACTTTAGTATATGTACCGGGCTCAGAGGCTCTTTAACGCCAAGATAGCTTATTCAGTATAGTTAGTGACGCAGAGTAGGGTGAGGTGAAAAGACAGCAGGCTGAAACAGGACATAAAAGAGGGTCCATATTTTATTTTTTCACGAATACAAAATGCGGCAAAGAAACCATGCTAGAAAGAAACCTGCAATTGACTGTACTTTTATGGACTGTAGAGAATTTTCCGCACCGAATGTTTGAGGTCCTAGCAGGTTGAACGCTCTGAGACAATTTCTTCTCAGAGAACACAAGAAAAGAAAAACTAGAACGATGTAGTGGCCACGATTTCCAAATCTTTTTGCTGAAACATTGGCAACAACTGGGTTCGCTACCTTGTTCGAATATTTATTTTGTTATGTATGTAAACATATAAACACAAAAAAAGGTAGGCAGTCAAGAAATCCAAGGAAATGAAACGGGAAAATGTGGTAGGTGAGATATTTTTTAAAGCAAGAAGGTGGAGAAAAATTGCCGCCTGATGGGATCTGAACCCAAGGGTTCGGATCCCGCCTTGGACCAGGGTGGGTTCGTATCCCACCCGGCGCACATTTTTCTTCCAATTTTATCCTTTATTTGAAAAATATATCTGACCTACGACATTTTCCCCTTTGGCTTTCTTGACTGTCTACCCTTATTTGTGCTTTCATTCAACGAGCCCCTCTTTTCCGAATCTGATTTGCTATTATATATCTGTGTGTGCGCAGAGGGTGTTTCAACGAACACTTTAAAAATTCTTAAAGATGGCCTTTTTGAGAGAAACATGACTTCGCTTAACTAAGGGGCAAGACTTCAGGTTCGGCGTTTGTGAGCGATTATGAGAAACATGCTAATCCCATAGTTATTTAGCTCAAATTGTCTAATCAACTTTTCAAATAGCAAAACTTGGTTGTTATTGACAATGGCGAGTTAGTGGCGACTGAGACAACGATGCCGTATCAGTGTTTAAAGGAAAAAAATTACTCTGTAAAGCCCCAAAGCTCGCAAAAATCAAGTACTGATTTTTTTCCGCATGAAACCGAAATGCGGCGCACATGGTCCGCCTGAAATCTAGTACAAACGCCACATCCCTGATACCCCGCTGCTGTTACTGTTGCGCCAAATTCCAAATGTCTCTGGCGATTCCCCCAAGCTAGGAAGCCACAACACTCAGCTTGAACCGCGGAAGGCGTTATCTTTTCTTTCGTTGGTAGGCACAAGAAATAGGCTAGCTCTAGCTCACTACATGGTCGCCCGCTTTGGGAGACCTAGTGGGTTATGTCAGCTGTTTCCATTTTTTTTTGTTCCGACCACTTCTGTCGTGGCTACCAGATGACCTAGATGTGAGGCGTCGCCGTCCATTCATGTATTTGATAGGTTCATTTTTTTTTCATTTACGGGCGTCGCGTTTTAGGAAGTGTATCAGACAAAGGAAAGCTTCGTTTGCTGAGCGAGGAGGGCTTTTGCGGCAATGGAGGAAGGCTGTTATAGTTTTTGTTTCTTGTAGCGGCAGACCTAGTCGCCGTCCATTCATGTATTTGATAGGTTCATTTTCTTTTCATTTACGGGCGTCGCGTTTTAGGAAGTGTATCAGACAAAGGAAAGCTTCGTTTGCGGAGCGAGGAGGGCTTTTGCGGCAATGGAGGAAGGCTGTTATAGTTTTTGTTGCTTGTAGCGGCAGACCTAGTCGCCGTCCATTCATGTATTTGATAGGTTCATTTTCTTTTCATTTACGGGCGTCGCGTGTTAGAAAGGGTATCAGACAAAGGAAAGCTTCGTTTGCGGAGCTAGGAGGGCTTTTGCGGCACTGGAGGAAGGCTGTTAGAGTTTTTGTTGCTTGTAGCGGAAGTTTTACAAACGAGTTGACGTTTCCATTAAAGTGATTGTTTGTGGGGCGCACTGCGACGTAGCCATTTCAGTACAACTGGTGTCAGCACGTCCATTTGAGGATCAAGGCTTCCGCGGCATTAAGATAGATAAAATGGCCGCGCCAGCTAAACCCGAGTACTCTGTTGCGGAGAACGTGCAGATTGTGCTGGCTAATGTGTGCACGCAGAAGGACGCGGTGCTGGGATGGATGTTGTATGCTGCTGAACATCGTGGCCGTCGTGTGCCAGCTTTCCCCGCATTCGTATCGATGTTTAATCGGTTAGTCATGCCAGAAGCAAGCGTCAGGGAAATCGCCAGCGCATATAAAGCGAGCTTAGCTTCAGTTTGGGGGTCAGTTTCAATGCACGGCTACAGCCTATATTATGTGTCTCCACCAAAGCCGAAACCAAGCGACTTTCCAAACCATCTCGATTTTTGCAACTGCTGCCTTATTCGATGAGGCGAAGATCCTCAAATTCTTAACAGAGTGTTTGGACTGACGAGGCCTAAATTTTTTAGTATTCTAAAGTCAAGTTGCGAATCACTTTATTTGTGCGATCAGTACCCCCACAGGCTTCCTGAGCATAAACATCAAGTAAGGTGGTAAGTGCACGTATGGTGTTGCCTTTAAAACGACCGCACTGTTGGCCCTTACTTTATCGACAGAAATCTTACTCGAAAGAAGTCCCAGAGTGCGTCATAAATGGAGTCGTCTCCGAGTTTGCCTCCCAGTTGTCAATGGCTTCTGTTACAAAATGACGTTCCAGCATGACGGACCCGCCGCATGTTTTCTAACCGGCTCGGAGATTCATCCATGAGTACTTTCCCATCCAGCGGGCTGGGCGGGATGGAACCACGCTTCACCCGATTTTTCACCCTTGAACTTCTTTCTCTTGCTATATCTTAGCAAGAAGGTTACCAAGCACGAGGTTGTGGATTCGATTCCCGGCCACAGCGGCCACTTTTCTGATGGAGGCGAAAAGCAAAAAGGCCCATGTGCACGAGATTTCGGCGCACGTTAAAGATACCAAGGTGGTGAAAATAAACCAGAGCCTTCCACTCCGGCGCACCTTATCTCCGGCGTTGCGTCGGCGCGTTAAGCCCTACATGCAATCACTGAAGGTTTTCAGGCGTATCGAGCCAAACTAGAGGGTATAAAGCAACGTGTGAGAGCCTCCCTCGAGAGCATTCCCACACGAATGCTATTATCTACTTTGAACGCCTTAGTTTGTGTTCCGTAATGGACTCAAAGCTATTTGAGCACATCCTGTAAAGGTTGTGGGTATCGTCCAAAATTATATGACTTTCGTGAGTGACCAAAAATAGGTAAAGAAAAAAGAAGCATTGACATAAACCCTTTTTGCTCATTGATTTTTGTTAAATGATTCAAAAGAGCTAAACTTAGCATGTCAACATTTTCTGCAACCAATGGGACGGCAGATGGTACGAAACAACGTCGCGCTACAAAGTGAAATGTTCTCAGCTACTGATCACTTGTTTGTTCTAGCTGTCAAACCAATATCCCGTTTAAATACCTCTTGAATTTGGATATCACGATACCGGCGTCGCAAAAGCAAACTCTTCACTGCTACAAAGTGTGTCTTTGTTTTTCCAAAGAAGCTAGTGTAATGTGAGCGGAAATAAGGGCTGCTTCCTGAGGTAACTGCACTGTCGGATCGCCAGGCCAGCGGCCAACAGCGTCTTAAAATCGGTAACTGCGTAGTTTGCGATGTCTTGGCTCAGCGTTCCCACTAGTGAGTAACCAAAAGGTAACGCTTGCTGCTGCCTATGCTGAGCGTCGAGACTTCCTATCAAGTTAAGATAGCGCGTGCACTTCGAATTGGGTGTCACAACTGGTTTTCCTCAAGACTTTGTGCGCTCCTCATGCGCCTAATTTCGTTTTCCCGCGGTAAATATGCCACGTTTTCTTGCACTGAAGTGCTTTGTACAACTACTTTTCCTCAAATTAAAAAACCTGCATTGCATCGTCTTCTCCGGGCATATAAAATCACCATTAAAAAAAATCACCAAACTTAGCTAATTAAGGAGTTCATTAGTGAGGTGTGCTTAACAGGTAATTGGTATGCTCTTGATACTTCTTGGCGTCCGCCACAGGCAGCAGTTTTCTTCTGGAGAGGTTTTCCCTTTTTTGTGAAGAACCCATTTTTAAGAATATTTTAAAGCGTTCGCTCAAACGCCCTCTAATATAGTGTGAGTGAAAATTGAAGACAATGAAGAAGAGTAACAACGTTGTTTATTTGCGTATCTGGAAGCGGACATGCCAAGGAATCTGTGTTTCCTGAGACGTACTGATTAATATTGTTATTGTTCTTCGCGCGTTTCCGGCTTTTCACTATTTTATTTGTCCTCGCTCTTTCTGGGTTGCTTTGCTCCGAGATTAGATATGTTTGTGTGCGTTTATATAACCGTTGGTACAAGCCAGTGTTTTCGTGGAGACCTAATTGTGCCAGGCGAAACCTTGTTACGGATAGAATGTTATGCCTAGTGTAATAAAAAAACAGGCACAGGCAGTTACATAGAATACGCTGTGCATAATTAGCACGTGAATAGTTTAAATGTTTTAAAATTTTGTTTAAGCAATAACGCGTCCTATTAAAAAAACAGCGGTATCGAAATAAGGATAAACGAATAAGCTGGTTGCAAACTACGAGGCCTCTCTATGAAGTCCTGTCTCTACCGCATCAAATTTCGTACGATTGGCATCAGTTGCTGTCGTTGTCATTCTTCTCATTGCTTTCCGAATCACTTGCACTTCTTTGTTTGTAGTATTACTGTCTTTGGAGTAATAATGCCGATTGTGCTGTTATTGCTTTCTTAAACATGCATCAGCGTTGTATGATGAATTCGCAGTCATACGCATATTTACGACGATACCAAATAACAAAAGTAATGCGATCGCTAAACAGTCCTAAAACATTCGAAAAACAACGTTTTTGTGGTTACCAATCCAGGTGACTGCCGCATAGGTTTATTCTCCATTTTACGCAATGGTACTTACAAGGATTATAGACACCCGTGCGTTAGGAAGACGTGCAACAATGGAACCATTTTTACTGAAAGGTACGTACGTTTTTAAGCGACATTTAAATACATTTAAAAGGTTTTATCACGGCTGGGGCTATTCTAGACATAGTGTTACGTGGATATATTAAAGAGGCACAAATTTTTTGTCAAGTGCTACAGCCAGCGATTTGGGGTATTATGTATATACGTTGTACTGTGAGTGAAAATGCTCACACGAAATATTACGTAAAGCATAAGAAAGCTTCTTAAAAGCTTGAATATGTAATTTCTCAAAGATATTTATAGAAACTGCAGTTACTGAGATATTGCAAATCTGTACCATTTTTCTGCGCAGTAAGATTGTGCTCGTGTACGCACCCGTTGTAAGAGGAATACCGGAAAGCCCAAGAAAGGAATTTGCAGAATGCTGAGTCATCCTAAAAATACTGATACATTGCTTCATCTTAACGACAGGAATCTATATGCGGAAATTAATAAATATTGGGACAAAATAAAGAAAAAGTAGTATGTCAAAGCATAGCTAATTTCAAACACCTTTTAAGGCAGGGAAAAGTTATAGCTAGGAAGGAGCACACTGCGGTGAAATTTATTCCATAATATTTACTAAGCCAAGGTTAAGGTACCCCAAAGCAGGTACCTTGCTTAACCACATCACACGTCACAGCACCTTATCCAAAATCACATAATACGTAAAGATGGATGCAAAGCATGCTTATTTATCTCTCTTTCCCCAAGATTATTCCGGAATAGAACACGGTAACTGCTAAACACTGAGCAGTGTGGATAGCTGATTGATTGAATATTATGAGCTGATTATGATTAAATATTATTATGCATACGGTACACAGGCACTGAGGTGCGCCGTAGTAGAGGGCTGCGAATTAATTTCGACCGCCTGTAGATCTTTAGCGTGCGTGAAAATCTCGAACATAAAGGAGTTTACACTTTTCGCCTCCATCAGAATAGTAGCCTCCGCAACTGGGAACCAAACCCTCGTCCTTGTACTGGGCATCGCAAACCCTGGACAAATGAGCCCAGCGGGGGTTTATGGTGGATCGCGAAGTGCTAATGAAAACATTGTGAAAGTCAGTGCAGGCGTATATTACTATACATTGCCTATTGCGAACATCCGCGTTCTAGTTTTGCTTGCAGCGTATATATATATATATATATATATATATATATATATAGATATATGTATGCATCTCTCCACCATTTATATGCACCGCCAGAATTTGCGGTGTATATGAGAATAGTTTTTTGTCGTATAGATCGCTATTATAACTATTTTGCTTAATTCTTCACACTCTGAGTGTGTCCGAAAAGCGATTTGCTTCATGCATCAGCCGAGCAGGCTTAATCACTTAGCCGTTCTCGGCACAACGAACTGAGTCGGCTTGAAGGCGGAGACAGCTGTTTTTCGGGTGGAGGTAAAAAAGTGCTAATTCCCTTCTGTTAAAAAGTTTGCACACTTTCGCGTTGTTTGTATTGCGCTGAGACATCCGCTGTGAAGCGGCGTTAAGCCTATCGGTTGCCTATTCATGTAAAACTTCCTATTTCAACTAAACTAACTTTCTTCATCAATGTTTTTTTGGCTCAATTTTACACCTCGTGCAATGATGGCTTACAGGCTACATGTGCTGTTGTTATTTTCTCACAACAGGTGCAAAGGTGTGGGAGATCCGGGCTGCACTATTAAATACCGTGGAAAAGGAAAATACCCTGAGTGTTGCGGAGTAGCAGCATGCCGAGGCTAAAAGAAAAGGCCGCGCGTCTGAAGGTACCAATGGCTGTGTGCGGGCAAGGGAGTTACGCCATTTCACAGTTACAGTGTTCCATACATAAAATGCTTAACAAACAAATAATTAAAAGACCAATTTGTTTCTGTTTCTATGGGTTGATCTTGCAGAATTCATTTTACGTTACATCCTACACGTACATCGCATTATTTTCTTAGGTTAGCCCTCTTTTAGCACACAAAAATAAAATAGATTGCTTATTCAGGAACCCGCACACAAAAAATTATAAATTTCAATGAGTTTTGACTTTAGAAGCCCATTCCTGTTTATGAACAAGGTTTTTCGAAATGGGGAATGCAAGAAATGAAGTAATCAAGAATAAAACCTTTCTGACATTTTAATATAAAAATATGAACTCAACTGAGGTGACTACAGCTGATTTAGCACAAAATAATATGTTCCGTGTAGATGGCAACGTCTATACTAGCGGGGAACTATGTACACTTTTCCTACAAGCACTTTTAACTTGGCAAGGGAACAGTGTTCCATTACCCATTCTTTTTCGAGTGCGCAACCTATGAACTTTTCAATGCCGCAATCCTCTTCACGTTACGTGCTCTGTCTGCGCTGGTGCCACTGCAAAGTGAGCTCCTAATGAGTGGATGTGCAGCGGAGGCCGAGTCATCTAGCCCCGAGTAGACTTCATAGCACGCCATGCCGCGTAAACGCCACTTTCATTAGTGGAACTTGGAAACCGAAGATGCTACCAGAATTAGAAGCACGATTGGAAAGTGGCCACAAGCACGCCTATCGAATCGAGAGGAGGAACCCGCGCACCTTTGGTGGTTACGGAAATGGAATGGGTACAGTACCTATAGTCAATGTCTGAAGAACAGCACGATGATACCCGTCGAACATTTGCCGCTATGCGTTTTCTATCGGTTCCTGTTACTCCTACGGTTGCACTATTTCTCAACATTATTTTAAGCACGCACCGGTTCTATGTGCTGTGAAGTTTCTGATCGGTGGTTTCTCCGCAATATCGCCCCTTGGGGTGGTGCTGCTAAATCCTTTACCGGTGAAAAAGGTTTCTTCCCTGGCCTGCTACCACGCGAGTGGAAGAACAAACAATGCATATATCTAGGCTTTTTAATGACAACTTATTTCTCTTTGGAAGAGGGAACATTTACTTGAGGCCAATACAAACTTAAGTATCTCAAACGAAATTTTCACTCTGCTGCTTCAACTATCAAGCTCCTGTCAACAAAATCATTCTGAGTGTTTGGTAGAGTACGCGTCAACATTGGACCCTCACTCAAATAGATGTATTCATCAAGTAGACACAATACAGAATAACTTCGACTGTTTCCTTTTTTTCTTATTCGTGAGCCTTCAGCATGTGTACAATAAAAGCGAAATTCATATTGCGAAATCTCAGCACACTGCGTACAATCACTATGCTTCGGTTTATAAATTATTCGTTTAGTGGTGGCCTGCACGATTTTGTTCTTACCTCACAGTCACATGCGTACACATGACTGACCACTCTCAGAAAGTATTTTAAATTCTAGGTCATTCAAAAACAGACAGAGACGACATTATTGTCATTCCCTTTAATGACGAATGCACCGTGCGGGAATGGCCGGTGTCTCCATCCCTTCATAAAGGTCAGAAACCTGGGACACTCGGCGCGCACCTTCTTCCGGTTGAATAAGAGCAGCTTGTATTCCAGAAAGAGAGCTGAGCCAAACAAAACATTTTTATAATGCTTAATCCTGCTGTACTCGAAATATTAGATCACACCTGCCCCAAAAAATGCAGCAATAACTAAAGCCGATGTGCTTAACGCGGCTGCCGGAAATGACATTTTATACGCTAAATTTGCATAATGATTGCATTGTTCCATGCAATTTTTAGTCACATATTGTCAGGTCGGGTTAATCTGAGCTGTTATGCATTGCACGGTGATTAGGTGTTTATAGGCCAGTTACATATATATAGATATTTCCCCTCTCCTTTCTTGAAGTTAAGACATTGATGATATTTACAAAAACAAAATTATAACCAGTTTATCTTTGTCTACAAAAGCCGCCAAATTCGTCAAAAAATGCACGGTAAAAATTGTGGGCGTAATTAAAGCATCCACCTGCCTTTACTGGGAACACGCGCACAATAGCTTTATCCTATAACGCGGGTCTGGATGCGCGTTTATTCGAAGAAATCGGTGATCTTTGCCTGACGTGTGCCACTCAACTGCTGAAAGATAAACGATTCGAAGGTGTCCGCTTTCCTGTGCACTGCTTCGGTGGCATTGGTGCACCCGTTAAGAAAAGTGCACATTTTTGCTGCGCACTGCAAAACATCGCCGTTAGACACGGCTTCTTTGCCTTGGCTTGCGGGCCTTGTTTCAGCGTCGCTATCGTCGCTCTCAGCGTCCTCGTCACTGGTTCTGCCATCGCAAGGAACGGTGTTGACGATGTCTTCAGTCGTCAATTCAGCAGACGTGCATGCTTCATCGTCGCACAGCACGTAATCTTCAAAGGTGACTACAGCGCCCACGGCGGGTTTTGTCCATGGCGAAGAAAGGGGGTGACAGAGGCTAGCACTGCGGCGAGCCCCCCATGCGCCGGTTATTGCGACAGAGCTAACACGCAATCAGTATGGTGATGATGATAGTTGAACATTCCCACCATTAGTCATCGTTCACACCAACACGAGTAATTTTGCACACTCGGAATTCGTTATTTTGAAGGGTTGTTTTGTACTTGGATGATAAAAATGAATACGTTATTCTTAAATAATCGGTGGTCTGAAATTCGCTGTAGTGAAATATTTTTACATAAGCAAGAATGGGGATGTGGTAGTGGATTTTCAAAATGTTCATTATTCTGAAAAAAGCTTGAATCTGAGGTTCGCAATAACGGGATTTGACTATACATAGGTTTCGAGGGTTACGTTATTGTCCGAAAAGCCCAAACATTAACGAAAGAAAACAAAAGTGATATAAAATAAATTGTATTGGATCAGCATAAATAAAGAAGAAAAACGAAAAATAACACCAAGAACCGATATTCGTAGAGCAACTAAAACAAATGGCACTGAATATGGAAGGGGTGCAAGTGCAAGTGCAAGTGCAAGAACTGAGTGCACTATAGGCTTTCTGCGTGGGAGTTTGGAGGAGATGTAGCGCTGCCTCGAGCCCTTCCTCCATCGGTAGTACAGAATCAGGCGCCCTGCATCTGGTCGCACCAAGTGGCGAGTGGTCGGTCGTATTTTGTTGATGTTAGTTAAGCATGGCGAGCTTTACTCATATAACAATGATTGAAATATCGCGACAATTGGCTTCACTGGTTAAAAAAACCCTAAATGCTGCGGATTTTTTCTCCCGTATGCAGTACAGCGAGCTCCCTTGCGCCGTTGTCGCGGGGGTAAGCGGTAGAGTGCACATTATCTCGGTGCTTTGAAACCGCTCCTGCTTTCATTCACCCTGGCTGACAGCACTCGGGGTAGCTTGAAACAGGAGCTTCGACGAAGGATGATGCAGGAAGCAAAACATCATAATACATAAGCAGCCCAGCCTACACAAATCGCCGTACGTAGCACTGCTGGCGTTGTTAGCCCCATTCACGAATATCCCTGAATTATACGTGCTACTGTCTGCTGAGCTAGCTGCTTTAGAGCTTTATTTTAGGGGTGAAGCATATTAGGGGCTCGGGCTGTCGGCATGGAGCAAGTCGAACAAAAAATATTATAGATATTGTAGATGAAGGGAGCAACCCAAGAAATACACAACAAACAAAATCTAAGTGTGTGTAACGGATGGCTTCACTGAAGTACCGCGAAACACAAAAAAGCCCGTGCTCATGGAAAGTAAAGTTTGTTAAGGAGAGTAGAAGCCCAGAAAGTAGCAATTGACTCTACAGCGGTACAATATGAGGTCTACATTTTGGTCTAAAAGCAGGTGCTCACTTTTACCCGAGCTTTGTCGTGAGGGTCGAGCGCGGCGCCGTATTCTTTTTCCGCACAATCGGTGCAGTGCGTGATTCAGTGTCGCCTTCTTTCCATGACCGCTATGTGGTTCGAGCTGTTTGTTCCACGAAAGTCAATGTTGTTTTTCATTTTTTAGCCGGAATAAACCGGCGATTTCTGTTTCTTGTGTGTCCGCGTCATTTCGTCTGATGGCGTCAGGCTCGCGCACTCTTCGGATGTCAACGGGGTTCCTTCACCGGCGCCCAACGTGGTGTACAATTTTCTTTTCGAGCCCTCACTCACACCGCGATGATTCAGTCCGCCTAGGCTGGCAATAGTTGAGATTAGTTTGTTTGCCATGACGTTTAACTTTATCCGTGCAGCTGCTTCAGTCAGAGCTGCTTTCCTGAAAGGGGGGGCCGGGCCTAAACAAGCTATGCCAATTGTGCGGTCATCATTACCAATGCCGACAAGAAGCCATCAACCACAGGCGGAATGCCAGCAGAAGACGAGGCACGCGTTCAATCGTTTGGAAGCGGCAGCACTTATAACAATAATAACAAACTCGCCTCTGATAGTTGCTCTTATCCCAGGTATCAAATTGCAACAGTTAGAATCGTTTTTTTCTCTGGGCAGTATTTTAAAGTTGCATTGTGTGCTACTTTATGAGCTTGGCGAGAGCACACCCATGTCGAACGATACGTTGATTACTAGTTCCAAAGGCCAGATGGCCGAAGCGCGTCTACCAGCAAAGCAAAGTCCGCAAATAATGTACTCTTGTATTACTACGCATATAGAGCCGGTATCCGATAGCATGCAGCCAATTATCGAATAATGGCGCGGTTGTTCGAATTGAAAAACGATTTCGAAAATCAGCTGCTGGCGCTCCAGGCTGCAAGGCGTAACAGCACCGGTCAGCTGTTTGCCCGAGGGCCATACGCCAGCGAGGACAGTGTCACAATTGCGCGTCGTTGCAGTGACACTTGGCCGTACCAGCGTACACGGGTTATGCCGAATTCCTTAACAAGTTGCTTGATTGCAAACAGCCATGGATGATTTGGGTTACACGGTGACCACCGGCATCATGCCAGTAGCTTTGCGCTCCTCAGCAGCGGCTTGGACACGACATCAGAAGCCTTTTGCTATTATACTGTACCTTACGAGACGCTTCAAGCAAGAGTTTCTGCCTCCGGTCAGGCTACCGTATTCAAGATTAGCTGTGTGCACAAACTAAGAGTGAGATTGAAGTCCGGTAGCTAAATGTACGATTAACACAGGAGTTTTATGAGCGCGCAAAACCAGAAGCGCGCGAACTGGAAAAGGTAACCCGGTCTATTAACCAGGGCCTTCCACGCATTTATTGAGCTTTGACAACCTTGTGAAAGAAGCTATGGCCATTGAATCTTCAATGATGGAAAAAGGCGGAATACCTCCGCCTCGTCCAACAGAGGCCTCATTCAAGCCATTCCGTGCGTGGACAAGTCGCGCACTTCACGAACCAGAGCAGCGGAGGCGCCTTGCCACGACGACCCGGTCGCGGCCCTTGAAGTAGACTCTTTTCAGTGTCTCGAGCCCCGACAACTAGCTACCCCAGAAAACTCAGCGGCCATCAAAAAGTGGTAATCACCGAAGAGCGCATAATGAAGTGAAGGATAGCCTACGAGATCAAGCCAGGGATGTCCCAAGCTTTGTTGCGCAACCGCGCGAAAGGCGTTCTAGCCAACCCCACCCAGGAATGGGGCGCAAACAACGTAATGTTTTGATCTCCAAGACAATAACGCAGGGCAGCGCCACAACGGGAGATGGTTTTGAAGCGGTGACTTGCCCCACCGATCAGGTGCCTCCACAGGAGAGCTCTTTGGGACAGTGTAACCAGTGGCATGTAACGGCCAGAAGAGAGACATTGGCTAACCACTGTGAATGAATCCACGCAGACATCGCCAAGAAAATGCTGCCCTCATCTGACGAGTTGATCGACTCTGGTTGGCGACAAGAGGCTGTCCACCAGGTGCAGTACTCGAGCCCAACAACCTTTTCCAACGCAGAAACGCTACCTAACCCTGTCGTAATACATTCAGCGGGCGCAAACGACAGCACATACATTCTGGTCATCTGCACGCTGACCACGCATACTGCCATAACCTAGCGAGATACGCTGCTCGACGTTGAGGGAAAACTTATCATATCGCGGTATGCACCAGTGTACGGACTCGGGGACACAGCAGAGCACGTACTCGCTCCCACCATAGCCGCTAAAATTCCCTCGGAAACTCGACACAAATGGCGGAAGCTGATGCAGAGCAAACATTCAAGCGAAACGACCTCTGAGCACGCCGTACACCATATGATAGCGCGGCAGGAGGTGGATTGGTACAGGAGGCCCCCAGAAGCTTCCAGCGAACAACCATCAGCGCATGGTGCAGACGGTTCTCGGACAGCAAACGACCAAAAGGTCGTTTGCTGTCCGAGAACCGTCTGCAAGCGTGAATAATACACACGTCTCATTAGCATAAACGTAAAAAGTTTGTGGATACCTGCGTGTAGAGACACTGGAGATATAGTTTCTGGGTTTGGACACCATGTTCGAGAACGCTGCTCTATGATTAACAATATATTATGGCAAGTAAGTACCAGTAACCGAACCACTTAAGACCAAATTGTGCCGATAGCATCAGCAGCGAGGTTGACAGTAATTCTTGATGGCCGAAACACAGGCAACACTTTTTGCACTTTCCCAGCCTTTGCGGCGCAGCCAACCTGGGACGCGATTTCATAGCTTGGACGGGGCTAGGGCTTTACGACAAAGCCAGAAACTACCACTTTGGCACTGGAACACCGCTCGACAGCTTCGAAGCAAGACCATCCGATTCCTGTCATACCTTTTGAGAGTAGAAACCTGGCGCGACAAGGTTGAAAATGGTTTGCAAACAATTATGCAGTCGGTTTTACGACCAGCAGAGACAAAATGTCGGCTGGAAGTAGTTTTACAGTCATTTAAGGCTTTTTTCACAGAGGATCCTGGAATGGTGAACACCACATCGATACAGGAAATTCGCGTCCACTCCGGTTCAATCCGTGAACTTTGAGCGTCCACAAGCAACGATAGCTGGACACAGCCGTCCAAGACATGGCGAATACGGGAACGGTGAGGCCATAAAAAAAGCTTCGGCATTTCTAAACGTATGGGCGCAACGAAAAATCGTAGTGTCCGCATGTGCGTACACTACCCACACATAAATGCCACAAAGCACTGGACACTTTGATCCGTTTCCACCTATCGATGCGGTTATGTACGCGCTAGGCTCTGCAAAGGTATTCACCATACTCCACTGCAGTAGAGGTTTCCTACAGATTCCTATAGCTCAAAAAGTTATTGCAGCGAAATATGCCTTGGGTTTGTTTGTTTATGTTTTGTTTTTACTGCCCGATTGCGGCAGGCTCTGTTATCTCTGCTCCAAGCGAAGCGAGTGTTCCATTATTTAGTTTTATGCCGCACGGGCTATCTTATTCCTATAAGGAGAGCGTTTCACCTAACATCGCTAGCCCGGAATAATCTTCTTTCATCTACAATGTTCTGGTTGTAAATCGAGGGTTCGAGAAACACTCGCGCCGAAAGATAAAATCCTGCAGAGCAGACGCCGCGGTATTCGACTCGCGGGATGTTCGAGGGGATATTGGACATCACGCAGGAGGAAGCCAAGTTCAGCTATGTGATGGCGGACATAGATTATGTGGTGGTATTTTAAGACAACCTCGAGGGTGGAGTTCTTCAGTTATAGACAATGTTGCAGCGCATGCAGAACGCAGGCCTCACAATAACTACTCACAAGGTGCAACTGTCTACCAGCAGAGTCACACTCCTTGACTTCATTGTGGACCAATATTAAGTGCGACCAAACAAAGAAAAGCTCCAGGAAATCCGACAGTTTTCAAGACCAGAGAACGCGAAAATTCTGCAGGGCGTACAGGGTATGGTCGGCTTGTACAGGCATTTGATTCCAAACTGCGGACCTGGCACGGCCCCTTAATCAGTTGCTAAGGAATGATGCCAGGTGGTCTTGTGCGGCTGGAGAGGAGCAGTCAATTCGGCAGTTGTGAAGAGCCATCGCCAGCACCACACCCCGGCGGTTGCATACAGATGCAAGTCGGTACTGCAAAAGGGCTGTTTTGCTGCAGGAGCATTGTGGCGAACTGCCCCCACTAGAGTTCGCCAGCTTTCGAACAAAACTATTTAGTGACGGAGAAATAGTGTCTCGCTATAGTGTTTGCCCTAAAAAAGTTCGACATGTACATGGATTGCGCAAATTTCACAATACTGACCTACCACCAAATCCTGTCAAGATTGTCACGCCTTCCACGTCCTGCAGGCTGCCTGGCACGTTGGGTCCTAAACCTGCGAAAGTATCATTAGAGAGCGGAATAAAAAAAGGGCACCAGCAGAAAAGCCGCGGAGGCACTGTCTCGGACACGCCTACCTAAGCAAGAGCAGTTAACACCACAGGCCTTCACGGTGACAACGCGTGAAGAAGCCTAGAGAATTCTGGTAAGTCGCCAGCATATGCTAGAAGCGCAGCACACGGACGATCAGTGCAAACGAACCAGGGAGCCTCATACGGGCGCAGAGAGCGCCGACACTGGAGTGGCACGGGCACCGAACTACGACTGCTACTTCGAAAAACAGGACGGACTGGCACTGCGGTACATTCGCCGCCCCGACAGCCAGTACTGAGACTGAGTATCCCTTCCGGGTGTTCGTACCAAGCTCCAAAGAAGGGCTCTTCTGGAGTACAACCACGAAGCGACCTGAGCAGGTCATGGTTGCGTACAGAATTCGTTCAAAACGCTTTGTGAACTTGTGACATGGCCTTGCATGAGAAAGCATAGGTGATTACGCGAAGACATGCCTGGATTGAAAGTCTCTGATGCCAAGAAGAGGTAAACCACCCGGCTTCAGGAAGTCCGTCGAGAGACACTTTCCCTGGCAAATCGCGCCTTGCGACGTGATGGGTCCCTACCTAAGATCAGCTGTCTGTGCAAGCCCTACCTCCTGGCCATCACACATTATTTTTCAAAAGGGGTAGAGCTGTATGCCTTACGTAAACGTTATTGAAAGGTGATGTTGGACATGTTGGTGGATACTTTATTGCGCTTTGCATTCCCAGAAGAGCTTGTAACGGCCAAGGCGACGTAGGTATCTCGCAAGAACTTCATGAAAACTTGTTCAGTTCTGCGTGTGGTACACAAGTAGACTACTCCGTACCATCGAAAAGCAAATATAATAGAACGTGTGAACGGAAATTTCAAGATGATTCTGGGAACCTTCATTGAACCCACGATGACTTAGATGCTCACCTGTTCGAAATGGCGTTTTCTACTTGGAATGTAGTCAGCGCTCGTCTGGATTTACAGCAGTAGCTTTGCTTGGCCGCCGCTATCTGTGTTTTCCTTTTGAACATTATTTCATCTATCGGGTCGAGGCTCGCTCTCGCACATGTATTAAGCATGCGCAGTATCTTCACCGCAGCCTGTACACCACTCTCAACGAGGCCAGGCAAGAAGGTGTTGTTCGAGACCTGGTTTCAGCAGGCCTCGAACAATGCCGGCAGTAGGACAAAGGCCGAAACCAGATTGATTTTTTAATTGCTGACCTGGAAGTACGCCGGACACATCCGTTGTGCGATGTAGTGAAGGGCTTTGCTGCTTCTCTGGCTGATAGATGGGAAGGCCCTTACAAGGTGACACAGCTCACATATCGACTGACTTATTCGCCTTTGTAACCTGCACGGAGGATGGGAAACCAGTCCAGTAGTCATTCATGACCTTTATGCATGCCATGAATGACCCGCTCAAGAAGAGAGCTAACTTCATTTACGTTCCAGGATTCTTTACCCACTCAAGGGTAGAGCAAAAGTGTTCGAGAGGGAGAATCCACGAAACCTGCATTAGTTCGGAACCTGAAGGTGCAAGCTTCCTCGGCTGCAGTCCCCGGGAGCTCGCCAGACAATTTGGGAGTATCCCGGTCTTAAGGAGGTGGAGTGTAGGGATGCAGCTTCTAAGTGTAGTGTGCCCCGCGCGGGCTGACTGCACTGAGCGCGTGACGAACATAGATAGGAACGTCATCGCCTGTGTGTCATGGGCCCTGTTCTTGTTAGTTTTATAAACAGACAGCGGGCATGAACACGCCTGGGAGCGCATCTAGCCCGGCATATGCGCACAAATAGCCATCTGCTATTAAGTTTGCTCTCACGTGCGTAGGAAGGAAGAGTTGAACAAAACAGCCTGGCAGCTGCTTAGGGCGAGGATTGGAGAAGCAAGGAACAGACAACCGAAATGACTAGCACAGGCCAGTTAGAACTAACGAGCACACGTGGTAGACGCACGCAGTGGCTTGGAACTATGAGTAGAAAGTTGCCGTCAGTGTCAGGCGCCGCGCAGTACTATTGTTTTTGCGCAATGAGGCAGGGCGTTATTCAATCTCACGTTGTTGCTTTTACTGGTATGTGTTTGGAGCTTTTGTTTCTATGTTGTACGTTTAGATGCGACGCTGAGAGGAGCATCTCTTGCTGGCGGCCATGTCCTGCGTTCGTCGTCGTTGTCGTCCGCGTCCGCACAGCTGCGTCTCTTCTCCACTCACCCCCTCTCCTCTCTCCGATAGCGAACACTCTCGCCCAACATCTGCGGGCGCGTGGCGCAACGCACTCTCACTCCGCCGGTGGGCGGCGCTGAGCGCGGCACTGAGCGCTCTGCGCATGTGCAGTACTCTCTCTCTCTGCGGTCTCCTCTCCTTCGGGGGCGCTGCGCATATAAGCGGAGTGCCGCGCTCCGGATGGTCTCTCAGTCGACGGTTGCCCGCGCTTGCGCCTGCGCTTACGCTTGCTCTCTCGCAGTACCGACGACTGCTGTAATGCGACGGTTCCTTTAATAAAGCCTCCGTCTAAACGACAACAACAACAACGTCTGTCATTATGCTCAAAATTACGCCCGCATCCCCTCGCGTGGAACCCAACGATGTGATTAAAGCGCAATTCACGTTCACTACGCATTTCACGCAATTCGACTATTTGACCCAACGAAAAAACCCAACGGAATTCCCTTGAGTGTCGCATCACACCAGGGTTCCCGCGAGGGGAGGTGGGAGTAATTTTTTTTTCGTTTTTTGCACCGGCAAAAGTTTGAAGCGTAATTTGTTTTAGAAGGTCTAGTCAACCACGCAAAAGCCGATGTCTTCGTTTAGTTTACTCCTGCTGATATGCTCAAGTGTAAAGTTGGAACCGATGAATATCCTCAAATGCTTGCCCAAGAACTCGGATGCGTGTAGTAGATGGTTAGGCACAAAATGTGATGGCGTTCTGTGCTGTTCGCAAAGAAAACATGGTTCTATTTGCTTCGAGGTACTGGCATTGTTACGTTTATGCTCCACCCGTTTGGCACACGCCATAGCTGCAGTTATACAAATTAGTAGAAAAGAAAAGAACCTGAAAAAAATAGTGCAGTATTTGTTAAGGATATTTGTGCTGTTAATCCTAAAGGCATGACGTTTTCTTTCTTCATAAACCGCGTGCTGAGAAGGCAGTAATACCGCTACAAAGTCAAGCAATTCTTCATATTTTGAAGCAAAAAGTGACGAAAGGCCTAATAAATATAACGACTGAGTACTGTTGGTACGTACGTTGCTTAGGTATACCACGCAGTTATTGCTGAGCGTCAACGAAAATTAGCAGAAAAAACAAGTGTATTATAATCTAGGACTCGACCATTACCGGTTAAAAGTTGCCACACAGTTCGACAGTCAGTGTGTACTTCCTTGGCTTCACAAAATTAGGATCATTAAACAAGCATTCTTCATGACTATACCGCAAGATAGTTGTTTAGATGTACGGCACTGTACGTACAGGGAATACCCAAAGCAGTTTTGGATGATATTTTCTCGATTTACTGTTTGCCCCCTTACCGTTTCAGCATATTCGTCGCAATTTATCACCACCCTGTAGCACTTCTTGTTTTAGCGTATTTTGCAAAGAACAATAATTGCAACAAATTATTGCACCAAAGACAACAAGGAGTCTGTGCAGACGGAAGGTTCGACATTTCAAATTATTCAGGCATAATCAAAGACAGTTGCGGTACGCGCTACAACCCCGTTTCGTGTTGTCCAAAGACCTATCTAGCCTTTGGGTGAAGTGTCATTTGCAATTTTTATGGGTATGTTCTGAGTAGGTTTGTTGAGCGTTTTTGGAAGGAAATTTGTTGAATGAACAGGGTGCCCCTCGAATCTAATAACATTGTTTGGTTATGCAGGAACCAACACCTCAATAAAACAAACCATGCAAATTGATACGAAAAGAAAGATATCAGTGCCTCACTGTGAACTAGGTAAAGTAGGACGTCTGAACAAAAATATGATGTAATGTAGTTAGGAAAGTTTGTTCCTGAGTTCAGAAAACAAAGGGTTTATAGGTATAAAATACAAGTAGTGCATGAAACACCCGAACACAAAAGAACATGGGCGCAAACGATTGATTGGATTCCATCACAGATTGAATAGAGGTTTTGACAAATATTGTTTGGGGCAGTATCTATGAAAAAACTCACAGGCTGTGTTCCTTTCTATGAAGAGAGGACTGGCATTGGACGGCGTGTCCTGTTTACAAGTCTATAATACCTCGCAAGGCATCCAGAAATTTTCTGCGAATAATGTTTTGACTCGGTTGCAGACGGCAAATCCGCGTCCAGATACAGCGGAAGTTGTCATCATCATCATCATCACCACCGGTCTATTTACGGCCACTGAAGGGCAAAGGCCTCTCCCATTATTCTCCAATTACCCCGGTCATGTGCTAACTGCAACCAATTTATTCCCGCAAACTTCTTGATCTCATCTTCCCATCTAACATTCTTCCGCCCCCTGCAACGCTTGCCTTGTCTAGGCATCCACTCTGTTACCCTCAATGACCAGTGGTTATCTTGCCTTTGCATTACATGTCCTGCCCACGTCCATTTCTTCTTCTTAATTTCTACTAATATGTCCTTAACCCGCGTTTGTTCCCTGACCCACTCCGCTCTCTTCCTGTCCCTTAATGTTACACCTATCATCTCCGGTTCCATTGCGCGCTGAGTCGTCCTCAATTTAAGTTGAACCCTCTTAGTGAGCCTCCAAACTTCTGCCCCGAAGGCGAGTACCGGTAAGATGCAGCTGTCATACACTTTCTTCATAAGGGTCTATGGTAGGCTGCCATTCATTATCTGAGAATGCCTGCCGATTGCACTCCACCCCATTCTTATCCTCCGAATTATCTCTGCCTCATGATTGGGATCCGGGGTCACAACTTGGCCTAAGTGGATATATCCGCTTACTACTTCCACGGCCTCGCCACCTATCTCAAACCGCTGTGCTTTCCTGAGGTTAATGATCGCTACTTTATTTTTCTGCATAATAATTTTCAGGCCCACGGTTCTACTCTGTTCGCCCAGTGCGGAAAGCATGCTTTGCAATTCGTCCCCCGAGTTACTTAACAAGGCAACGTTATCAGCAAATCTGAGGTTACTGAGGTGTTCTCCATTAACCCTTACTCCCACCTTTTCCCAATCCAACGTTCTGAATACTTCTTGTAAACATGCTGTGAATAACATTGGAGAGATTGTGTCTCCTTGTCTGACGCCCTTCCTTATAGATATTTTACTCCTCTCCTTAAGGATGATGATGGTAGTTTTGGACCTATTGTAGTTGTATAAGTAGCTGAAGTTTGAGCAACAAAAAATTGTCTCCAATCTACGCTGTGATAGTGTTTGGAAAGCAAAGCTTTAAATGACACCCATAACAATTTCTCATGCGGCGTTACTTAAATTCAGACACGTGGCTCTACAAAAAGTGAAACCAGACATTCTGCCCGCCGTTACCAGGAATTCGAGAGGGCGGCGTCCGGAACACAGCAGCAGCATGGCGCACGAGCGGGCAAGAGCGGCGGACACCGCCGCTGCAGCCCGGCAGTCAGTTGTGCGAAAGAAAACAGAGATGAGCGTGCGACTAAGTGTGAGACAGCGAAACCTAGCCATTCCTATGTTCTAGCTCGGGGCCACACCACCGCACCACACTAGCACTGAAACCGAAACAATTCAGCATGCGAGCTTAGTGATTCCCGTTTATAACGATTTAAAGTAGTTAGCTTAGTATGTTTGAGAATTGCGAGAAAGCTGAGGGAAAATTTATAATTGCTATTATCACAACCTATTTGCAACTTTCGTGTTTTGTAATACCTTTTAAAACACAACCGAATTGGTAATCATCAATTTTGATAACGGAGTTCTATTCTTGGCAAGCAGTGCACAAAAGGTAGCGTTCAAAGCATTTTTCTGCTTTGAAAGCACTATAAACATGGAAACCCTTACCTTTCTCCTGGTTGCATTTCAAGCTAATGAACAGAAACATGAGTACGTCAAATTACAAACGAACAAAGTTCACTTGACACAACAAGGATGTGTCTTTATTTATTTTAAAGATGTGATATTCACGTAATCTTCATAGAATAGAGGTTTCCACAGTGTCCACTAAGGAAAGGGTCTTTATACATCTGAAATTTCGGATGCCGGGGTGTTTTTCCAACTAACTTCTTAGGGTCCTGGCCAAACGTTCTTTGCTATATCCGACATCGCGGCCGGCTCTGAACGTTTCAGTTTCGTTATAAAGAAATAGCTGTTCTTGAAATAAAGCATAACCAATCAAAATTTGTATTTAGTTGGCTATAGCTGATAATTCGCTATATTAGTGTTCTTTATAACGAGATTCAACTAGGCATTGTATTTATATTGAGAAAGGATGACGGAGCAATCAAAGGAAGTTGCAAACAAACACGTGAACATACAGAAGCAGCTGTCAGTCCGGCGGTTTGAGGTGGTCTTAAACACTGGTTTATTTCCATCAGCGACGTTGTTTTCCCTAACCACGTTTGCCGAGGATAAATACATACTTATGAACGATTACTGTCAACCGTAACCAAACAATTCACGAATCTCCACGAAGTGATTCATGACGAGTGGGCGAAGCAGTGAGGATCGTTCTTACCGTAAATCACCCGTGGCATTGCTTACTCGCGCATGTAATTGAGTGACAATTCGTGTGTACAGTATATACAATGCCTTTCCAATGCAATCCGATACAATTCATTTTTTTTAAATTCAATACTATCTCACCCAAATCCAATAAAATCCAATCCGAATTCAATCCCATCCAATCCAGTGCTCCTCGCGCATGTGCAACACTGTGCATAAGAACGCCAAGCCCTGGGCAAATGGAGGTCCTAAGGTGCTTCGCGGAACATGCGCACCCTGACTAGGCCTGGCTTAAATGCGGCGCTCACGATTGCGAGTAGGCTATTGGATGGAACTGCCCTGCGCCACTCGATTCCAGGATGAAAGCAGCAGGGGGGGTGGCAGAGAACCGCTACCACGTTCCTCGGCCAGCTCGGATTAACCAGCGCTTGTGGTGCGCGCCACGGCGTGGTTTGGGGAAAGGGCTCGGACATTGCCGTGAGTGTCGACGGAAGCGTCGTATTATTTTTATTTAGAATTGATGCATTGCGTTATTCAATAGAGAATTGCTCCCGCGACCGTTACGTGCATGAAGCTGCTGTTTCTGTGAACGTGGTCTTCTTAAAGCAAAGCGTTCTACCTCTACCAGCCAACGTTTCTTTATCGTCGTGCGGGACAGTAAACTCCCAACGCAGAGGAGGTGATGGCGGTGGGAGGGGGGGACGGAGGGTTTCACTCACCGAGCACACTGTAGATGGCGCGGCGAATTTATCCAGTGCTAACCACGCGGAGGTGCCTGCTCGCTGGCGTGCGCGTCGGCGGTACGGCTCTGTCGTCTGATTTGCAAACGGTTGTTTTGGGTGTATTTTGGCGCCGTTGCGCGTGCATTGCACGCTTCGTTCACACGGCATCATTAGCTTGATCGACAGCACCTCCTGGGTAACCCGCACCCGACAGAAGCAACTGTTTTTGCGACAAGGATACGTAAAGGATTGGTTTGAAGGGCGGGAAAATAAAATGTACAAACCATATAGAGACATCTGGCCGCTAGAGAAACGCAACCTTTTCTGGACTGCTTGCCAAGAATGGAATTCCGTTTTCTAAGTTGGTGAATACCAATTCCGTTCTGTTTTAAGAAGGATAACAAAAGACGAAAGAAGCAATTGGTTTTGATAAATAGCGATCATAAATGCCCCTTCAAGTTTCCGGCAATTCTGAAACTTAGCTAACTGGTTTTAATAGGAATAAATGGGAATCACTCAGCTCACACGCGGAATTGTCTCGGTGTCTGCCTTTTTTTTGTCGCGCCGTGGTGTAGCCCCGAGCTAGCACATCAGGATGGCAAGGTTCCACTATCTCACCCTTCGAAAGGCGGTCCTCTCTGTTTTCTTTCTGCCGATGCACGGCAGGGCTATAGCGCCGGCGTCCGCCGCTCTATCCAGGCCGTGGCCGACGCTGCTACTTTAGAGACCCCGCACTCGCGAATTCCAGGTAACGGCTGGCAGAATCTGTAGTTTCAGTCTTTTTAGAGCCACGCATGTCAATACAAGTGACGTCTCACAGTCAATTGTTGTAGATGTCGTTTAAAGCTTTGCTTTCCAATCACCTTCACTCCGTGTGTTGAAGCCAATTGTTGTGTTTTCCCGGAATAAAGCGGTTATTTCTGTTGCTCGCGTATTTGCCTGGCTTCTTCAGGCGGAATCAGGCTCGCGAACATTTTTCCAGGAAAAGAGGGGCCTTCAAGGTTAAGGTTGGTTAAAATAACTTTGGGTTTCGCAGAAATTCCCAAGTATTTGATGCTTTGCGCATTATTTAGGTTCACCAACGCCCAAATACACACACCAATGATACATCGTACCTATATCACAGCACGAACTGCGAACACATACACCAGAAGGAAATCACAAAAAATGGTTGGTTGGGTGTTTAACCTCGTACAACTGCAGGGCACCTGACTTTACGATAAGATGACATTTATTTGACACTGTATTGTACTCGCCGACCGTACTGAGTAAACGATTAAGAAGCCGGCATGTTTTAGAAAAAAATGCTCCAAGGCGAACCACAAGAATGGTCGCCCTTGAAAATTAACTGAAGCACAATGTCGCACATCAATATCTCAAAAATCTTTGCTGTCGCTTTGTAGTAACGTATTTGCATTATTGCAAACTTGTTCCTTGGTTTTATCAGTGGTTTTACATAGATAACCTTTCGTCAAACTATAAATTTTGGAGCAGGAGTGTTTCTTAGTATGCACACCTGAAATCATTGCAGTTTTGATATGGTGTCAAGAACTCTCGCTTAATAAGTATTCTTCACTTTAATCACGATTTTGTTGGATCACGGCGGAACGAGTGTTAACATCGAAGGTATGTCGAAAAGTTGGCGCTACTTCTTGCGAACAAATTTATTATAAAAAAGTAGATACCTATATGTTCCGGAAGATTGGACACGACTCTTCCCTGACTAAGATAAATAAAAATTTCTCGAATGAATATTCGTAGAGGCGCTGTACCCATTCGGCCCTGTGGAGTTTTTAACTGAGTTGCAAAATAACTGAATAGGTGAAATCTTCACGAGTGATCAGCATAACATATCTATTGTCGATTCACACAGTTGACAGTGGTCAATGTATCAGTTGCAGCAGTTGATAGCGTGGAGGCCCTATGTGAATTCTAGAGTTGTGTTTGTGCCTTCGTATACTTATTGTAGATATCAATCAATAAATCTTCGCGCAAGCGGAACAGAAAAAGCGCTAAACTAAGGATGACTCGCTCCTCGCAAAAATTGATCTTTCGTTCTGAAACTATAAGATATTTCGGCCATTTTGCAATATTGTAAACATTTATAAGCAAAGAGACGCACTCTAGATGCACTGTGATGAGAGGAACACCAAATGGATCTGTTCTTTACTTATTCCACTGGCCCAAACTTGCTGACGATCAAGTGTAATCGAACACACGTAGATGAGAAACAAGAAACGACCAAGTGGAAAGGAATCTTCTCTTCTTAATGCGTGCTAGAATGTTTTAGCTTAAGAAAGACAACACTGTTATACTGAAAGTAGATATTTAGGGTCCCCTTTTCGACGGATCTGCGTGGACGTCAGACCACCGAGCGCGTCAGGTTTTGCCTATCACATTACCACTATCATGTGCACTAGAGGTAATATAATAAAACACGCCAGAAGGAACTATTTTACTGTTTTAGCACCATTTTAATTTCATTGTTTCCGTAGTACGCCTTGTATGTACATGTAAGAAATGTAGAGGGAAACGTGGCTTTAGGAACTGAGGCTGCCCTAATTGATAGAAGATTGACACATCAACACGTATGACGTCAGCTCTGGTCCGTGAAGGCGTTGTAGGTCTGGTACACGGCCACCAGAATAAAAAGCTGCAAACAAAACAATGGTATTAACACGGCATATCAATCGTGCTTCGTCATCTGACAAAATGACTACTCAATGCAGTCTCATTTTCCGTATTCTCAGAAACCGGGACGTTGTCCTTTCCAGCATTTTATGATCCACATAAGTGACGTTCTCTATTTAAATCGAGCGTTGCATAAAAGCTCACACCATTAAAGTTACGCTGAACGTGGCCTGTGCTTTTTTGCTGCGCAAACGGGTAGGACTTTTTATTAGTAGAGAAACTGCTTTTTTGAATTTACAAAGTTCTTGGAATGAGGGAGGTAGGCCATTCACCGCTCAAAGCACTCAAACTGGAAAAGCGTTGGTCTACAAGAGTATACAACAAGAGTTAAACCTAGATGTAGCGAACCTCATTGTAACCAATTCCTAGATTTAACGAATGTTTTCAATTCCCCATTGTAACACCCATTCTCGCCCATGCGTTTGCGACTTTTGTGTAACGAAGGCGTCGCGGCGATTAACATTGCTGTAACGAAGTCGCTAAGTTAATCATTCATTGTCTTCAGCACTTTGTTTTAAAAAATCGGCCGAAACATTGACTAATTTATCGAATAGTATAAATACTGTAAACAGGCAGTAGATACGAAAACGTGTAGAATCACCCAAAAGTGAAATTCGCCATGATGACAATGATGAACACAGCGGCCAGCGCCACCCCGTGGGTAAGTAAGCATTTACTTCTGGTTTTGAGTGTGTAGTGTGACAACACACCAGGTAGAAATAGTAACTCCTCTCGCCCCCCTTTTGTTCGCGCGCACCACAAACTACCGTGCGTCTCCGTGTGTGAATGCTTTATCGGTTCGAGACTAGTTTTGAGGTGCTAGGCCTGTTTGGCAGAGTGTAGTCGCGCCTCTCCACTGCTATCTGTGGTATGCGTTCGTCGGTGGTGAGTTCTGCTGCCAGAAACACAAAAGTTTTGTCTCTTAAAGGCATGCGCACAATTTTAAATGCCGTCTCCGCAGTGAGAAAGAACCATGTCACCACTTAGTACCATGTCCAAGCTAGCGCACTGTCAACAAATTTGAGTTCGGGAAACAGCACCCATTTCGCGAAAAGGCGCCTGTCTTGAAACCTGTGAATGCACTGAAACTGTCACAAGGCAATAACTCGTGAATAAGTTATGGTTCTGAATACGGGGATGCGTGAGATGGCTTCTTTAGAGCGCCGTGTATTACCTAGGCTTCTGGTAAACCAACAAGCGCGCAACTTACGCAGTTTATTTATTTATTTATTTATTTATTTATTTATTTATTTTTGCAAATACCAGCGGCGGCGTTGCTGACCTAGCATGAGAGTGGTTATTTTAGTAGTGTTAGTACAATTTTTCAATACAGTTCACATTAGTACATTGAACAATAGAGTGAGGAAGCGCGTTCCATTCTACAGTTGTGCGTGGGAATAATGACTTCGCCTAACGTAGGGGCATTCAAGTTTAGAGTGATGAAATTTAATCTTTGAAGGGTGAGTTCGCCTTCACTGCTGTCTGCCATTCTGGTTTCATTTATGCTTCATTTCCGCGAGCCCGAAGTCGAAACGTGCAGGTAAAAAAAAATTGCAAACTTTTGTCAACTTCGTTACATCCAGGTTTAAGTGTATTCCAACAGCCTGGCAGAATTATACTACTTTGCTTTTAAAGTCTCGTGTCTTTGAAGGGGGAGGCGTTCTAGCGCGAGGCGCTTGAAAACGAAAGTTGAGGAGGTCTAGTACTATGACTGAATGAAACGACGACGACTTCAGGAGACAATTACATCCCGATCCCCTCAGAGGCTTAATCCCTTAAAAAATGCCAATTTCTTTAACATCGGCACCCTCTTTTCAAAAATTCTACAGCTTAGCACAACGTGTAGTGAATATAAATGCGCCATTGGACTTGTAATGAACTTTTTATGAAACGCACAGTTTATGAGATGCGCAAAATAACATTGCAAAACTTTCAAACTGTACGCGAACTGGTGCAATAGGCATAGATCGCCCACTGGAAACAATAGAAGGGGCTGTATTTTCATAGGCGTAAGGCGTTGTTCAAGTCTAGGTTGAATATGTCGCGTAGCGTAATAGACGCTACAATTACATAAGGCGATATCGAAAACTGCGAGTGTAATTAGTGCCGCAGACCCGCGCAGCCCAAAACATACGCACGCACACATATTACAAAAAATGGCTGCAGCTTAGCTGCGCTAGCCTTGGAGATGCAAAACAAAAGCTTGGCCGAGTCTGGCTGAGCCTTTGTGTTCGCATGGTTAACCTTCGATGTTGCTGTGTTGCCGACAAACGCTCAGAGGTGATCGGTTGGGTGGAAAGTTCGTGGAAGGATGACCGCCCTCACTTTCATTCACGGCGAACCCGGCGTTTGTCTTTCACGGCGAACGCGGTGCAAGACTAGTCCCGTAGCCCGTAGCGACTCAGCGGCGCATGCGTGAGACGCTGTGCGGTGGTGAGCTACCGATCATGCGATCGGCCGCAACTGCCGTGGGCGCCGCCACTCTTTGTCGAGCAGAATGAGTGAAAAGGGGCTTTTGCACGCTTTTGCACGCAGGGGCAAAGGGCTTTTGCACGCAGAGCCAAAAGCGGGTCCGGCGAATCATGCGATGCACGTAGAGGCGAGTGTCGCAGGGGGTGTGTTTCCGGTCATAAGGTGAAGTTGAGTATTCGCGGCCAAACCGCTGAACAAAAGTAGTAAAGCCTTGCTTTAAAAATATCTCGACAAGGGAGCGGGCTCGGCAAGAACATTTGTCTTTATGGGAGCATGCCCCATAACGCCGGACATCCTGCCGCTACTGACAGTCCGCCGGGTCGGCACAGTGAGAACGCACCTCCCTCCTGTCCTGGGGACACGGGCTCTAATCCCACAGAAGCGCAATCGTGTTTTTGTGCTCATCCCTTCGGTAGCTCCTAATGTTGTTTGATATCGGCGTCAATATAGCAGCCTAGCAAACGGAGACAAAGAAAACGGCGGAGGAAAGCATGACGCAAGTGTGACGGGGAGGGCATGATGCTGAGAACGCACAAGACGCTCCTGTGTGGCGCCGCATGGCGAAAGTGTGAGGAGAAGGCTGTGAGACATGCTGGGCGGTGGCGACGCGCTTCGAGATAACGCCATAGCAGCGCGTGCCGTCGTGGACTGGACGATTACCTGCTTTAATTCCCTGAGAAGCAGTTTGCGGTCCCTTCCTGAGACACACTTCACGCCGTCGACCCAGAAGCTTACCATCGGTGCCCTCGAGAGAACCCATGAGTGAGTTCTGCCTCAGTGCGCTGGCGCTCTCGGGAGTGAGTGCGGAACGATGAGTGACGAAAACCCAGGGTGTGCTACGCGTTTTCCTTGTTGCGTGGCTCATCCGAACCAGCTACCATTCGCCCGGGAGGTTCAAACACGATTTACGGAACATTGTCGGCGGTGAGGTTGACCTGCGAAATACGGCAGAGTAGCGCCACTGCCGTGCGCTTGCTGATCACGCGATCACTGCCCTAGACACAGCAGGTATGCACTCTGTCTAAGGGGGCTGCAGTTTGCGCTGCGCACAAATTTCGTATTAGGGACCACAGTAACGGTCGCCTGTTTCTTCGTGTTGTTTTACGGCGGCAGGCATTTCGGTTCACGTTTTTGACGACTATAAGCACCTAGAGATATCAAGGCTTTCACCTTGATATAAAAGTCTTTACTTTTCAGCGGTGAAACCAAGAGCAAAATTAGTTGTATTGGAATTTGCACTCGGTGTGATTTAACGGGGGTTACAAATGTGTATATATCCGAAAACGTTTATGATGCATTTGTTTTCATTGGGCTAAAAAGTATACGACAATAGTTAAAGGAGTTGCGGCTCCTCTGTGCCCTAACACTCAGGCTACGATTTGATTCTTGCATGAGCTATCACAAAGAGAGTAATGTCTTTTTGGCGTGTCCATGATTATTCGGCGTACCTCCCGTTTCCTAAGGTGTTACTGCTTTGGTGTGCTGGCCTCGAAATCGGTAATGGCCTAAAAACCGTATTGTCTTACGTCTTGTTAAGCTTCGTAGGCATTGCTGTACGTGCACGTTGGGTTTTCGGTGGTATAGCCCTCGTGTTTGTCCTAATCTTTGCGCAACGCCACTTTCTTAATTAGCGCTCGATTTGGGCACGACCTTGCTTAGGGCTTCTCTTTTTTGCTATTTCATGATTGCGTCAGGGTTACTGGGAGAAGCTTTCCGAAGAACGTGTTTAATTTAAGCAATCCGGTTTCTTGGGTTATGCCTTCTTGTCGTCTTCTCTTGTTAAACAGATGCTAGGTGGGTCAAGATCGATCAGTAGGGTTTATGGGGAACTGAAAATCAGCGGTAAGTAAAATTTTGCGTACTTCGTATTGCCACAAAGCTGTCCCTGTCTCACCTCACCAAGTCCTATACGCAGAAATAGCGTTCGTTTCTATGGGCCATGTGAAGTCGTAAGCACTCGGTCATTGAAGCCCTTTAATACCTTCTGTGCAGCAACAGAGTAATTTTATCTCTCGATGCATTACGCAGAGAGAGCATGAATCGTGCTGCGTCAACAGTTGTGAATTTCCAAAATGGGTGAATCACCAATTTTACGATATCTGTAGGCTTCGTGATATTTGTTGCCCTGGAACCGTCCGTAGAAATCCAAAGGCGTTATTACTGCTAGTGTGGCCTTGGGGCCGTTCAGTTTCAAGCAGCGAGTGTTAAATGTCATTGCCGTTAGCTTGGGGTTTCTGGAATCGCATCCTCGCGCTCCCGTTACTTCGTATGTCGATGCTTGTTTTGTCTCCATGGTAATGACTTTGGCCGATTAAGGAGTTTGTTTCCTACTCATGAACATAGCCAGCAGTGGAGCTAATTTCGATCTGAACTATTCGAGATCAAAAGCCGTGATGCACCTATCAGAGTAGGTGCTACTTCACCTTGTGTTATTTTGGGTCCCTTCTATGGGCCAGCGTGGCCTTTCGTGACAGCAGTAGAGTATTTCTATGCAGGTGGAGCGTATGCAGGTGATCAAGCTTAGGCGTGAAATTGCACGCATGTCACACACGAAGAAATTCTGGATTTAAGTCTTAAGACTTGCAAATTCTTACCTTCTATGGTCACCGGTCATTGTACCATAACGCGCTTTTCAAGGGAAGGAGCGTTTGGCATGCTTACCGAGACGGACGCTGGGACGGGCCGTCTTCTCGTTAAAATGTACGTTCTTTTCCCTCTGTGCGTCTCTGTAAGCATACAAGGCACAACTTCCCTTGAAGAGCACATTACACCGACTAGCCCGTCAGCAACGTTACCGTAACACCACTCGCCTCTAAAGAGCGTTATTACCACCGTTCGCAGTACTTCGACGGAAACACGGCACCTGTTCGTACGACCATCTCGAGGATGCGGAGCACAAAATCAGAGCATTCACAAATTTGGTGCTTTCATTCGTGTGGAGTGCTAATCTTGTGGAGCTCGCCCACGTCCAGTTCGACCAGCTAGCTTCAAGAGAATTCAAGGCAGTAGTGTTCATAATTCAATAGGTAGTACTGCCTACTGGTCATTCAAGAATGTGGAGACCGAGAGCTGATAAAGATGCAGTATTTTGTGACGTGATGTAGCTCTCTCGTCCTGATAAAGCGTAGTTATTATTGGCGCTTCTTTGATACACGCTCACACACACGCGCGCACTCAAGCCCGCATTCACTTGTACAGGGTGCTCCATTTACACGCGAGCACGTACATTAGCAAACATAAACACTTATAACACCGAAAACGACTTGATGAATACGATAAGGTGTCAATACTGAATAACAATATAGAAACATACGTTACAAACAATAGTACTGGCAAATGCAGTTGCATGTCGTTGGCTTTGCCTGTTTCCAAGCGCGCACGTGCACTCGAAAGCTTTATATTGGGGGGAAAATATTGTGAGGTACTCACGCGAAATACATTTGCCGCGACCGTAAGCATTGGCGTTGAAGCCCAGGCTTTATTGAAGTCGTACTGCAAGATACGCAGATTGAGATGCCGCAAACGTAAGTAAAAGAATAAATAAATAAATAAATAAATACATAAAAATAAAGAAATAATAACTTTAGAAAAATTATAGCTGTGTAAATTATTTCTTTCAAATATTGTTAAGCACTTCGTAAACAGAAATTACAAAAACCAAATCTTGTTCGCCGCGTGTGAGGCAATGAGCAGGAAGAATTAGTTCCCGTGTGGACTAGCGAGCGTAGAAACTCGTGTTTGGTTGAAAGTTGGCACTAATGTTAAAAGTTTGAGGAGCATGAACACGCTAATAAAATTACAAGAACTTTTCAGGTACCCCGAAGTGAACGGAGAAGCTAGAGGTGCATGTAAAGTCCAAATTAGTATAGCTTTAGAAAGCAAAACGTAAGTCTAAAAATATGTCAATTTGCTCACGAAGTTTACTTTACCATACCCAATTTCTGAAATTTTATTCGGTATTTGTGAAATCATAAAAGTTTTAGTAAATCAAGAAAATGGATTATTGGACAGCAGTAACCGCCAAATCAAGGACTGATCATAGTAAAAGACTTCGACCGCAGTTGGTCAGCTTTCGTGCGTTTTTGTGTATGTTTTTGTTCACAGAAAACGCTTGAATTTATACAACAGGAGCTTCGAGAGGACCATTCTGAGCCTGGAAGCGCCGTCATTGTTGCGGGAAGACAGGTGGAGCACTAATCGACGCAAAACTTTTCCAACGGCTGCGGCGTTTTCATCATCACTGGAGCCACGTTTTTACTTACTCCCGCCGGTGGCTCACGGAAGCAGTGAGAACGTGATGAAAAGAAATTGCGTTTGCTAGGCGGCTAGCGATCCTGCTCAGCTGTCGGCAACAAATATTCGGGTACTACATGTTCTCTCAAAGTACCATACAAGAAAGTTGCACACGATCTTGCAGGATATTCTTTCGCTAAAGCGCTTCTTTTCACTACGTTTGTCGCCGAAACTTCTCCCAATGTCAGTAACAGTCTACAACCTCGAGACCGGGCTCACTGCCGTTATATTTTGTATACTCAGTATCTATGCTGCTGCAAGACTTCCTTCCCAGAAGTTGGAGGCCAACCAGGACGGCGGGCGAAATAACTGGTGCACATCTTTTTGATATATCTGTTTTGTTATACTCGTGCTATGAAAGGCGCAGTAAGTCGATTTATTGTACGGTTTCAACGCGCCGACGTAACGTAGGCGATGAGGCACGCTGTAGTGGAGGGCTCTGTATTAGTTTGGCAACCTGGGAATCTTTAACGTGCGCCGAAATCTCTTACAAACGGGCGTCTTTGCTTTTCACGTTCATACATGGAGGAAAGAAAAGGTTAGGAGAGTCCCTGACGTCACATTTCTGAAGCCGAGTCCCGCCATGACTTGAGCCCACGGAGCCCAGCACTATATCCCATCATTGTTTGCTGTCTCCGGTTTGATTTGACTAACATGGCGTCGCCCTGCCCTCGAAGCGAAAACAGCTTCGTCGCTAATTCCTCGGTGCGATGTCATCTTCTAAGCTGTTGATTTCGCCTTCAATTTGTCCATTCTAACTTTCACCGTAAGTTTCAATCGAAAAACGGCCTTCGTTTTTGAGATAGGAGGACGATTTTTCAGCTCTTAAGCCTGGAAAAGTAGCGTTTGTCGTCGTCATAGCAACAGGCTGGCGGGATGGCGAACGCAGACGCCTCCGACGGCAGAGTTTTCAAACCGGCCTAATTTAAAAACGTTTATCGTAGCGACTGCGCTGGTTTGCAAGCGTAGCGAGGCAGCCACATACCAAGCGCCTTAAAAATTTGTCCGTTCTATTCGCCCACATTTGGCCGCCACAGCTGTAAACAAGTAAGCAACATTGTCTATGGGCTCAAGAAAATTCACGTGACTTCCTCCACACTTTTCGCAATGCATTGGGGTGCTAGGGGCCTCCCCTGAGTATTCTTTCCTCCATGCCTTCATCAGAAAAGCGGCCCCCGCGGTCGGGAATAGAACCCGAGACCTTGTGCTCAGAAGCACAACGCCTTAGCTACTGAGGCACCCGGCATGTAAAAGCGTAGTCAGTCAATGGTAAAAGCCCGTGCCGAGTGTTTCGTCCTCAGTTTAAGTGGGGGGTGGGGGGCCACTCTAGCGGCCGGGTCGTCCTCGTAGCTCATCCAGGGTCATGGTGTCTTGGCACCGTAGCTACGTCGTTACGTACTGTAACAGAAGTTTGGAAAAGAAACCGCTGCCCCTGGTCGGGATGAAAACGGTCTACCTCGCTTTACGAAGTCCATGTCTATTCCACTGCGCCACGGGGGTGCACGTTATTTATATGCAAAGTGTTGGGGTGACTTTACCGCTTAGCGTTGCCTCGAAGGTTGCTGCTGGTATGCCGCAAATGAGTACACAGTGATATAAGTTAAACTACGCCAAGAAAGAGCGAGTTAATACCACACATAAATAAATCCCCATCAAGTCTCTTTATGCATTTCAGGGGCTGCGGCACCAGGAGGATACTGAGCACCATGCTGACACTGAACCTGCTCAAGAAAGGGAGCCACAGCTCCTCTGGTGAATCAGTGATCCACACTTCTACTGTTTTTGCACTGACTAGAATTGCTTTATTTTTCTGACTCGCTACAATAAACAGTGCCCCCGCCAAGTACTTCGTGTTCATTTTTTAGCGATGCAAGCTGTGGATCAAAACGCGGACAATTTGTGTGTTTTCTTATTTCTTATGTGCGGCAGCTAATAAAATTCCAGGCATTCTGACGAACGCGTTAGCAGCGATGCAGCAGGCAACGCTTGTATAGGACGATGTCTGGGTGGGTGTGCGTTATGTGGGTGCCAGCTGTGTTCGTGATTGTTTCAAACTGGCGAAGTAACAATTTTCTGTTAAAAAATTGGCCGCGTATCTGCACCTTTCATTGCAAAGGTCGACAAAAGACGACAGGCTTTTCCGACATTTGCTAAGTAAATGCCTCCCTTCGCTTTTCCGCTCACTTCTCATGCTGTTGCTCTCCCGTAGCGCCCATCTCAGGGTAAACTCGTTAAAGTTTTACTCAAGTCAATTTAAATTTACAGCGTTCCCGTCCACCAGGCCGCGCGCATGAATGCCAGCGCTGCCGTACGGCGGAGATGCGCGTGAATTGAGGAGCCCTACTTCAAAGCTTATAGTAGCGCTTCCGTAGTTCACGTGCGTCCCAAGCAGAACGTGGAGCCTATCTAGTGGAACCTTTCGCAACTGTTGCCGCTTAATTTCTTAAAATGCCGCCAGAAGCTATAGTGGCGCGGGTGACAGCAGGTGACGGCGGAGTGAATTTTTTTTTTCTGCAGTAGATGTAGTATTTCCTTTCGCAAAAATCAAGCATCTACGATTTTGTATAAAAAAACACTGTAAATATCACTATGTGCTGTTTTGTTGTCTTGTATATGCGTAATATCTTGTTTTTGTTCAACAATTTTGACAAGTATGAACATTACACCGGACTTAGACGGGCACATTTAGCTGTGACTTTATAGGACTATTGCGCAGGCGTTGTTTTACTTTGGCCGGGTGGCTGAATCGGGTCACAGACAGGCAGATGGACAGACAAACAGACATACAGACAGACCAAAATTTCTGGGTTTATGTAGCCCAAGAAACACTATTGTCTTTAAATAACATTACTGTAGTGGCTACGAGCAAGACGGCCTTCACAGAAAAAGAAAGGGCCCATCTCCCCGCGAGGGGGACTCGAGTAAATGCGTCTCATAGGGGGTGGGTGTATTGCGTTAACGTTTAGTGTTTGGAGAGTTGGTGGTAGTGAATGCGTTGTATCAGCACCTTCTTGACATAGTTTGAATGAGTCAATGATATAAGGCGCGTTCGTACCCTTTCATTCTGTGTCGGTTTTGTGGCGCAGTGGGAAGAGCACCATGTACCTCGCGTTCCGCCCACAGGTAGTGAATGCGTTGTATCAGCAGCTTGTTGACGTAGTTTGAATGAGTCAAGGATATAAGGCGCGTTCGTAGCCTTCCATTCTGTGTGGGCTTTGTGACGCAGTGGGTAGAGCACCATGTACCTTGCGTTCCGTCCGCAGGGTCGTGGGATCGAAACCAGGCGCCGGTAAGTATTATTTTTTATATAGTGTAGGGGGAGGGGTGCGGACCTGTTGTTGAGAGCGAGGAGGGTAGCGTGATTCTGGAGAGGAGGAGTGGGGGAGAGGGCGAACCTGGAACGGCTGTTGCGGACGCCGAGGCACGCCAACGCCGACAACGCCGGGTGACGTCGTGAGTTAAAGAAGTGCTCTGCATTTAAAAAACGTTTGTTTGCGCACAGTGTAGAGTCCCCAACAGGTGCGCACTTCACCAGGGTGAATCGGCCTGCTGGGCCCAATGGAACGAGAAAAAGAAATAACGCCGGCAGGCCAAGCAAGCATTCATACAACGCAGAGATGGGAATGAAATGCCGCGCAAGCCGGTGGACTGCTGTCTAAGAAAAATAAAAAACCAAATATACATTCAGAAATTCACGGTGTAGATTAACCGAGCATGGGCACGTCGCTATCTATAAAAAGGCTCGGGCCTAGTACGTGAAAGATTTTAGTTGCGTTAACGTCCCAAAAACGCTGCACGAGTAAATGTTTCCTTAAAAATAACCAATGAGCCTGGGTACTCTCCCTCAATGTCGCGGGCGCTGTTGTTCCCAGCCAGTCTTCCTGGCGTTTTCTTATGATTAGGATTCGCTTCCCTGAACTTCTCAAAGCTAGCAAATAAATTCCTGTTCGCGGCGGTTCGCGCGGCAACTGTCGCTGGCACTTGCGACGATGGCTTCTTGTTCCATACAGCGCATGGCTTCACCCATCTTCTGAAAATTGCAATACGCTCGCCAAATGCACTCGTCCATGTATGCGCGTCATTAAACTATTTCTTGTGCGCGCTCTCCAATTCGCGGACTCCTTTCCTCACCTCGACTCCTCCCACCTGCGCTTGGAGACCATTCCCCTTCTCTACAAAAAGCTGCACATGTGTACGGGTGGATGGAGCTTCGTCAAGCTGCGAAAGTGCGGCTTTTTTCTCCGACCACCTTTTTTTCGTTGTAAATATGGCGAAAAATAAACTTATTTGATTGATTGATTGATTGATTGATTGATTGATTGATTGATTGATTGATTGATTGATTGATTGATTGATTGATTGATTGATTGATTGACCTTTGCTATAGTGCTCACTCTCCCTCCCCCTACTACGCTGCCACGTGTTTGGCGGTTGCTCACCCCCTCGCTAGTCTGTGCCCTATCGACATTTTGCCCCCCTCCCCTCGTTACCACGGCTCGCATGAAACCTCGACATACAATAGCTTGGCGGTTTTAATAGAATATTAGTGTGAAGCTCACACTTACCTTTTGCGTGACCACGGCAAAAAAGTAGCTTATTATCACGACGTCGACTACAAAGTGGAATAAATTCCAATAGAGGAACACTCGCAGTGCTTTAGCTGGTTGCTGCAGTTGGAGAAAAAAGTTGCAGTCAAAATGGATTGAAGCAAATTATAAAGGAAACAGAAATGTATAGCCGGGGATGCTGTGCTTCTAGTTTTGGTAATTGAAAATTCTCAACAACGGGTTGCCTCCGTTCTGCCGGTGAAGTTTTCTTGAAATATGCCACAATAAAGTGCTTATTATCACCACGGAGAATAATGGAAAGGTATGTAGGCGCAGTCCTTTAGTATAAAAAACCGTACTTTGCGCCCAATGAAACAGGACGCACCCATGTAAAAGTGGTGATGAGTTGATGTCACCTTCGAGTGAAGCAGAGGAACATGACCGAAAAGTTGACAAGACACAGACCGTGCTTCCATTAATTGCTATTAAAATTAATAAAGAAATAACCCCGTTTGGAGGTCCTGTAGTACGCCAGGTTCCATTGATGCAAGCCGCTGCCAGGCATTATTTCAGTTGGTAAGAAGCGGGCAGGCGTAATCCATTGAGCAATTCCAATTTGCCAACAACCAAAATGTCCAAAAAAGTTAGCCGTGAACGGAGATCATACGTTTTTAGCAATGACGCCAGTCGAGGCACCCACGGCGTATTTTCTATCTATTTATTATATTTATTTTTCTATAGACATGCCTTGAATTGGAAACTTTTTAGAGCAACAAAAAAGACAAACGTGGCCAAAATGCGAAAGCCATATGGCTTACCCTGCCATTCTACGCTTTCGTTATTTTGGACTTGTGGCTGTTCCTGCGGTTTTGCCTGCCCTTAACCGAAGAAGAAACTGGCAGTACACTCGGCATTGAAACCCTTCACATTACGGGGCGTGGCGCGAGTGAATCAGCTATTATGGATGTTGGCTTCCCCTGGCGCACTGGTTAGTTACAAGAGACCCATGCTCGCTCTTTTTTTTCCTTTGGCACACTTTGTTCGAAAGCATTGTGTTTTATGGTGGGCCAAGTATATATTTTTGCTTCCCAGCCTCGCTGAAGACGGTGGCCTGAACTCGTGGTTTACGCGTACTTTAGGACTAATCCTAGTTGCCAACTGCAATAGACGCAGTCCAACTTTTTTCTAATACGACCAACATGGCAGCAAACTGAGAAACAAATGGGTTGAATCAGATCCATTCAGAGATTTTCCAGAAAGTGGAACCCAGTGTCGTTGCTACCCTCCCCTGCCGCACCAGACTACATGCAATTTATCCATCTGTATTTCCCTCTCCCCAATGTCCCGACTGTGGAGCCCACGAAACACTTGCTCATATAATTTGGCAATGCCCTCAAAACTCATTCCCTCTCATCTCTTGTGTGGAGCACTGGGAGGCGGCGTTAGGCAGCTCGGATCCGCGGGTCCAGCAAGGACTCGCTGAACGAGCAGCCCAGGTCACCGGCGCCCTCCAAGCGCTGGTCACCACTCGCCGTTGACCCAACAGCTCCAGAATAAAGTTCTTTCTCTCTCGCTCTCTACTTCCAAATATATAGGTCCCAAAAAACAGACGCCTAATTGTCGTTTTAATGTACTGGTCACGAGATAAAGTTCGGGGCATTTTTTTTCTTGCTTTATTCTTTATGCAGCGGGGCAGCACGCTTTTAAAACTGGCCTGAGAGCTAGAGGTGTTCTAAAAATTGCAGCGCTCTCCTGCAAATAAATGTGGTAATGCGAAATAAAAAATTTTACATTTAATAAAAAACGTACGAATCTCCTCCACCGCACTCTCTCCAACGCCGTAAAACTAAACGTTCAGATATGTGCTCTGGGTTTTGAACATACAGTCAATTTTTTTTCGTGAATCGTCCGGAAATCACGCTAGGCCTTCGAAAACTTGTGCCGAATCTTTTATTTGGGATTTTACGGGTCGTCTGATTCAGATATCAGTGAAATTAGGATTTCTAGACGCTATGATGCAACATCCTGTAAAACTACGTACTGCTGCAGCGGCAACCCCGTACTTTCGCAAGGCAACATTGTTGTCGATACAACCACTTCGTCGTGTTCAAAAAGGGCATGCAAAATAATCGATCTGCTCCTGTAGGACAAAATGCTTTGGGGGAAAGTGTTTAAAGGCACAAAAAAGCAAAGGTTTCAGCTTGAAGTTGAAATACGTAAGTACTTTGACAGGTAAGCCGAACATCCTGCTAATTAAAGGCACACAACGGAAAGTTCATAACTGGCGGTGGTAATATGTAATACCTCTGACACATAACCGAAACACGCTGACATAGCCGCCTTCTATCCTGTAAATTGTGGAGGGGGCCAATCTGTGTTAACTGAACAATTTCACAGAGATACATAACGTCTTAGGGATCAAGTTTTCTTTAAACATCCGAATACCCTCGCTTTCTATCTACAAACCCGCTTCTACGGGCAATTCTTTCTGTTGGTGAGAAAAGGGTTTACTGGAGCAGGGCGTGAAGTCAGTAAACCTAGAAAATAGGCCAAAAAGTACGTACCTAGAGAAAACAACGCCCGAAAACGATACGATAGGAAGTAAAGACAAACACTCGGCTGAACTGCTAACGCAAATTTATTTAGAAGAGCGACGAATATATGCTAGAATCGAAAACAAAGAAGAGAAGGAAATTCATAACAGAAACACGCTAAAAAGGAAGTTGATCGTGAACGTAGCCACGTGTGATGCGTCGATCGTGATCCTAGGTATTTGTTCTCCCTGTCGTACAACTCGATAGAAGGTGGGCTCACGCACCTATCTCTCGTTTTGTGGATGACGAATGCCACGTGTATCTCCCTCACGATACCGCTTCAAGATAGCGGTGCTATAAAACGCTTGTGGGGGGAGCTGGTATTGCTCGCACATTGCACAGTGTGCAGCTAAATTGCTGCCAGTGCCTGTCCGTAAAGTATTTGCGTGCGCCCTGAGCAGATCGTTAATGCAGAGGTCAGTTTTCCCCACATAGCTTTTGCCACACGAGAGCTCCGTGTTATATACCACACCTTCTATACACTCCCTGAATAGATTCGAATGTCTTTTGCTGCATTTTTTGCTGTTTACAGGCCCCGCATTCCCCCTACTGCACATACCACTAAGTGTTCTACGAGCCGAAAAAACAACACGCACGCCCCCACAACAACCCACCTTCTCAATCCGATGAGACACGCTTTGAACATACGGTATCACAGCAATTCTTGTGGCCCCTTCTTTCTTGTGCTTGGTTTGCGTTGCTTGTGGGTTTACGATATCAAAATCTCCGCTAGAGCGCTGAGCAGCTTACGCGGAAAACCTGCATCGGTCAGCCATGCAATCTGGTCCTCAAAGCTGACCTGCACACCAAGTGGGCATCACCTCTCTAATGCATTTCTCCTTGCCGAAAGCACAATGCCACGCCTCACTGCATTCGAATGGTCTGATGTGCACGGCAGCAGGCTGTTCTTTGAACGAGGCGCATATTTCCAGCAAACGTGATCATGGCTAAAGTACAACACTAGATCAAGAATCCTAAGCTTGTTTTCCGACGGGAACTCATGCGTTAAGGTGAAGTCGCGAAGGGTGTTCTCGAAGGTTGTGAATATGTCACGTGACAGCACTCGTGACAGACAAGAAAACTTAACGGTATCGGCGGTCGGGTGAATGCGGGACCTCTAAACAGCACGAAATGCCGCAAAAAACATGGCAATAGCTTTAGGGAGTGCATAGAAGGTGTGGTATATAAGATTGAGCTGTCGTGTGGCAAAAGCTATGTGGTGCAAACTGGCCGCTGCAGTAACGATCGGCTCAGGGAGCACGCAAACACTTACGGACAGCCAGTGGCAGCAATTTAGTTGCACACTGTGCAAAGTGCCAGCAATGCAGCTCTCCCCTCAAGCGTTTCATAGCACCTCTATCTTGAAGCGTCATCGTGAGCAGAGCACGAGGAAGATACACGAGGCATTCATTATCCACTAAATGAGAGATAGGTGCGTGAGCCCACCTTCTATCGATTTGTACGACAGGGAGAATAAATACCTAGCATCATGATCGACGCATTACACGTGGTTACTTTCACAATAAACTTCCTTTTTAGTGTGCTTAAGTTATGGATTTCCTTGTCTTAGTTTTTTTATTCTGGTATGTATTTGTTGCTCTTCTAAATAAATCTCCTCTGGCAGTAGGGCGCAGTGTTTGTGTTTACTTCCTATCGTATCGTTTTTTCGCGCTGTTTTTTCTAAGTAGCATCATGCACCAACTAGCCGGTCTCAGTTCAAAACTACCTAGTTCATCTACTTCGGTAATAAAATGAACGGCAAAGTGCCCAGCTTCATAAGCGACATCTTCAGGTAGATGAGTTGTGCGACTGAATTGGTCAAGTTGAAGTACCTCAAATTTTTTTACCGCAACCTAGCGTGAAACGGTAACGTTTTACCCTAGAAACAAAACATTACATGTAAAAACAGCGCGGGACATAAAAATTAGTTTCACGTTTTGTTTCCTCATGTGCCCGCTATGGATGGCTAAATGTTATACCACGATGTCTTTTGGCAACAGGCACACCTTCAATCATGGTGCAATGTTCGTATTGGGGTATTGTACTTGCCTTTTCGAGGAGAACGAGGAGGCCCAAATCAGCGCCAAGCGCAAACACAGAAATAACGATATAGCCAATGGTAAGCGGCCTTGTGGTACTCAAACCTGCAAGAACCAAGTTGCGCTTCATGATACGTATGCATTGCTGAGGCTTGAAGCAATGCAATTTAAAGCAAAGATGTGGGTGACTAAGTCTTGCAAAATACTTTATTTCTTTTTGTATTATTTCTTTTTATTACCTGTACGTTGAGGAATTGTACGTACCTACTGTATCCTCTACGCGGCGAGCGGATGATGAGCGCGACATATTAAGTGCCGCAGCATTTCTATATGAACTCAGCCTGCAAAATGCGGCTGTCCGGCCATACCGCTCAAGCTGTCACACTTACACCTCATAAGATTCTTTGTCTACAAGGGTCTGGGGCATTCAGATTTTTAAGGACAATATTGTAATTCATAAAACATTGTCCCAGAAATTCCCGTTAAGGCAACTGTACTAAACGTAGGAGTTATAGCCTTCCGTAGCAATGAATGGGGTCCTAAATTCCTGTTATAATGCCTTCGGACCTTTGCACTTTGATAAGTGGCGCTTATATTGCACATAAAATTGCCTACCCAGCAATGCATTGGCTAGAGTTAGTGAAACTGACACTAAAACGCCCTCTGGAGGGAGTTGTAGGACAAGATACTCATGGGCGAAGCGAGGTGTGTCTTAAAATATAATATGGTCATCTTACTTTATTATCAGACATTCTTTATTTCACATTGAGACCGCATGTTGAGAGCAACGCAGTTCTGAAATGTAGTACCGCCGACTTAAAACTTTTCGCAGTGAAGCAGAGAGACTGCCAAATTCTTTCCAAAGAGCGGCTTCCTTCCAAAGTGGCTGCAGAATTTCCACTTAGGATGTAGTTTTTTTTGTGCTCATATTCTTCAAACATGCTCCAGCAAAATCCTTAAAACAATTACTGTACGGCTAGGTGTTTTTTCGTGTTGACCTGGAAATTTCCGTAGCCCACCGCAGGACACTGAAGTAATTCAGCCATACGGTAATCGTCAAAGCTGTTCCTTTAGCACAGACATTGGAATGATGGTTTCTGACTGTGTAAACCCGTGTCAAAAAATGGAGAACCTGTTGCAAATATTTGTCTTTCGCTGTTGTCTGGCCTCTCCAGAAAGTACAAACATGTGGCATATAACAGTTTCCCCTCTGGTGAGTACTTCCTATAGGCCCCATATTTGTGTTGCAGATTAGTTTAAATATGCACCACTTTTATTTATCTTCCTTACCAACCTGAGTTTATAGAACCTGAACACTGGTATCACGTCATTTTTAGCGCGTATTCGTACAAGGGAAGACGTACTATACCTAATACAAGGAAAGGCTCAGGGGCGATTTGCCGAAAATAATCTTTGGGATGGAACTCAGGTTTTGTACTGTTTTGGAGACAACACGTCAGATGTGTGGCTACCACGTTGCAGGTATTCACATTGCAATTTTATGGTCACACATAATTAAGCATACGCTATAACGTGATCAATTGTAATGGAATCTCGCCGACGAAGAACTCTGCCTACCTCTTCCTAAATACTTTTAGTGCTCATTACGTTTTATTTATCTGCATATAGTTAGCAGCCAACTGTTTAGAAAAGCAGCGGTAGTTTTCTGAACCCTTTGCAATATGTTTGGTGGTTTTATTGAGGCGGTCTTTCACGGGGCAGCCTTCTTTACGAACAAAACTGCCGAGATGTTCTCGTCGAACGCCCTATAAGGTTACAATAATGCAAAATTACAATCGAGGTATAGCGAAGGCAATCTTAAAAATATTTCATACACGTGCCATGAAATGAGACATCATGGCTCCAACTGAAAAAGTGCTATTTTTCTGGGACACATCTGCAGCAGCATTCAAAAACAAATATGGCAATACCATGGGCGCCGGCAGGAGGGTACAAAAGGGACACATGCCCCCCTCCTCCGGTCATTCCAGCACTTGCAACCTTCCCCACGCCCTCTCCCTCTTCTTTCGCGAAAGAGTGGATTTTCCCACCTCAAAATAAAACCCTTTTTAACAAAACTTGTTGGGGTGCTAGTGGGTTCATGCTTCTTAAAAATATGTTCAGCGCAAAAAACGAAGACAGTACACAAGAAAGGAGACGGGACAGGCGCTAACTTTAAACTGAACTTTGTTCACCGCTTCCCCGCCGGAGCCGGTAAATATCGGTAAAAAACCCTTAAAAAACCGGTAAAACCCTTCGCTGGCCATGAGCAATATTACTACCGGAATAAAGGGAAGTCTTCTGTGGGGCAGAACGACATGCATTTTTTGAGGCAATGAACCAATGAGATGTAAAATGATCGAAACACCGTCCAAGAAAGCAATTGTTTATTCCCGGTGGAGTCAGGAACATATCCTTTGATATGTACCCTTATATGATAAAACAACAAGTATTTGCACAGGTGGCGCAGCACAATTGAGGACTAGGGATTTTTTTAAATAAGGGTCGGGAAGCTGCGCCCCGCTGGCTGCGGAAAAGCTGGGGGAAGTGTTATGCGGCACACGGCAATATGCCAGAACCCCGACTGCCCTTGTCGCTTTCTGTTTGAAGTTCGACAGGGCACTTTTGACTTTTAATGGGCTTTGACAAAACCAAAGAAATCTCGCTTTCAGTTGCCAGTGTCCCATATGAGTACACGTAGCCAGATAATTCGCCGATGTTTTTTTTCCTTTGCTACGGCCCGCGCATATTTGAAGTATTCCCCTCCAATACTCGTGGGTCACCGTGAGAGGCGTACCATTGTCTGCCTAGAAAATACAAAGAGATCCGGAACAACACCGCCTCGAACGCCGCACATTACCCCCGCCGCATGAGAAGTTGACAAAGGAAGACGCCAACACTTACCGCTGCCTTCAAACAAACACATACCCTTACGGTACACTCCTCCACGCCATCCACCCAACCTTCTACTCAGCCACCTGCAAGTACTGTCCCTATTCCTGCACAATCCGCCTTATGATCTGGGCGTGCTCCCACACACCATCCTTTCCCCCTATACCCTCCGCCAACCATGAGTAGTGGAAGGGCATGCTCGCCAGGCCTGACCCTGGCGATCAGCTTCGGCTGTTCTACAGGGTCCGCCTCGCAGCCACCGACCCGGGTCATCTGGACTGAGAAGACTCCCATTTCCACGGCTTCAAAACTAATGAAAATAAAGTTTATTCTTCCTCCTCCTGCAAAGCCCCCTACTACATCCCAATTTCCGTCCGGCCTTCGCGGTGTCGGCTTCGTGCAACTCAGACGTCCACCTCAAAACGTGGGCGACGGACTCTTGCTTTAAACCACAGACACGCGCATGGGTCGCTTATTTCCGCTTGTCACGTTTGTGAAGAAATTCAGAAAATGGGTGTATGTAAGAAAATAAATTAATCTTTCTGGTTTTAATGAAGAAGCTGTTTTGAATGCTTATATATTAAACATCCCAACGATCTAAAAATACATGTGCCAATAAAAGTGCTTTACACGAACCCTGTGCAGTGTCGACTCTTATTGTTTCTTCATGCCGATGACTTAACGTTGTTGACAGCCATTGCAAGTGCCACAATGCAGAACGATATTCAAAAATAAGTGGTTTATGCTAAAGTTATACATGTGCCAGTACCTACGTTTACGAGGGGTCTCTTATGCTTAGTAAAACAACTGAGCCTACACGTCTGCGATTGAGAGCCAACAACCGCTCAAAGTAGGGGCAGAGCCATGAATTTCCCCTTCACTAGATCTTTGTTTTGATTTTGCGAGTACACGTAGCAAGTAAGCACTAATATGCTTTTGCATCCAGTGCTTCGCGAACCTAATACTCCAGGGACAACTCCAAACTTCAATCTTAAACGTTGCAAACCATTCCAGGCCACAGTTGTACGAGGGGCCATCTTTATAGCGAAGCAATTTTGATCTAACGGCATAACGCGATGATAAAGCACCAAAGATTAAAATGCTTATGTTTCCACAATCATGACAATAAAAAGTGTGTGCCTAGACTAACGATACCATTTGTGAGGCGTACTGGTTGGTGCGTTTTAAAATGTTTACTAATTGGTGCGCCATCCTCAAGTCAAGAGGAGAAGGAGGAGCAGAAAGAACATTAGACATTCACCCTAATTTAAGCGGTCTGCAAGAAATTCTGATGGCGATATTGTAGAAATAAGTACGCAAAAATGTTTTTATTTATACAAAACGCGTTTCCGGTATGAAACCACGCTGAAAAATGTTTCGCCGTTTAGCAGCCCACGAAATGTTGCCTTTTATATGTCCCCCAAGGCGTACGAGCTTGTTGTATTAGGAAGGTGTAAGCGCTCCCGTCCCCAGGCATTTTAAGAAAGACTGCTGGGAACCCACCTGCAACGACACACAGTGACGAGGGCGGATAGATCTTTCTGTCGTTGGTCAGGTTATTTGGGCCTTGCTTCTTCCGCTGTTGCGTAGTAGGCGCACAAGTGTACAATTTCATTTACATATATGTACTTTATCAAATTCAATAAAATGCTTGTAATGAACTGTCTTCACTGAGTTTTCGCTGTTTTCAATGACACGACTGTGCTATTACTAAAATATTACGTTTGCAAAAGAAATCTGCATATAGTGAAATAAATATGCGTGGATGTACTGGCAGAACAGCTTTAGCAGTAGGCACAACATGCGATTTGGTGACAACTAGCGGTGTTTATTTCATGAACTCCTTGATTATAGCAACTAATCTCTACATTCGGTGTTCAAGCAGGGGCCTTCTTTAACTTCTTTACAAAAGCACCAGTTTTGCCTCAGTTAAGTTTTGGGCGTTTGGGAAAAGGGTTTTGATCTCTGAAGCACCATTAAAAGTCAAAACTGCCATGTCGGACTTCAAATAGGAAGTGACCAGCGGAGGTGGTTTCTGACATTGATACAGCAGCGCGTGACACTGCCCCCCGGGCCTCACCCGGCCTGTGGGTCACAGGTTGCAGACCACTGGATTTATCTACTTCTAGTCCTTAAGTGTGAGACGCCGCCGCGCAACCACTTCTTATTTTATTACAGAAGGGTGCATGTTGCTGCGAAACATGCATTGGGTTTGTTTCTTAGTCTTGTTTTTACTGCCCGGCCGCGTCCGGCTGTGTTATCTGCGTACCAAGCGAAGCGCGTGTAACATTCGTTGTTTTCATGCTGAACGGGTTAGCTCCTACTGATAAGGAGAACGTTTCGCCCTAACGTTACTAGCCTAGAATAAGCTTCTTAGATCTACAATGTTCTGGATGTAAATCTACGGTTCGACAAACACTCGAGCGGAAAGACAAAGGCTCGCGCCAAGCAGGATCCGCGGTATTCGATTCGATTGATTGATTGTGGGATTTAACGCGCGGACGCAACGCAGGCGATGAGGCGTGCCGTAGTGGAGAGCTCCGGATTAATTTTGACCACCTGGGTATCTTTAACGTGCCCGGAAATCGCGTACACACGGGCATTTTTGCTTTTCGCCTCCATCAGAAAAGCGTCTGCCGCGGCCGGGAATCGAACCCGCGACCTCGTGATCAGCAGCGCAACGCCTTAGCCACTGAGCCACCGCGGCGGATGCGGTATTCGATTCACCGGCACCAGTCTCGGTACGTCTATTTGTTGACTGCTGTTTTATCAACTGTGTATTCTTGGAGTTGTTATGGAAACACAAGTTCGTTCCAATAAACTTGTTTTTCCTTCAAGACAGCTGCGTCATCTTTGGCTACGTGACAATGTCAAGGCAGATGTTTGCGACATCTACAGTGTGTAACATGGCAGCGGAAACTGGGAACGAAAGCCATTCCTTCGCACAGTACAAATTTCCGTTCCTACGATGTGAGTTTCAGTCGTCGCCTAATGACCTACGCAAATATTACAATACTGATGTGGACCAGTGAGCGTCCATTTTGTGGAACATAAACAATTTATTTTGCAAAAACGATGGTCGGTTTTGAAATACCGTAATCAAAAGTAAACGGCAACAACTAAGATGTTGTTAGGTGCCAACGTAATTGGTCCTCGCGTGGGGAACACACCTACGCGCGAAGAAAAACCAGAAATCAACACGCTACAGCTTGGGTGTGAAGCAGAGATGAACGAGATATGTGGCTTTCCTTGCCAATGGACACCTGGATGGAGGACATGTCATCACTTGTCGCTTCCCACGAATCCTCCTTTTCTCTTTGAGCAAAGAAATATTGTTATACTGCGGAGTTTGGTGGTGTTTTTGCGTATGAATTGTACCGTAATTCATAAAAATGATTGTGACGTTGTTAACTCCCGCGGTGTTGTGGCCAGTGGGATCCACAAAAAAACCACAAACACATTTGCTATGCAAATACCGCTTGTTGATATACTGTGCGTACTTGTGGGCGATATAGCGCGATCTTTGGCGTAGGCAACTACGCTAGATTTTGCCACTTTAATAACGAGAGTCGCCGAATTCACAGAGGCTCAGTCATCTTCACCTATACAAGAAAATAGCCTACACTTGTGCCGGATCACAGCCTTTTATTTGACACCTCCCAAGGCAAGCTAGCATGATGCTGGACGGCGTTATCGAATACCGCCATCCAGTTGTTATCATGAACGGGATGCAGCGACGGCGCGGGACAACAACAGTCCCCACCTGAGATATGTATTCCGCAGCGGCCATGCCGTTTGTTGAGTTCCGCCGGTCTCCTATCGATACCGGAACTCCGATTCGCATCTCCGGCATCCCTATTGCGCACAATCGCATAGGGATCCCCCGGGTTGGTGCGGCCATCTCTCGGGCCCCGTATGACCTAGCGGCGTGTCCGACAGGTTTTCGGCGCATCGTGTTTCTCCTGAAGTACGCACTGACTCATATTGGCGGCTTTAACGATTCAAACTATCCTTCACCCTAAATACGGAATGCCCCTTCAACGGAAATGACCCCGCATTACCGAACACTCATCACAGCGCCTCAAGGGAATAAAACCGCCACCCGCCCAACGGATCCCCATTCCAGTCTATACTAATGTCACCAAGCAATGCTGCCAGAAACTCGATAGTACATTGCACTGTTTCAAGTATTTCGCAGTAAGGCAGCACAGCAGGAGGTTGGCATGCCCGGGAATATTCTGTAGCCTCAGCAGACGAAATCCGGGGTCGCGTCTTTATGATGAAACACCTTGTCTCAGCTGTGGGCGGTCTCAGGAACGGTCACTTCCACTGCGACTGCCCGATGGCTTGTGTTGCTGACGTAGGCGCCAAGTCCCACCGCATTCCGGGAACCGTGACTGCTTTGACCTCAAGTCCTCCCAAATGGTGCGCTGTCGGCAGAGTGGTGGCACGCTTGTTCGGAGCAGCAAATTGCCGTAGCTCCACTGTCCGCGCTCGGCCCAGCCGATGGGTCAGCAGAACATACTCGCCATCAGTGGTGTTGGGGACAGGCGTGGTTCCCGGTGGTATTCGTTTGCTTGGGGTCTCCTTCTCACCATTCGGTGAGAATCATTGCCGTGCTTGAGTGGGCAGCAGCGGGTGTCCGCTACCTGTAGACTCCTCGCAAACCTTATCGGCAATCTCGCCGAAACCTGTGACGAAGCTTCGTACCCGAGGGGTCTCCTGCGTGCACGTTTTTTCGCTCCCGAAATCACGAGTCAGGCAAATGCGCTCTAGCTGCAGATCCCACCTGGAGGCAGTACACCTGATTAATACGGGAAGTCGGCTTCGAAATACCAATCCGAGTTAGTTCTTCCTGCCGTGTTGTTCGTCAAAGCTGCGTCCGCATCAAGCAGACGGGGCTCTTTGAAATTATACAAAAAAATACAAACTACCTTAGAAAAAACGCCATAAGCATTACAAGCGGCTTACAGGCCACATCAACGGTACAGGTCGCTTAGAAATCAGCCTCTTACAAACACTCGCGACTCTGGCGACCAACGAAGCCCCGTCTGAGCCATGTGTAGGTTTTACTGCCTAACGAAATCTCGAGCGGTGTCTTCACAGCATTGAGACGCACGCACTTCCAAAACCTGGACACAATAACCCATTGTTCGCGCTCTCTCTCAAGCGACGAAAGTTGCTCTTCAGCGTCCCCCCCCCCCCCCACCGCTCTTACCCAGCCGTCGGATTAAGAATAACTCAGTCTCCAACTCGAAGTGCAGTAGCGGTGGTCTTAGACTGGCAATTTGCGAACTCACAAACACCGCACCCTCAGTAAGTAGAGTCCGCCGCACCCTCCGATGCATGCGGCACGTCAACGTGCGCCTCTCGCAAACTAGCCACAACTGTGGCTGCTAGGAGAACACACAGCTTTTATTCTTCAGACGTGCCATCCAGCTCATTTATGAAGGTTTATAAAGTTGCCGTCACTGATGTGTCAGGAACCATAAAGTGCTATCTGCCAAAATGCTGTCAGGTATTTTGTCCGAGAAGTCATCCGCACCAAGCGCATAGATCTGCGTCACAGCAACACATACACCGCCAAATGTGTAGCCTGAACCACATCGGCGGTCAACGTAGCGTACGCAGTAGACATCAGGATCTGCCATCCTCACCAAACAAATCCGGGGCCACGAGCGGCACCAAAAGCTTGGCATTGTTGTCGGGGAGCTAGCAACCTCGAATTCCTCTAAAGACGACACTCACGTGTGAATCCATATGAAATATAGTGTGGACTACCACTCTAGATCCAGACAGGTTTACATTGTGACCCGGCGCATCCACAGAAGCCAAGTGACGTTCGCCGACACAGAACTCAGTAGAGAGTGCTGCCGAAGTCAAGGCGTTTATTTGGGGTCTCCTAAAGCATGCGAGCACAAAGCTCGACGGTTCCCAGGAATCACGTCATCCTGTCGTGATATCGAACAGGAGTCATTGACGTTCGCGCTACAACAGCCCCCACTTGAGATACGTGTCCCGCAGTGACTGCACCATTCGGGATCCCCCGATCTGCTGTACAGACCGGTCCTACGATCTGACTCAGGCGTCCCACCCTCGCACGTTCGCGGAGAAAGCCTCCGGAGCGGTGCGGCCATCTCTCGGGGCACTGCTGAACCAGTGGTGCGCCCGACCGTTTTCGGCGCATTACACCTCTTTCTGTAGGGCGCACTGACGTGGGGTCGTGGGTCGCCACGATTCCCACATGGTTTTCGACAAAATAAAGCCGCCATTTTACAGAACTCGGACAATCGGTTATCTGATTATCGGCGCTGTTGCTACAAAGTGTCAGAGTGTGAGCGAAGCAAGAATTTATTTGTTTATTATTCACTGGCCCTCAACGCCCCATGGCGTTAAACAGTACATACGTACATGCAGAGTGGGTACATACACTTAGTACATAAAAGAAAATATAGCAGCAGAAAATTTCGATCACGTAATATCGCCTGATACAGCGTTGAAATGAAGGCGACCTACCAATAAAATTACTGGCAGCAACTTTAAATAAAACAGCATTATTCATGTCAACCAGGTCGTGAAGAAGACTATTCCACCTTACAGAAGTATTTGGAACAAATTAGTCCTGAAAATAATTTGCGTGCGCTGATAGAATCCCCAGTTTGTGACGATGATACGATGATCAATGCGAGTGGATACGAAAGTTGGTGCGAATAATTATATATTCCGGAGTAACGTGTTGTTGTAGTAAATTTAATAGAAGTGACACAGCCAAAATCATTTCCTGCGTAGAAACATTAGGGGCAATGAGAGTTTTAAAATTGATGTTACTCTCGAGGTACCGAGGAATTTAGAAAGAATGAAATTCCATGCCCAATTTTGTATTTTAATTCGTAGATAAAAGATTCATGACCAGAGTCCCGAGTCAGGCATCACGGGGATGGACGAAAACTTAGGCCGGAACTGGATCGCCATTGGCGTCCTATACTTTGCACTACGATGCTATTCCACTATACCGACACGAAGCTTTACTTCGATTCTACACGTTTTTCTGTAACAAACTCTGAATCAGAAACATGCAAACATCTACTGAATGTATGCAAAAACTTCTGCAGAGCACATTCTTTTTGAAAGAGGCAAAGAGCACAGAGAGAGCGTTACTAAAGCGATTGATCACCACAATGGAGAGGTTCTTTTCATTCTTCAATTTTTGTGAATGCTTGGCCATCTAGCACGGCGGCCATCAAAAGGTACCCGCCGCGGTGGCTCAGTAGCTAAGGCGTTGCGCTGCTGAGCATGAGGTCGCGGGTTCGATTCCCGGCCGCGGCGTCCGCTTTTCTGATGGAGGCGAAAAGCAAAAACGTCCGTGTTTACGAGATTTCGGCGCACGTTAAAGATCCCCAGGCGGTCAAAATTAATCCGGAGCCCTCCACTACGGCGCGCCTCATCGCCTGCGTTGCATCGGCGCGTTAAACCCTAAAATGAATCAATCAATCAAACGGTACTATTATGAGCATTATGAAAGGGAACACAGGAACGCATGGCAAACAGCTACGAAACAGACTCGGAGCGATACGCGGATGGTGCTGTGAAAAACGAAGGGGGAAAGGAGGGCGCTCTTCCACTAACTGTTCGCACCCCTACCACGCTGGAAATTCCACAAAGCCGCAGCTTCCGTCATTTTACCGATACTATGGCATCGCCGGACAGCCATAAGACGCACGGCGGGAATGGGAACAGCTGTTAGAACAGCGTCCCCCTTTCCACTTTGGTTCCGACAGCGGCCGCTGCGTATCACTCATATCTGGGTCTGAGGGTGTTTTCTACGCGTTCCTGTGTTCCCTTTCATATTGCTTATAATAGTACATGCGGGTGAATGCGACACTCTAGTGTACGGCTAGAGCCGAACGTCTGTGCACCGCAGCAAGCGGCAGCATTGGATTCTTGGCGGAATCAGTCACGGCAACAAACGTTACTGGTGCCCCACTGCGCGCGTATTTTTTACACTTGGGGAAGTGGCAGTACTTCGCGAGATAATTTTGCCATGGGTGAAATACAGGGGTGGGTATTGGTGTCCAATTTTAGCTGGGTGCCGTCAAAAAACGCCACTTTGGGCTTTTTGGATTACAACATAAAAAATGAAAGTCAAAGCAAAAAAAAGGAGGCTTTCAGGAAGATTGTAAAAATTGAGCATATCGGGGCGCGGCTCACCGCGGGTACTAATTGGGGGTGTTTTAAACATCAAAGAAAATGACGAAGAAACGGAAGAAGAAAATGCCCCCTTTAATCACTTGTTTCTTTGTAACCAAGGTATTGTTGTTTGTTGAACCAAAACCAATGGCCGTAAGATACGTGTTGTATTATTTGTTTAAAAAAAAAGTTCATCAGTTCAGCTACAGTGTCGCTTGATCTGCGCGGCAGTGTGTTATGTTGCGCATACTATTCAGTGCACGTACACTTGGCATTTGCGCATTTAGCTCAGTTTCAAAAAAACAACTTGGTGTTCTTTTTTCTTGCGCGGCTGGACATACGGTAGGTTTATTGACACAGTCAAAAGTAGAGGCCAAAGTAATGCCAATAATTTATGTAATATTGGGAAGATGACATTGCAAAAAGCTTATTGTATTCTTATTTGTTTGCTTGTGCGCGCGAAATTGGCACTTAGCTCAATTTCGTTTTTTTTATGGAGCCCTGTTCCATTGGTTACAGAAGAACTTCTTCCTAGGGAAGAAAAGGCGAGGAGGCGGAAGGCTGCCGGATGCGTCGGTGTCAGAAACTGGGGGTGGGCAGCGCAAAGTAATGCCAATCAGAAGTAAAAACTTGGCTCCACGAAACGTTTTTCCCTTGTCCTGGTGTGTTGAGGGAGCATGTTGATCCAATAATTTTGTACCAGACAACGGCACAGTAAATCGGCATGCCAGAAGGGCAGCAAACCAGAATTGCAGCAGGCCAGCCGAACGGAAGGCCACCAGGCTAGCAGACGGATAAGCCGCCAGACTAGCCGGTCGGCAAACTCGTAGGCCAGTCGTCTTACAGAGCAGCAGAGCAAGGAAGTCTGAAATTACAGGTTCACGAGGACCATAAAGCTAACGTAATTTTGCTACAAGAAGAGGCGACTAGATATATTCTTACCGACGGCTTTGGAGTAGGTTGGAAAGGGTTTCAGAATGATAGGGAAGTCCTTTTCCTGTTGTAAACTGTACTCGCACTCTGCTACTGTTGCAATGTTGAACACCTGCATGAACATGAACAGGCGTAAAAACCGTTATTATAAAACAATAGCGCAGAAGCAGCACAGTACTAGAACAGAACAGGACACTAGAAGTGCTGACGCGTAAAGACATTTTTACTAAAAGTGACATATGCTAATCTACAAGAGCTACGCCAGTAGCGCAGTTGAAACCTTTAATTGCCGCGAACCATGCATTGGGTTTGTTTATTTGTGTTTTGCTTTTGCCGTCCGGCTGCGCTGGTCTGTGTTATCGGTGTTGTCGGTGTGCCAAGGGAGGCACGTGTTCTGTTCTTTCTTTCTATACCGCATGTATTATCTCTTCTGGTAGGGGGAGCTTTGAGAACTAACGTGAACAGCTTAGAATAATCTTCGTTGATCTACATTGTTCTGGATACACTTCGACTATTCGAGAAACCCTCAGGCCGAGTGATCAATTCGCGCACAGCAGATGCCGCGCCATTCGAATCGGCGACGCTCGCCTTCACACGTCACTTTGTTGACTACTGCTTCGCCGCCTGTATTCTTTGAGTTGCTACGGGAGCACAAGTTCGCTCCAGTAAACTTGTTTTCCCTGAAGACAACTCCGTCATCTTTGGCTTCGTGAAAATATGTCATACCTTCTGTGCAATGCTTTCAATAACCAGATCATGCCGAAATTCAAGCAGGAAACACCGGTTCTTTTCAAGCGGGATAACTGGAGATATGAGCGGTTGAAAAACAAACAAAAAATATGGAAAAATGCTGTTCTTTTTTTTTAACAAAGGCAACATTGAAAAACAAATAGCTTCTGTGGGGGAAATTGCTTGTGATGCTACCAATCTGCAGTTAGGGAAACGCTTTCTGAATTCGATAAACTGACAAGAAATCGTGTACAGATTTTGATAGCGAAGGCTCTGCTGGGACGTTTTGATGAAGCAAGAAACAATTATATTTTCTTCAGTGTAAACGGAGCAAGGTTCATGTAGCACTAATTTTATTTGAAGGCGGAACCCAGATATTACCATCGACGCTTTCGCTGCTGCGTCGTGTTTGCGTTGCGGTCACGTTCTTCTGTCATGCGGCAATCATCCGTATAGATATTGTTGCATCCCGGCATGGTACAGGGTTAGTGCTGTAATTACAACCCTTGGCTGCAAGTTTTGACGACCTGGGATTAAATCTCATTCAATCCCAAAACAGATTTTATGTATAGTTTACCTAGATATTTTCTTTTTACAGCGGCGTTAATTTCGTTTTATTTATGTAGTCGCCAGCAACTACGGTCACTTCTCGCGTTTGAGAAGACGTCTAAGGCTCCCGCCTTAGCAAGAATGTCGACTTTTTAATAGATCTGTGAAGAATCGTCTTCTACTAACTTTTTTTTATTTTTCAAAAAAATCCTGTTTTTTCACGCCCCTCACACTTCCATGAAAAGTTGCATCTCGAGGCATAACTCTCTTACTTCACCATCACAATTTAATCTGACCTTCCTTGTCACATTTAAAAGTTCACTCCAGCTGCTGTTTCTGAGAATGCAATAAAATACGGGTAGTGGACACAGATGCAATCCTTCTATAGCGGCCTAGGCAACAAAAAAAACTGCAATAAAATATTGCTCAGTTATGAGCCTAAGGAAACAAAGAGGGAAAAAACTGGAGGCAGAATTGCGCTCCCTACTTTACGACGCTTTTTGAGCAATTTAAAAGTTAGGCTTTTGATGTTTATAAGGTGGAGTAGAGGTCGCACAAATAAAAAAATTCTTTAATTTCATCTATGCCTGTACTACAGGCTAACGTGGCTTAGAGCTACATTTGAAGTGAGTGTTCATTATTCGGTAAGAACATGGGTGAAGCAAGCCGAGAAGTTATATGAAATGTATCGCAGATGTGCAGGCTTATGAAATTTGTTTCGGTCGTCCAGCAGCCAAGAACATAAGTTTCGGAATACATTCTCGGGCTTGCAAGGGGCAATTTAGGTGACACTTTCAGCGCGTGCAAAAACCTAATTTACAACGAGTGCCATATCAAATGGCGTTGTCTTTCAAAAAAGGGCTTCCGACATGATAGCCCTCTGAAATTGATGAAGGGACTCAGAATGCACAACGTTGTCTTCGGTTACTGGTTTGAGTGTATGAGCGTTTTTTTGGGTTACGTTTAAAAAATGCGTTTTGGGCGTGGTGGAATTTCTTGTGTCTAATTCTTAGGCAACTGCCGCGAACTGCGGCTACTTTCAAGAAGCTGCTTTCACCATTTTGGTCCGTCACCACATAACGAAAATTGTCCTGAGTTTGTCAGGGTTCTATATCCGTAATGAAGAGCAAGGTCAGCCTTAAAACGGCACCTCCTAGCCGAAAAAGTGAGAAATATCTTCGCAATAGAGGGTGCACACCCTAAGTCACTCATTACACTCAGCGCCAAACAGTTGTGAAATTTTATAGGTAGACAGCACGTGCCCTTTGCCAGAGAAGACGTAGACAAGCCGAAGAAGTATCTCGTGGTAAGCGATAAATTAAGGGATCTCATAATTTGGTACGCTGCTGCCTCAACCTAACAGCATCAACTAACCTCTGGGCTGCATCCGAGAAGGAATGCTGTTTGTAGGGTCAGTATGTAGGGTGAGCTCGTGCTCACATGAAAGGTTTTTATATTGCCGAAGACAATGCCTTGCAATTGGGGTGAATTATTGTCCAATGTTTAAAATAATTATTGTTGGTATTCGTTTCCAGGATGAAAACACTACCGGCGGGTGAGTTTTGCGTAACAGTGTATTCATGCTCACTATGTCTCGAATTGTATAGACTCACATCCACAAATATCAAACATATGAAAATCCCCTCCTTCCTAAGTGTAAAAAGAATGTAAGCGCCGGCTTTTTTATAGAACTGTAATAATTTCGTAACTAGTGAAATAACAAATTTACCACGGTGTTTTTGTATCCTTCGAGAATTTATTTGCATAAAACATAAAGATCAAGAGAAGAAAAAGCTCACCACGCAGAACCAAGCCACTATGCGTAACCACGATATCTGGAAGGCATTCACATAAATCGGCACCTGCATGGTTGTCAAATATCAGGTATGAAAGACTGCTGCGATAGACAACATTTTCAATAATGTTATAACATAAACAGACATGTAAAAACATTTCGGCAGTAGGTTAGTCTGCAGCAACACGGCACTCCGAAGGAAAGTTGTCCTGAGGTACCACTGCGGAAAAAAGATTGTCCTTTGCATGATTGGTGTGAACAGAGTTTAAAAAATTAAAGCCGGTCACCTCAATTTGAAAGCTGCTGGGAGAGCAGAGCAGTGATTCGCCATAACGGGTGGTGGCGCCGTTATCCACTCACTGCTACCACCCTTCACGCTCTTCGCCGCCTTGTCTCACTCCTCTCTTAGTGAATATGCAATTCAAATTTCCCGCTTACGCACGGCTCGCGCGCCCCCCGTTTGAAACTGCGCCAGCGGGAGTTCTGGGCTTTGTGTGCTCGCTTTAATTTCGTATACTGGAGCTGTTTTGCGTCATTTCGAACGCGTAATTTGTTTCTTGCGCGGATGGACCCTTGCAGCATCATTTCGAACGCGCCTTTTTTTCTTGCGCAGCTGGAGCCTTTCTGCGGCATTTCGAACATGCAATTTTTTTTGCGAGGCTGGAGCCTTTCTGCGTCATTTCGAACGCGCCATTTTTTTCTTGCGCGGCCGCTTTTTTCGACACAACGAGCGTTGCTAACTAACTGAACGCCGGGGCGGGGGGGGGGGGGGGGGGAGGAGGCGGGGGGGCGGGGGGGCGGGGGGCGGTTATATACACAGATTTTAATGAAATTAAATGAAGTTTTATTTGCTTTAAACGACGGGGAGATGTATGAGAAGCGCCAGCGGTTCACGAGGATCGAACAGTTATGTATATTTAAGCCGTGTGCTTCTCGAAACCTTAGCGTGACGCCCTGACGACGGTACACCAGGCTGTACTTGCGTTCATGTCACTGCACCACCTGATTGCATCAGTCGCTTGACATCGACCCTAAGCGAGCTTCGACGACAACGCTCGCCTTTAAACTGCTTTGTGCTTAAAATCACCTATAGTCTTTATGCAAAAGTGCTTCCATCTGTTTGATACGCTGCGAACTCTCCTTCCGACGACAAAGTAAAGGTTAGCGCCGATGGCTCGTAGGTTTGCTACATATGCTTTTCTTCGCGTCTTATTCACTAGCTTCCAATCTCGTCCCGTTTGATCGCACGTAATGACTGATGAGTGGTGTGTGGACCTGTCCGTGATGCGCCGGCGCCCAAACGGTCACCCGGAGACATAGTATGCGTCCGAAACACAATCGCAGCGACACCAAGAGTGCATCTACAAGTTTAACACTGAATAGTATGTTGGCCTGCCGACAATAAAAACCAAGAGGTGCAACGGGTAAGCACGCTTACTCTGTTGTTATTTGCATGCGCTTTTGAGTTTGCGCAACATTTCTTTAATGGTGCCTAGAATGAGTTACATCACGTCCCGGCATAAACCTTACCGAGCCATGGATGGATGCGCTTGAAAATCGAATTTAAAAATTAGTCGCCCGGGCAGCTGCGACACGCCCGTTTCGTTTCACTTTATGTCTTGCTCATTTAATGCACCAAATATTTGGCTGATGGCTCTTGCGTGTTCGAGTCGCCCTGCAGGTTTCATGTTTTGCAGCAAACAGTGCGCAACAGCTCTGGTATAAAAACGAGAAAAAAATATCGTCACGTGCTCGCTCTTTAACGATTCAACATCGCGCTTGTTCTCCGTTTAACCGTATTATTTAGTCGTTCGCAACATGAAAAATGCAAGAGAAATCCCGTGCTGTCCAAGAGGAAAAATACCCCTGCGATGCTGCACCCTGGCGCAAAGTAATAACTATTGAGCACAATTATAATAAATTGAAGCTGGTTTTAATAGAATTAACGTAACGGGCTGCTTTTTAGCTCTGTCCCACGAAAACGTAAATCTGTACGTCTCATGCGCCAGCGCATTGGTTCTGCAAGGGACATTAAATATGTCATATTTTCTTCACCTTTGCTTGTGGCGTTCAATCATTTATTTTATATGTGCAACAGCTCTGTTAAATTAATTTCTCACACTTCTAAACGTGTACATAATTACTGAATGCTTAAGGGCTCTGTTGTCATGCAAAGCTGTTACTGTAATTTCAATATAGTACCCTACTTGCACACTAGGTATAAAATCACAAATTCAGTTTTATAATCGTCATAACAAAATTAAACAACCAGCTTTTCTGTTTACTCTTAAGGGTTTGCGTTAAAGGCCATGTCACACGCTAATAAAAAGTGGAATCTCTGAATCACCGCTCTCGTCCCTGCTCTCAATTGTAAGCGCTTATGTAGTTTTGAAACAGGTAATGCTTCTGCGTCTGTATTTAATTTCATCTGTTTGTTGTTTGGCGTCACTATCTCTGGTACAGCCGTTGCTGTGTGTTTTGCGCGTTAACGGATCCAAGAAAAAAAACGTACACTGTGATCCTGAGCTTTACAATGACTTGCCAAGAGAGGAAGATAATTGCAGTTGCCCGAGTGGGGCATCTTGGTATGCTAACCACCTGATGATAGTGTTAAGCACAGTTGTAGTTCTGATTACTCCAACGCAACTACCTCAACAGTGACAACGCCCTCGAAAAAGGATGGCCGCAGAAGCCGTGATGAACGTCAACTGGTGGAGTATGGGTGAAGTTTGCTCATCGACAACTCTAGTCTGCAGCTCGGGAATTTGGGGTGCCATGACTCTCAGTGGAGCGACATTGTGCAGCAACCATGACCTTTGGCGAGGGTGAGAAAGAAAAAAGGAACTGTTGGTTAGACACGAAGCTTCAAAAGTGTCAACTGAAAGCGAGTACAATGTTGGTGACCCCACAAAACAGCATCGTTAACGAAACAGGCACTCCTATTCTTTTTCGCGTTACCTCCTCAACTACGCACTCAGAATGTTCTTCAACGATCTATTGCGCTAATTCCAGAATTAAGGAATGCAAACTTACTGTCATATAGATGTATCCAAATTGCGCCGTTTTTCATCTTCGCATTTCGCTGTATGGCATCTTTGAACAGCGTTTTTTTATTTTTTTGCGCTCGGCGCGTTTTCTGCGCTCTTGTGGTTTGATTGTGCCAGATAATCGTCATTCATGGCAGGAACAATCACACATGAAACTGTAGGTAGGGTTAGGCGCGCAGTTCGTTCACGCAACTGCTCGAGCTTATTATGCATTGCAGAGGGTGAGAGTGCGAAACTTATCACGGTAAATTTTCTTTGTCGTGGGCATGTAAAGAACGGATTGTTTCAAACAGTACAGAAAGTAGAACAAGTCATAAAATGTAGCAGCTAAGTTTGCTTTGAACTCCCAAAGCATGAAAACACAGGTGTACAGTCAAACCCCATTTTAGCGGAACAGAATGGAGCGAATTATGCTATATATCGAACAACGAAAAATCAGTTACGAAAATACATGCGACACATATTCCTTATAACGAAGTTCGCATCTGATATATCGAAGTCGGCATGCCTAGAATTGCCGCCAAAATACATGGTCTCGGAGCGGCGATCTAGATGTTGATTGGCTGCGATCGGGATGCGGAGCATCCCATGGAGGGACGTGACTCTTGGCACTTTCCGTAACTGTTAACGACGCGACTGGCTGACGACGAAATTCTCCCAGCCAGCGAGTCCGGACCAAGATGGAAGCATCGGCGAACTGTTGGAAGAGCCCGCCAACGTTCCCAATGTTGTGCTGAAAGGAGTGCCCTTCGAGGATTGCCGAAGTGTGGACGACGACGTTGCCCTCACGGTGAGCCCATCGGAAGCCGACACCGTCTCCGATGCAATGGCTGCTGGCGCTGTTGGAAGCACCGAAGAGGCGGAAGATGTCGCGAATGGAAGCCATCCTATGCCTAATGAAGCGCTTTCGGCAGTCACTGTGCTCCACCAATATTACTTTGATATTGAAGGACACGAACTGCAACTGATGCAAATGATGTCTCATGTAGAGAATGCTGTGCTAGTTGGTGCCGCCAAAAGTAAAGGGAAAACAAGAATCACCAATTTTTGGGAAAGTATGTAGTAACAGTATGTAGTATCTTTATGGCTTGAAATATAGTTTTTTGTATGTTGATGGTATAAATTGTTATGTTCGTTTTTGCATGCGGGGAAGGCAGGAGGAGGGGGGAGAGGTTGGGGTAGGGTGGCTCTGCGTACTGCGAACTCGTAACAATAAAACTCGTTATTTACGAGTTCCGCTATTTCGAACTATTGGATCATATTGCAGTTCGCTATAACCGGGTTTGACTCTAGCAGCGTCTCTGTTCGAACGCCAGTTGGCACTTACATCTTCCCAAGGATGAAATAATTTAAGCACCGAACAAGCAAGAACTAACACTAATCTATCAGTATCAGACACGCGTGCGTTAGCCGTTCGATTTACAGTCGGACGCGGGTATATCGAACACGGATATATCAAATTATTGTCTATATCGAACAGTCTGAACATCCCCTTGGAAAACCAGTGCAAAAGTATAGCGGTCTTGTACGCGTGTATCGAACTCTCGATCACGGGCACATTCGATACATCGAACGCTGCACCCCACGTGCCCCAGCAAGTGCGCTTTTCCTGATGGGGAGGGTGTGATAATGATGGTGACTTCCCCTGCCGCGATCGGTTTCTTGCATTTTTTCTGCGTGCTTGAGCGGTTTTCAGTGGTGGATCGCGCAGGGACACCTACGGGGCGTGTTACGTGTTTTTGTCCACGGCCCATGTTTCGGAACAAAGCTTGACTTTGGCCTAGTTGGGTACACATGACATCTCGAAAAACAGCGCAAAAAACTCGGGCGGAGCGCAAAAAACTCGGACGCTCGTGTGTGTTTGCCCTCTCTCCGTCCGAAGTTTTTGCGCTGTTTTTCAAGGCGCCATGTTTCGGAGCCTTGGTCGCGGAAAAATGAAAGGCTTTGGATTTAAACAGCCGCGTGCACTTATGACGCAAGCGAATCTTAAGAAGCAAGCGAATCTTACAGATTTTTTCTGATGTTAAAGTGCAGCGATCGTAGCGGTGTGGTTCGAATTTGCGGTGCTTTTAGGAACAAATCGGTTATCTGCCGCTTTTAGCGACTTTGAAAAGCTCTGAGCGATGTGCGGAATTTTTAAATTCGCTTCAGATAGCCATATTTCATATTTCGAATTATCGATATATCGAACTATTTCGTGATCACCTTGGAGTTCGATATATCCGTGTTCCACGGTAGTATTCAGAGTAAATCATTTCAGAGCCTCGATCGCGTTCGCACAGATCACAGCAGTAGTAGCCCACAATCGCCACTGCAGTAGCGTGAGGCACGACCGGCTTTATAGGTGGTATTCATTGAAAAGTTTATTAGTCAATTCCGTCACTTGCAACATTGAAAACGGCTGCGGACATGGCGCGGCTAGCTTGTGCCACTGCGGAAGCACGCCGAAGGAAAAAAACACCGGCGTGCGCCATCAGCTCCATTTCAACCTTTGTCAATGGTGGTATCAACAGAGATTTTATTAATCGCACTCACATTGAACTCGAGCGATTACTTTGCGTTCGCTGGGGTAGAATTTTTGAACTTCCAACACAAATCATGTGCTTAGCACAGCGAAGTACTGCCATCCCGCGGAGCCCGACGTAACCAGTAACGTCGCACTCACAAGGTTACCCGCATGCGTTAATCTCCAGTCAATACAAGCTATAAATAAAAAAGGCGATGGCGCGAAGTAACTGGAAGATTTAAGGCAAGCCGCAACTTCTTTGGTTACACCTTAGTATCACGCGGATTGTTCTTGCCACTGCTTCATTAACGAAGCTAACGGAGATACGATTCGCAGCGCATGCGGAGCACATACACAAGAAAGTTGCAATGCGCACGTTTGTTGCGGTATTTACGACGACACGATAAAGGATATTACTTTAACGTCTAGAATTCTTAGCTTTCTCCCTTAAGGATCCTTTTTCCGAGTTGTGTGCAGCATGGCACACAAAAGTATGGGGGCCATCTGGACAACAGAAAACAACAGGTCGCCGAAAACTTTCCGCAGGAAGATGTTCCGCTTTCCGGTTGGACACTTGGTCGCCTTGGTTGGAAGCGCTCGTGGCGGCTGCTATTGCGCACCAGATTTGGCATAATATCTATTTTTGGCGAGTTCGGCGCGTAATCTGAACAAATTTCGCTGATAAAAACAAGTATTCGCCGCGCCATTGAAGCGCACCCGAAGGTAAGGCCAAGGTGCTAGTTTGAGAAAAATAACTCGTCAGGGGCGACAGTTTCCTCCGTTTGACACAAATTGCCTTAGTGTGGGGATACACAAAAAGTTTTTAATTGCTGTTCCCCACGGCTAGGCCTAGTAAAATTCACCAAATAATACAGGCATTCACAACAACTTCCAAACCGATTTTTCCTGTCAAATTTCGTGTAAAGCGTGTTTAGCGCGACAGTGGTAATTTGCATTTTGCCTTGTAAGATCAAACCTTCAGCTCTGACGCGAAAGCAGATTTGTTTAAAAAGAGCTTCCCGATTACACAATTTCTTCGTTCCGTAATAGTGCGCCAATGCAACCTTACAGGCATAGAGCATCAAATGTTCCGGGATGGCGAAGCCGTTGAATTCGAAATTGAATGGCTAAGCTGTTGTAGGGAATTTTTCGTGGAAACAAAGTTGATTTTTCGTATCGTTGTGTTGTTGTGGTTGATGCTGAAGTCCTGGCATTTCGATGACGTAACGTTGAGCAAGACAAAGTGGGCTCGTCGTATTGTTCGACGTTTTCGGGCGCCACTCTACAAGCGCGGCTTATTGTCTGTAGCGGATGCTTTCCACGCCGAGCCTCTCCAAGCGCGCTCTCTTCCTCGGCCGTTAGCGCTACCCGCGCCCGGGCCATGTGTAGTCAATCATCACCTAGAGGAGCTTAGATATTCAACCCGAGGCTATTCTGCCGTAAAGAGCGCATGCGCACGACGGCACGAGGACGAACGAACGAGAAGCATATTGTGTGACGTGTTTTTCTCAATCCTACCAAGTGTTGCCACAATACGGCGGTCGCTTGAGTTTCTTTGTGGCCAATGTTAGCCAATCTTCCTAAGCGGGTATGCTTGTCTAATGAGCGTCCGCTCGAGGGACGCTGGAAACACTAGAGGTTTTTTTTGGGTAGTATTGGCCAATGTCCCTAGCAGGTATGCTTAGCTTGACGAAAGTGCGCTCGAGTGACGCCTTCACGAGCGCTAGGCTTTTTTGTTCGTATTTTTAAAACTGCGGATGCAATACTCAAACAATTTTCTCAACTGCTTCGCTGTAAAAAATTGGCACAGCTTCAACTAGTGAAGAAAGAATGGAGAAAGCAGAACTGAAGCCCCGCTTCGTTTGTCGGACACCCGGCTGTTGCACGTCACATAGATTTGCAAATTGCCGCTGTAAAGGCCCCGTGATTAGCAGGGCCGGTGCGTGTTACCTGGGGGCTTTCACATCGCTCCCAAAGTGGACCAGGTTTTGCGGAAATTGACGTAGAAATGGAGCCCCCCGGCGTTTGCCCGTTCACTGGCTTCATTTCGAGCAACTGCCACGAATGCGAGGAGTGTGCCATGCCCGTTCCCCCGTGCCCGCGCGTGCGCGTCCTCTATTTTTGGACTGACAAGGCGCACATTACTTATTATTTACTGCCTAATGAAGAGGCTGACTCCTTGGCGCGATGGTCGTTGAAAGGCCCTCCGGTTGACTTATGCTCTATTCCCTTTATTGTAGCAGGAGCAAGGTATCGTACCTCTGAACGCCTGGCAAGAGTGCAGGAAGGAATCGTCAGTAATTTTGAAGATTATGTCCATTTAAAAATAATTGAAATTCCTGTTTTTTCCCCTCGTCAATTCGGGGTCCCATTAACTGGCCTCAGATGTTCAGTCCCCAAACTCTACTTTTATATGCACCGGGCTGGTCTCTCGTTGTCCTCCCATTGTGCTGTTTGCAGTGAACACCAGGTTTTAGAGCATGGCCGCGGTACTTCACTGATGAGGCAACGACATCTTGCCACGCCATTGCAACAAATTGGCTTTTCTATTTCTATTGCCGTACTAATATCTTCTGAGGCCACATCACTATGATATTGTCACCAAGGGGTGGCGGCAGCCATTCATGCATACGTTTCCGAGACCAAGCGCCTGCCCTGTTATCTTTCATTCTTGCTTGTACTTTTTCCTGCCCGAAAAAGCTCATTTTTTCTTTTACGAAGTCTACGTCAAATTTTCAACGAATTCTAGTTTATAATAATGCTCTTATTCGGCATATATTTCGCTAGATTTATAATTTTCAGGTGTTTTAAGCGCGCACACTAGCCCTCCACCCACCCGATTCCTGCCCAATCCCACACGTGGGCATGTTTCAAGTCATCAGAAACAACAACAACAAAAACAACAACAACAACAACGACAACGACAACGACAACGACAACAACGACAACAACGACAACAACAACGACAACAACAATTATTCGCCTCAACATCGCGTTTGTAGGCGCTATAACTTGCCGGAAGCGGTTTGGCGAACACGGCATGTGTAGCGCGAGCTGTTCTGTTCTGCCCAGTTCAGCCAGGCACGCAAGTGAACTGGCGAGGAGAACAGCACGCGGAAAATCACGCCACGAACGTTGCGCAAGGTGTACTGGAACGTCAAGCAGTGCTAGGCACGCGATAACGTCTTAGGTAGGCGAAGCTTGGCTCCGCCTACGCGGCTGGGTGAAGGTCGACGCGCATCGCCGCGGAGGAGATTTTTCTTGGTTGTTGTTCAGAAACGTCAAAGGACCAAGCTCAAGCTGAAACATTATGTTTAATAAACACCTTGAGGGCACCAAAAAACTTCCTGTGAGCATGCATGCAAAATTATTGTGTCCAACTGAACGGCGCTGTGTGCTTCTGGATGTGTTTTGCCATTGTTGTCGACCAGTAGAATGCAGTACGGTGTACAGCGTTTTTCAATGCACTAATGCGGATGAGTGCTGCCCTCGGCATCCATTCCTATGCCTAGCGGCTGCGACAACCGTATGAATCCCGTACCCGTATGACTGAACATTTATGCGCTATAGAACATACCGCAACCAATGGGCGCTTTACTTTTCGAAGTGTGGCATTGACGTAAATCATGTGGCCCACACCCAGTTGCGGAACAACGAGGGGTCGCGGGCAGAGGATACAAGTGCTCCGGGCGCCACTTGGGAGGGAGCACCGAACCGAGTTCTCCCAACATGTGCATGACGGAAAAAAAGGGTAGCGGGTTACCGCATGTCACCGCAGCGGGGTGACCTGCCGCAAAAGTCGCTATTGAAAAGAGCGCCAGTTTGGGCTTGTTGGCACGACATTGTAGCAAAAGAATAGCGCTGAGGAAGAGAAGGACGACAAGAGGGGGTCACACATGGGACTCAATGTCGCGGGACGCAGAAGGGGCGCTAGCGCCCCGCGCCCGTCCTGGCATAGCGCCCACTAAGTGTTCTGTCCGTTTTCAGCGTTCTTCTTTTGCAACGATGTCGACGTAAAAGCAGTTGCAGTCTTTTCCTCGCCACGAAGCGCCGCCACCTATGTGTGAATACTTACGTACATTGTCCAGAAGGCAACCACATATGATACCCAGTGTGTGTGTGTGCTGCATGTATCCATGTGCTTTCATCTGTTTTCGTTTGTATTTCAGAAGCATGTGGTGGGGTGGCGGGTGCACTTAAAGTTTGCCCCCTTACAATTCAATTACCCTTTGCAGGTATTTTTAGAAGGCGAGATGAAGCACGTGCATTATTTTGTAGGAAGCCTCTTTTATTTTCACACCATAGCCTTGTTTGTGGTCGTGTTCCATCAACAACTACCCGCCGCGAATGCTCAGTGGAAGGCGTTGCGCTCCCGAGAATGCCCGGTTGCCTTCTAATACCAGCAGTAGCGGATATTTTTCTGATGAAGGTGAAACACTGAAACACTCAATAAAAAACCGCCGAATGACAAACAACCAATTTAGGAAGTTAAGCGATGGTCGTGGTGAAGAAGTGACCCGTTCGTGGCTAGCCTATCTTCTTCGAAACAGGCAGCATTTTGCATTGGTTGCCTGTTTTTTTTTCCCGCTCAGATCAACTATTATCTTTGGAGAAAGAAAAGCGATTTAACAAGTGGAAGGCACATGATAGCATTACACTTTACGAAAATGGAAAAACTCACCGAATGTGTTTCACGTTTTTGAAATAAATTTAATCGGGACCGCAATAATAATTGGTGTCGGCCTTCAATCAAAGATGGAGAAAGAAGAGCACAAGAGTTTAATGATTTACTTATTATTTCAGGAATGACTGCTAGTCAAAGAGATTCATTAAGGAGGGCAAGGAAATGTTTCTTTATTTTAAGGGGAAAGTTAACACCCGATTTTATGTCCTGGGGCAAACTGTTCCAGATTTTGGTACGAATAAAGTGCAGTCGTCGTTCTCCACTTACGTTATATTTGAGAGGTTAGTTGAAGTGAAGTTATCATCAACAGAATTCCTTAAGGAATTATGTTACTATCTTAACAGAATGAACTAAAAATAAGCAGCTACGCCTTTGGAGAGCTTTACCATACTGACGTTGACGCGCATGATCTCTAAAACAGATTTTAAATTTCCGACTGCTGCTTTCCGTCGGGTTGACAAAGAAAGTGTCAAGATCTCAAGAAGTTCTGCAATTTTTCGTACAGTATGAAGAGTATTTCGCAACGGTCGCGTCTTCGTTCAGATATAGCATTGCATTTTCTCTCACTAGCTGAGAGAGTTCCTTCAGCAAGCCGGTTTACGGGCCACAATGGGCCAGGGCAGCCTTTATGAACTCTTTCTGCCGAGAGTTAGAAGAGTACAAACTAAAAAAATGAACTTTTATGACATCATAGAACAGTCGGCATCATCCAAAGCGCGAAAAGTGAAGCTACAGATGGAGTTTCCTAGTGTCTAGTATTCACATATTGGTGTTATTAATAACACATTGATGTAAATAAAGCGTTTGAAACATAAACAACGAGTTTTTTTTGGCAGCTTGCTGCCGATGAGCATCAGCACTGGCATCACAAGTGGCAGTGAAATGTGATCAGGAGACAGCAGGGATTCCCGGGATGAGTTTTTTAACGTATAATTGGCAATAAAGGAACACTGAAGTGAATTTTTCAAGCTCCCGTTTTTACGTGCACAGCGTAGACTGGCTCATATTAACACACTCTTAATCGTTTATCCGGTTGACAAGTGGGTATTTACTTTATAAAGCTCGAAAGAAGAACAACTATCATGCGGGTTCGGCGGCGGACGCATGAACTAAACGCTGTGACGAAGGGAGGAGGCGTACCGTGATTGGATGATGCCCACGATTATCATTCAAACAAGTTTATGTTTCGGTTCTGTGAAACACCTTTGACATCCGACGTAATCGGTGGATGAGCATTCTCGATATTTCAGTAGTCGGCATACCGCGCTTCTGCCATTTGGCCGGCTGTAAAATCCCTAAGATAAGCTTCCGAGGACAGCTTGGAATAGTAGCAATCACTAGTCGAGGCCTACCCAGTGGTTGAACGCCCTCCGCCTAACCGCAGGCGCTCAAATGCGATGTGCTTTTCCCCCATAATTGGAGCTTGCCTCAATCATGCCTGTGTCGTAAAAAGCGTGTTCGCACCACGCCAAGGGTGTGCTGATTCTGGCCTGTGCGAACTACCCGCAAGCAGTCGGTGCTTATAACAACAGCTCGCCAACAAGAACTCGCTAGCGTGTCAGTGTCAGTCTCTGCGCCTTCTGCGAACTCGTTCGTGCAGCAGTGGACTTCACGGCCCAAAAATGGTGAACTAAGTATACAAAACACCGGCCGAAAACAAGAAAATCAAGTTACAAAAAGAGCTCGTACCCTCAGGGTTTCGAACTTGTAAGTGCAAAGTAATAGACCTACAGCTCTAGACCACTCGGCCCCCGTCCAGCGCTGCCAGAGAGGGACCTATGAGGTATATAATGTATAACGAGTTTAAACGTCTCTTTTTTAGGGTTTCAGGCAGCGTAGGTGACTGTTATATAGCGCTCGAGCAGTAGGCGTCCACCAAATTTCCTCAATATCTTATGCCTAGCAATTGCATTTCTTAGACGGAAAAGCGTTCGCCGATGCGTAGTCATGCTGCCCACTGCTGCGCTTGTTCAGTCAGCGCAAAAAGTGCTTCCTGCTCCCTAGTTTTACTCTGTACAGTAAAAGTTTCACTTGCTTGTATTTCCTTAGTACCAATATTGGCTTAGCTTTCTCCTGCCTTCAAGTGGCCTTAGATTTTTCTACTAGCGTACCAGTCAGCGAAGCGTCGTGTGTGCGCTTGTGCAGCGCTTGTGTGGAGCGAGCTGGACTTGGAGCTTGATACAGTGTAAAAACTAATAATCTAAATAAACGCACATTCTTTCATTCACAAACGTGTCTTGGCTAAGTTTCATTTGAGTGAACGAATTGGGACGACCCGTCGGTGGCTGTCAGAATAAACGCTGTACTATAGTGCTCTAAAGCAATATAGCTGTAATATAAACGCTGAGCCGCCTGACTCTGTCGGATGGTCGGTGAGCCGAGCTGTAGCGCAGTCAAACCAAGTCATCTCCTCCTGACGTCACATAAAAACACCTCAAAAAATGGGCGAGGATGCCGAAAGGAAGACAGCATTTTCAAATTGATTTTTCTACAAAAAAAAAAAAACTCCCACCTCCCCTAGCGGGAACCCCTGTGTAGATGCGACGCATAGGTGGTTCACGTTGCAGCGTTGGACAGCGGAGGAACGGCGCTGGAACGATGGAGTGGAGCGGCGCAGGCACCGCGTTTTATAGCGCGCATAACGGTGACGGGACGCGCCGGCACCAGTGCGTCTGCCGCGGCTATGACGCAACACACTCCAACGCAATTCACTTTAATCCAATCCAATCCAAACCCAATCCAATACAACCCAAGCCAAGCCAAGCCAATCCAAGCCAATCCAATCGAATCCAATGCAATGCCCCTCGCGAGAGAGTGTTCGCTATCGGAGAGGAGAGGGGGTGAGCGGCGGAGAGCGCAGCTGGCGCGGCGAGGAGATTGGGGGAGGGGCGGACGCCGACGACGACAAGGCCGAGGACGCCGGATGCAGGGACAACGCGGGTGAATGAGATGCGGTAGCATCTAATAATTTGCGTAAACGCAATCAGAGTGGCCGTAACATTGCCTGTGGACTCCGGACTACAATTTGCGCAAGTAATTCGGCCATGTATACAAATCACTTCAGTGTCGCTTTAATAAAAAAAAATGTGGGCATAGTATGCAGATATAAAGTTTGCAACAAATAATTTTGAGCAACACATTTCATGGTAATATTTCGTGTCACGCGAGACGAGAACCGGTGGCCGACAAGATCCATTTCTTCTGTCAATTTTATTTCGAACCTTGTCGGTCCTGGCGTATGGTAGGATGCATACATATGCTAAGACAGCTATAGTCCACTGTAGCGAACAATCAATAAAAAAATCACTCATTCGCTTTCCGAAAACCGCCAGGTGGCCCTTTTTCAACAAAGATAATAACGATAATATAATATTAATAATAAAAATAACATTATTAATAATATAATAATAATAATAATAGTAATCGCTATCACCCTAATCACGAGAGCCGCGGAAATTTATTTGCAATTGGTGCCATCCTATCTAGTTACAACACTGCCCACACCCACACCATGCCGGGCCACCCGCTTCATACAACGTTATAAACGTTACAAACGGACTGGGGGCGGCTATCCTCGCGAACGTCATTCCTTCTCTCCTTTGCTCACAACCAATCTCATTTCTTTGTAATGTAAACTTCAATTGCCGTGTCACCCTGATTTCACGAGCGTGAGAAAGAATTACGCAAACCCCGAAACCAACTTAACCCGTGAAACCTGCACACATTGCCTAACAATATAAAATACTGTATCAGACGCGATTATGTGTGGCTCTCGTAAACTGCCTAAAACTCAGGAAAACGTGCAAGAGGCAGGTCTTAAAGGAGTGTCATTGTCGAAATGTTTGCCTATTACACATTGATGCACTCTCACATTCCTAAATAGAAAAACAGGTGCCATCAGTGATTAATGCGGACTTCTAGGCAAGTTGGTACTTGATAGGTGACGAGTAAAGCGCAAGAAGTACACACAAGACGAAAGAGGGACACAGCGATAAGCGCTACTTCAAACTAACATTTATTTTAAGAAGGCTCGTATACATACCGAAAACGTGCGCACATTAGCACAAAATTGCAATATATAACGCATATACTTTAATTCCCCTGTGATCTCTATGCTCTCCCACGTGATCCCTGCTGCATGGGCACAGATAAGAAAAGCCAGCAACCGACGAGTGTGTATCGCGTGGTTCTCAAAATGCAAGGAACAACACCACAAGAATCAGAAAAAAAGAGAAAAGAAACAGAAAAAGAAAACTGGAAAACATGGCCTCATTTCTCCCCCCACCAAATACAAAACGAAACAGAGAAATGAGGTGACGGCCGACTTGGCATTATTGAGAAGCAATATATGCAATTTCCTTAGGTGACAAATCTACAGACGACATGCTTAGGCTTGTCTCACTGTGCTTTTTCATGAATTGTGTACTTTTGCGCTTTACTCGTGAGCCATCAATGAATAAAATTTCTAGCATGCCAATATTAATAACGCTTTAATGTTGATTCTGGGAGGTTGTGTGCGCAGCTGACGTTGAATAGAAAGAAAAGATTATCGCCCGAGAACGTACACTTCGTGGATAGTGCACTTAATGCAATTCTTAGTGTTGCATAGCTTCAACTAATGCTTGTCGTTCAGACGGAAATAGTTTGAAGAGTGATGGTTTGTATTTACTACTAAAAGTGTTCATTCACAAGTAAAAAGTAGGCAAAACTTACCACAATCATGACTGTAGATAGATCTCAACAGCGGAAAGTTGCAGATAACTGCTCTTTATATTAGAGCAAATGTTGGTGTGTGCAATGGTTTCTCCAATCTGCTTCCTCTTCGTTTTCTTCCACTTCAACATCACATTCAAAACACTGTAACCACAGTCCAATCCCATTTGTGCAGAATTATCATGCCTGGAATGGTCATCGCCGCAAAAAGGACTGTTTCTGAAAAAAATCAAAGACGAAAATATTTGGGACAGAAAAGTTGCTGTGATGTGTTTTGTAATTTTGATGCTGTGCGCAAACGAGTTCTGTACAGGCAATCGGGCAATTCATCGATAATTATGCGCCCTGCGCCTTGTTAAAAATTGGGGGCAGGGTAGCAAAATGCAATCATAAAAGCTGTGGGGAAGCATACTTCCGAAAATTTCAATTTAACATAAAAATTATTTGAATTAGATAGGAGAAGTAATAAACATTTGTCTTCAAGAGAACGAATGATCCTTGTGCCGTTCATTGGTGCAGAAGACGTCCTAAATGCAGAAAATTAAGGACACGTGGTGCCAGCTGCGTCATGGAGATCAGCTGAAGCTTATTTGTGCACGTGTAGCTGGGCAGCTGGGCTTCCCACTTCTCCTGGATAGGGGTTGGGAGAGGGTCAAAGGTTATGGTGAGAGACCACTCCTGTACCATGTGGCTTAGAGTTCAGTGGGGTGGGCAGATAAACAATTTTTCTTAACATTTTCAGTCTGAACAGCACCCTTCATTCTATAAAATACATTGCACAGTGGACGGCGCGGTTGACAAGCAAGGACCCCATGCTTCCCCTTGAACTGGTGAGAAGGGCCCGCGCAGCCAGACGCAGCCAGGGGATCCTAGACTGACGATCCCTTCCACAGGGTGATTGCGGTATGATCTGCACCTGTTCTTCTAAAAAGATTTCATTCCTTCACTGGTTCTTCTACCCCACATGGGCAAACCGCACATCCAACAGGTGGAACACCTCCTGAGAAGGCCCAAAAGAATGGAGCCGAAACTGATATGGTTATCTCTAAACTATGAAGTCGCACCTGAAGGAAGTATTAATTGAGGATTTAAAATCATCCACGAGACGGTGAGTACTGGTGTACAGGCTAGTGTTCATTACGATAGCTCAACAAAGCTTATTGCGCGATATTTCACCTGTAAGTGTACCTATGCAACTTTCGTGAAGAAGGGAAATTCTGTTTTCAATACAGTGTGAGTCGACAGGCCTTATTACACCTTGCGCGGTATAGCTGCTAGCCTTGAGCCCTGCCAAAATCTTCTTGGCCTGCTTCTAAAGCGAGATTGCGTTCCGGCGCCTGTGGTCTAATGGGTAGTGCCACTAATTCTAACATTAAGTACTAGAATGAAGCCCCTATACGGCTATCCTTGTTTATCTTCACTATTTGTTTTCGGGAAATTGCTCCCTCATTTCAGTATTGTGTCTTTTTTTTTTCCTGGATATGGGTTGTTGAGTATCTTTTAGGATTTTTGTAGCTGTATAGAGGGGCCCATCAGCACTTTTAAATACGCTGCTCATCATGCCGGATGTGCGGGGCACGCAGACAACATTTGGAAACAGAATGGCCACGGTGCACTATACATTATTCATGCTATATTTTAATGCTGTGGTGGCATGCAGGTGCAGCATTCGCCTCGCGGGGAGAAGGACCGTGGTTCGATTCCCGGTGCCGCACAATTCCAAACGGATAAAAAGGATCTGCGTGTTGATGAAATTGGAGAATGAGGCTTGAGGTGCGGCCTGATCCTGGCGATCATTGCCGGAAATGCGCTCACTCACCAGAGCACGGTTGGCCACCCTGGTGCAGTAATAGCCCAGACCTTCCATGAATACGCTGATTTACCCTTGGCCCTCAGTTTCCTGTGGCTGCGTAGCGAATGAGGACGGCGGCGGTCAGACCTGTGACGCAGCTCTGGGAGCTAAATCCTGGACCTGAACAGGCCGAAATTGGGATCGCAACTCGGCAACGTTTATCTAGCGAGGCAGGTCAAGAGGTGTTCGAGGAATCCGAGGCCATGAGATGAGATGTATTAGGGCCCAGCTAGGTTAGGAGGACAGGTGACACTTTTGCAGTGCTGAAAAACAGGGAAGTCCTATGTTACCGTGGTCTACTGCGCAGAAAAGACGTCCGAGTGGTAATTCTATTAAAAAAAGCATAGCTGGTTACATAGAGAAATAGTCAATAACGAAAGAGTAGCAGCTCTTGTACTTTGGCTTAATAAGAGGTGCAAAATCAAGGTGGTGCAGTGCTACACGCCTAAATCCAGGCACGACGACCACCTAGTTAAACGCTTCTATGAAGATGTGGAATCGGTAGTGGCTAAACTAAACACACAGTATACCGTAGTTGTGAGAGCGTTCAATGCTAATCTAGGCATTAAGCACGCTGGGTACAAAGCAGTTGGAAACACTGGTTTAGGGTTTAGAAATAACAAACCAGACTGGTCAGTACAGTTCACAGAACGGAATAATGTACGGATCATGAATACCTTCTGCAAACGTGATAGCCGGAAGTGGACGTGGAGGAGCCCGAATACAGAGCATAAAACTGAATTAAACCACATAATATGCGATAACGCTGATGTCCCGGAGGGTGTGAAAGTGCTCGGAATGGTCAGGAGTAGTGACCACGGTATGGTAAGACATTGAAATAGGGTATATTTGAGAAGGAATCATAAAAAATTACTATGAAAGAAAACGATCAATGAGGTAAATGTAAGACAGAAAGTTGAAGAATTCAGGATTGCGCTGGCGAACCGATATTCAATTCTAAGCAAAAGCCGAGTGTACGACAAAGGAAGCAGATAAAATCTTACAGGCATTGTCATGAAGTGTACAGTGGAAGGCGGAGGTACGATGGCGAAACAGGATACTGGTTAACTTCCCAGGAGCCGAAAGATTCAATTAGGAAACGGCAAAGCATGACAATCTCCACCCCGGATAAGAGAATAGAACTATCCGAGCTTTCGTGTTTATTAATAAGCGTAGGAGAGCTAATATACGGAAGTATAATGTGGAGAGGGTCCGAGCATGCTCTAAAAAATGTAAACAGCTTGAAAGATGTGAAAAAGTGTCTAGGCATAGGAAAAAATCTCATGTGTGCACCAAAGAAAAGTGAGGCAATGTCGTCACCAGTATTCATTAATTAGTTATAGTATTCGAAGAGTTCTATAAACATCTACCCAGTAGCCGCGACATCCAAGATAATACCGAACGAGCAAGTTGATCAGAAGAGGTGTCTACCAGTACTGACACATATAGTAAAGAGGATTTTGTAATAAATCCGAGGGAGAAAAGCACCTGGTGAAGTTCAGATAACCGCAGACGTCGTTAAGGATGGCGGGCATATTGTTCTAGAAAAACTTTCAGGCCGCTATACGCCAAGCCGCGAGTGCGCCAGAATCTTGGGAGAACGCGAAGATTATCCCAATGTATAAGGCAGGTGACATGAAGGATTTGAAAAATTACAGGGCGATCAGTTTACTGTCAGTCTATCTAAAAGGGACTTACCAAGGTACTAGATAACCGAATTTCTTTGACCTTAGATTTCAGTGAAGCTAATGAACAAGGAGGGTTTCGCAAAGGCCATTCAACAATGGATCCTATTCACACGATCAATCATGTTATCGAAAAATTTGCGGAGTATACTGAACCTTTATAAGTAGCCTTTGCAAGAACCGTTCATGATGAGGATAGCGGCGGCCCAAACAGATGACGATGATTCATTACTTCAGAGCTCCACCCTAGGGCGAAGCTCGATGAAATGAACAAAAAGATGTCCACAACAATGCACCGAAAACGAACTATGCACATGTAGTTACAGCACAGTCAACGTTTGGCCGAATTTAAGTTAAGGCAGTAATAGGTCCTAGTAAGTCTTGTGAGAGCCTCTCGAGCGTAGACAGCCCCCGTGTGGCCTCACCTGGGCGTGGCCCAGCGGTCGCAGGCGGCAAAAAGCGACTTCCGGTGCCAAAGCTTCTAGGAGCACCCAGAAGCAAGAACAATTTCCCAGAAAGGTAGAAAGCGCTCTCTGGGCCACAAGGTTATCCGAAGAACAAGAAGGGGACGGCTTGCGAGTGTTAGAAGGCTCCGTAATGCAACCAGCTTTTTTCTTTGTGGCGCGGAGCGCACCAACGAGTCGGCATATGCACCGCGGTCGACCCCCTTTTCGTCTACGGGTACAAGGTTTAGGGGCCCAGAACCGTCGTGGTGTCTTGATGTGACGCTTCAGATGTCGTGTGAAGGCCCACTAATTACGTAGCATGGTAATAAATGCCCTCTTAACTCCAATGCACCGTTGTCGATGGGGACGGGCGAAAGAGCATTTACGCGTATATTGTGTCGTCCGGACGCCCGTAAAAGGTTCGGGTTGGCGTTGAGCGACCATTCGGGCGCACCCGCAGGATGTTTTTTGCGTTGGCTTGTAGCTGCCATGGGTAGGACATGAAGACACGACATCCTTGGGCGAATGGCGTGGCAACCGTGCATGAGGTGTATAGGGAGAAGAAGGACGAATGGAATCTTCCAGGTTCTGACTCACTAGTGCCGTCAGAGCTGCGCGCGTCGCACGTTTCTGAACGTCTATCGTCGCTCGCTCAGGCTTCGCTAGGCCACTTGGTTTGAGGTAGTCGGGCAGGTAACGCGGTGGAACGGTAGCTGTGGCCAGAATGTTGCAGTGGTTGAGAGCGCCGTGCGTGGAAGAGTCGCGGCGTTGCAATTGCTTCAGCAGGATGGGAGACGCAATTTCATAACAGCAGGTGGTGGGTGCGTCCATGTGGGTCTCATTCGTCGTCGACTCTAACTGCCGTGTAGTCTGGCAATGACGGGGCAGCGTTGTGGGGGAGAGGTCATGGGGTAGTGCCGTCAGCCGATGAGTAAGTTCGAACTGGAGACGCTCGAGCACCTACTCTGCTTCTGCCCCCACCACACGGGCCCGAGAGCAGAGCTCCACCGAGCGCTCCAGCGTCGAGGCCTTCCCAGCGCCGACATGGAGGACCTTCTGTTCCCGAAGGGACCTGCGGCAACCCAACGGGAAGTGTTCACTTATCTGCTTCACTTCCTCGAGAAGACCGGCCTCACGCAGCGGCTGTAGCCCGGAGTGCAGTGATTGACTGGTGTGCCCGGACTGACAACGTTCTAGGACTTACAGCTCTCTTTATACCTACCCGCCGCGGTGGCTCAGTGGCTAAGGCGTTGCGCTGCTGAGCACGAGGTCGCGGGTTCGATTCCCGGCCGCGGCGGCCGCTTTTCTGATGGAGGCGAAAAGCAAAAACGCCCGTGTGTACGAGATTTCGGCGCACGATAAAGATCCCCAGGTGGTCAAAATTAATCCGGAGCCCTCCACTACGGCGCGCCTCATCGCCTGCGTTGCGTCGGCGCGTTAAAACCCCACAATCAATCAAAATCAATCATCTCTTTATACCTTTCTCTCCCCCTCTCTCTCTCTTTCTACTTTATCCTATCACTCCCCCTGTACTTCCCTTCCCCTGCACTGGGTTGTATGCAGGTGAGCTCCCTGCCGAGCTCAAAATATCCCAGTGAATTTCCTTTCATTTTCCCGTCGCAAACCACAACCCCCCCCCCCCCCCCCGATGAGTAAGTGAGGTCGTCGCCTCAATATTGCTAGGCTCACCGGTGCCTCCGCGTGGAGTGGCGAAAGCGGTCGAGGATGGAGGTGTTCGGTTAACGTCAACGACGTCGTCGGCTGCCAGTCCCTTCGGTAAAGGTGAGGCTGCCACGCTGGAGATGGAGAACAAGGTATCAGCGTCGGTGGGAGAGAGCGCTGCCGTGATGGGCAGCACGGAGGGTACCGTGTGTCGCGGTGTAATATGCGCAAACCGTGCGGGTACCTGGTGTGCTGCAGGCGGCAGCGAAACGCGCGCGGACCGTGCCAGTACCTCCTCTGCTGCAGGCCGAAAACTGTCGTTCCCGAAGCCGTAATGAGCGGGCACGGAAGCGGGAGGGTCGCCGTAGGGTGTTTCACTAGGTGGTGGTGCGGCAAAAACGCATCGGGGCTCTAGAGGAAGCGTTTTCCAGAGGATGGAGTGCTCGAGCTGCTTAATCGTTACGTAGTTAAGCGAGAAAGTGGCCTCAAGCTTGAAAAACCGACCACGGAGGTTGCGTGCGTTGAACACCGGTATCCGCGAATCCCCCAACGTCGCCATGTCCGTTTGCTGCTGGCCGGGTATAAGGCGCGGAGCTCCCGGGTTACCACTTGTAGGGAAGGAACCGTCGACTCGGTGAGGGGTGGCCTATTACATTTATTGATTGTGCTTAATGTCCGGCCGTAAGTTGAAGGGGGGTGTAGGCAATCTACCGTCCAGAACTACGGTCGTGTTGCCTACAATCATCATCAGCGGTGCCTGGGGAGCGTCCGCCGTTTCACGCGACAGGAGATCGAGTAGGAGCGAGCGCCTGGGTGCTAGCATGCTGTCGCCGCTCACCCAATCTGGCCGGCCTTGCGCACTAGAATAAATGTAGGAGGCCACCGCTCACCGAGTCGATGGTTCCTTTTCTGCGCCTTCATAAATTGTGAGAAAGCATTTCACTCTGTCATAACCTCTGCAATCGTTGAGGCTTTGCGGAATGGATGTGTAGGGGGGAGTTAGGCAATAATACTAGAGGATACCTTCAAACACTCCACAGCTACCATCGTTATCCGTAGGGAAAGCAGTACAATACTTACAAGAAAGAGCGTCAAACTGAACTAACAACTAACAACTGAAAAACGTTTATTCCGCCCAGGCAATATAAGAAAATCTAGAAAGAACACTAAAACAAGATACACTTAAGATTGTAGAAATACGACCTCCTTGGGCAACAAGTCTAGAGATGGTTTGCTGATGCATGCGCCAGCTCGCTCGTGCATCGAAAAAGCTTCAAAGACCTCGCGTGTTCTCTGGTCACCAGAGCGCTTAAGGACATGACAATGCTCAAACAAAAAACAAAATCAGGGCGCGAACGAGCCCTCATGCGAGCCCTTGTCTGAGCATCGTAATCTCCTTAATCACTCTGGTGACCAGAGGAAATGCGAGATCTTTGAAGTACTTTGCTTGGAAGGAGAGCAGGGCGGACCTGGTGTGCCCCATGAAGTGAGCGTAAAGGAGAGTTTGGCCATTTGATTAGAGCTACTTCATTAGGTTATAGCTTGTAATGACGAGGTTAAATCCGTGTACAACTTTGGAACCGGTGCCAGGAGGTGGCTTCATGTCGGTACTGAATTCTAGCTGACGGTTGGTGTACTAAAGGTTTTGAGAGTGATCGTGAGCTCCGGGTCAGTGGTGCTGGGCGCCATAACGTTGGGTGTTGGTGGCAGCAGTACTGTTACTTGCTTGAAAAAGTCGGTGAGGAAGAGGCCACATTCCCATTCCCAGCCTTCTGGACTCGTACATAAAGGACACCACAGACTTCATCACAATGATTTCGGATCTTCGTGTACTAGAGAGCTCGTACCTGGTAACTCTTGACATATATTCCCTTTATAAAAACATCCTCCATAACGAAGGAATAGCCGCATTAAACAGCATGTATGCGCTCCATAAACAACCAGATACCCCAGACTGCCATCTAGTTGCGAGATTAGCGGCACTCGTCTTAGAACTGAATTCATTTGAATTCAACAATGAGTACTTCCCGCAAGTTAGCGGAACCGCCATGGAAACCATGGTGGCACCAAGCTACGCCAATTTGTTTATGGGACAGTTGGAGGCCACATTCCTGGTTGAATTCCACTTAAAACCAATCCTGTACAAGAGGTACATTGATGATATCATTTTTATTTGGACCTTGCCCGAGGATGAGCTCGTTCACTTCATCGATTCTTACAATTATGTACACCCGAACAATATTTTACCCACACCTACTCTCAAGAGAGCCTAAATTTCCTGGATGCGGCAGTGAAAATTGAAAACGAGGAACTCTCGACAAAGATCGAAAGCGGAAGATTTCACTATCAACGTAAAAAATTTAAACCCATGCTGGAGGAGAAATGGTACCCAGCACTAGTTACTAATGACGCCATAAAAAAAGCCGAAGCACTCAACCATGTGGACCTAGTTGTGAACAGTCACCAACAACGTCACCTCGAACGAACCAACGAATGCCTTACGTATAGCGCCAATTTTTCTAACGTTGACAACACCCTGAAACGACACTACAATATTGTCACGAAGACAAGGACGATGCAGTGGTGTTGAATGAGAAACACGTTTATTGGAGCGAACTTGTGCTCCCCTAACAACTCAAAAGAATACAGAGGCGGCGAAGCAGCGGTCAACAAAGTGACTTGCACAGGCGAGTGTCGTCGAATCGAATGCCCCGGCGTCCGCACTGCAGGCTTTTTATCTTTTGGCGCGCGTGGTTCTCGAAACGTCGATTCGCATCGAGAACATAGTAGATCCAAGAAGATTATTCTGGGCTGTTCACGTTAGATCGGAATGCTCTCCCTATCACAACAGATAACACATGCGGCACAGAAAGAAAGAATGGAACACGCACTTCCCTTGGCGCAGAGATAACACAGACCGGCGCAGCCGGGCGGTAAAAGCAAAACACAAATAAACAAACCCAATGTATGGTTCGCGGCATTACCCCCCCCTCTAAGAGTGCATCGACCCGATGCTAACATAAGCGACAGTCCGAACAAATGAAAATAAAAGTTCGTCATCGTCCGTAGAAAGGTTTTAAGCGAACCACGTGGACGACTTCAGGCCGCGTGCGTCGTCGTGATGTGCCGGAGTCACCATCGGGGATCACTTCGTAGGTAAGTTGGCCAACACGTCGTAGAATCTGGTAGGGTCCGAAATACCTTCGCAGGCGCTTCTCACTGAGTCCGCGTCGTCGGATGGGAGTCCAAACCCACACACGATCCCCTGGTTGGTACTCGGCGTCTCGGCGTCGGAGGTTGTAGCGGCCCGCATCCACCAGCTGCTGGTCCGTTATACGAACTCGAGCGAGCTGGCGGGCCTCCTCCGCACGTTGAAGATATCCGTGGACGTCGGCGTTGAGGTCGTCGTCTTCTACGTGCGGAAGCATGGCGTCGAGCATCGTAGTCGGCCTTCTACCGTAGACAAGCTCGAACGGCGTCAGCTGTGTCGTCTCCTGGATAGCCGTGTTGTACGCAAACGTGACATACGGGAGCACTTCGTCCCAAGTCTTATGTTCAACGTCAACGAACATTGACACCATATCTGCGATTGTCTTGTTCAGACGTTCTGTTAGTCCGTTCGTTTGGGGGTGGTACGCCATCGTTCTTCGGTGATCCGTGTTGCTGTAGCGTAATACTCCTTGCATCAGCTCCGCAGTAAATGCCGTTCCGCGGTCTGTGATTAGGACTTCCGGGGCTCCATGTCGCAGCACAACCTGGCTTATAAAGAACTTCGCCACTTCTTGTGCAGTCCCCCTCGGAAGAGCGGCGGTCTCTGCGTAGCGCGTCATGTAGTCTGTCGCTACGACAATCCACTTGTTCTGTGATCGTGACGTAGGGAACGGGCCTAAAAGGTCCATTTCAATCTGTTGAAATGGTCTCGATGGGACGGCGATCGGTTGCAGAAGTCCGGCGGGTCTTGTCGGCGGCGTTTTTCGTCGCTGGCAGTCACGGCAGCTCCGGACGTAGTGGGTGACGTCAGAGGTAAGGCCGGGCCAGTAGTACCTCGCCTTGATTTTTCCGATAGTGCGGGCTGTGCCCAGATGTCCGGAAGACGGGTCGTCGTGGCACGCTTCCAAAATTTCGTCACGAAGGTCCGCGGGGATGACGAGAAGGTAATTCGCTCTTGTTCCGGGGCTGAAATTCTTCTTCACAAGGACGGAGTTTCTCAGGCTGAATGCTGGTAAACTGCGTTTGAAGGTCCTAGGAACGGCAACGTTGCATCCCTCGAGGTACTCGATTATGACGCGTAAGTCGGGGTCGGCACGCTGCTGGGCGGCTAGGTCGCTCTCCGTCACGATCCCGAAGAACGCGCTGTCTTCATCAGAGTCTTGTGGTGGTGGGTCGACGGGGGCGCGGGACAGGCAGTCGGCGTCGGAGTGTTTCCTGCCGGATTTATAAACGACTGTAACGTCGAACTCCTGCAGGCGCAAGCTCCACCGCCCAAGACGGCCAGAGGGGTCCTTCAAATTGGCGAGCCAACACAGCGCATGGTGGTCTGTTACAACCTTGAATGGCCTTCCATACACGTATGGGCGAAATTTTGAAATCGCCCATATAATAGCCAGGCACTCTTTCTCAGAGGCAGAATAGTTTTTCTCCTCCTTCGACAGACCACGGCTAGCATAGGCGATTACCCTTTCGCAGCCGCTTTGCTTTTGGACAAGGACGGCACCCAAGCCTATATCACTGGCGTCCGTATGCATTTCCGTTTCGGCATTTCCGTCGAAATGAGCGAGCACGGGCGGGCTTTGCAGGCGTTTTTGCAGCTCGCCGAATGCTTTTTCTTGGTCGTTTTCCCAGCTGAAAGGGGTGCTATCTTTCGTCAAGCGCGTGAGTGGCTCTGCAATGCGTGCGAAGTTTGCGACGAAGCGCCGGTAGTATGCGCACAGCCCGAGAAATCTCCGCACGCCCTTCTTGTCTTTTGGCCTTGGGAAGTTCGCAATGGCTGAAGTTTTTGCCGGGTCAGGTAGGACTCCCGCGGCGTTGACGACGTGGCTTAAGAACTTGAGTTCCCCGTATGCGAAACGGCACTTTTCAGGCTTCAGCGTCAACTGGTGGAGGTGCTGGGTACGCACCCTTCATGCCCACTACAACCTCGAAAAGCCGCCAAGCCAGTCCAACAAGAGCCAGCCCCCGCCTGCAAGATTTACCGCCCGAGTTCGGTCTTCTGCCAGAAGGGCCCAAGAGAAGGAACGCTGCAACCAACACCATGGTGCAAGAAACAACGTCGCCAATCATCCTGCAGCAGCCCCGAGAACCGCCATCGTTCCGGGGAGCCCCCGCTGAAGACCCCGAAGAATGGTTGGAGAAGTTGGAGCGCGTCCGCATCTTCAACAGGTGGGACGATGAAGAAACGTTCCGGCATGTCTTCTTTTACTTAGGAGATGCTGCTCGAACTTGGTTCGAGAACCATGAGAGCTCTTTGACCGACTGGACTCAATTCAAGAGGGAGTTCCTTAAGACCTTCACTACCGTTGTGAGAATAGAGCGAGCTGCGCTTTTGCTTGAAACTCGAACGCAGCACCCCAACGAAGGAGTCGTGATTTTCGTTGAGGAGATGAAGCGACTTTTTCGTCGTGCGGACCCTGAAATGACAGAGGAAAAGAAGCTCAGGTTTGTAATGCGAGGAGTGAAGCAAGAGCTTTTTGCTTGTCTAGTCCGTAACCCTCCGAAGACAGTGGCCGAATTCGCGTCTGAGGCGGCCGCGATGGAGAAGACGCTAGAAATTCGAACCAGGCAGTACGACCGCCCTGTCAACGCGCTGTTCTCGGAGACCATCGGTGCTGCAAATGGAAGCTCCGATACATTGCGAGAGACCATCCGAGCAGTGGTCAGGGAGGAGCTTCGGAAGCTTTTTCCAACGACGCCGCAACCTCAAGTGGCTTCCCTGACCGACGTAATCCGAGAAGAAGTCCAAAACGCACTGGGAACTTCTACGCCGTCGGAAGCACCCCGCGAACCACAAGCCATGACCTACTCCTCGGCTGTTCGTCAACCCCGCCCTGCTCCAACCCGTCGTCAAGAGGCTGAGCCATACCGCCGTCCAACGCCGCCCGCCCGACGCCCTGTAGACCAATACCAGACGCCAAGGAAGACCGAAGTGTGGCGAACGCCCGATAATCGCCCGCTGTGCTACCACTGCGGAGAGGCCGACCACATCTACCGTCGCTGTCCCTACAAGAGGCTCGGTTTGCGAGGGTTCTCCGTCGACGCCCCACGCCCCCGATACGGCCAGCGCCCTGCTGAGATCGAAGAATACCTCTCCAACACCAACCGAGGACCAGCCCGCTTCAACCGTTCACCGTCGCCCTACCCGTCACAGTCACCAAACCGCCGCAGCACTGCTGACTTCTCACGTGGAAGGTCCCCCAGCCCACGCGGGGGAAACTAAAAGCAGCAACTTCGGGAGGTAAAGTTGCACAACGGCGAAAAAATGAAAACCCTCCAACGACGCAGCGACTCGCTGAAGACCATCATTCACGACATGCCCTCATCCCGACGACCCGACCTAGCCCTAACGAGACTCCTGAACACGACGACAGCTACACGGCGCGACGCGTACCCGACCTGACCAAGCCGTCCGTTGAGAAGACGACGACAACGACGATGCACAGTGCCCGACCATCAACACGTACAAGCAGAGATACGACGCCCCGACGAACCCGCAACTCGAGGACGACTGCATCTGACGTCAAGGTGTCCATCGACGGCTTTGACGTAGTCGCCCTCGTAGACACGGGAGCTGACTATTCGGTAATGAGCGGACCATTTGCGTCTAAACTGAAGAAAGTTATGACCAGATGGGACGGTCCGCACATACGCACAGCAGGAGGCCACCTCGTGACGCCAAGTGGAACGTGCACATCGCGCGTCACCATAGACGGCACAACGTACCCTGCGGCGTTCGTCGTTCTGCCTAACTGCTCCCGCGACGTGATTCTCGGAATGGACTTTTTGACGGACAACGGCGCAATAATTGATCTGCAGACCAAGTCGATAACATTTTCCTCCAATCACTCCACGACGCCGCAGCCGAACCCCGATCACCGTGCTGCTGTCAGGATCGCCGACGATCACATCACCCTGCCACCCCGCGCAAGCTTGATAATCGCCGTCTACTGTGAGGATGCTGCTTCTGACATCGACGCTATCGTAGAGAGTGATCGAAGGTTGCTTCTCGACCGCGGTGTCTCCGTCGCAAGAGGCATTGCGCACTTTAAGCAACGCCAATCTCACGTTTTGGTCACTAATTTCACCGAAGAGTACCAGCATTTAAACAAGGGAGCTGCAATTGCGTTCCTCGAAGAAACGCAAGAAGCAAGTGATGTGATCGCAGTCGCCGACTTTGAACGCACACCCGTAGAAACATTCAAGCTCCCGCAGCCATTCGACGTGAATCCGGCGCTACCGCAAGAACAACGGAAAAAATTATTGGCTTTGCTGCGTCGCTATAGCGAATGTTTTTCGTCGAGCGCAAAACTACGTCAGACCCCTCTAGCGAAGCACCGAATAATAACCGAAGATGGAGCCCGACCTACCCGACAGTCACCGTACCGCGTCTCTTCACACGAACGGGAAGCCATCCGGACTCAAGTCGACGACATGCTGAGCGATGACATTATACAGCCATCGAAAAGCCCCTGGGCTGCGCCCGTCGTACTCGTAAAGAAAAAAGACGGCACATTAAGGTTTTGCGTTGACTACCGGCGACTGAACAAAATCACGAAAAAGGACGTGTACCCCCTCCCCCGAATCGACGACGCCCTCGACCACCTCTGCCACGCGAAGTACTTCTCATCGATGGACCTGAAGACCGGCTACTGGCAAATTGAAGTGGACGAGAGAGACCGAGAAAAAACTGCATTTATAACCCCAGACGGCCTATACGAGTTCAAGGTGATGCCGTTTGGGCTGTACCCAGCACCTCCACCAGATGTCACGAAGACAAGGACGATGCAGTGGTATTGAATGAGAAACACGTTTATTGGAGCGAACTTGTGCTCCCCTAACAACTCAAAAGAATACAGAGGCGGCGAAGCAGCGGTCAACAAAGTGACTTGCACAGGCGAGTGTCGTCGAATCGAATGCCCCGGCGTCCGCACTGCAGGCTTTTTATCTTTTGGCGCGCGTGGTTCTCGAAACGTCGATTCGCATCGAGAACATAGTAGATCCAAGAAGATTATTCTGGGCTGTTCACGTTAGATCGGAATGCTCTCCCTATCACAACAGATAACACATGCGGCACAGAAAGAAAGAATGGAACACGCGCTTCCCTTGGCGCAGAGATAACACAGACCGGCGCAGCCGGGCGGTAAAAGCAAAACACAAATAAACAAACCCAATGTATGGTTCGCGGCAATATTCTGGAACAAATTTGTGAATGCCTCAAACGGGCGTTTCCGTCCGCTCCAGGTGTCGTCTGCCGACGACCCCGGAACCTCAAAGACACACTCGTGAACGCAAGAACAGACTCGTTGTCCCCGCATAATGAATGCCGGCCATGCCTGAACCGCGGTGCCTTGTCTGCAAGACAATTAAGCAGATAAACACTGCTCGAAGTTCCAACTCACAGTACTCTTTAAAAATTCGCGGGAACTTGACATGTGACACTTCCGATGTGACATATTTGCTTCAATGCAATGTGTGTGCAATGCAATATATAGGGCAAACAGGGACCTCCTTCAGGCTCAGGTACAATAATCACAAAGCACACTCAAAAACGTGCCCGATCCTGCCCCTCTCCAAACACGTGAGCCTCCCAGATCATTCTTTCGATAAACTGAGACTCACGCTCTTAGAAACGGGGTTTAAGTCAAACCGGGAACGAGCACAACGTGAATCATACCTCATATACAGATTCAACACAATCAAAAAAGGTATAAATGAAGACCCAGGCACAGTTGCAGACATTAAATCATTGTCATCTACCTAACCATATCAGTGGCACTGTGTATGTAGCCGGAACCGGACTCTCGAAATCACATGTACGCATGAGCATTTGTTGAGTGGATTTTCTCCCAATTTTTCCAGCCGTTTTTCCTTCCTTTCTACTTTGCTCATGTTTTTACGTTTTTTTAGTTCTTCTTCCTTCTCTCTTTTTCCGTCATGCGTGTTCTCTCCGGCTTATTTTCTCGTTTTTGCATTTTTACTTCCTCTTTTTTAATAATCTATGTGTCAGTCTTTAAATACTGAACATTGTTAGTGCCAGAAACACCCCGAAACGTGTTTTAAAAACAACACGAATCATGTAAAGGTCTCAACTTGGTCTTACAATTTAGGCGCTCTGGCAACAACTTTTGCCATTTCAAGAGAACATTTGTTCCAACCGTATTGATGTTTCCTTCTTTGTTTTTTTAGTTTTTTTAACCTTGCTGTTTATGTTTGAACGCCTGTACCTCCTTCCTTTTACTATTTTCGTTGTCTCACCACGAGAGGTGATTCTTGCTTACCCTCTCATAAATCATCACTCCTGCTTGGAATTTCCGACAGCTTAACCCCGTGTCGCCTGTGCGACAGGGGAGGCTTGTTTGGCCCGGCCTTTGTTCGGCGGCGTTTGGGGCTCCCGTGATCCGATTCCCAGATTTCTCCAATACGCAGACAGCTTATGTCTTTGGCGCCGGCCGCGGCGACGCTGACCGGGATGGTTACAGCTCGCCGCGGCTGTCAACCTTGCCTCTCCGGCAAGGCGATTCATGTCTCCCTACACAAACACAATCACTCTCATTCTGACTTTCCGATAGCTTAGCCCTCTTGTCGACGGCGCGACTGGGGGCGGCCCGTTTTCTTCCCTGTTTTCTTCCGAGGTTTCTCGGAAACGTGGACACATTACGCCTGTGGCGCCGGCGCGAGGTAAGCAAGAAGGGTGGAGGGAAGTGGATGGGGAACGTCTTAGAGGCCGACAAAAACACGCGCCCCCCGCACGGGCGTCTTCGAAACGCGCTCATTTATGCCCCTCTTGCATATTGTTCGCCGGCGCTGACCGCGGGCGTTTAGAACTCACCAGCCCTGTCGACCACGCAATCATGTGTCCCCTATCACTCCTCAGCTTCTCTCTGTCGTGTCCTCTCAGTTGTTTATAACTTTTTAGTTTGCCTGTCCCCACCGCTGCCTTTATCTCTCAATTTATTTATCCCTTACTCTCCTCTGTCCATCACCCCCTCGCACTTATTTATGCTTTTCTAGTTTGTGCTTTCTTATTGCTGGCTTTCTCTTTCAGGTTTCAATGTGATTTTCTTTCTTCCTCCTTGCTTCCAATCTTAAACATATCTCACCACTCCCAGAACCTCAGGTGCTTGAGCTGTATATAAACCTGTTCTATTCGGTAAGATATTACGCTTGATAAAGAACGGTCCCCGTCCGAAACATAGAAATAAACCCTCCGCTATTGCTGTTACCGAGGTTTCTTACGATGTGTTCACCACGCCTTCGGCCCCATAGCCAGCATGCCTGTTATATATATATATATATATATATATATATATATATGTAAATATAGGTAAATGTATATATGAATATATATATATGTAAAGTCAGAGCACATTGTATCCCCAGGTTTGTAGCGCTACATGGCGTAATGAGAAAGGGATACCGGCGGGGCAACGCTATTCACAAGGCACATACTAGGCAGGATATCACCACCACGAACATCATTTTACCACTGGCACAGGATCATGCCACTCTAGGGTTGTAGTTTTTGAAATCTGTAAAATTGCGTCACAACTGAACTTTCGGCCCTCAGTCTTCAGCAGGTGTAACGAAAGTGGCCACCGCTGTGGTCTGTTAAGTTTCAAAGAAGAGGTTACTATGAACGTCTGGGTGGGGACAGGCGTCCTATGAAATTTGAACCATCAACTTGTATAGAGCGAGCGAGCTCGGTCGAGCTAGGGCAGCGTCTTTATAGATGATATACAAATAATAAACATGACATTGAGGACTAGGTCAACGCAGAGCCTCCGGTTGTTTTAGGTTGTTTGATAGAGGGTGGTTTCTGTGCTATCGATCTTCCCCAGGAAAGTTCATAGCATTAGGTAATGGTTTTGGAAAAAGAGAAGTAGAAGTGGATGCTCTGAAATATTAAAGCATACCAATTAGAGCAGTGGCTGTTGTGATCAAGCAAAGAGCAAGAAACCATTCAAAGATAAGTTAAGTCTACAGGCCAACATCCATCAACGATGATGAGACTACCGTCCACTTATACGAAGATTTTGAATAAACAATAAATGAGGGTGTAGTGTGGTTCACATTGGTGATGGATGCCTAACTCAAGAGTAGGTGACAGAAAGTATGCTAAAAGAGAGAATCAACTGTACGTATTGGGCGTCTTAATAGGCGATGCGATATGCTGATTTGGTTTCGTGAGGAATAGCACGCGGATTATGAATGCACTCGTCACCTTACGATACATGTGTAAACTGGTTATGACAACCGAAACCGTACACCTAGCGAAATCGAGTTTACCCCAAGTGAAGATAAAATATTGCCAAGGTTAACAATCGAAAATTGCTGAAGTGCCGAAGGGCGCTAGGATCTGAAAGGGAATGAAAAAACTAGCGCGAATTGCGAAACGAAAATTGGGATCAGTAATATACAGACCACACAACTGTGTAGAACCCTACTAAACCAACAAATTGGTGCTTTAGCATGACCAAATGAAGGTAACCTAAACAATGGAATTGTGCACGTAATGGTGGAAATCGTAAATTCAGCGTTAGTTTATTCGGAAAATTAGCTGGTGCTGTACGTGGATTAGAATAGTGAAAATCGACTAAACGTCAGTTCCCAAAACGAAGAAACGTAGTATTGTGAGTCACTTTTACTGTGAGTAAAAAAGTTTCCACATTGATTATGGATAATTAGTTAGTAATAGTCGTAGATACAACATCGCGGGTATGAAAAAACAAAGGAAAAGGGGAAGGTTAATGGCGAAAAGCGAGAAGCTGGCTTTCAGCAAAGTTAGAATGGATGCATTCAGAGATGTCGAGCTACCACTAAACACAACACCGATGTTTTATTGGAAATAGCGGAACGATTCCCTGCTGAGATGGATGGTAGGAAACTAGGATCAAGACGCATTACTGGAAGAGGAAACATGAATTCTGTGGTTTCAGTAGTAACTATACGAAAAGTTAGAGATGACGCACAGGGGTCTAAAGGAAAACAAGCAATCCGAAGTGTCTGAAATAATAGATTTTTTCTTGTATTTGGGAAAGACGCGTTCAAATACACAGCTTGATAAACAATTTTTAGAATGTTTCAGGATTTGACGGGTGTTTTGATTCAGAAATGTAATGTCCGATAGCATAAAGCCTCCCCTAAGAAATTTTTGTTTCATTAGAAATAATTCGTGCGTTATGGTAGCCGCAGTGATTTTCGCCAGCAAATGATCGTTTATTGTAAAAAGACAATAGAAAGAAAGCTAAAAACACAATTTACCTGCAGCTTTACACCTTTTATGATGTCGGCAGTGATTTGTAAGAGGCGGCTGGCTAAAACATTAAGCCAGTATCCACACTCGACGTTGTCTTCCAGCGCTCACGCCTGGCGTACAACAGTGTAAAATTCTTATAACCTCATTCCATAGTCACCGAAATTTAGAAAATTACATTCCCAGGCTCCAGGGGTGCAGATTTTGCCTTCACCCACTTACCTACCAAGTAATTCCGGAGTGTGCTCACAGCCCAGCCTCGTTCCTCTCCACACCCGTTTGTTTTTAGCTGTAGGATTCACTGTTGGCCAGCTGTAGACTCCAGTACCAGACCCGCACATTCAGTAAGGCGAAGTCAGGCAAAGGCGAACACAAGAACCCTCGGACAAAATGTTCCAGTTCCTCTAACGTGCGCACTGAAATGGTTTTCTCTCCCGAATGCTTTTTTATGTTCCCAAGTTTCATAATTATACTCATGCACCTTTTTAAAATCTCTAGCTTCGGTTTCTGGTCCATCGCCTCCGCTGTACCTTTGCTCTTCCAGCGCTCCCTGTTCCACACATTGCTACCTGCGTCATACCAATCTTGTACCATTCTGCCTGACTACATTCTTTTCCCCCTATTTCCTCATAATTTTTATCACATCACCATGGGTGATTATCCTCCTCCCTCGCCACCACCACTACGCCCTAACTCTTGGCTTGGCCCGCACGCATCATGTCTGCGGCACCTTTTTCTTCGCAGTTGTACAAACTAAACTTTCTTCATGGATAACCTTTTTGTACCCAGCTCTCTTTACTTTTATGTCCATCTTTCTTCAGTAGTAACTCTCCAAGCCCTCTTCCCTTTCAGATTGAATTGTCACGGCGATTGGCAGAAGGTATTTTCGCGTGTTTGTAGCTAAAACCTCTAGTCTTACTCCAACTACCACGAGTGGCGTAATTAGAGGTGAATATGAAATGCCCGGCGACTGCTAACTCGCACTGGTGCTAACTAGCACTGCTAATATGGCGGCATGTAAGACGCAGCCATTACATAGTGCCATTGGCAGTGGAATTCCAAAAATAAGAAAGCCTGATATTTTTCGGCCCAATATTCTTTTGGTCTTAAGGAAATCGGTGTAAGAAATTTCTTATGTGTGAAGGAGACGTGGTGTAAATTGCGTGTAACCCCTGAAGTTTAAAAGGGGTATACTGGCCTCTCTGATCTCCCCTTGACTTGTGTGACCTAAAAACATCCGCCGTATTTCCTTTAGCTTGGCTCCGACTTTATTATTCGTTCATTACCTTTTTCGCCTGTTCATACGGCACCTTGAAACGTTTCACGTCCCTCGTTATGTTCCCTGAAGGCTCATTACTAAATTCCTTGATTTATACTCATGTGTACCAAAGGCTAAGTTCATCAGTTGCTCGCCATTTCATGGTTTACAGATTATTGTGTCTTGTACATGGAAATATAAGGAATATCCATGATACAAGACATGTCAATAAAATCAAGACGACTGCGTATGAAGCTGTTGGTAGGTCATAAATTTGGTTCTGTAGGTACAGCTCCCCATTGGTTTGTTTATACGTACGGCTATCTGTCAGCGCGGAGTGGCAAACTTGCGCCGCATAGGATGGAGGCAAGTATTGTGGCGCCTGTACCGCTGAGTACAGGCGCTTCACTTCGCAGTAGCGGCGAACCACGTACGCACCGCTCTGAAAACCTCGTGTTTTTACTACAGGGCCCCACAACTTAGTAGCTGCACGCATCGCCCGACACGGTCCATCACTGCGCCTGCGTGGACGCAAGAGTCAATCTTTTGGCACCGGAGGCGTGACCGCCAGCTGCGCCAGCGACCTGTTGTGTCGTCCTACGTCACGGCTTCGATCGCATAAAAAGGGGTCCCACACTACTCCTGGCTTCACTTGGCAGTAGCGGCGAACCACGTACGCACCGCTCTGAAAACTTCGTGATTTTACTACAGGTTAGTAAGAACCTATACTGTACAAACTACGTTTGCTTTGTGAACATTTCGTCGCTGCTGCCAAGTGTACAAGTGTATAGTATTGCTATAGTAGAGTGCTCTGTTTCACCGTGCTTGAGAGCTTCTGTTCAGCACTTGTACGATGACAAAAGACGCGGGAAAACTGAAAGAGGAAATGAAAGGTGAAATAGCTAAACTGAAGGAAGAAACGAAGCAGGAACTAAAGTAATTTCGAGAAACCATTGAGAGGGAGATGCGGATCGAAATTCGTGACCTGAAAGCTGAACAGAAAGAAACAATTAAAAGTCTCGATAATGCTTATGACGAAATACGTGACCTCAAAAAGGCACTACACGAAGCTGCTGAAAAAAACAAGCAACTTGAGAAAATGAACGAGGCGCTTCGCTCCAAATGCTCGTTCACAGACACGAAGGTACAGGGCATCGACAATAGGTTAGTTCAGTCCGAACAGTACTCAAGGAGAAGCAACCTTTAAATCCAAGGTGTCGTGAGAAAAGAACACGAATCTGTTGCAAGCATAATTGCAAAGATCGGTTCGGCAATCAGCGAGCCGATTAGCGAGAGCGATATCGAGGTCTGCCATCGCGTTCCAACTCGGAACGCCGAAAAGAACGCCGAAAACATCGTTGTCGAGTTCCGCTCACGGGCGAAACGCGATAACATCCTAACGAAAGCCAAAAACAAACGCCTCACCAACAACGATCTCGATCTAAACAGCCCAGCGGCTGTTTATGTGAACGAGCACCTCTGCCCCACACTGAAGAGGCTTCTTGCAATGTGTGTGAAGAAAAAGTATGACTGCAATTGGAAGTCTGTATGGACCAGTAACGGCAAAATTTTTGCCAGACAATCTGATGGGGCAACCAAGGTGCAAATCTCGAGCTAGAAGGACGTTGAGAGGGTGTTTGGTGCTGGGAATGGTAGCCAACTCTTTGAGCGATCCCCAGAAGAGGGCAACGGCCAGGCGCGGCCACTGGCGGGGGCTTCTAACCCTGTGGGTCGGGCGAATTCTGGTGTAGATAATGTTTGAGCCGCTACTTGCCTACTAGCCTCGCTCTGATGAGTTGCCACGAACTTTTAGCTCCTTCGGCACTCAAGAAGCTTGTAAATGAAAATACACTAGGAATTTTTCATTTAAACTGTCGCTCAATAAATAAAAAGTTTGACGATTTGCAGTTGTTTTTTGATTCGCTAGGTTTCTCTTTCAATGTGATAATGTTCAGTGAAACGTGGTATGATGACGAATCCAAATATTTTGCACTAGATGGTTATAAGCACTTTTTCCTAAACAGACCCCACCGCAAGAGGGGTGGAGTGTCGATGCATGTTCATAATTCAATTCGCGCTGAGCAAAACTTGCAATTTACGTTTGTAAAGGATGATCTCGAACTATTGACTGTGGAAAGTCAAAATAGCACTTTTAGTGTCATATATCGTACCCCAAATGCCAAACTCGACGCCTTTTTTGAGACACTAGAAGCCCTTTTCGATTACGCGTCTTCAAATGGAAGATCCCTCTATCTGGCGGGCGATGTGAATGTAGACATGAAATGTGTATTGAAACCAGGAAAGAAACTTGAAGCATTATTTGATGCCTATGGTTTTTGCAACGTTATCGAAGCCCCGACGCGCATTACATGTTCCACGGCAACGCGTATTGATGTTATCATCACTAATGCCGATAAACCCAACATAAATGCCGGTACCATTACCGGTGACATCAGCGATCACCTTCCAGTCTTTGCTTTCGCTAACAATGGTGGACCAGATACCGCTTGTAGGCCGAATAATTTGAAATATCGTCGTATTGATATTAACACATTAAGCAACTTTCGGAACGTGATTTCCGCAAATGAATGGAGCTACGTCTTATCACTAAATGACGCTGACAGAGCCTACGACGCTTTTCTGTCCAAAAGTAAGGCCATTTATGACGCTTCCTTTCCTCTCAGGCATGCCAGGAAATGCAAGAATAGGAAACCCTGGATAACGGCGGAATCAATCCTGAAAATTAGATGTAAGAACAACTTATACGCGCAGTTCATAAGATCACAGGATCCTGAAAAACTAGATATATATAAAAAATACCGAAATCAGTTAAACCGAGAACTGAAGAGAGCAAAACTGGAGTACTTCAGCAATATTTTCGATCGCTCTTCAAGTAACAGTGCGCGAGACCAATGGGACCAACTAAAACGCTTGCTCAACTTCGGGTCGCACAGCCAAATTGCTTCCACTGAAAAAGAAGGGGAAGTTCTGTGCGGGAAGGAACTTTCCAACCAGTTTAATCGGTTTTTCGTCAATATAACAAAAGCGTTGTGTGCACCACTAGATGTTCCTGTTAGTTATCCCTGTGGGACACCAGGCGTACAGGAAACGCTTTTTATGTTTCCAACAACAGAATCTGAAGTAGTATCAATGTTTTCAAACCTCCGAACAAGTAAATCCAGGGATAAAGACGGTTTTCAAATTCACCCGTTTAAATTTGTAACAGACCTTTTGGCCCCGACTCTGGACCATATCTATAACCTATGTCTCAGTACTGGCGTCTTCCCAAAACCAATGCAAATTTCAAATGTTGTTGCCATACACAAGGGTGGTTCTGTTTCTGACTTTTCTAACTACAGACCGGTATCTATTCTTCCAGTATTATCTAAGGCACTAGAGAAAATTATTCATTGCAGGTTATCTAACTTTTTAAGTAAGCACTCTGTGCTTTCCGATTGCCAGTTCGGATTTAGAAAACAGAGATCTACTGAAATGGCATTAACGAAACAAAAAGAAATTATAATTGATGCATTTGAAGAAGAGCTCCTTGCTATCGGCGTATACGTAGACTTATCCAAGGCATTTGACCTGATTGATCACTCCGTCTTATTTCAAAAGCTCAGTCACTATGGCATTCGGGGAATTGGCCTTGCTTTAATACAGTCATACCTAATGTACCGTAGACAAATGGTGTGTTTTAATGAAACCTTGTCAGACGATGAGTCCATCACGTCTGGTGTACCGCAGGGCAGCATTTTGGGGCCCTTGTTGTTTCTAGTATATCTAAATGATATTTTTGATATCCCTTTTCCAGTTCATCTCGTAGCTTACGCTGATGATATTACAATGCTTGCCACAGGAAACACACTAGCTGAATTGTCACCCTGTGGCCTCCAATTTTTAGAATATTTGCGTTGCTGGTGCAATGGAAATCGTCTCAAGGTTAATAAGTATAAAACGAAAGCTGTGATATATAGAGCAAAAAATAGAGTAGTAAGTGGTGACATCGAATTGCTTTTGGAAATGACAAGATTGACATCGTGTCCAGTATAAAATCTTTCGGTGTCGTATTCTCGGAGACGCTGAATTGGGATATACAGGTTGGCAGTGTTAGAGCAAAAATGAACAAATTAAATGGCTGGTTATGTAAACATAGGCTAACACTTCCCACACAAGTTAAACTGCTCATTTACAACGCATATATTGTACTTGTGGTCACTTACTGCCACACGGTTTGGGGAACGACGAAAAAGTCTAATAAACAACGCCTTCTTGTTGCGCAAAAAAGAGCAATAAGGCTGATAGCTAATATACCGTGGAATGCTCACACAGAAGAATACTTCATGCAGTATAATATTCTTAGAGTAACTACCCTGTATACATATAGGCTACTTTGCATTTACAAAACTGCTGTAACAATGAACAATGCCTTCATGATAACAATCTTTAAGCTAGTGCGTCATGAACCTACTTATAATATACGTCACTCTAATCCATGGATCCTACCCCTAAGCCGCACCAAATACCGCACACAGTCTTTATCTTGGATTCTACCCAAATACTTAAATATTCTCGATGGTAATAACGTTAATATTAGAATGTTTTCTACAACAACTTATATAGAATTGATGCATCTTCTTGAGCCTTCGACCGAATAGGCTCATCTAATTAGCAATTTTGCAATGAAATGTCACGATGTATTATTTTCGCTGTATTTTTTTTGCCTTTGACATTAGAATTGTGTAATGGTACTTGTGTGGAATTCTGTACTTGTATATATTTAGAATTGTATAACAATGTCTTTACCGATTTGAATTTCTGTAGTTGTGTATATTTTTCAAACTGTCGCGTTGCGTTTGTGCTCTAATCACATAACTGCTAAGTGGGGCGTAAGGGGTCTTCAAGCTGCATATGGCAGCTTCTTCCCTTCCGTCCTCTCTCATGGTGTACTTTGTGTACTTTGTTTGAGAGAAATAATACATATCATATCATACAGATATCGAAAGCAAACGCTTTATGGTTTCAGAGAAATGAATACCAGCTTCACTTTCCGGTGCGTGAATGTACCATTGGGCCCTCAGAACAATTGAACCTTTTGCTGGTCGGTACATAACTTCCAAAAAAAGCGAAGGCGCATGGGATGAGGCGGGAAGGAAAATAGACAAACCATGAGAGTGTTCCGCTTCTAGTCCCGCGTTCTGTCGCATGAAGGACCGCATTAGTTCGACATTCAGGCATACGTTTTCGGTAAAACCTCGTATATCTTTGGGTTTCTTTCAAAGTTTGCGTCTCCGTTATTGCTTTAGGAGGTGTTAAGAAATTCACAGTTAATCGACTTCTTCGCAGATTACTAGGTCCAACAACGCCGGTATGCACATGCCAGTGACAGATTGTACATAATGACCGCAGTAATGATAATAACATCCACCAGGAGTGATTGAAAAAAAAAAAAACCTGTGGAATGCTTAACTGGGTGCAACTCTAGGCCAGCTGACTTCAACAATGTATTCTCTTTAAAAGATCGTATTGTAGTTGTTGAACGTACGGTTGAAAGAATAAAAAAGTCGTGAAATTTATAAAATACTCCAAAGTGTACAACAGGTATAATAATCTTTGGGAATTACAAGAATCGTTATGTCAGCATCAGTAAATGTCTTTTGAGTTCCGCTATGTTGGAATGGTATTTGCCCTCTTGCGTATATTTTGCTTGGAGCCCACCACCGGTTTTACATAGATAAACTCTCCTAAAACTACACTTTTCGAACATAAATGTATGAATGCATTAATGCATTAATTTACGCACACCTGATATCCAGGCAATTTTCATGTGGCGTCTAGAACACGGCGATTGTTAAGCGTTTTTTGCTTTAAGCACGAGTTGCGTACATTGCAGCAGAACGAGTGTTCACATCGAAAGTATGTCTACAACGGGGCGGTAAATTTTTCACAGAAATTTATCTTAAAAGTAGATATGAATATGTTATGGAACGATGGACATGACTCCTACCTCACTAAGATAAATATAAATTTCGCTACTGAATAATACCTCAATCAGTCATTTTGATGGACTCCTTTGGCCTTGTAGGTGTAGACGAGTACGGACGGGAGTGGACACGGCAATAGAAAAAAAGGTATATTGACAGCATTACGAGAAAAGGAGAACGCGGACAAACGGTTTCATAGCGAACCACAACAGTAAAAAAATACACGAGCGCAATATCCCTAACTACAGTTCAAGTGATATAAAAGACCTTCTCACAGCTGCCCTGGTGGTCGATATTTGACGGACTCGATGACTCGATGGCGGGTCGTCGCCAGTCACGGTCGCGGTCGAGCGTTGGCCGTCTGTCGCCAGCTCTGTCCGAGCGAGACAGCAGAAGCAGCACCACGTCCTACGTGGCGGGTGTGTACTACTGGTGGTTCCGCCCTCCGCAGTGCTTTCAAACTGTCGTCTGCGCCTCGCTTCCCCCCCCCCCCCCAACAACGCGTTGGCGGGCCCCGACTCGCGTTCTCGGAATCACTGGAACACAGGAACTGAGCGTCTGTCCCGGTCCTCGTCCGCTTCTCAGCTGTCAGTCTCCGTGCCGCCCGAACCGTTATCCACAGTTCGAGCCTTTCGCAGCGTGAGCTACATTGGCCGTGGCCGAGGTTGAGCAGTTTTGGGTGGCGGCTGGAGAGCCGTGTTGCGCTTGCGCGAGGAGCAGTGACGTCACACGGCGCACAGGAGGTTGTTCGCTGCCCGGCGTCTCTCACACAACCCACGCGCCCAGCTTCTTCAGAAACCTCCATTCAACACATGGCCGCCCGGTCCACTTGATGATAATGCGGGGGGTGGCCGGTTCTGGAACAGATGGCTTGTGCGGCGCAGCATCACCGGTGTGCGCCTGTGGAACCAGCTTAGCTCTGGGGCGATTGGTGACGCTGCGCCGGAGCCGCTTAATAAATATACGTGTCACATAATGCGTATACCGTGTGTGCGTCATTTAAGGAGCAGTAAGCATCATAATCAAGCTAATCCTAGACAACCAGGAATGCTAAGAACAACAAGCTGAACCTTTGCTCACGCTAAGTATATCCTGGCATAGCCGAGCTGAGCTTCTGCTAATATTTTTCCCTCGTCCTCCGCGCCTTTATGCCGCCGCACATGGTCCAATTTCCCCACTTTTGTGGCCAATCCTCGCAGTCATATTTGCCCGCTTGATCAGGATAAAATACGTATTCTCAATTTGCACAGTAGAGTGGTAAATCTGATATATTTCCGCACTTGTTAACGTGGAATGTCTCTGCCTCTGTATACCTAATGTGGAAATCAAGCAATGAATCGTGTTGAAAACGCAACTGAAAAAGCTGTGAGCAAAGCCCGATTCCTCTCTTGCGAAGTGGGACCTTTCGTTCTGCAACCTTCGCATACTGTAATGGCGTTTTTGCATTATTATAAACTTGTAAAGCAAAGTGATGCACTGTAGATGCACTGTGTTCAGAGGAATGCAAAATTGATCTATTCCTTAAGAGTTACACTGGGAGAAATGTGCTCACCATTCAGTCAGCTTGAAAACACGCTGTTGACAGATACTGAAAACCCAGGTGGATAGGGCGCTTCTTCTTTAATGCATGCACGAATTTATTGTAGATTTAGAAAAATAACACCGTTGTACTGACGATAAAGATATTGAAGCTATACTTTTCGACGAATCTGGGTTTAGTATAGACCACCGAGCGCTTCACATACTTCCAGTCATATTACCACCATCGTGTACATTAGAAGTGATATAATAAAACACGCTAGGATGCACTATTTTACTGTTGTAGTCTCATTCCAACTTTATTGTTTAGACAGCACGCCTTTTAAATACAAGTAAGAAATGTACACAGGGCTCTGGCAACTCAGGCATCCTAGTTGGAAGAAGGATGACTTGTAGGCGCGGAGGACTTGTAGGCGCGGTTCACGGCACACAGACTGAAAAGCTGCAAATTGAAAACAAAAATGGCATTAAAATGACAGTCATAGCTCGGCAACCAACAAAAAAGGCTACGGAATGCAGTCTAAATTTCCAAAAACACCAAAATGATGACGTTGTCCTTCGTGAATTTTCATAATCCATACAACCTAATTGCTCCATATAAATCGAGGGTTACATGACCAATAACAATTGAAATTTACTCTGAAGCAGAGAAGTTATTTTGAGTTGTGCCAACGGGTAGAATGTTTGATTAGAAGTAAAACAGTTTGTCGGAATTACAAAGGCCTCTAAGGCAAAAAGGTGATTAGAATGACGGTCGTAGGCCATTCACCGCTCAAAGCACTCAAACTGGAAAAGCCCTCGTTTACAAGTGTATATAACTATCGCAAGAGAGCAATTATACAATTCCCACAGGGCTACGTTTGAGGAAAAAATCGCGGGCTATCTCAACTAACGTGAAACCTGGGGAGGAGCGAAGCAATGAATATCAGTGCATTCCTGGCGCCTTGGCGTTTTACCCCCACGGAGATGAAACAGTTGGGGGCTCGAGGTATACAGCTTTACGGCAAAAGCCTCGTGTTTATGAAGCACGAAGCGTCCCAGCGAGAGGTGTTGGAAAACTAACGTCTAGGTGTATACTTTTAGTACGCGTTTTTGCCCACTGAGACAAAACCTTCTAACGCGCGGCGTTAAAAAACGAGAGGCTTTGTGTGTTCTTTTAGTTCCCGTTAGGTTGTGGAGCGAGGGGTGGGAAAAAGTGTTCGGGTTTTTATTACCGTGACTTCATGAAATGACGACGACGACTTGAGAAGCCGACATCCCGAGCCTACAAGGGGTTGCGCCATTAAAAATGGTAGCTGCTTTAATATCAGCACGCTGTCTTCAAATGTTCTATACCTTAGCATATGATGTAGTATATATAAGTACTGGATTAGCCTTTTAGGGCAACCTTTTATTGAACGCGTGGTTGAGGAGATGTAAACCAAAACACTGCAACAATATCAAGCTGTAAGCGAAATAGTGTATTAAGAATAGCTTGCCCCGTGGAGACAGTACACGGGGTCTTATTGCTATAGGCGGGATGCATTCTAGAAGGCTCGGGGGTATCTGTTGCGTAGCGTACTAGAAGCTCCAATCATGCGTAATCTTACCGCGAAAGCTACGTACGTAATTAGTTCCACAAACACACCCTCCCTCACATATGCACATGAACACACATATCAAAAATTTATTCAGAAGGTAGCGGAGAAGTTCAATGCTAACGTATCGGCAAGAGAATGTCTTTATGGGGGCATGCCCCCATGACGTTCGAAACCCTACCGCTACCCGGCAATGCTTCCGGTCAGAGCAGTGGTAGCGCACTTCGCGGCTGTCCTAGGGACGCGGTCTCTGACCCCACGTGAACACAATTGTGTTTTAGTGCGGAGCACTTTGGTGGCTGCTACTGTAGCTTGACGTGCGTGTCGGTGTCGTAACCGAGCGAGCGAAGACAAAGAAAACGAAGGAAGAAGGGTTGAGAGAGTGTGAGGGGGAGGGCATTATGCTGAGCCCGCACGAAGCACTGTACGGTGGCGCGGCATGGCGAAAGGGTTGAGGGAAGGCGGTCAGACGTGCTTGGCGGTGGCGACGCACTGCGAAATGACACCATTGCACAGCGTGCTTCCGTGTGCACGACCATAATTTCCTTTTACTTCCTGAGACACTGTTTACGCCGTCGACCTAGCGGCTTATAATCTCTTCCATCGAGAGAACCGAGCAGTAAGCGCTGCCTCAGCGTGCTGCAGCTCTCAAGGGTAAGTGCTGCATGACTTGTCAGGCAAGTGGTACATGTGCTTCGCGTTTGCGCTGCTCATCGGAAGCACGAGACATTTTCCCGGATGGTTCAACCACAATTTACGGCAACATGGTCGGCGGCGGCTACGCGCTCGGAGATAACGGAAGAATAGCACATGCCGCCATGCATTCACTGGTCACGGGATCACTTCCTTAGATGCTGCGGGTACACACTGTAATCGGTGAGACTGCAATTTGCGCAGCTGAATTTCGCATTAGGAAGCATAGTAATCGTGGGCCGGTTTTTTTCTTCATTTTCTCTTAAAAGCGGGAGCCATTTCGGGCCCATTTTTGAAAACGACTACGGCCACCTTGAGAAATTATAGGTTTTCTACTTGATAGCAATTTCTTCACTCTTCAGCAGTGAAACCATACACAAGATTGTAATGTTGGAAGAGGCACTCGGTGTGAATTAACGGGGGATTACGAATATGTGCATAAGTTTAAACGTTGACTACGCATGTGTTAACCGTGACCTCTGAAAGCTACGGAATTTTTCGGAGGGATTGCGGGCTACTCGGAGCGCTGAAACTTTGGCTGTGCTGGATTTTTCCGCGAGATCTCACAAACACGTAATGTCTTTTTGGCGTATCCAGTATTCCTCGGCGCACTCCCCTCTTCTGAAGGTGTTACTGCTTCGGCGTACCGGCCTTGAAATCGGTGATGGCCCAAAAACAGTGTACGTCTTCGGAGTCATTGCTGTGCGGGGTAGGTGGGTGTTAGCGGTGTAGCATTCGCGTTTGTCCTGATCATTGCGCAGCGCCACTTCCGTACGCAGCCTACTTTTAAAGTAAAGCTTTACGACTCGTTTTGTCGTTTTGCGACTTCGCTGCGGTGCCGCTACGGGAGGTGCCGGACCACTGATCGGCAGCCGAACAAAACCACCGCCTTCCACGTAATCGCTGCTGGGTCGACTCGGGATATGTGACTCGTATTTCGCCGCGTTAACCGTCACACAGGAACGCCTCATTAGCCGAGAATGAAAGCCAGGCCGGACTTCCATCTGTGATCATTCCATGGTACCAAACGAGCTTGAGCCGTGGTCGGCAGTACAGATACGTCAGAGGTTAAAATAGCGACACCAAGACTCAAAAAGTGTACGCCAAGCTTTTGCTTTCAATATCCCTAGTTAGCTGGGCTAAGCCGCAACCATTTTTTCAGCATGTCCTTGCTGAGGGCAGCTCCTATTTGGCACGTAAGGATTGCGCAAGAGATCCTGGGGGGACCATTTTGAAAAAGGTGTTTAAATTAAGCAAACCCCTTCTTAGGTCACTCCTTGTTGTCGTCTTTTCTGGTTACACCGCTTGTGACCTGATTACGATCAAAGAGTAGATTTCGGGGGAGGGAAAATAACCAGCAAGTAAACTTTCACGTACTCCCTATTGCAAAGAAGACCCTCGTGTCTCCCATCCCACACCAAGTTGCACACTGAGATGCAGTGTTCGTGTTTAGGTGGCAAATGTAGTCATTTATGCTCGCTCATTTGAAGCCGTTCAATACCTTCTGTGTTGCAACAAAGTGACTAGATCTCTAGATGTCTTCATGTCTCATGCAGAGAGAGCACGCGTTGTCGCTGCGTGAAAAGATGTGAAATTACAGAAGGGATGAAGCCCCAACTGCATGGTATTTGTAGGCCTCGTGACATTCGTTGTCGTGTAACCGTCTGCGGAAATCAAAGGGCGTTATCACTGCTAGTGTGGCCTTGGTGCCGTTTAGTTTCAAGCAGCGCAGTGCAAACTCTTATTGCCGTTGTCTTGTAGTTGTTGGCATCGCATGCTCCCGCTCCAGTTTCTTCGAACGTCGATGCTTGTTTTATGGCAGTGGCTTAGGCAGCGTGAGACGAGTTTCTTTACCACTAATGAACCTAACCAGCAATGAATCCAACTAACGTCTGAACTATTCAAAATCAAAGAACGGGATGCGCCTGTCCTAGTACGTGATACTTCACCTTGTGTTAGTTGAGCTCTCTTCTCGGGGCCAGCGTGGCCTTTAGGGACAGCAGCAGAGCGTATGTATGTAGGTTGAGCGTACTCAGGGGGTCAAGCTTGGCCTGATGTTCTGGGCAAGTTACGCAAGAAGAAATTCGAAATGCAAGACTTCTGACTTGCAGAATTCTACCTTCTGGGGCCACCGATTATGGCACGATAACACGCTTTTGAAGGGAAGTTGCACTTGGTATGCTCACCGAAACGGACACAGGGACGGGCCGTCTTCTCTTTAAAGTGTACGTTCCTTTCCCTGTGCGCGTCTCTGTGAGCATACCACGCGCAACTTTCCTTAAAGAGCCCATTACGCCAAGTAGCCCGACATCAAGCTTTACCATAACAATGCTATCCTCTGAATACCGTGTTTATCAGCGTTGCCAGTACGATGGAAACACGGCAGGTGTTGTTACGATCATCTCGAGGACTCGGAGGACGAACATAATTTACAAAGTCGGTACTTTCACTTGTGGGGAGTACTAATGTTGTGGAGTTCGCCCGCGTCCAATTCTACCTACTAGCTTTCTGCGAATTCCGGGCATTATAGTCCATCATCAGTTTTTGATTTATTCTACTTGGCACTTGAGGATTGCGCAAGAGCTCCTGAAGGGACCGCCTCGAAGACGGGGTTTAAATTACGCAATTCCCTTTCTTAGATAATTTCTTGTTGTCGTATTTTCGTGTTAAACCGATTCTGACCTGATCACCACCAAACAGTGGGTTTCAGGGGGGAGCGCTATTATGCTCCTCCTGAACTATGCTACTGTGCAAATCGTCATAGTAAATGACTTTGGCCAAAGTCATGCAAAAATGTAGAGACCCTGAACTGATACGGATGCAGTATTCTGTGCTGTCATGCAGCTCCCTTGAAAGGATAAAGCGTTGTTATTATTAGCGCTTTCTCGATACACGCCCACACACACGCGCGCACTCAGGTTCGCGTACACTTGCACACGGTGGTCCATTACACGCGAGCGCGTTCATTAGCAAACGTAAACACTTACAACCCAGAAAACATCTTGATGCGTGTAATAAGGCGATAATGCTGAATGAAACTATAAAAACATCCGTTGCAAACAAACGTGCTACCAAAGGCAGTTGCATGATGTGGACTTGTCTAGTTTCTAAGCGCGCACATGCACTCTCAAGCTTTATATTTGGAAAAATGTGAGGTACTCACGCGAAATACATTTGCAGTGACCGACAGCTTTGGCGTAAACGCCAAGCCTTCCCCGATGCCGTCCTGCAACATGCGTATATTGAGACGCCGTAAACACCAGTAAAAGAATACACGCGAAAATAAAATAAATAAATTAACAAATACTTATTGCCTTACTTTTAGGCCTTTGTCTCCGGAAAAAATACAAAAAAAACAATTCTTGCTAGCCGTGTCCCGCAACGATGAGGACATATTAGTTCTCTTGTTGATCAGCAAGCGCAGAATGTCGTGTTTAGTTGAAAGTTGGCACTATTGTTAAAAGGTTCATAACATGAACCCGGTACTAAAAATGCAAGAAATTTTCATGTACTCAGTGGTGAGCGCAGAAGCTAGAGGGACACGTATAGTCCAAAGTAATTTCGCTTTACGATTCAAAACGTGAACTTGTAAACAAAAATGCTAGTTTGCTCATGAAGTTATTTTTACCACATCTAATTGCTCAAATTTCCTTCGGCGATTTGGGAAAAATAAAGGGTTCATGTAGATCAGAAAATTCATATTGGACTACAGTATCAATAACTGGATAAACAGGATAACAAAATAAATCAAACACTGATCACAGTTAACGACTTGGGCAAAAGTTGGTCAAATACAGGGCGTTGTTTTGTACGCTTTTGTTTCCCTGCAAATAGGCTTTTCTACAAACGTTTATTTAAATTTTAGTCCCGGTTATTTATTTTACGTTGGCTTAACCTCGCATACGACTTCCTGGAACAGGTATGTTCTGCCTGCTAAAAGGTTACAACTTCTAACTGCCAAAAGGTTAAACAGTCAATGTCGTCAACAAGCGTTGGTCAGCTTTTGTGCGTGTGCAGTCTAAGAATACAAGAATGTAGTTATATATATGCACCTCAGTTTTATATTTTGCAGGTTTTATCTTCGAGACAGAACAGTTTTTGTTTCGTAAATTGTATGATGAGTAATTGCACAAAGGTGAGAAAAACGTCTCCTGGGAAAGCGTTTCATGCATGAGATTTCCAGTCGCGCAAGCCTAAACTCAAATGCAGCGGCAGGTGGACGTCAACGCCCGTACACCGCAGACGAAGAAGGGGAAGAACGGAGCCGAACTAGCCGACAAGCAGCGAAAAGCACTCCGTATTCCTCTATCCCAATGCTCTGCGGCAGGAATTAGCAACGGTGCAACGCGTAGGAGACAGTGGAGGCCATTCGGAAGCGCTGAAAATGATTGAAAAGAAGTGCTTATCAAACGCTGATTTTAAAAAGCGCTTCGATAAGGCCAGGCGTATGCAACGCATCAGGGGCGTTGAACGGAGCATTTTAGCGTTCTCCTTTGCGACCCATAAAAACGAATTAGGTGTGGCCCGAATTTTTTTCTGTCATAGTGCCTGCAGCCTTTTCACGCTAGAATGACTGGCATGCATTAGAGATATGTTTTCTACACATTCTCGTCTCGCGCTTAATGATAGCCATGGGCGTCATTAGATGCGTACGTATAGTGGTCATAGCAAAGAAAGGAAGCTCTTGACCAAAGGGTCATAGAAAAAACGAAGCTTCACACCAGATATCACAGGTGTTTGGGGATGTCTTTCCAATATGAGGAACTTCCGAAAATGGAACATCGTGGACGTGTATTATGTTCCAAACATAGGTTAGAAGGGCGCACATGACCCTACATATCTTTACAATACTTTTTATCATTTTCGTGAATTCTTTCGAGATACGACGCAAACTAGAACGTTCCCGCTCTTCCGACTATAAATTTGGGTGCCGTAACAAATCAAAAAAAGATCTTACTACCGTTGTTTATGGAAATCAAATTTTAGATTTTCTTCAATCTACGCAGATATCATATGTCACAATAACATGCTTACACTAACTGGTTCCTCCTTGTACGGTTTTATTGGGCCCGTGTACATCGGGAAAAATTCCAGCTATATAAAAATCCTCAATCAGTTCCAAGTTACAACTTCCACACCAACGCCTCGCAGGTTTCTGGTTTTGCGTTCGTCTTACATTTGGGTGCTCAGCCGGCAAGACACTACACTCAAATTTACTACCGCGTACCATGTATGGGTTTGCTTATTTATTCTTTGCTTTTGCTGCCGGGCAACGCCTGGCTGTGTTATGTGCGTTCCGAGCTAAGCGCGTCTTCCATTCTATATTTTTATGCCGCACGGGCTATCACATTCAGATAAGCAGACTGTTTCGCCCTCACGTCGCTAGCCCAGAATATTTTTGTGGCATCTACAATGTTCTGGATGTGAATCGGCGGTTCCAGAAACACGCGCGCCGAAAGATAAAAGCTTGCAGAGCAGACGCCGCGGCATTGGATTCGACGACACTCGCCTGCGCAAGTCACTTTGTTGACCGCTGCTTCGCCGCCTCTGTATTCTTTTGAGTGGTTAGGGGCGCACAAGTTCGCTCCAATAAACTTGTTTTCCTTGAAGACAACTGCATCGTCTTTGGCAACGTGACATCTGGTAGAGGTGCGGGGTAAATGCACCCTACGCCATCGTCAAGCCGACAAGAAAGTCCCACTCGTGCCAGCCGCCGACAGCAAGGTCTTTAGCCGGAGTTTGGGCTCCTTCCGGATAACGTGAAGAAAACGTCGTCACCAGCACCATGATCAACGCAGTCACCATGACCAGCACTACCTTCGTTCTTCAACAGCCCCGGGAACCACCATGGTTCCGCGGATCCCCCGGATTAGACCCTGAGGACTGGTAGGAAAAAGTGGAGCGCGTCCGCATCTTCGACAGGTGGGATGACGAAGAAACTTTCCGCCATGTTTTTTTTTCTACTTAGAATATATGGTCCGAGCGTGGTTTGAAAACCAAGAAAGCTCCCTAACCGACTGGACTCTCTTTAAGAGGGAGTTCCTCACAACATTCGCCACCGTTGTGCAGAAAGAACCAGCCGCCCTTTTGTTGGAAACGCGCACGCAACACCCCAACGAAGGGGTCGTGATCTTCGTTGAGGAGATGAAGCAACTATTCCGCCGCGCGGACCCCGAAATGACGGAAGTAAAGAAGTTACGCTTCTTGATGCGCGGTGTGAAGGAGGAACTCTTTGCTGGACTTGTCCACAACCCGCCCAAAAGCATCGCCGAATTCTTCACCGAAGCCAGCACGATTGAGAAGGCTCTCCAAATGCGGGCTAAGGAGTATGACAGCAACTTTGTGGGCGCGGCCAATGCGAACTACGTCGACAACATGCAGATTCCGGCTGATAGTCTACGCGAAACTATCCGCGCAGTAGTGAGATAGGAGCTGCGGAAACTTCTCCCCACGCAGCCGCAACCCCACGTCGCTTCCCTTAACGACATGATTAGAGAAGTGCAACCAGCGTTGGGAACTTCTACGCCATCCGAAGTACCCCGCGAGCCACAAGCTACGTGCTACTTCGCGGCAGTTCGCCAACCCCGCCCTGCTCCAACACGTCGTCAACAGGACCCGCCGTACCGCCGCCCACTGTCGCCCGCCCGACCCGAAACCAGACGCCAAGGAAGACTGACCAGACGCCAGGGAAGACCGAAAACAGACGCCAAGGAAGACCGACGTGTGGCGAACGCTCGATAATCGCCCGCTGTGCTACCACTGGGGAAAAGCCGACCACATCTACCGTCGCTGCGCCTACAAGAGGCTTGATTTGCGAGGGTCCTCCGTCGACGCCCCACGCCCTCTATACGACCAGCAACCTGCTGAGATCGAAGAATACCTCTCCAACACCAACCCAAGGCCAGCCCGCTTCAACCGTTCGCCGTCGCCCTACCCGTGTCAGTCACCGAACCGCCGCAGCACTGCTAACTTCTCACGTGGAAGGTCCCCCGGCCTACGCGGGGGAAACTAAAAGCAGCAACGTCTGGAGGTAAAGTTGCACGATCGCGGAAAAATGAAAACTCTGCAACGACGCAGCGACTCACTGAAGACCATGATTCATGACATGCCCTCAGCCCGACGACCCAATCTAACCCTGACGTGACTCCTGAACACGACGACAGCAAAACGGTGCGACGCGTAGCCGACATGACCGAACCTGCTGCTGAGAACACGACGAAGACTACGACGCATAGTGCCCCACCGTCAACACGCACAAGCCGAGATACGACGCCCCGAGGCACCCGAAACTCGAGGAAAGCGGCGTCCGAGGTCAAGGTGTCCATCGACGGCTTCAGCGTAGTCTCCCTCATCGACACGGGAGCCGACTACTCAGTAATGAGCGGGTCATTCGCGTCTAAACTGAAGAAAGTTACGACAAGATGGGACTGCCCGCACATTCGCACAGTAGGAGGCCACCTCGTGAGGCCAAGTGGAACTTGCACATCGCGCGTCACGATAGACGGCACAATGGACTCTGCGGCATTCGTCATTTTTTACGGGCGAAGCTCCTTAGGGCATGGGTCTGTCCATCCTCGACGTATGTATGTAGCCACCTCTAGTTTAGTTCTTGGATTGTTTACTAGATGGCGTGGCTACCTCTAGTTTAGTTCTTGGATTGTTTACTAGATGGCGGTACTTGTATATGATGAAAAGATGCGCTTGGATTGTTTACTAGATGGCGTGGCTACCTCTTGTTTAGTTCTTGGATTGTTTACTAGATGGCGGGGAGCGTTGTAATAAAATCCGTTCGCTGTTGGCGCGCGCTCGGAGTCGCCCGATGGATAAGGCTGCAGATGTGCGAGCCCGCGAGGCAGAAGCGCTCCGTGAAGCTGCGTGACGCCGCCGCCAAGATCCTGCCGTACGAGAGCGGGAGGCCGAAGCTTGTCGTCTGGCTGCGCGACGACGCCGCCAAGATCCCAGCGTTCGAGAACAAGAGGCCCAAGCGTCACGGCAATGGCGCGAGGACCCTGCCGTACGCGAAGCGGCACGGCTGTGGCGCGCAGAGGATCTCCAAAACGTCAGAGAACGGGAAGCGGCGAGAAAGCGCGCGTCTCGGCAGGCAGACCCCGATGCAGTGAGAGCTCGTGAGGCGTCTGCAAAACGCATCAGGCGAGCTCAGCCCCAAGGTGCCGACGCGCGGTTTAGGCGAGACTTTCTAGACGTTACGTTCGGACACAGATGTAGTGGGCGAACTTTCACTGAAGAGTCACAGTTTTACCGATGATTTCCCCTCAGGAGCTTCGCCCACTCATCATCATTCACCCCGTGGATATGCTGTAAATTTTTCTAGCGTTCCCGCGACGTATTTCTCGGAATGGACTTTTTGACGGACAATGGCGCAATAATTATTGTACAGACAAAGTCGATAACTTTTGCCTCCGATCACTCCACGACGCCGCAGCAGAACCCCGAACACCGTGCTGCCGTAAGGATCGCCGAAGATCACGTCACCCTGCCACCTTGCGCAAGCTTGATGATCACTGTCTAATGTGAAGGTGCTGCTCCGGAAGTCGACGCTATCGTGGAGAGTGATCAAAGGTTGGTTCTCGACCGCGGTGTGTCTGTCGCAAGAGGCATTGCGTGGTTTAAGCAACGCAAATCCCACGTTTTGGTAACCAATTTCACCGAGGAGTACCAGCATTTAAACAAGGGCGCTGCAATTGCGTTATCGAAGAAACGCAAGAAGCAAGTTACATGATCGCAGTCGCTCACTTTGAACGCGCACCCGAAGATACCTTCAAGCTTACGCATCACTTCGACGTGAATCCGGCGCTACCGCAAGAAGAAAGGAACAAGTTATCGGCTTTGCTCCGTCGCTACAGCGAGTGTTTCTCGTCGAGCTCAAAATTACGTCAGACACCTCTGGCGAAGCACCGGATAATAACCGAAGATGGAGCCCGACGTACCCGACAGCCACCGTACCGCGTCTCTTCACACGAGCGCGAAGCCATCCGGCCTCAAGTCGACGACATGCTCAGCGACGACATTATACAGCCATCGAAAGGTCCGTTGGCTGCGCCGGTCGTACTCGTGAAGAAAAAAGACGACACTTTAAGGTTCTGCGTTGACTACGGGCGACTGAACAAAATCATGAAAAAGGACGTGTACCCCCTAGCAGGAATCGACGACGCCCTCGACAGCTCTGCCATGCGAAGTAGTTCTCATAGATGGATCTGGAGACCGGCTACTGGCAAATTGAATTGGACGAGAGAGACCGAGAGAAGACTGCATTTAAAACCCCGGACGGTCTATATGAGTTCAAGGTGAAGCCGTTTGGGCTGTGCACAGCACCAGCAACGTTTCAAAGAGTCATGGACACTGTTCTAGCCGGCCTGAAGTGGCATAATTGCCTCGTATACCTCGACAACGTTGTGGTATTCACCCGAAATTTTGACGAACACCTTGCAAGATTGGAGTCTGTACTCGAGGCTATTCGCACGTCGGGGTTAACGCTAAAGCCTGAAAAGTGCCGCTTCGCTTACGAGGAACTTAAGTTTTTCGGACACGTCGTCAACGCCGCGGGAGTCCTGCCTGACCCGGAGAAAACAACAGCCATAGCAAACTTCCCAAGACCGAAAGACAAAAAGGGCATGCGAAGATTTCTCGGACTGTGCGCATACTACCGGCGCTTTGTCTCAAGCTTCGCATGCATTCCAGAGCCACTCACGCGCCTGGCAAAAGATAGCACCCATTTCGCATGGCAAAACGGCCAAGAAAAAGTCCCCCGCATTTCCCCGAGGGGGAGAATGTGAAAGTGCGAATGCACGGTTGTCGGCCCGCTTGCGGCGCTTGCGCTCGGCACCCGCAGCCCACCGCCTCGCCGCCTTCTCTTCCATCTCTTCCATCGGGTTTGTAGTATCACGTGTACACCACGCAGTTATCAAGCCGCTATAACGCCGCTGAGTCTCCAACGCAACGCCGCTGACGACGTAGTTTGAATGCGTTAAAGATATAAGGAGCGTATCTAACTATGAAGTCAACGTGGCTTCCGTGACTTAGTCGGTAGAGCGTCGCGCTGCGGCCGCAACGTCCTCGGATCGAAACCGGGCGCCGGATGCTGTTATTTTTTTATATAGTGTAGTGGCCTGGCTGGCGCGCCGAGAGAGGGTGTTGCGAACTGGAGAGTAGGCGAGGGGGGAGAGGAGGCGCTACGCGAGCGCCCTCACGCGTCGGAAATCCGGCGCCGTTGCTAGGCACGCTAGCTAGCTCCGTTGCTAGGCTGCGGACGGACGGACGGCGGTGGACGCGTGATTCAGTGTCGCTTAAGAAGTGCATTGGCGCTTAAAAGCATTTTGTGAGCTGCAACAACGCCTGCCAATCCCGCCTGTACTCGCTGATTTCGAAGAAAACGCCGAAATGGAAATGCACACCGACGCAAGCGATATAGGCTTGGGTGCCGTTCTCGTCCAAAAGCAAAGCGGTTGCGAAAAAGTAATCGCCTTTGCCAGCCGTGGTCTGTCGGAGGATGAGAAAAATTACCCTGCCTCCGAGAAAGAGTGCCTGGCTATCATATACGCCATTTCAAAATTTCGCCCATACGTGTATGGTAGACCATTTAAGGTTGTGACAGACCAACATGCGAGGTGTTGGATCGCCAATTTGAAGGAACCCTCTGGCCGCCTTGGGCGATGGAGCTTGCGCCTGCAAGAGTTCGAAGCTACAATCGTCGACAAATCCGGCAGGAAGCACTCCTACGCCTACTGCCTGTCGCGCGCCCCCGTCGACCCGCCACCACAAGACTCCAATGAAGACAGCGCGTTCTTCGGAGTCGTTACGGAGAGCGACCTAGCCTCCCAGCAGCGTGCCGACCCCGACTTGCGCGTCATGATCGACTACCTCGAAGGACGCAATGTCGCCGTGCCTAGGGCGTTCAAGCGGAACTTGCCAACATTCAGCCTCAAAAACTCCGTCCTCGTAAAAAAGAATTTCAGCCCCGGAGCGAGAACGCATTATCTACTTGTCTTCGCCGCAGAGCTCCATGGCAAAAGTTTGGAAGCGGGCGGCGACGACCCGTCTTCCGGACATTTCGGCACAGCTCGCACTATTGCAAAATTCAAGGCGAAGTACTCCTGGCCCCGCCTTACACCCGACGTCACCCACTACGTTCGGAGTTGCCATGACTGCCAGCGACGAAAAACATCGCCGACAAGACCCGCCGGCTTTCTGCAACCGATCGCCGTCCCGTCGAGGCCCTTTCAACAGATTGGAATAAACCTTCTAGGCCCGTTCCCTACTTCACAATCACAGAACAAGTGGATTGTTGTAACGGCAGACTACATGACGCACTAAGCAGAGACCGCCGCTCTTCCGAGGGGGACTGCACAATAAGTCGCAAAGTTCTTCATAAACCAAGTTGTGCCGCGACATGGAGCCCCTGAAGTTCTTATCACGGACCGCGGAACGGCCTTCACTGCGGAGCTTATGCAAGGAATCTTACGCTACAGCAACACGGATCGCCGAAGAACGATGGCGTACCACCCCCAAACTAACGGACTAACTGAACGTCTGAACAAGACGATCGCGGATATGCTGTCAATGTACGTTGACGTTGAACATAAGACTTGGGACGAAGTGCTCCCGTATGTCACGTTTGCGTACAACACGCCTATCCAGGAAACTACGCAAATCACGCCGTTTGAGCTTGTCTTCGGAAGACTGCAGACTACGATGCTTAACGCCATCCTTCCGCATGTAGAAGACGACGACCTCAACCCCGACGTCGAAGGATACCTTCAGCGTGCGGAGGAGGCCCGCAAGTTCGCTCGAGATCATACAACGGACCAGCAGCTAGTGGATGCCGGGCGCTACAACCTCCAACGCCCAGACGTTGAGTACCATCCAGGGGACCGTGTTTGGGTTTGGACTCCCATCCGACGACGTGGACTCAGTGAGAAGCTTCTGTGACGGTATTTCGGACCCTACCAGATTCTACGGCGTGTCGGCCAACTTACCTACGAGGTGATCCCCCTTGGTGATTCTGGAACATCACGACGACGCACGCGGCCCGAAGTCGTCCTCGTGGTTCGCTTGAAACCTACTATGCAATATCACGGACTTGTTTTGTTGTTTGATCGGACTGTCCTTTATATTAGCATTGGGTCGATGCACTCGTAGAGGGGGGGGGGTAATGCCACGAACCATGTATGGTTTTACTTATTTATTGTTTGTTTTTACTGCCGGGCCACGCCCGGCTGTGTTATCTGCGTTCCAAGCTAAGCGCGTCTTCCGTTCTTTAGTTCTATGCCACGCGGGCTATCACATTCAGGTAAGCAGAATGCTTTGCCCTAACGTCGTTAGCCCAGAATAAGCTTGTGTGATCTACAATGCTCTGGATGTGAATCGACGGTTTCAGAAACACTCGCGCCGAAAGATAAAAGCTTGCAGTGCAGACGCCGCGGCATTGGATTCCACGACACTCGTCTACACAAGTCACTTTGTTGACCGCTGCTTCGCCGCCTCTGTATTATTTTGAGTTGTTAGGGGAGCACAAGTTCGCTCCAATAAACTTGTTTTCCTTGAAGACAACTTCGTCGTCTTTGGCAACGTGACAATAGAATAGGCAAGTACCGATTTTGAAGCAAAGCATGACTATAATTCAAAAGAAAGTTGCTTGTATTACGCAATAGGTATTACCCACGCGTTTGGTTTCTTTTTGTGATGTCTAAAACTGTTCGCTGGAGGTGTTTGGTACAGCTAAGGTGGTTAGTCCCCCACATTGACTTTTCTCCGCTTCATTGCGATTGGATGATACTGAACACCAGGCTGATACTGAAACTTCTCAAGAAAGAAATCACTGTGCCACACTTCACAGCTTTTCATTGAAGGGAATAGCTTTATTTTTCTGGATCGCTATATGAAACAGCATGCGCGATGTACTTATTCGTGTGCATTTTTTTTATCATGGAGGCATGGGAAAAACACCTGGAATATTTGTATTTTCTTCTTTCTGATGTCCGGCAGCTATAAATTTCACGACATTCTATGGAATGCGTTAGACGAGATGGCAGCGGTTATTTGCCGCAGATATACTGGTGGGTGTGCGTTATTTTGGGCGCCAGCCGTAATCATCATTACGCCAAGCCAGCTAAGTAAGAATTTCGCGTTAAAAGATTCCTGTTTACGCACTGCGTAGACCCCAGCATAGGTGTGCACTTCATTATTGTGAATCTGGAAGGCCTCGGCCCAACGGACCGAGAAAAAGACGAAATAACGCCGGCAGGCTAGGCAAACTTGCATACAGCGAGAAATGGGAATCAAATGCAGCGCAAGCGGGTGCGGTGGCGTCCAAAAGAACTGAAAAAACCAAGTAATCAATAACAAATTTGCGACGTAAAATCACCGAGCATGGGCAGGTCGCTATCCATGCAGGGGGTCGTGCCTGCTACCTGAAAGAATATTGTTGTTTTAACGTCTCAAAAACACTCTACGGGTTACATGTTTTCCTGAAAAGAAACAAAGAGCCCGGGTTCCCTCACTCAACGCCGCCAACGTTGTTACCAGCCATGCTACCTGGCGTTTCTTAATGGTTAAGGTTGTTGCACTCAGCTTCTCAAACGCAGCAGCCTGCGCCCGTGCACGCGCCAACAGTCGCTGGCACTCCTGACGTACGGCTTCTTGTTCTGTGGAGCGCATGACTTTGTCCATTTTCCGAACATTCCAAAACGACCGCAATGTGCACTCGTCTACGTATGCACGGCCTCGAAACTATTTGTTGGGCGCCGAATCCCCTTCTCGGCTTGACTCCTCCCTCCTGCGCTTGGAGACTGCTCCTGCTATCTCCACAACGCTGCACATTTGCTTTGGTGCCTACTCTGCCTTCCCCTACTCCGCTGCACACGTGTTTGTTGGTTGCCCTTCCCCTTGATAGTTTGCGCCCTGTCGACGTCGCTGCCTCCTCGTTACCACTCCAAGCATAAAACGTCGGCCGACCATAGCTTCGCCGTTTTATGAAGTATTAGGGTGAAGTTCACATACACACCTTTAGAGTGACCACGACAACGAAGTAGATTGTTATCACGATGTCGGCTAGAAAGTGGAACACGTTCCAATACAAGAACACGCGCAGTGCCTTGGCTGGTTGCTGCGGTAGGAGAAAAAAGTGGCAGTCAAAATGGCTTGAAGTCAACTATTAAAGGCAACCGAAATGTATAGCCGGGGATGCTGTGCTTCTAGTTTTGGTAATGGAAAATTCTCAGCAAGGTAGTGCCCGCCGCTCGGCAAGTAAAGTTTGCTTCAATTCATCTACCATAATCTGCTCATGTTCAGCTCCGAGAATAATAGAAAGGAACGTAGTCCATGTTAGGACAACCTTGATGCGCGCCTCTTGATCATTGAAAAAAAACCCGTAGTTTGTGCCCAATCCAAAGAGCCGCACCCATGTAGAAAGAGGTGATGAGTTGATGTCACCTGCCAGTGAAGCAGAGGAATGTGGCCGGATGAGTTGACTACTTAATTTAAATTAAGTACTACCCACCGCGGTGGCTCAGTGGCTAAGGTGTTGCGCTGCTGAGCACGAGGTCGCGGGCTCGATTCCCGGCCGCGGCGGCCGCTTTTCTGATGGAGGCGAAAAGCAAAAACGCCCATCTGTACGATATTTCAGCGCACGTATGGATCCCCAGGTGGTCAAAATTAACCCGGAGCCCTCCGCTACGACGCGCCTCATCGTCTGCGTGGCGTCGGCGCGTTAAACCGTAGAATCAATCAATCAAATTAAGTACTAAACCAATTTGTTGGTCCCGTAGTACGCCAGGTTCCGCTGATGCAATCCGCCTACAGGCATGTTTTTAGTTGGAAAGAGGCGGGCTGGCGTAACACGTTGAGCTGCAGCAATTAACATAACCAAAGAAGTTTGCCGTGAACGCAGATCATACGTTTATGGCAATGACGCCAGTCGGGGCAGCCGCGGCGTGTATGTTTACACGATAGCGTTATTAATATTATTTTTCAATTTCCCAGTGGCTCCTAGCCACCCGCTATCAGGCGTGCCCATCAAGGGTCCACGGAAATACGCCACCGCTGCCAACCGGAAGCTACTACTGAGGCAGCGAGATTCGAAGGCTGCGCTGAATCTGTATTGTGGCGCAACGTAACACAATTTCGGAAAGTTGGACAATGATACAACGTCAGTTACGAAAGAAAGAAGTAGCGTTTTTAGCAGGTTCCGCACATGCGGGATTTTCTTTGTTCTATGCCCGGTCGGTGGAAGCATGCTCGGCAGACACAGTCACCAGCCGTGCCGGCAATGTACGTCATCACAACAAAACGTGCTTCGACGAGAAGATCAAAAACTATAAATTCCCCGTTATTAATGGCAAAGCTGGGCTACCGCCCCATACAAAAATATTCTATGGTCGTCTATAGAAAATCCTTTTTATGGTCGGCTTTAGCTATTTGGCCCAATATTCTTTAGACGTTTCTATGGGTGTCTTTAGCGAATCGTATCGCCATTCCTATGGGTGTCTTTAGCTTCTTCTATAGCCAGTTCTGTGGTTGTCTTTAGATATTCGTATCGACATTCCTATGGGTGTCTTTAGCTTCTTCTATAGCCGATCCTATGGTTGTCTTTAGCGATTCGTATCACTATTTCTATGGGTGTCTTTAGCGTCTTCTATAGCCGGTTCTATGGTTGCCTTTAGCTATTCGTATCGACATTTCTATGGGTGCCTTTAGCTTCTTCTATAGCCGGTTCTATGGCTTTCTTTAGGTCTTCTTTCGATATGGCTATGGCTGTAGAAGATGCTAAAGACACCCATAGGAATATCCATAGGAATGGCTAAAGACAGCCATAGAAACGTCTAAAGATAATTGGGCCAAATAGCTAAAGACAACCATAAGAAGGATTTTCAATAGCCGACCATACGATATTTTTGTATGGGCTGCAGCTAGAAGAGAATCACCACTACTTGAAACACAGCGACAGTAGCAGCCTCTGAGAAATTATTAACACGCGGCCATGCTGGCATATAGCCTTGCGGATCTCTAGAACTTCTGTGGCACTTAGGTTGTGTGGCTATATGCTCCATAAACACTTCAGCGATATAGGGGGAGTGAAGGTTGCGATTGCAAACACGTCGCCAGTTTTCATTCACAAAAGGCTTAAACACAGGCAAACAAGGAAAGCAAAACCAAGGGGTTTATTCATCCCATTCATTACATAAAGGGCTACTATCTACGCTACTTCGCCGCCAGTAAACTGTTGTTCATATACGCCGATCGAAATTTATCACACAGCACACGCATTCCAACACTCTGGCTCACACTTACGTCATTCGCTCGACAACCACACTACGCGGCACATTTTCCACGAACGCCCCCCCGAGGCACATATATCTACAGGTGTTGGGTAGTCAACAGAAAATAGAACATCCAGAAGTCGTTCATTTCACTCAGTACTCAATGCACAAAGTTGCAAGTATGGTGGCTAAAATGGAAATGCACTGTTAATTAAACAATGAAGACGGTCGCACATAATGCAATAATAAAAAAACGTTTTGCAAGTCCGTTCAATTAGTTCCTTGTAAGTTTTCTCAGTTCGCGAAAAAATAATTATCCTTGTCTCATCACCGCGGCGAAATCTTCACTTCTGTGTACATTGCAATGCCCATGTGGTGCAGGGTAGCTTGGAAACGTATTCTTGAACACCAAAAAAAGTCCTGCATTTCTCGCACAATACAGCCTCTTCAGTTCGTAAAATCACTCACCCTGGTGTTTTGCGTACGATGAAATTCCTGTCGCGGTATCACAGGTATCCATTTTCGAATAACTTCGAGTTGATGTTGAATTAATTGTAACACTGTCACTGTAAACACCGAAATTTCGGACAGGAAAGCGGCACATTTTCTTGGCGTCGCACCATCAACACGAACACATTGCAGTCGAGTCGTAAATTCCCAGCATTACGCAACACGTGCCATGCCCGCGCACATGATCAAGGAGACGAGATGTGGCTGACTGAGTACATCCTGGTATAAGCAGGTCCATCGCGCTAGCAAATAGTGCGGAGATACGTGCCCATCTTTCGACCTTTTTCTAACTTGTTTTCTGCTAATTATTTTATTTGGCAAATACAACATCGCTTAACGTTTTGTTTTCTTCATCCGAAAAAACTATATCTGTGATCAGTACTCAGGGAAAATTTTCTGTCACTATCATTGCTGCGCGCACGAATACTAACACAGCACGGAACGCCTGACCCCCTTTTCCACGAAAACTTCCCTTCCCAAGATCGGGCTACAGTGTCGACGCGCGCGGCACTCACGCCGCCCCTCCCCGGCCGGTCGTTGTCCCCTCTACCTTTTCAACGCCTCCCAGAATTTCCTTTCCCTGCCTCCTTCCGTCGGGCTTGGGTCGCTCTCCCCCTTTCTCAATGACTAATTTCAAAGTGGGCTCCGCGGAAGAAGGAATGGGGTTGTTCGCAGATGCCACCATATTTCTGACTGCGCCCGCATGTACCGGGGGGGGGTGGAGGGGGGCCGGCCGCGAAAGTTCTTTGCAATTTGCTTCGACGCTGAGAGGGCCGTTTTCAGAGAAGCCCGCTTTTTTACTTGACCGCGGCAGCGAAGTGCGGCAGAGGAAGAATTCTCCGAACTTATACGTCTTTCGGCCGACGTTCATTTGCAAGCTTTGCCGATGCACAGTATCCAAAGTTGCAACCTGAATTTGAGCGTTAATCTGTCTATAGCTGCCTTTAATTGTACTTTTCTCGTATTGTTGGTATAATAAGTACCTAACGTTATTAAACAAAAACTTTCATATAACCGGCCGATGAACCTCATCATCGTTATTCAGTCTAGGTAAATCATGAGTGTATAAATTACGCGTCATAAGTCATATTGAAACCAGCGGAATAGGATTTAGTGGGTGCTCGAATTATACCTTTATAGGCTAACACTTTTCATTAGCGGCTGGAGACTTGGAGCCTTGTCACTATGTAGTTAGCTAAGGAAGCTTTTATGGATGCAGGCCTGTAAATTCTGCGCCAAAGGCTTTCCTAATTCCGGCTAAATGTTGCTTAATTGTCACACGTCTAAAGGTTTACAGTTATATGTTGCGCTGTAGCCAGCCGCAGAAGCTTTTATGCGTGCCCCTCCTTAGCTTTAGGGCAGACAGCTGAATGGTTCCAAGTATGAAGACTTAGAGCTAGACAACAGCCTATATGCAGCCAAATGAGCTTTTATGGCTTTCTCTCTTTAGCTTTAGGACGAATTCTTTTCAATAGCTGGCAAAAGACAGCTCAATGGTTTTGAGTCTGTAGAGTTAGAGCTAAACAACGGCCTATAGCCAGCCAAATGAGCTTTTATGGCTTTCTCTCTTTAGCTTTAGGACGAACTCTTTTCAATAGCTGGCAAAAGACAGCTGAATGGTTTCAAGTCTCTAGAATTAAAGCTAAACAATGGTCTATAGCCAGCCAAAAGAGCTTTGTCGCGGCTCGTCTATAGAACTAAAGCCATAGATTTTTCTTTAGCTGGCTACAGTAGCCTGAATGGCTGTGACTCTATAGACTAAACATACTAGGATGTTCTATAGTCGTCTAAAGAGAATTGTATGATTTACATTCTTTAGTGCAGGATGCATAAAAACTTCAGTAGCTGGCTATAGCCTAATTTATGCACTTTTATGGGTGACCATAGGGACCCATAGGCGGCCATAGCTCACCATACATTTTTCTATAGACACCCATAAGGCATTTTTGTATGGGGCGCACGGCGTTCTGGAAGTCTTGGGGAGAATTTGGAACACTCCAGGATTTCTAACATACGCGAAAATCTCGGCACATTAGAGTTTTTGTTTAAAGCTTCCATCAGGAAAACGGCCGCCGCTGCTGGAAATCGAACCGGGTCGTTGAGCTCACCAGCACAGCGCCTTACCCACTGAGCAACCGGGGCGTGTTTTCCTCCGAGACGTATGCCGGCACTAAATTGCGTGAGATAACTAAAACATAGGGTAAAGGATTAACGGCGGTATCTTAGAAATCAAGAAAGGCATATACTATAAGAAGATAAGGATTAAAATAAAGCACTGTATATAGAGTTTAATCCCACCAGTTTTGAATATACTTTTCTGTATTCCCATGGCTCTGACGCCACTGTAAGCTCGGATTGGCAAACCACTGTTGAGTCCATGCGGCTAAGTTAAAAATCGAACAAAAAATAGGTGCGGATGTCCTACCAGACAACAGTGAGGTGAGAACATTCCACGTGGCTCTAGAGACACACAGTAATGTCAAACACACAACCGCCGGAAACAGAAAATCGTTAACCCATTTCAAAACGCCAAAACAACACGTCGAATCAAGAGCAGAGCAAGACAAACAGAAAAAGAAGCGTTAAGACTCATTGAGTCTTAACGAGGGGAATATTGCAGAGCATCCGGTAACACAAATGTAGCCGCACTCAAGAAAATAAAAATAACACCACCATGAGGGGAGCATCTGGTGTAGTATCAAAGCTCGCGATTTTGTTATTGTGAAGTGAACTAACAAACGTTGGACCACCAGGGTAACAGAAAGGACATGCACAAATGGTTCTGGGAGAAGGGGAAGGTAATTTGCTCAATGGAGGGATGAAAATAACATTGGGAGGCAAGGAAAGGATTCGGGCATGCGCACGACAAATGCGGCGAAAGTCAGTGGGAAATCTTTCGTCGTGCAGTGGACCTAAATGGGCTGTTTGAGATGATGACAATCAACAGCCTTCAAATTGTCTTCATAACGCGTTTGAAGAAATCAGAGAATCCGCTCTCCTGGCAACAAGAGAGGGGCTAGAAAAACATAACCGAGACGGGCCATCGTAGGAAAGAAAGGCTACCCTGCTCAAAGAGAAACGACAGTGTGCCATGACAGACATGTAACCAATATAACGACTCCGCATCCAGCGACTCTTCTTTACCAAAAATACGGATCCAATAGTACACAAGAACAGGCGAGTGGCAGGATGAACTGTACTCGGGAAAAACTCCAATATTATTAGACCACAGTAGACACAGGCTCCACAACGTTTACTACTCTGGCAATCTTTGTGACTGCAAGACCCTCTAATATACTGGAAGGAGGAAGTTGTAGTTAGAGCCATCATCCTGGCAACCTGAATAGCGGAAGTATCAAATCGAAGCATACCTTTATTCTGGAGGCAGAATACCTAAGCGCTTCTGGGACATAGTCCCCTCCCGGATGAAAAAAGTTAATTTCGCCTTGACATACAGACCCAGTGGTCTGGAAGAGAACGACGCACTAACCCCGAGGCGGGCGAACGGCGAACTCATATACCGTGCTACCTGTGACCCCTTTTACCACATTGGCCTCTTCGAAAAACGCACAGAACAAATATTCGTCCTATTCCTAGGACGATCTTTCCTCTTGCTACAACGACGTTTCAATGCCGAAGAATAAAAAAACTCTGCGGACGAAAAATCAACACAGGTACCTCAAAATCTATGCGCGAAAAACTGATACATAACATATACCACTACTTCTAGACATGGGAGGCAGCTTTGACCAGCGAGTTACCTCAAGATCTGCGCGAGCTGACTGAGAGCGCCAGGGAAGGGGCAGCTGGATCTGGTGCTGTAGACTCAGGTTCCACCTTTGAGATGCCTGCCAGTTCTTTACCCCATTTTCCTAAACCACAAATATTTCTTCCTGGACAAAGCTCTTCACTGACTCACTGCATGTCTCTCGCTCTACTTGTCTCTCTTCGAACAAAAAACAAAATTGTTCGGCCCGGCTTAGACATCAAAACAGAAACAGTTTAATACATGGAATCCTCTTCGCTAAAACTGACCAACCCCTCGCACCTGCAATCTTTCCTGCTCTCCTTTTAAGCCACACTAGCGTTACAAACCTTTGTCTCTACTAAGCCATGGTGTCTAACAACCGTCGTTCCTAGTCTTTCTCTTTCCAATGACATTTAGTTCTCATGAAGCATAGATAGCATTTGCTGCAACTGTGTACGAAAACACTCCATTGGCGTCGACGTTTCGCTGTAGCACCATATATCTCAGAATACAAACGTAGATGTCTGCACAATTTTTTTCTGTAGACGTGCCATATATTTGAAATTTTCTGGGGCTCTCAAAAATGCATACGTGGCCCAAATGCGATAGCCATATGTCTTACCCTGCCATTGTAAACTTTCCTTGTTTTGGACTTGTGGCTGTTCCTGCGGTTTGAACAGCCCTTAGCCGACGAAGAAAACTGTCACTTCTCATTAGAGGAAGTGGCTCGAGTGCCTCGCTCCTAAGGAGACAGGGCAGGATATTTGTTTCCCCTCGCGCGCTGGCTACCAAAGACATACTCGTACTCGCTCTTTTTTCCCCTTTGGCAAACTTTGTTCGAAAGCATTTTGTTTCTCTGCTCGGCACGTATATCTCTGCTTCCCAACACCGCTGAATACGCTGGTCTGAATTAGTGGTTTACGTGTGCTTTCTGCCTAATCCTAGGTGCCAAATGCAAAAGACGCAATCCATCTTTGTCTGAGATGAATAACAGGGCAGCAAGCTCAGAACGAAATGCGTTGAATCAGATTCATTCAGAGATTTTTTAGAAAGTGCACCCTGATGTCGTCGCTCTACTTCCAAATATACAGTACCCAAAGAGAAGACGCCTAATTGTCGTTTGAGTGCTCTAGACACGGATGAAGTTCGGGGGATTATTTTCTTGCTTGCTTTTGTCTTTATTCAGCGGGGTAGCACGCTGTTAGAACTAATGGTTTTTCTTTCGCAGCCTCTTCCTTTAGGGCTGGAGGTGTACTTAAAGTTGTAGCACTCTCGTCTAAGTAAACGTGGTACTGCGAAAGAAAAAAAATATGTTCAATAAAGCATGTACGCATCTCCTCCAATGCACTCTCTCCAACGTCGTTAAACACCTTCAAAAATGTCCTCGGGGTTTTGAAATCTATTCAATGTTTTGTGCATCACCCAAAAATCGCGGTAGGCCTTCGGAAACTTGTTGCGTATCTTTAATATAGGGTTTTACGAGTCCTGGGATCCAGTTACAACTGAAATTAAGATTTCATGACACTATAATAAAACATCCTGTAAAACCGCATACAGCTGCAGCAGCAACTCCGTACTTTTGCAAGGCAACATTTGGTCGAGAAAACAATTTGATGGTGCTGAAAAAGGACATTCAAAAGAATATCTGTTCCTATAGGAGAAAAGTATTTGGGGGGAACTGTTTAAGGAACAAAAAAGAAAAGTTTTGATTTTGAGGCTGAAATAATTAAGCACTTTGACACGTAAGCGGAACATGCTGCCATTTAAAGGCACACAACGGAAAGTTTATACCTTGCGGTTGTAATATGTAACACCTCTGAGACGAAACGGAAACATGCTGGCATGGCAACCATCCATCCTGTCAGATATGCGGGAGCCATTCTGGGTTATGTGAACAATTTCGCAGAGGTAGAAAACGTCCTAGGGGTCTCTTTGTATTTAAATATCCGAATACCAACCTTCATATCTACACACCCGCTTCTAGGCGCTATGCTTCCTGTTCGTGAAAAAAACAATTTACAAGAGCAGGGCATGCAATCCCGTAAACGCACACGATTGGTAAAGAAGGACTTAGTTGATCGACATCGGCGGTTTGATGAAGATCGCACTTCAAAGTGCCACCTTCTTCTGCGGCATCGGATATATACGTTGCTCGACTAAATTGCTTACGTTGCAGTACCCCAAATGTTTTTACCACAACCTAGCGTGAAGCGGTCAACTGTAACAAAAAAAACATAATATTGCACGTGTTAACGGTGCGGCATATAAAACATTAGTTTGAGGTTTTGTTTCGTCATGTGCATGGGTGGCTAAATGGTATACCAAGACCTCGACTTTCAAAGATTAAGTAAAATAATCTGGCATACCATCAATCATGCGGTAATATTCTTATGGGCGTATTGTACTTGCCTCTTCGAAGTAGAAAATGAGGACCGCATCAGCACCGAGCGCCACCAAAGAAATCACCATATAGCCAATGGTAACCGGCTTTGTAGTGTTGAAACCTGCAAAAACCGAGTTGTGTCATGATGCGTAAGCATTGCCGAGGCTTGAATAGATGCAACTGTAGGGCACTAAGATGTGGGGATGTAGGGGACTAATTCTTGCAAACTAGGTTTATTTCTTTTTTCTCTTTTATTACTTCTTTTTATTATCTGTTCTTTGAATAATTGTAAGGCTTTAATGTATCATGCACGCGACGGGCGGATGATATGCACGAGTTAATAAATGCCACGGTATTTTAACAGGGGCTCAGCCAGCAAAATGCGGCTGTCTGGCTTTCCGCTTCAGATGTCACACGTACGCCTCCTAGGATTCATTGTGTAAAAAGTCATTGGCATTTATGGTTTTGTTAAGAAAAATATTTTCATTCACAATACATTATCCCGAAAATTCTTGTTAACACAACTTTAATAAATTGAGGAGTTAGAGCCTTCCGTAGCAATGAATGAGGTTGTAATAAGTTGTGGAAATGCCTTCGGTCCTTTACTACTTGATAAGACGGCGCTAATATTTCCCATAAAATTGCCTGCCCACCAATGCATTGGCGGTAGTTAGTGCTGCCGACACTAAACCACCCTCGGAGGGGAGTCTAGGACTAGATACAAAGGGCCGTAGCGAGGTGTAATATAAAATACAATATGGTACTGTTCCTTTATATTAAGAGATCCTGCTGAGACTGCATCTTGCCAGCAGCGCACTTGTGTAGTTTATTACCGCCGACTTCAAAACTTTCCGACGTGAAGCCTAGAGGCTGCCAATAATTTTTAAGGGGCCTCTTCATCCGAAGTGGCTGGATAATTTCTACTTAGGATGTAGTTTTTTTAATGCGCTGATATTCTTGAAACTTTCGGCAGAAAACCCCGAATCACTGTACGGCTAGGTGTTTCTGCGTGATGACCTCAGAATTTTCGTCGCCCGCGGCAGGACACTGAAATAATCCAGCCACACTGCTATCGTGAAATGGTGTTCTTTTACACAGCCATTGGAATGATTGTTTCTGAGTGTATACAACGTTGTCAAAAAGTGGAGAATCTATTGTAAATAATCGCCCCCTTGCTCAGTTGTCTTGCCCCTACGGGAAGTAAAAAAATGGTAATTAACAGTTTTTTCCTTTGGCGAATACTTCTTAGAGGGCGAATATTTGTGGTGTACATTGATTTAAATATGCACCACTTTGATTCATCATCCTTACAAACCTGAGCTTCTAGAACCCGAAGACCGGTATCCCTCAATTTTTAGCGCGCATTTGTACAAGAGAAGAACTAACCTTTCTATTACAAGGGAAGGCTCAGGGGAGATTTTGAGACAAGAATCTTTGGGATGGGTATTGTGTTCTGTATGGGTTAGGAGACAACGTGCGAGATGTGTGGCCACCACGCGGCGGGTATGCACATTGAGGTTTTTTCATGCCCAATTACGCCTAAGATAGAACGCGATAAAATGGAATAGAATTGAGCCGACGAAGAACAATGTCTACCTCTCCCTACACGCTTTTTGTGTATGACATTTTACTTATATGCATGCAGTTAGTAGCCGCCAACTGTTCAGAAATGCAGCGGTAGTTTTCTGAACCCTTTGCGATAGATTTTGTGGTTTTATGAATCTGGTCCGTGCTTGAAGGGCAGCCTACATTGCGAAGACCGTCGTCATGTTCTCATCGAATTCTCTGTAAGGATACAAGATTCCAAAATTGTATTCGAGGTATAACTAAGTCAATAACGCGTGTCATAAAACCAGAAATCATGGCTCCGATTGAAAAAAAGTAAATGATATTTTTCTGGGACACGTCTGAACCGTATCAAAAAGCAAATATGGCAATAGCATGTGCGTGGGCAGGGGGTTGAAAAGGGGCAGTTGCCCCACATTCCCGGAGCCACCCAAGCACTTGCACCTTGCCCCATGCCATCTCCTCCTTCTTGCGCGAAACAGTGGATTGCCCCCATCAAATAAAACCCTGGTTACGCCGAAGGGCACTACTGCTACCGGCTTTAAAGGGAAGTCTTCTGTGGGGCACCACCACAGGCATTCCCCGGGAAAATGATCCAATGATACGTAAAAAGATCGCCACACCAACCCAGAAAGCAGTTGTCTATTCCCGGAAGAGTCACAAACATATTCTTTGATATGTACCGTTTTGTGATAAAACAAGAAGTTTTATCACGGCGGCACGGCAGCACAGCACACTTGAGGACAGGGTTTTTTTTATGCCAAGGATTTCAGCCTGTGTTCCGCTTGCCGCGGGAAACCCGGTGGCAGTGTTATGCGGCCCACGGAAATATGTCCGAACACCCACTGACCTTGTCACTTCCTTCTTGAAGTCCGACATGGCAGTTTTGACTTTGAATGGGGTAGACAAAGCCAAATAAAACTCCCTTCCAGTTGGCAGTGTCGCATTGTTGCGCACTTAGCCAGATGATTCGCCATTTGTTTTTTTTTTCTGGCCGCCCACCCGAATATCTGCCGGGCGTTACCGTCCAACACTCCAGCGTCACCGTCATAAGCGTACCATTCTTTGCCTCGAAAATACAAAAATATCATGAAACACTACCGCCTCCAACGCCGCATCTTGGCTCACGCCGCACGACAAGTTGACTAAGACGCCACTACCTACCGCTGCCTTCAAACGAACACATACCCTCACCGCACCATCTTTAACTCCATCCACCCAAACTCCTACACCTCCACATTCAAGTACTGTCCCCAATGCTGCACACTCTGCCATCGGAACAGGGCGTACTCCAACACACCATCCCTCCTACCCGTTCCCTCCGCCAACCATGAGCAGTGGGAAGGCATGCTGGCTAGCCCGGATCCTGGCGGTCAGCTTTTGGCCCGCCTGGCAGCCACCGCCCAGAGACTTCTGGTCTGAGAAGATCCCCATTGCCATGGCTTCACAACTAATATAAAAATCAGGCTTATTCCTCGTCCTCTTAAAAGCCCCCCACTAAACCCCGATTTGCCCTCGGGCCTTCGCGGTGTCGGCTTCGTGCAACTGAGACCGCCTCCTTAAAAGTAGGCGACGGAACTCTGCTTTGAACCACAGACCCGTGCACGGGTCGCTTATTTTTATTTGTCACCTTCGTGAAGAAATTGTAAGGGAAGATGTTTATGAAAGAAGATTGAATATATGTTTAGGGTGTTTATAGAGAAACTGTTTTAGTGCTTATCAAGTAAACATCCCAAGAAACGAAAAATGCACTTTGCCAATAGATTTGCTTTACATGAACCCTGTGCAGTTTGGACACTAATTTGGTCACCATGCCGATTACTTAACGTAGTTTACCGGCATAGCAAGTGCCACAATGCAGTACGAAATTCAAAAATGAGTGGTTTATGATAAAAGATACATGTGCTCGTACCTATGTCTACGAGGTGTCCCTTATATTCAGTAGAATAACTGCGCCAAAATACCTTTGACTGATAGACAACGACCGCACAAATTATGGTAGAGCGGTGATTTGCCTCTTCACGAGCTTTTTGTTTAGATGTTGAGAGTGCACGTAGCAATTAAGCACTTATATACTTTTGCATCCAGTGTTTCGCGGAACCAATACTACAGGGACACCTCCAAGCTTCAGTGTGCAACGTTGCAAACCCGTCCTGGCCGCTTTTGTGCGAGGGGCAATTTTTTTAACAGAACAATTTTGACCTCACGGCATGGCGCGATGATCAAGTGCCAAAGCTAGAACACTTATGTTTCCAGAATCATGGCAATAAAAAGTGTTTGCCTAGACTAACGACAAAATTTGTGGGGAGTACGGGCTGGTGCGTTTTTTAATTTTTACTGATTGCTTCGTGCACCATTATCAGCCCTCAAAGGGCGTTGAAGAGCTGAAAGAACATTGTCCACATTCACTCTTAATTTTGGCCGGTCTGCAAGGAATTCCGGTGGTGATTTTTTAAGAAGATGTATGCAAAAATATCGTTTTTACTTATAGCAAACCCGTTTCCCGTTTGTAACCACGATGGAGAATATTTCGCTGGTTAGCCGCCCACGAAATCGTAACTCTAATATGCCTCTTAAGGCGCACGAGCTTGTTGTATTAAGAACGTGTAAGCGCTGTCCAACCCAGGCGTTTTTAGAAAGACTGCGGGGAACCCACTTGCAAGGACACCCAGTGACGAGGGCCGGTAGCTCTTTGTGTCGTTGGTCACCTTGTTTGTAGGCCGTGCTTCTTCCGCTATTGGATAGTACGCACCCAAGTGCAGAGTTTCACTGACATATATGTAATTTAATTACATTCAACAAAATGCTTATAAGTGTGCTGTTTTATCTGAGTTTTCACTATTGCTAAAAAGTCACGTTTATGACAGAAATCTGCAGATGGTGAATTGTTCATGCAGTACTGACAAATAGCTGTAGTAACAGGCACAGCATGCTGTTTGGTAACGACTAGGGACGTTCACTTTATGATGTCCTTAATTATTACAAAGAATCTCTACATTATTTATTCAATGAGAGGCCGGTCGTATCTCGCTTCTTTAAAAAATAATCAGCGTTCACTCAGTAAGGTTTTGGTCGGTTGGGAAGAGGGTGTGGGTTTGTCCAACCCCATTCAGACCTGCGACGCAGCAGAGGGTGCTAAGAATCACTGGATCCGGACAGGGCGCCAATGGAATCTGAACCTGGCAACGTTTAACGCGCGAACCTTATCTAGCGAAGCAAGTCTCGAGGTGTTGTTCGAGGAATTAGAGGGCATTAAATGGGATGTAATAGGGCTTAGCGAGGTTAGGAGGACAGGCGAAGCCCGTACGGTGCTGAGAAATGGACACGTCCTATGTTACCTGGGTCTAGAGGACAGAAGAGAGCTGGGGGTGGGATTTCTAGTCAATAAAAGCATAGCTGGCAACATAGACGATTACTATAGCATTAACGAAAGGGCAGCAGGTCTTGTAATTAGGCTCAATAAGAGGTACAAGCTCAAGGTGGTGCAGGGCTACGCGCCCACATCCAGCCACGACGACCAAGTAGTGGAACGCTTCTATGAAGATGTGGAATCGGCAATGGCTAAAGTAAAAACCCAGTATACCGTAGTTATGGGTGACTTCAATGCTAAAGTGGGCAAGAATCAGGCTGGAGACAAGGCAGTTGGGAACTATGGTCTGGGCTGTAGAAATAGCAGGGGGGACCTACTAGTTGAGTTTGCAGAACGGAATAACCTACGCATAATGAACACCTTCTTCTGTAAACGGGAGAGTCGGAAGTGGACCTGGAGGAGCCCGAATGGGCAGCACAAAAATGAAATAGACTTCATATTATGCGATAACCCTGGCGTCGTGCAGGATGTGGAAGTGCTCGGAAGGGTAAGGTGTAGTGACCACCGCATGGTAAGATCTCGAATTAGGCTAGATTTGAGGAGGGACCGCAACAAGCTAGTACGAAAGAAGCCGATAAATGAGCTAACAGTAAGACGTAAAATAGAAGAATTCAGGATCGCGCTGCAGAACCGATATTCCGCCCTTAACGAGGAAGCCGAGCTTACGACACAGGAAGCCAGCGACAACCTTACACGCATTATAACGGAGTGTGCAGTAGAAGTAGGGGGCACTATGGCTAGACAGGATACTGGTAAGCTTTCACAGAAGACGAAAGACCTAATCAGGAAACGGCAAACCATGAGAATCTCTACCGCAGCTGACAGAATAGAACTAGCCGAGCTCTCGAAGTTAATCAATAAGCGTAAGACAGCTGACATACGGAAGCATAATATGGAGAGGATCGAATACGCTGTAAAAAACGGAGGTAGCCTGAAAGCAGTGAAGAGACGTCTTGGCGTGGGGAAAAATCAGATGTATGCACTTAAGGATAAGCAAGGCAATGTCATCACAAATAGGGATAAAATAGTCACAGTGGCCGAGGAGTTCTATAGGGACCTATGCAGTAGCCGGGACATACAGGATCATGCCGAACGAGACAGTAGTTCAGAGGAGATAGACATCCCACCCGTAACGACCGAAGAAGTAAGGAAGGCTTTGAAAGAAATGAAAGGGGACAAAGCACGTGGTGAGGATCAGATAACAGGAGATCTCTTGAAGGATGGCGGAGAAATTGTACTTGAAAAATGGCTCTGGTCTGTGCTAGTTGGCACATCTTCGGTGGGAATCAGCTTGAATACAACGAACACAAAAGAAAGAGGGAGTAACACGACACACACTGCCAGTTGATAGTCAGCAGTGTGTCGTGTTACTCCCTCTTTCTTTTGTGTTCGTTGTATTCAAGCTGATTCCCACCGAAGATGTACTTGAAAAATTGGCAAACCTGTATACGCAATGCCTAATGACCGCAATGGTACCGGAATCTTGGAAGAACGCGAACATCATCCTAATCCATAAGAAAGGCGACATGAAGGACTTGAAAAATTATAGGCCGATCAGCTTACTGTCAGTCGTCTACAAGGTATTTACCAAGGTAATCGCTAACCGAATCTCTGCAACCTTAGATTTCAGTCAACCTAAAGAACAAGCAGGGTTCCGTAAAGGTTATTCAACAATGGACCATATTCACTCGATCAATCAGGTGATAGAAAAGTGCGCTGAGTATACTGAACCCCTATATATAGCCTTCATAGATTATGAGAAAGCATTTGACTCGGTCCAAACCCTAGCAGTCCTTCAGGCATTACGGAACCAGCGGGTAGATGAGCATTATGTAAGAATACTAGAGGATATCTACAATGGGTCTACAGCTACCATCATCATCCATAGGGAGAGCAGTAAAATACCTGTAAGGAAGGGTGTTAGACAAGGAGACACAATATCTCCAATGTTATTCACAGCATGCTTAGAAGAAGTATTCAGAACGTTGGATTGGGAACAGGTGGGAGTAAGGGTTAATGGAGAATACCTCAGTAACCTCAGATTTGCTGATGACGTTGCCTTGCTAAGTAACTCGGGGGACGAATTGCAAAGCATGCTTTCCGCACTGGACGAACAGAGTAGAACCGTAGGCCTGAAAATTAATATGCAGAAAACTAAAGTAATGATCAATAACCTCGGGACAGCAAAGCAGTTTGAGATAGGTGGCGAGACAGTGGAAGTGGTAAGCGAATATATCTACTTCGCTTTTTTTTTTAACTTTGTTTGAACTATGTACCAACTAGCTCAGCAACAAGTTTTATTAAGAATATATCTACTTAGGCCAAGTTGTGACCCCAGATCCCAACCATGAGCAAGAGATAATTAGAAGGATCAGAATGGGGTGGGGTGCATATGGCAGACATTCTCAGATAATGAATAGCAGCCTAGCATTGTCACTGAAGAAGAAAGTGTATGACAGCTGCATCTTACCGGTACTCACCTACGGGGCAGAAACTTGGAGGCTCACTAAGAGGGTTCAACTTAAATTGAGAACGACTCAGCGGGCAATGGAGCGGAAAATGATAGGTGTAACATTAAGGGACAAGAAAAGAGCGGAGTGGGTCAGGGAGCAAACTGGTGTTAAAGACATATTAGTAGAAATTAAGAAGAAGAAATGGACGTGGGCAGGGCATGTAATGCGAAGGCAAGATAACCGCTGGTCATTAAGGGTTACAGAGTGGATCCCTAGAGAAGGCAAGCGTTGCAGGGGGCGGCAGAAAGTTAGATGGGCAGATGAGATCAAGAAGTTTGCGGGAATAAATTGGTCACAGTTGGCACAGGACCGAGATAATTGGAGAATAATGGGAGAGGCCTTTGCCCTGCAGTGGGCGTAGATAGGCTGGTGATGATGATGATGATGATTCAAAATCAAAACTGCGACGTCGGGCTACAAATTGGAATTGGCAAAGGGAGGGTGGGTTCCGACGTCGTGCGGCGGGCCGTTCAACACTGCTCCCATGGCGCCACCTGGCCAGCGCGCTGCCGCTTACGTACGCCTGGTTTAAACAATCTCTAGCCCTCAAGTGTGATGCGCGGCCGGGCAAACACTTCTCGTTTTATCATAAAAGCGTGCATATCGAAGCAGATGTTTGACATCAACGCTGTGTAAAAGTGCAGCGAAAACTAGTAACGAATGCCACTTTTTGTGCAGCGATTTCTTCGTCATGTAGAAATTTTTGTTTTTCAAATGTGATTTTAGTCATCGGATAATAACCTACACGAATGTTACAATATTTATACGGGTCAATGAACGTCCATTCTGTGCAACGTAAACCAATTACATTGCAGGAAGAATGGTTTCCCTAAACTGCCACAATCAAAAATGTGCAACAAATGGCTAAGTTCTTGTTAGCTTTCAGCGTAATTGGCCCTCGACTGCGCTAAACAGCCGCGCGCGAAGGGGAACCTGAAATCAACTCTCTACAACTAGGGTGTATGGCGGAGATGTACGACATATTGTGAGGCCGTAGATAGAAGGTGACGGGACCGTTGCTTTCGCAGCTCCTTTATTCCGATGCGTCAGGCGGGGACGAACCAAGATCGCGACAAAGCGTCCCTGCTGATGATGATTAGCCAAAGACGAGGTTGTGCCGGTGATGATGAGTATGTACAGCAGATGATGCGGTAGCCGCAAGCTACTGGTGATGATGATTAATACCAATGGGGACAAATATCTCCTAGCAGGCAGCAAGACACAAACTCAGCTCTCACTATTATCCCCCTCGTTGAAAGAAGCGGCCGCCTGGCCGCGTTTCAGAGTTCGTTGCGGCGGTTAAAAACCTTGAGCCGGGAAACGTGAACTATCTCGGTGCCACGATGGCGGCGGTCGGAACTTGGGCAAACCGGTGTGACGCGAAAGTTTACAGGAGAGGTCGCCTCGAGAACCTTGTACGGACCAAGGAAACGGGGCAAGAACTTCTCGCATAGGCCCGGAACACGAATAGGCGTCCACACCAAGACTTCATCACCGGGTCGGAATTGAGGAGAGCGATGCACAGCGTCGTAGCGTTGCTTTCGATCCTGTTGGCTCGCTTCAGTGCGCATGCGGGCAAGTTGGCGGCAGTGTTCAACGCGAGCAACAAACTGTTCAGGAGACGTCGCAGAAGGTGACACGGGAGCCGCGAAGAAGCAGGTATCCAGAGTGTGCGAAGGGTGACGGCCGTATACAAGGTAGTACGGGGAGTATCCGGTTGTGGTCTGAATTGCGGTATTGTACGCATAGGTAACAGGAGGTAAGATGGCGTCCCAGTTGCGATGGTCAGGTTGAATATACATAGAGATCATATCAGAGAGAGTTCGATGGAAGGGTTCTGTGAGGCCGTTTGTTTGGGGATGATAGCTGGACGTCATCTTGTGGCAGGTGTTCGAAGCTCGAAGCAAGTCGGCGAGAATTTGAGACAAAAATGTCTTGCCTCGATCGCTTAGCAAAACGCGGGGCGCTCCATGGCGTAGCAAAATGTTGTTTAAGAAGTGAGCGATCTCGGTGGCCCTAGCTGAAGGAAGTGGAGCGGTTTCGGCGTAGCGAGTCAGGTGGTCCACTGCCGTAACTATCCAGCGATGACCGGCCGCTGTCGGAGGCAAGGGACCGTAAAGGTCAATACCGACCACTTCAAACGGGCTTGCTGGACACGGAAGGGGCTGGAGTAGACCGGCAGGGGGTGACGTGGTGCGTTTCCGGTGCTGACAAGGCGCACAAGAGGCGACGTATTTGGCGACACTCGTACAAAGCCCTGGCCAAAAGAAGCGCCCTCGGACACGGTCGTAGGTCTTCTGGAATCCGAGGTGGCCTGCAGTTGGGTCGTTGTGCAACGCTTCCAAAATGCGTGGACGGAGGGAACGGGGCACAACCGGAACCCATCTGGCTCCATCGGTGTGGTGGTTGATGCGGTACAGTGCGCCATCAAGAAGCTGGAACTGGTGCAGCTGACGACGTAGGCGGCTATTCGGTGGTTGTGTGGAGCCGGTGAGCCGATCGATTATTGTCCGACAATAACTGTCAGCGTGTTGAAGGGCAACCAAGTCGGGGATATCGTTAATAGCAATATCGATGGGTGCAATGGGCAAAGGCGGCACATTAGAATGTCGGGCAACGTCATCTGAAGACTTCACCAGCGGACACCGGGAAAGCGCGTCCGCGTCGAGATGCTTGCGACCAGACTTATAGATCACCGTGAAGTCATATTCTTGCAAGCGGAGAATCCAGCGCCCGAGTCGTCCTGACAGATTTTTCAAAGAAGACAGCCAACACAGGGCATGGTGATCTGTAACGACTGTGAAATGTCGGCCGTAAAGGTATGGACGGAACTTTTGAACAGACCACACAACAGCCAGACATTCTTGCTCTGTGATGGGGTAATTTTTTTCTGCGGACGTCAGAGAGCGGCTTGCGTAGGCAACCACTCGTTCACGCGAGTGAGCATCGCGCTGTAGCAAGACGGCGCCAATTCCATGCCCGCTAGCGTCAGTATGAAGAAGAACTGGCTTCGTGTCATCGAAGTGGCGAAGCACAGGCCCGGAAGTAAGTGCTTGCTTTAGGTTTTGAAAAGCCTCCTCGCAGTCGTCACCCCAGACAAAGGGGTTACCGGAATGCAGCAGCTGATTGAGGGGCGAGGCCAGGGTGGCGAAATTGCGAACGAAACGACGGAAATATGATGCCAAGCCAAGGAAACTGCGAAGGGATTTTTGTTCTTGAGGTCGAGGGAAATTAGCCACAGCGGAAATTTTGTCTGGGTCGGGCCGTATACCATCTTTGCTGACAATGTGACCGAGAACTTTGATGGATCTGCGGGCGAAGTGGCACTTCTTGGTGTTCAAAGTCAGGCCGGCTTTGGCCAGATTGGTCAGAACTTCATCGAGACGCCGGAGATGTTCAGGAAAATTCGACGAGAAAATAACAATGTCATCCAGGTAACACAAGCACGTCTTCCACAAGCAAGGCCACGAAGGACTGTGTCTATCATGCGTGCAAACGTGGTTGGGGCGTTGCATAAACCAAACGGCATTACGATAAACTCGTATAAGCCGTCTGGAGTAGCAAACGCTGTCTTTTCTTTGTCAGGCTCGTGCATGGGTATCTGCCAATAACCAGATCGCAGGTCTAAGCTGGAGAAAAATTCCGCCCCCTGCAGACAGTCGAGCGCGTCATCTATACGTGGCATTGGATAAATATCCTTCTTGGTGATCTTATTCAAGGCTCGATAGTCCACGCAAAACCGCACGGAACCATCCTTCTTGCGGACTAAAACCACGGGGGAAGACCATGGGCTGGAAGACGGCCGAATGATGTCTCGTTCTAGCATGTCCGCTGCATTTTCTTCGATGACTTTTCGTTCGGACGATGACACACGGTATGGGCGACGGCGGACGATGTGGGTCCCATCCGTCTCGATCCGATGCGCTGTCACAGACGTCTGCCCCAGCTTGCTAGAAAGGCAGTCAAATGTGTCCCTGTGTTTATCCAGGAGTTGAAGTAGCTGGCTTGTTTCGCTTTCTGAGAGGTCTTTGCTGATGGTAGCCTTAAGTGTGGACATATTTGGCTCAGATTTTGCAGGCGTCGGAACGGAAGAGACGGAGCACAGGGGAACTAATGAGAGCGTATCGTCAGGCAGAACAGAAGCGATAGTAGCACCCGCGGGGGGCAATATGGATTCGGATGTGGCGTTTGTAGCCAGAAGCTGTGCTGATCCATGTGAGAAGCGGACGAGGCATGTCGGGATGACGACACCTTTGGGCAGAAAACGTGGAGAGGGAGCTATAAGCACGTCTCCGTCACTGATTCGGTTTGAGCAGAGGGAAAGCACCGTCTCGCGGCGGGGGTTTAAAACACAATCTTCACTCGCTGTGACGTGCAGCTGTGGTACTTCAGAAATGCCGCTGAGCTGCTCTGTATCCGTGAGTTGAATTTCAGGGTGATCACATGAAATGACGGCGGATGCGGATGAGAGAAAATCCCAACCCAGAATAAGATGATGAGCACAGGGGGACAACACCCCACACTGAACATGACGCCGAAGAGAACCAACAACAATCCGCACTGTGCATTGTCCGGATGGCTTAATCACACTGCTATTCGCTCCATGTAGAAAAGGTCCCGTGTAGGGTGTTTGCACCTTGCGTAGACGAGCACACAATTCCGCACTTATCACTGAAACGCTCGCACCAGTGTCAATAAGGGCATCGACGCAAACACCTTCAACCAAAACAGACAGCAAGTTCGACGGACGCTCTGGAGGACTTGTAAGCTTCGCAGGAGATGCAGTTTTCCCTCCCAGAACTGCATTAACTAGTTTTCCTGGTGGCGGTTAGACGCAGGACGAAGAGGGGAAACTGAACGGCGACCTGGTGAAGGCGAGCGGGGTCGTTGCGCACGGGAGCTGCGAGGGACGTCGTCAGCCTGAGGCGGAGACGGGGAGCGGCGTGGAGGCGACGGGTACGCACGCCGCCGGTAGCCGTAGTAGTCCGGGGGTACGCTCTCGCGCTCATAGGCAGCATAACCACGTCGTTCATCCCGTTGGCGGCGTCGACAAAAGCGGGAGGTGTGACCTCGAATGCCGCAATAGTAGCACACGGGCCGGTTGGAGAAGGCATCCTGGCTTGGTGGAAAGTACGGCTTTGAGCTCGGCGCGTGGGGTATGGCCGCAACATAGCCAGACGAAGGGTGGCTCATGATCGGGGACAACGGCAGAGGTATCCGGCCAGCGACATCCGAGTAGGACGGTGTTGATGGGGCAACTGAATGGACAGGCGGCACTAGCACAGGCATAGCCGCAAGCTCCTCTTTAACCATCTCGCGAAGGCCAGGAGCCGTAGCGGCTTGGCGAACACCGTGCGGAAAATGAGATGTGTTGCCGTACACTTCTTCGCGAACTATAGCTCGAATCATCGCACGAAGGTCTTCGTTCCCAAGATGAGGAGTAGGCGCCGTGTCCCGTGGGAGGCGGATGGATTGAAGTTCGTCGATACGCTGACAGGAGGATCTTACGTCTGCTACGGTGGAAAGGTTCTGCAGGACAAGTGCGTTGAAAGCGAACTCGCCGATCCCTTTGAGAATGTGACGAACACGGTCAGACTCCGGCATATCTTTGTCGACGCGGCGACACAGCGCTATAACATCCTCGATGTATGAGGTGTATGTCTCATTACCTTGCTGTACGCGGACCTCCAGCTCTCTCCTCGCGTTGTCACTCCGCGCTTTAGGGGAGCCAAAACTCTTTTGCACCTCCGTGGTGAAGCCAGCCCAGTCGGTAAATTCATGTTTGTGGTTTAAATACCACGTCTCGGCAATCTTCTTCAGAGAGAAGCCAACGTTGAACAATTTGAGGCGATCATCCCACCTATTGAACTCGCTGACGCGTGTGAAGCTGTCCAGCCACTCCTCCACGTCTTCGCCCCGAAGACCAGTGAACTCGGGCGGGTCGCGCTGGGGAGTGGTGACGATGCATTGCAGAGGCGCAGAGGCTGCGCTACTCGGAGTGTCTTGCGACATGGACATTGGTCTTGAGGGCCAGCGGCGACCTGAACGGAGCTCCAGGGGTGTCGAAGGAGAGGTACAGCTCGGGATCGAGTTGCAACTCCACCACTTGTGAGGCCGTAGATAGAAGGTGACAGGACCGTTGCTTTCGCAGCTCCTTTATTCCGATGCGTCAGGCGGGGACGAACCAAGATCGCGACCCAGCGTCCCTGCTGATGATGATTAGCCGAAGACGAGGTTGTGCCGGTGATGATGAGTATGTACAGCAGATGATGCGGTAGCTGCAAGCTACTGGTGATGATGATTAATACCAATGGGGACAAATATCTCCTAGCAGGCAGCAAGACACAAACTCAGCTCACACTATCTAGTTTTCCTGGCGAATGGATATATGGAATAGAGAATATGATATCGTTTGTCACTTGCTGTGAATCTTGAATTTTGCTTTCAGCAAAAACATTTATTGTTATACTGCGGAGCTTGAACTCAGTTTCTTTGCGTGTTAATTGTAGCCGAATACTTAAAAATGATTTTGACGTTGTTAAACTACCTTTATAGTGGTAATAGGGCTCAAAAACAAGAAAACACAAATATGGATTTGCCATACCAAACCGCTTCTGGATCATAGTGTGGTTTCTTGGGGGCGACATGACGTGCTCATCGGCGTAGCCCCCACGCTAAATTTACGCACGAGAGCAACAAAGGTCTCCGCATCCACAGAAGGCCAGGGATTTTCGGCGATTGGCGGTGAATGCGACCACGGGCGGCGTGGCGGAGCGCGTCTCCGTGACGTCGGCTTAGGTACTCCTCATTTGTCGTCTGCTTCGCGGGGCTCGCTCTTCCCGCTGTTTCTTTGCGCTCGGTTGAATTTTGATGCTTGTCCGCACCAGATTTTGCGTATGTGGAGCTTTTTATCGTAATAAAGGACTTCAGATCGCATACACAACCTCAAGGCGTGATTTGAAGTAATGATTTTGATACCACTCCGGAAGAAACATTGCCGGCGTCGCGCCATTCCAGCGAAGCCGCTCCTGTGCGGAGCGCGAAGAGTCAGAGCTACGTGTCAGCTTCTGTATTCAGTAATCTTTCGAACAAAGGGAACAGCCATAGTGCAAGAACCGACCCTAACAAATTACAAGCCTTCGGGGGTGTCGGCTTTGCCAGAAGGCACAGCAATTCCCGGTAAAACCGTTTTCGCAACCTTGCCGAACGCTCGAATGTATTCTATCACATCATTTTACGTTGTCATGGCGTGAAAGTATGCCGACCAGCGCTATGGGGCGCACAAAATGTAGGTGTTAGTTTCAAATACCCTACTGTCCGTATAGGCGCGTGTTAGTTTGAAACCAGCTAGCTTCTAACCAGTATGGAGGTTTATTGAGCAAAACGAGCTACGTGCATGTAAAAAAATGTTGTAACATTGTTCGTTCAGACCTGGAGGGATATTTCGGTACATTTCCTACAGCCATATCTTCCAAATATTCCGATATTCGTTACAGTAAACCCGCATTGAATACTAGGGTGAGGAGGAGGAGAAAACGTTAACAGTAAAATCGAGCTGGTTAGTGGGCGGCCTTCTCAGTCGAGGATAGTAGAGAGTAGGAATAATTTTGTTCAATTCATAAAATGTCATTCCAAGTAAGCCAGGATGTGTTCTTTACATCTTAAGGGGTTGGAAAACAATTTGTTTTGATTCTTGTTATACCGAAAACCGGCGCGTATACCATTTATTGCGCTCGTTAGCCGGTATATCAATCCTTCAACACCGTAACCATGCTATATAACTGTTCGGGTTGAGACTCAGTTCGTTACGATAACGATGGTTACGATAGAAATACGTTGCACAAAAGCCGCCTTCGAGTACTCTGGACAGTGTTATTTGCGCCGTTTCCCGGTGGTGTAGCCCAAACCTCATTGTAGTTGCATGTGAACAAACAACGCACGCTGCGGATGTGCACCTTCTTGTACGCAGCCGTAATGAAAGCGGATTTCTGAAGGAGGGACTGCATGCCTTACAACCAGAAGAAAATATCCACGCGAACTTTGTGAGCCTCCTCATTATCCCCAAACGTCCTAATAGGACGTTTCTGCCCTCACCACATACCGAGACATCACACAATACTACCGCCCCACCCGCAGAACACTACCCCCACCCAACGCCGAAATTACGATAGAGGAAGCATAGATGTGGCGCACTCTACAAACCCACCCCTTGCCCCATCGCACGCAATTACAGCACTCCCACCCACACCTCTTCCTCTCCGCAGAGTGTCCGAGATGCCGCAACCACGACACGCTATACCACTCCTTATGCGAGTGCCCAGCGGACCCCTACCCCCCTTCCCTACCCCCACACACTGGGAGCAGGCATTTGGTAGCTCTTGCCTCGTAGATCAACGTACCCTGATGCAACGGGCACTACAGGTCGCTTCGGCCGTTTGGGCTGAGGTCACCCCCCCCCCCCCAACATTAACCCGGTGTCTCACCAATGAAGTGTTTCTCTCTCTCTGTGACGGAGCACAACAATAATACGTTGGGCACACCAGAAAACGTTCATCTGATACAAGTAAAAAACACCGAAAGAAACAGAAGGCCGCCGTTTTCTTTCCTGCTGTGCAATGCGCGCCTGGTGCGTATCAATAGACTGTTGAGTCTTCATAAGAGCATCTAAAAATACTGTAAGGAAGCCTACGCACTTTGAACATTTATCAAGGAGCTCTGAGCACTCAACCTCGCAATTAAGATAGAAAGGATTAGTTACACACGATCATCTGATCGACGCTCTCAAGAAAGTCGGTCTCTCTCTCCTAGTTTGTTGCAAACTTGTGCGGGATACAGTTTGAAATTATTCAGGGGTGTCAGAGGCTGGCAAAATAACTGAATTACTGGAAATAAGTTTTTAAATAGGCATGAAAGATACAAATAAAAAAGCGAGCGATTTCTAGAACAGGCACTGCTGCCTCTGACAAGCTGGCGACAGCGGCGCGAGTGCAGCAGCGGTGCGAGTGTAGCAGAGGACACCGGCGCGAGTCCCTAAGCTGACGTCAGAGCCAGGGGGCGCCACTCAAACATCTCACCGCCAATACAAGGCAATAGTTGACACAAGTTCCGAAGCACAGCCATTTATTCCTGACCTCTAAAAGCATGCTAGCACAAAGCTCGGCACCGTTTCCGAATACCGCCATCCGGAAATTATTGTCAACGAGATCCTCTGACGACGCAGGACAACAGTCCCCACCTGACATACGCGTTCCGCAGCGGCCACGCTGTTTGTTTAGTTCCGGAGATCACCCATCAAGATCGCACCTCCGATTCCGGTGTTTGGTATCCCGCTTGCCTAAATTTGCGGTGGTATCCCGTGGGGCAGTGCGGCCATCTCTCGGGGCACATATGAGCTAGCGGCGTGCCCGACAGGTTTTCGGCGCATGGCGACTCTCCTGAATTGCGCACTGGCTTAGGTTGGCGGGTATAGCGATTCCAAGACTCCTTCCCCCTAAAGACGAGAGGCCACTTCAACTGAAAAGATCCCACACAACAAAACACTCATCACAACGCCTCAAGTCAATAAACCCTCCACCCATCCAACGGAGCCCCATTCCAATCTACACCGATGCTACCAACCAATGCTGCCACAAATCGGAAACACTTTGCAATGGTTGAAGTATATCGCAGTAAGGCAGCACAGCAGTAGGTTTGCAAACCCGAATGTAGCCTGTAGCAAGAGCCGACGAACGCCGGGGTCTCGTCATGATGCAACACCGGGTCTAATGTCTAGGCGGTTTCAGGGAGGGTCACGTCCGCTGCGGTGGCCCATTAGCTCGCACCGTTTGCGTAGGCGCCTGATCGCGCCGCATACGGGGATCTGTGGCTGCTTTGACCGCAAGTCGTTCCGAATGCTGCGTTGCCGGAAGGCTGGTGGCCCGGTGAGCCGGAGTAACATCTTGCCGTAGCTGCAGGGTCGTCGCTCGGCCCCGCCAGTGGTTCAGCAGGACATCCTTGCCATCCATGGCGGTGGTGACAGACCTGGGTCCGGTGGGTATCTGTTTGCTCGGCGTGTTCGTCTCATCATCTGGTGCGAACGATTCCCATACTTGAAGTGAGCAGCAGCCAGTCTCCGCGATCTCTGTGGCTGGCCGCAAACCTTATCAGCGATCTCGCCGAGTCGTGTGACAATGACGCGTGCTGGGAGTTCTCCTGCGTGCACCTTCTTCGCTCGCTAAAGAAAGAGTCCGGCAACTCAGCTCCAGCAGCAAATACTTTCTGGAGGCAGCGCACCAGACTATTACTGGATGTAGGCTTCGAAAAACACATCCCAGTAAATTCTGCCTGGTGCATTGCACGGCAAAGCTGCGTCCGCATATTTGAACGTTTTCGCAGTAACACATGCTGCCACAAAAGAAACTTCAACCGCAACAGAAACGGTGTACCGCCACATTAACGGTACAGGTCACCTAAAAGTCAGCGTCCTACAAACACTGGCGAGCCTAACGACCGAAAAGCACCCGGCTGAGCCACGGGAAGCTCTTACTGCCTAAACGCTATCGCGAGCGGAGTCTTTACGGCATCGATACGTACACACCTGCAAAACGGAAAGACAACGATCTCATTGCTCGCACTCCCTGTGAAGCCAAGAAGACTGCCCTTCAGCGTCAACCTCGCTTCTTTTCAGGCGTCCAATTGGTAATCACTCCGCTTAGAACTCGACGTGCAGTAGCAGCGGTCTTACAGTGCATATTTGCGAACTCCCAAACCGCACCGTCGTTGGGGAGAGTCCGCCGCACCCTCCCAATTATGAGACAATACAAACTGCGCCTCTCGTAAACTAGCCTTAAGTGCGGCTGCCTCGGAGAAGACACAATGTCTATTTTTCGGACGCGCCATCCCGCACGAGTATGAATGTTTATGACTTCGCCGTCACGGCTTTATCAGGAACCGTAAACTGCCCGCCTGAAAAAAAATTTGCCAGGTATTTTGTTCGAGAAATCATCCACACCAAGCGCAGAGGGCTGCGTCCGCAGCAGCACATACACCGCCGAGTGGTTAGCCTGACCTGTGTGAGGTCGATGTAGCTGACGCAGTGAGCATCAGGATCTCCCATGTTCACAAAACAAATTCGGGGGCAACATCAGAACCAAAAGTTCGACATTATTGTTGAATTCACCAAAAAAGCCATACCGACGAACGGGGGGGATGTGAAATAAAGCGGGAAGTATTGTGGGCGCGTACGACTACCCTATATTTAGACACATTAACCACGTGAGCCGCCACATCCACAGAAGCCCAGTTACCTTCGCCGACAGATAACAAAATAGACAGTGCTGCGGAAGTACAGGCGGTAATTTCGAATCTCCCAACGTATGCGAGCAGAAAGCTCGACAGTGTCCATGAATCACGCTATTTGGTCGTTATTGTGAGCGGGAGGCCTTGTCGGCGCGGTTGAACAGTCCCAAATTGTGATACGTGTCCCGCCTTGGCCGCGCCGTTCGTCGAGTTCCGCCGATCTCCTGTCCAACCGGACCTTCGATCTGACACAGGCGTGCTGCGCTCACACATTCGCGGAGAAAGCCTGCGGAGCGTTCCGGCCATTTCTCGTGACACTGCTGAATTAGAGGTACGCCTGACAGGTTTTCCGAGAACCGCATTCCTTTATGAATGGCGCACTGACTCTGCGTCAAAGGTCTCCACGATTACCACGTGGTTTGTGTTAAACTGACGCCGCCGCTTTACATAATTCGGACCCCGTTCATTCTGACTTAAGGTGCTGCGGTTACAAAGTGTTGGAGTGTGAGCCAAACAAGTATTTCTTTATTTAGGTGCACTCAAAGACCGGGTCATTACCGAGTACATACGTACATACAGAGTGGGTACATACATTCACCACATACAAGTAAAAATAAAGCAGCCGAAAAATTTGAATCAGGTAATTTCGCCTGATTTAGCGTTTAAATAATGGTTACCTAAAATAAAATTAGTCACAGCAACTTTAAATAAAACAGCATCATGTAGATCAACAATGTCGTAAGGAAGACCATCCCAACATACGGAAGTATTTTGCACAAATTATCCTGAAGCAACTTTGTGTGCGCTGATAGAATCCGTAGTTTCTGACGATGATCGATTCGAGCGGATAAATAGGTTGTTGCGGATAATAATCTAATAAGAAGTAATGCCTTGTTGACGTAAATGTTAAGACACTGACAGATATGAAACACATTTCTGTGAAAAAACAGTACGGGTAATGACAGTGTTGTTTACATTGATGTAACACTCAAGCTGCGATGAAATGTAGAAAGAATGAAACGCCATGCCCGGTTTTAAAGTTTTTCTGGGTTGTAGATCAGTGATTCACGACCAGGCTCTCAATTCAGGTATAACGGGGATGTAAAAAAATTGATTTGGTAACTGGATCGCTATTGGCGTACTATACCTTGCACTAAGATGCTATACCACTAGCCCTACACGAAGCTCTACTTCAGTTCTAGACGTTTTTTTCTGAAACAAAGTGTGTAGCAGGCCCAGGTATACATCCACTGAATCTATGCAAAACCGTCAGCAGACCACCCCAATTTTAAAAGAGGTGAAGTGCTAAGACCGCACGTTATGCAATGCGAGTGATCTCCACAATCGAGACGTCCTTTTCATCGTTAATTTTTTTAATGCTTTGATATGGAGCCCGAGGACAATCAAAAGGTACCGACATGCGGGTTTCAAGAAAAATAAAACCTGGCGTTCTTTTTTCTTGCATTGCTGGACTTACAGTAGGGTGATTGAGAAAGTCAAAAGGGGATGCAAATGTAATGGAAATAATTTATATACAGTGAAACCTCGACATATCGAACACGGGTATATCGAATTATTGCCTGTATCGAACACTTTCTATAGCACGCGGAAAATAACATGCATTTTTACTTTCTTATTTCGAACTGGGACGGACATGAAATGGGTATATCGAACTCCGCCACCCCAGACTGCCCAGACCGCTCGCGCTCTGTTGACAGGAGGCGAGCTATCCCGCAGTAGCCCCGAGTATAGCGGTGGCGCGATTGGCGTTCCCGACTGCTGCGCATCGTTTGCACCGAAGCAGAATTGGACGGTGCAAAAGAAGCATGCGACCTTGAAGAAACCTGGGGCCAGCTGGAGCGCTTTGCTGGTGCTGAGCCACGAAGCATGTGCATTGATGACTTTGTTGGCGGTGACGACAGCACCGGAACGACGGCGGAGTTGACGGTTGTGGAGATCCTAGCGGAGGTTACTACTGAGCGCACAAAACGAAGACGCTGCCGAGGTTGCACCCGCAAGCGCTGATAGTGCCCCGCTCCCGACTTCGACCCAGGCGTCAGCGGCTTTGGCCCTACCGCACCGCTACTGCAGCGCTTGCGGAACGTTTGGACTACGTTGAGGAAGTCGTGTATAACACGCCAGGTTACCCTGCTGCAGTACTTTAAGCCAAAAGAATAAATACTTTGAAGCACCAAGTGAGTATTTACTGCACACTTCGTTCATTTATTGATTTGTACCAGTTTATGACGCGTCTTTTACGTGATTTTATTTGTCGAATTCTGGTTATATCGAACTGTTTCGCGGGCACCACGCTGTTCGATATATCGAGGTTTCACTGTATTACGGGGAATATGGCCATACAACAAATTTAATTGTATTCCTATTTGTTTTCTTGCGCTCACGAAATCGGAACATAGCTCAATTTCTTCGCTTTATGGAGCCCATTCTATTAGTTAGGGAAGAAGTTGTGCCGGGGGGTGAGGGGGCGAGGAGGCCGAATTCTGCAGGATGCGTCTGTGACAGAAACGGCGGGTAGGCTGCCGAAAGTAAAGCCTATGGGAAGTAAAAAAAGCTTTGCTGCTCAAAATGTTTTTTAGTTTTGCTGGTGTGTTCAAGGAGCATGTCGAGCCAAAAATTTTGTACAACACACCGGCCCTGTAGACTGGCCATAATGCCAGCAAACCGGCATTGCAAGAAACCAGCCGACGGGCAGGCTAGCAGGCTAGCAGAGTAGTAGGCCGCCAGACTAGCCGATCAGCAAACGCGTAGGCCAGTAGTCCGACAGGCTAGCAGAACAGGAAATTCTAAAATTACGGGTTCACGAGGGCCATGACGCTTATTTCATTGCAAGAAGAGGCCACTAGATATATACTTACTGACTGCTTCGGAGTAGGTTGGAAAGGGCTTCAGAATGACAACGAAGTCCTCTCCCATCCTTAAACTGTAATCGCACTCTCCCACTGTTGCAGTGTTGAACAGCTTCATAAATAAGACGAGGCGTAAAAAAACCGTCATTACAAAACAATAGCGCACAAACGGGACAGTACTAGAACACAAAAAGAGAGTGCAAGTGCTGAAGCGTAACGACATTTTTATTAAAAATGACATAGGTTACTCTACAAGAGATGCGCAAGTAGCTCAATCGACACGGCAGTTATATGTCATACCTTCTTTGCATTACTTTCAATAACCAAATAATGCCGAAATTCCAGCGGGAAACAAGATTTTTTTCAAGCGGCATAACTAGACATGTAAGCAGTTGAAAAAACAAACAATAAACAAACTAAAAAAAAGCACTGTCCTTTTTTTGTTGTTTTTATCATTAAAAACAAACAGCTTCTCCGGGGACATTTGTTGTGATGCCACCGATATGCAGTGAGGGATGCGCTTTCCAAAATCAACGATTTGCCGTGAAATCGTGCACAGACTTTGAAAGGGAAGGCTCTGGTGGGACTTTTTGATGAAGCAATAAAAGATTATATTGCTTTCACTGTAAACGGAAAAAAAACTTCATCTGGAACTTAAGTGATTTGAAGGCGGAACCCGGATATTGCCATAGACCTTTCCGCTGCTGCATTGTGTATGCGGTGCGGTCACGTTCTCCTGTAATGCGTCAGTCACCCAGATAATTCTTGGTCCAACCCGACATGGTATAGTCTTAATGCTGTAGTTACAACTCTTGGCGGCGGCTATTGGCGACCAGGGATCAAATCCCATTCAATCCCGAAAAAGATTTTTCATTCACGGAGTCTCCAGCAGGTACGGTCACTTCTCGCGTTTGATAAGATGTCCAAGACTTCCGCCTTAAGAAGTATGTCAAATTTTTAAGAGATCTGTGCCTAATAGTGTGTTTCCAATATTGCTTCATTTTCCGAAAAACCCTGTTTTTTGACGCCTCTCTATCTTCATGAAAAGCTGCATCTCTAGGCATAACTGCCTTACTTCACCATCCAAATTCAATCCGAACTTCCTCGTCGCATTTAAAAGTACAGTCCAACAGCTGTTTCTGAGAACGCATTAAAATACCAGTAGTGGACACGGATGCAATAAAAGAGAACTACAAAAGAAATATTGATCAGTGACGAACGAAAGGAAACCAAGAGGAGAAAACTGCAGCCAGGTTTACGCACTCCAGTTTACGACGCCTTTAGAGAATTTTACAAGTTCGTCTTTTGATGTTCATATAAGGAACCGGACGTCACACAATTGAACAAATTCTTCATGATGTATCCGCACATGTACTACAGGCGGACCTGGCTTAAAGCTACATTTGATGTGAGTCTTCATCATTCGGTAATAATATGTGTGGAAAAAACCCAGAACCTATCTGAACTGTATCCCGGAAGTTGAGGCTCATACAATTTGTTACGGCCAACGAGCAGTCAAGAACCTATGTTTCGGAACACAATCGCTGGCTTGCAAGGGGTAATTTAGGTGACGCTTTGACCACGTGCAAAAAACTCAGTTATTACAAGTGGCCTCTGAAATGGCGTCTTTCAGAAAAGGGCTTCCGATGTGATAGTGCTTTGAAATCTATGAAGGAACTCAGAATGCATGACGTTGTCTTCGGTTACTGGTTGGAGTCTATCAGCGTTTTGTTGGGTTAGTTTAAAAAAAATGCCTTTTACGCGTTGTAGCATTCTGGTGTCTAATTCGAAGGGAAGGTGGCGCGAAATGCGGCACCTTGCAAGCTGTTGCTTTTTACGGGTTTATGACTTACCACATAACGAACATTGTACTGAGTGGAGGTGAAGAGAAAGTTCAGCCTAAAAACCGCATTCCTAGCGGAAAAATAAAAACTATCTTCGCAATAGTGGGAGGAAACCGTAAGTCACTCATTACACTCAGCGCCAAATTGTTAAGCGAAATATTTTAGACAGACAGTACGCGTACTTTGCACAGAAGACGTAGAAAAGGTGCAGAAATTACCGCGTGGTAAGCCATAAATTAAGTAATTTTATATTTTGGTGCGCTGATGCGTCAAAGTAACGGGATCAACTACACTCTGGGCTGCAGCCGAGACGGGATGATGTTTGTAGGGTCAGTATGCACGTAGAGTCAGTATGTGGGGTGGGCACGTGCTCACGTAAAGGTTCTTATATTGCCGAACACAATGCCTTGAAATTGGGGAGAATTATTCTCCAAGGTTTAAAATCATTATTGTTAGTATTCGTTTCCAGGATGAATACAATACCGGTAGTGAGTTATGCGGAACATTGCAATCATGCTTAAGCTGTATCGAGCTGTATAGCCCTGTGGCCTACCCATACGCGTCACAAATGTCAAGCATATAAAAATACCCTCTTTGGAAAGTCCAAAAAGAATGTTCTCACTGACCTTTTTGTGCAACTGTGACAATTTTGGATTTATTAAAAAAACAGATTTACCACAGTGTTCTTGCGCCCTTCGGGAGCTTATTTGCATAGACTATAAAAACAAAGCCCAGAAATAGCTTACCAGCCAGACACAAGCCAGGATACAATACCGCGATATCTTGGGGGGATCACATCCAACCGGCGGCTGCATGGATGTCAAATATGCAGTATGAAAGACTGCTGTGATAGAGAACATTTTCAGATAAGCTTTCCCTGAGGTACCACTGTGGAAAAAAGATTGTCCTTCGCATAACTGGTACGAACTGAGTGACAAATTAATCCCGTTCCACTCAATGTGAAAGCTGTCGGAAGTGTGAAGCAGTGATTCGGCATAATTGGTGAGGCGCCGATATTTGCTCACTGCAACCACCCATTTTTCTACTGCAACCACCAAATTTCCCGCCTTCGCAGTGATCGCGCGCCGCCGGCCTGAAACTCCGCCAGCGGGAGTTCTGTTCTTCTTGTGCTTGCTTTTCGCATTTCGAACGCGCCATTTTTTTAGCGGCTGGAGCCTTTATGCGTTCTTTCGAACGCGCCTTTTTTTTTCTCGTGAGGCTGCTTTTTTCGACCCAACCAGCGTTCCTAACTAAATGAATGGGGGGGTGCCGGTTATATACGCACATTTTCCCTAAATGGCCCTGCAGGTTTTTTTGCGTTAATCAACGGGGAGATGTATGACAAGCGCAAGCGGTTCACGAGGTCGGACCAGTTATGACTATTTAAACCGCGTCGTTATCGAAGTCTCAGCGTGACCCCCTGACGACGGTACACCAGGCTGTACTTGGGTTCGTTATGTAGCTGGGTCGCATGATTACGGCAGTCACTTGACATCGACCGTTAGCAAACTACGACAAGGCGACCCTTTAAAGTGCTCTGTACTTAAAATCACCTATAGACGTTATGCAGAAGTGGCCCCATCTGTTCGAGACCCTGCGAACTCTCCTTTCGGCGCCATAGTAAAGGTTAGCGCAGGGGGCCCGTAGGCATGCTACATATGCTTTTCTTCGCGTCTTATTCACTAGCTTCCCTTCTCGATCCGTTTGATCGCACGTAGTGGCTGAGGAGTGGTGTGTGGACCTGTTCGTGTAGCTCCGGTGCCCACACGACCTCGCGGAGCCATGTTATGCGTCCGAAACACAATCGCAGGGACACCAAGAGTGGATTTACAAGTTTAACTCCGGAACGTATGTTTGCCTGCGATAATAAAGTCCAAGCGGTGCAACGAGTAAGTATGCTTGCTCCGTTGCTATTTGCATGTGCTTTTGAGTTTGCGCAACAGTTCTTTAATGGTGCCTAGAATGAAGCATATCATGTACCGGCATAAACCTTACCCAGCCATTGACGGCGCACCTTGAAAATCGAATTTATTAATCAGCCGCCAGGGCAGCCGCAAAATGCGCGTTTCGTTTCACTTTGTGTCTTTCTATTTATTGCAACAAATATTTGACCCAAGGCTCTTGCGTATTCGTGTCGCGCTGGGGGTTTCGTGTTTACTAACAAACAGTGCGCAACATCTCCGCTATAAAAGCGAAGACAACGACTAGTTGTCGCTCGTCCACGATTCAACATTGCGCTTGTTCTCCGTTTAACGGAAATATTTGGTCGTTCACATAGAGAAAGAAATTAGTGAAATCCCGTGCTATCCAAGAAGAAAAATACCCCCGCGATGCGGCACCCCGGCGCTAAGTACGAACGACTGAGCCCAATTCATGATGAATTGAAACCAGTTTTAATAGAATTAACGCAACAGACTGCTTTTTAGCTCTGTCCCACGAAAACGTAAATCTGTACGTCTCATGCGCCAGAGCATTGTTCGTGTCGGGGATATTAAAATGTTGTCATCACCTTTGCTCGTGGCGTTCATTAATTTAGTTTGTCTCTGTAACAACTCTGTTAATTTAATTCCTCACACTTATGAACGTGCATACAAATTACGGAATGCTTAAGGGCTCTGGTGTCATGCAAAGCTGTTGCTGTAATTTTACTCAGGGGCTTTACTTGCACACTACGTATACCATGATAAATTTAGTTCTATAATTGTTATAAAAGATTTAGGTACCAGCTACCCTGTTTATTCACAAGGGTTTTCATTAAAGGCCACGTAACACTCCAGTCAAATTTGAAAGCTCTGAATTCCTGCTCTCCTGCCTGCTCTCAGTTTTAAGGGCTTATGTTATTTTCATGCAAGTAATGCTTCTGTGTCTGTATTTAATTTCACGGGCTTGTTGTTTATTTTCAGTGGCTCGGGTCCTGCTGTTTTTTACTTGTTTTGCCCGTCACCGGAGCCGGGAAAGGAAGAATGTACACTGTGAACCTAACCTTCACAATGACCTGCCAAGTAGAGCATGCTTATGGCAGTTTCCCGGCTGGGCCATGTTGTTATTGTAACCACCTGATGGCAGTCTTAATCCCAGTTGTTGTGCTGGCTTCTCCAATGCAACTACCTGAACAGTGACAACGAACACAAAAAAGGATGGCAGCAGAAGCCGTGATGAACGTCAACTGGCGGAGAGTGGGTGAAGGTTGGTCATGGACACCTCTACAGTTTGCAGCTCTGGAATGTCTCGTGCCATGACTCTCAGAGGAGCGACAGCGTGCAGCAACCATGAACTTTGATGAGTGTCAGGAAGAAACAAGCAACTGTTGGTTAGGCATGAAGCTTCTAAAGTGTAAAATGAAAGCGAGTACGAAGGTGGGAAGTTACCCTACAGAACAGCATCGTTAATAAAACAGCACCCCATTTGTTTTTCGCGTTACATCCTCAACCACGCACTGAGAGTGTTCTTCAACAATCATGTATTGCGCTAATTCTCGAATGAAGGAATTCAAACTTACTCAAATATACATGTGTCAAAGTTCCGTCGTTTTCCATCTTCGCATTTCGCTGCACGGCATCTTTGAATATCGTTTTTATTTATATTTTCGCGCTCAGCGCTTTTTCTCCGTTCTTGTCTTATTATGCGAGATAAACGTCATTCATGGCAGGAACAATGCCACATGAAGCCTTAGGTGGGGTTTGGCGCGGAGTTCGTTCACGCAACTGCTCCAGCTTATTATGCAATGCACAGGGTGCAAATAGAGAGGGCGAAACCTATCGCGCGAAATTTCCTTCATGGGCGTGTAAAAAACGGAATGTTTCAAACAGTACAGAAAGTACATTAGGTCATAAAATGTAGCCGCTAAGTTTGCCTTAACCTCACAAGGCATGTAAGCAGAGGTGTACAGCAAAACCCGATTATAACGAGACCAGACGCAGCGAAATATGCTATATATCGAACAAAGAAAAATCTGTTACGAAAATACATGCGACACATATTGTTTATAACGAAGTTCACATGTGATATATCGAACTCGGCGCGCCTAGAATTGCAGCTAAAATGCATGGTCTCGGAGCAGCGATGTAGATGTTGATTGGCTGGGATCGAGATGCTGAGCGTCCCATGAAGTGACGCGACTCCCTGCACTTTCAGTAACTCTTAACGACGCAACTGACTGAAGATTAAATCCTCCCAGGCAGCGAGTTGGGATCAAGATGGAAGCATCGGCGAACTGTTGGTTGAGGCCGCCAGCATTCCCGTTGTTGTGCTCAAAGGAGTGCCCTTCGACAGTTGCCTGACTGTCGACGACGACGTTGCCCTCACTGTGAGCCCCTCGGACGCCGACACCGCCGCTGATGTCATAGCTGCTGGCGCTGCTGGAAGCACCGAAGAGGCGTAAGGTAGAAGCCGTCTGCCACGCGTCAAATCGGTAGATAGTGGATTGCGGACACAAAGGGACCCAGTTGAGATGAGACTTTTAAGTAGGTAAAGGTATTGCGAAGAGAAGAAAAAAACAATACAAGTGTTGACATTACACTACGTACAGAAAAAAAAACCCTAGTGGATTTCAGTTCTTAAACCACAGCAGTGTTGTCATGCTATAGCGTGAGCTATGGGTCCCTATAGTTTCTCAAAGGCGTACCGCACTTTTTGTTGCTGTGTTGGACCAGATCATTGCGGCAGTCGGATGTCAGTTGTCGCTGAGGTAGCTCCCTGAGCGCAGCGCAGTAAAGATGGTGACGGGGCCAGTGGGGCGTACCCGCTGGTACGTGTGTGCTGAGACTGGCGGTGCTGAGACTGGCGGAGCGAAGCCGCTGTTGCCCAGGATCACCCGCGTCGACTGCTTGAGGAGGCCCACGGGGCAGTGCCGCTGTTGCTTTGTGGGTTCCCACACCTCGGGTCCCGCCTCCTTCGGTATCCTCAAACCAAGAACTCTCCGTCCACCTGCTCTTCGTCTTCCTTGTCCTTGTTCCTCTTCTTTTCTTCACAAGCTGCCAGAAATTTCTCTCTTCTTAGTTGCTTCTTCTTCGCCGTCTCAGCCGTCTTTGCACCTTTACGCCAGAAATTTGCCCCCTCCTTCAAGAGTTTCTCACGAAAAACTGCCTCGACGTTTGAGGTCGATGGGACACACTTATACCTCAAATTAAAGTCAGTCACTTCCTCACGGCACAGTTCAGTTGAGTCCTAAGCACCACAGCTCTCACACCAAGGTTTAATAACTTAAAAGGTCACGAAAGCTTCACTTTCCCCCACGCCCATATAAATGCAGCAACACTTAGTTTCTAACTTTGCGGAGTCAGCCTGCCCACACATCGGCTGCAAAGCAATAGCTCAAAATATTCTACTCATATAATCTGCTCCTACATTATCTCGTTCTTTTATCTACTAAATTTGGAAGCTATATTCATGTAACACCAAACCCCACCTCATCAAGGGGCTGTTAGCGAGCTCTGCCTTTCTTAGAGATATTTTAAAGGCTGATGGTCAGTTTGTACAACGAATCTCGTTCCATACACATAACTGTGAAATCTCTTGATTGCCCACACCAGAGCTAGGCACTCCTTCTTACCGTCGCAAAATGTCTCTCTGCATTGTTGAGCCTCTTGCTAGCATAAAACAATGGATGCAAAATGCCATTTTTCTCCTGCATAAGAACCGCTCCAAGAGCCTCCTCTGAAGCATCGGTGCGTAGAACAAATTGCTTTGTGATGTCAGGAACCAGTAAGACTTGTGACTGCGACATTTTCTCTTGCAGTGTCTTGAAGGGCAAGTCTTTGCTCTGTGTCCCCTTGGTCTTTTTTCCGGCTCCTTTCTTCGTTACCTTCACCAGGGGGTCAACAATCTCTACATAATGTCGGATAAAGTCCCTGTAATATCCTGTCAGGCCCTAAAAATTGAATTTTCCCCTTTGTTGTCGGTCTTGTGGCTGTCTGTATCGTGTTCAAGATATTGACGTTTGTCCCAGTCCGACCCATTCCGACTGTATGTCCCGAAAAAGTAACTGCGTTATAGCCGGCTTCACATTTCGCTGGCTTCACTGTTAGTTTCGCTTGAAGTAACCTGAAGTGCTTGAAGTGCGTCAAGGGTGTCCAGGTGTTCCTGCCAGGTATCAGTCACAACCAGAATGTCATCGATATAATGTTGTACCCCTTTACGTCCGTGTAATAATTTTCTCACAAGTCGAGTGAAGACTGCGGCTAGTTTTTCAGTCCAAAAAGCATGAACTTGAATTGAAATGAACAGCTACTGCAAGCGAATGCGGTATTTCCTTTTGAGGGCTCGTCCATGGGTATCTGGCAATAACCTTTTGTCAAATTTAATTTCGTAAAGAACCTCTTTTGTGCTGCACGAGCCCGAATAACATCTACCCTTAGTATATGTTCAGCGTCCTTTAGCAATACGTCATTGAGACGACGGATGTCGACGCATACTGTGATAGAATCATCCGGCTTCTTGACACCAAACAGTGGGAACCTGTAGGGGGAATTTAAACTCTCAAATACTCCAAAATCCAGCATGTCTTGAATCTCTTTATGTGTATATTCCTCAATTCCCAACGGGAATGGGTATTGTTTGATGCTTATAGGGTTGTCCATAGTCAGCTGGAGATTACATTTAACCAGGTTTGTTTTCCACGGCAAGTCTGAGAAGAGGTTTGAATAATTTTCCAGGAGGTTTGCTAACTCACAAATCTTTTCTTCGTCCAATGACGGGTTTATCATCACTTTCTCCCACCCCATACTGTTCTTGGTGTTGCAAGTCAGTACACTGTCTGTCCCATCTTGTTCATCAGCAATGACCATGCAGGCTACCTCATGCTGGTAGCTTGATGCCCTTTCTTCGTATTTTTTAACATGTTCGCGTAAAAAACTTGTCTTCGGCCATGTACCATAAGCTCAGAATCAACATTTCTCTTCTTCTGTGTGACTTGGAAAGAACCTTCCACTGCATCAAAAACTGATTCTTGTCATTGAGCGGCCGAATCAAAGCTTTATCACCGGGACGTAGAGTTCTCACCACCATCTTCCTGTCATAATACCCTTTGTATCTAACTCGCCTCCTCCATATGCTTGTGTGCCCACTTGCAAGTCTCCTCTAGCATCTGTCTTAATTTCAGGACAAGTGGTTTCGACTTCACAGCCAATAGTACTGTTGCTCCAAAGTTCTTTGAATACCGCCAGTGGGCCTGTCAATGTTCTTTCATAAAGCATCTCAAAGGGCGAAAATCGAAGGTTGGTTTGTGGAGCTTTCCGATATGCAAATACAGAGCCGGTAGATATCTATCTCAATCTTTCGGGCGTTCTTGACACATCCGTTTGATCATAGTTTGGATCGTCCCATTAAATCTTTCAACCATTCCATTTGTCATCGGGTGATACGTTATAGTAAGCAGTTGGCGGATTGACCACAACCTGTTGATCTCTCGCATAAGTTCTGAGGTAAAGCTCGTGCCTCTGTCACTCAAAATCTCTTCTGGGATGCACACCTTAGAAAAATTTCAACAAGAACCTCAGCTACGTGTATAATGTCGATGCTCTTCAGAGCAGTAGCGTCTGGGTATCGCGTTGCCGTATCAACAAGCGTCAGAACATACCTAATTACCTGTCGTGAACATGGCGATATCGGGCCAATTATATCAATAGCGACGCGCTGAAAGGGTCGTTGTGTAATGGATCTACTTCCCAAGGGCACCCGACCCACTCGTCCTTTGGGTGTGGTGCGCTAACACACGTCACAAGACTTAACGTGTCTCTTTACGTCGCTTTGAATACCAAGCCAGAAAAAGTCTTCTGTTATCCTGGCCAACATTTTCTTGGCACTTCGTTGGCCGGCATAATGCTGTCATGTCCCAGCCGCCTGACAACGTCTCTTAAAGATTTCGGTACCAACAGCTGGAACGCTTCTCTCCCCGACGAAAACTGGCAATGTCTATACAACACACTTAAAGATTGAACTAAAAAATCGTTCTACTTCGTTTCTTTTGCAATACTTGACCAACTTTTCTGTAGCACTCAGTCAATGATAGGTCCTCCTTTTGCTGCTTGGCAAGTTCTGTGGATGTCATGTCGACAGAAAGAGTAGTTCGAATTTCCAGTTCTCGCGTATTTGTAGGCTTATTTGCTGATGACGTTGCACGTACCGCTAGAGGTTTGAAGCATGTAGCAATGATTTGGTCTCCTTCGCCTACCCTACTCCCAACTGGACTTGCTTCATCATTACTTTGCTCCTTTTCTGTCTTCCTTTCTTTTCCTTTCCATGTCCATTTTATGTCAGGGTCATTCACTTCTCTAATGCTTGTCACATTACCCAGATTTAAGTCATATGGTGGTTCATCAAAACATTTCGCTATTACCTCTCCCGCATAGTAACGGGTCGAAACTTGTATGAGAGCTTCCGGTCAGCAGCTTTCCGTTCCATCTACAGGAACCACTTCTGCCTCCTGCCCAGTAAACTCCTTCCCACTGACAAGGCTCTTCCTCACCAATACCGTGTTCGTTCCGGTATCCCGTAGAACTGAGATTCGCTCTCCCCGCAGTTCGCCATCCACAACAGGCATTTGACATTCTAGTGTCACCCGATCCTCTCCTTCTCTCAGTGTTGTCTTTTTTTCTTTTGTGCTTGTGATTGGCTTTGGCGGGGCTGGGCCGAACTCGTTCACTCTGATTGCACAAGCTGACTTTTCCTGGTTTTACAAATGGCATTGTTCTGTTGTATGTCCTTTTCTCTTACACACCTGGCAAGTCGAAGGTGCTTGCCTCGTACTAGCAACAGCTCTGCAATCAATGGCACGATACGCTACGAGATTGTAAAGAAAACAACAAGATGGAGCCCTTGGACTTGGAGCGAACATTTGTGTTATACCTTTCTGTGCTCCTTTGCTCGTCGCCATGCTCTCTTGCTTCACTTTGCCCAAGTTCTTAAGCGTCTGAGCTTCGCAGCAGATCTGTGGCAGTAGTCATCTCTTTAAGTGTCTCTGAGCTGCGCTCCTTCAAAAATTCTGCCAATTAGAAATTGCCACACAGGAGAAACTGTCCCGTCCCAATTTTATCTCTACATTTTTCATAAGTGTTTTCCGTGTTGGGCATCTCCAACCACCGGTCAAACTACCTCATGAGAAGTGAAGCAAACTGTTTTCCGGTCTCCGCATCCTCTGGCTTTGCGTTTCGGAATTTCTTGCGGAAACCGTCAGCTGTAAGCCTAAATCTTTGCAGCAATGCTGTTTTTACAGAGTCGTAGTCCATAGACGCTGATGCCGACATTTTTCCGAAGACACTAATTGCTTGGCCGACCAGACAGAGACTCAATACTGTCGCCCACTCACTCTTCTCCCAACCTTCACCTTGTGCTAGTCGTTCGAAGCGATGGAGGTCATCTCTTTTGTCATTAAAAGGAACCATGAGCTTTATTGGGTGAATTTTTCGGCTCTTGGACGTGTGTGGCACAGGAGATATTGGGGATTGTTCACCACTATGAATTGATGCGCTAGCATTTACTAAACGTAGCTTTAACTCGACCAACTCTTTCTCTTGGGCTAGCTTTTGTTTTTCAACATCCGCCATGCGCTTGCCTCTCTCTTCCTCGTCTCGATTCGGCTCTCTCACTGCTGCACTTTCCTCTTTCCGTCTCTGTTTTTTCCTCTCATACAGGTTCAACATCTCTTCCTTAGTCAACCCCAAGCTACTAGCCAATGTCATTAACTTTTCAAGATCCATCTCTACTAACGCGGTAAACAGATGACAATGAGAAAAGGGATCCTGGCAGACTGGCCAATGATTTTGTCACGCGTAACCTCGGTAACAGAATGGATTCCGGACACAAAGGGATGAAGTTGAGATGAGGCTTTTAGGTAGGTAACGGTATTGCGAAGGTAAGGAAAAAAAACAATACAACTGTTGGAAATACACTACATACAGGAAAAACTCCAAAGGGCCTTCAATTGATAAATCACAACAGTGTTCTCGCGCTATAGCGTGAGCTATTGGTCCCTATAGTTTACTAAAGGCCTACGGCACTTTAAGTTGCAGCTTTGGACCAGATCGTTGCGGCTGTCGGGTGTCAGTTGTCGCTAAGGTGGCTGCCTGAGGGCAGCGCCGCGAAGATGGTGACGGGGCCAGCAGGGCGTACCCACTGGTACGTGTATGCATGTGCAAGCCGGTGGTGAGACTGGCGGAGCGGAGCTGTTGTTGCCCAGGAACAGCCCTGTCAACTGCTTGAGGAGGCCAACGGAACAGTGGCGCTGTTCGGTCGCGGGTTTCGCGACCTCGGGTTCTGCCTCCTCTGGTCGCCTCGAACCATGATCTCTCCGTCCACCTGCTCTTCGTCTTCCTTCTACGTGTTCCTCTTATTTTCTCCACAAGCTTCCGTAAATTTCTCGCTTCTTAGTTTCTTCCCCTTCTTCGTCTCATCCGTCCTCGCACCTTCCCTCCTTACACCGTCCAATGCTTTATGAAGTGCTTTCAGCAGTCAATGTGCTCCAGCAATATTGCTTCGACATTGAACGACACGGAGTGCAGCTGATACAAATGATGTCTTATGTAGAGAATGCTGTGCTAGTTGACACTGCCAGAAAGAAATTGAAAACAAGAATCCCCGCTTTTTGCGAAACTATGTAGTTACGGTGGAAAGTATCTTTATTGTTTGAAATAATGATATTTTTAGTATGGTAAAGGAATGCTTCGTTATGTTCGTTTCTGCATGCGGGGATGGCAGCAGGAGGGGGGTGGGGCGAGAAGGGTGGTCCCAAGTACTTCGAACTCGTAACAAAAAACTCATTATTGGCGGGTGCGGCTATTTCGAACGTTTGGATATATCAACTAATCGTGGCGCATATTGCAGTTCGCTATAACCAGGTTTGACTTTACAAGCGTATGTGTTGGAACGCCAGTTGGCACTCTCGCCTTCCGAAGGATGAAATAATTTAGGCACCTAACAAGAAAGAACTAACACTAACCTATCAGTATTAGGCACGCGTGCGTTAGCCGTTCCATTTAGTATTCGGAGTAAATAGTTTCAGAGCCTCGATTGCGTTCGCACCGATCACAGCAGTAGTAGCCCGCAATCGCCGGCGTTATCGCGAAGCACAACCGGCTTTATAGGTGGTATTCAATGTCAAGTCTAGCAGACAATTCCTTCGCCTGGTAACATTGAAAACTGCCACGGGCATGCGCTATATGCCACGCCATTAACATGGCTCGGCTAGCTAGTGCCACTGCATGGAGGAAGAAAAAATTTAGGAGACGGCGCCGCCGGAGAAACGTGAAGCCTATACATAAAAAGTAAAACCGAAGTCAGCCCAGGCGTCACTAGACCACGTGACCCCACCGCACCGCAGCTGTATGGGCCGCAACGCACTCTTCAATGTCGTCTGCTCGAAACTGCTCTGCGGCCCGTTGTCGCGAAGCCTGCTATCTGTTGCTTTTTTTTCCACGGCGTTTGTCCTTCGCACGTACGTTGCACTTCTGCCCGCACGCGGGCATGAGATCGCCGAGCAGACAAATTCAGGAAGGACGGGGGAAAGCTACTGCCAACCAAACTCGAGAGATGCGCCGGAGTCAGAGACCGCCGCCGCCGCCGGCCCACCCGACCATGGAGGTCACGTGCTGGGCCGACTTCGGCGGCTTGAGAAAGGGAAACGGCGGAAGGAGCGGCTTCAACGGCGCTGAGCTTCCGAAGGCTAGCTGCGTGACGTCATGCCGTCTCCTAACTTTACTTCTTCCATGTGCCCCTGCACCCGCACGCCGGAGGAAAAAAACACCGGCGTGCGTCGTCAGCTCTGATTCAACCCTATTCTCAGCGGTGGTGTGAACAGAGATTTTATTAATCGCACTGACATCTGACTCGAGTCATTACTTTGTGTTCGCTGGGGTAGTGTTTGGAACGTCCAACACAAATCATGTGCTTAGCACGGAGAAGTACTGCCATCCCGCGGAGCCAGACGTAACCAGTAACGGCGCACTCACAGGGTTGCCTGCATGCGTGCATCGCCAGTCAATACAAGCTGTAAATAAAGCCGACCGTGGATCGAAGTGGATGGCAGGCTTCTTTGGTAACACCTTACGTATTACCCGGATTGTTCTTGCCCCTGGTACATGAAATAATATAACGGAGATACGATTCGCAGCGCACGCGAAGCGCAAACACGAGAATGTTGCAATGGGGATTATTGTTGCGGTATTTACGATGATACAATAAAGGATGCTTTGACGTCTAGAATTCTGAGCTTTTTCCCTTGATCATCTTTGTTCCGAGTTTGTGTGCAGCATGGAACACAAACGTATGTGGGCATTCTGGACAACAGAAAACAACAGATCGCTGAAAACTCTCTGCAGTCAGATGCTCCCCTTTCCGATTCGACCCTTGCTCGCCTTAAGGTCCCTGTATTTTTCAAAGGTAGCCAAACTCTCTTTTCCGCGCCGTTTCTTCCTCACCCGTCTCGCTCGGCCGCCATTAGTGAGCGACTCCCGCGGAACGCGCCGCCGGACCATTTCGTTTCGTATACGCGGCGCGTTGAAGTGCTTGCTTAAAACGCGACAGTTCTGGACGTAAATTCACAACTGTGTTCGCAGATAATGTGTAGAAAGAACAGTTTGTGATGGGTGAGTGCCTTAGCTATCATGCCGCGTTTTGACGGCAACAAACTGTGCTCTCGTGCCGGCCTTTTTCAAACTCCTTTTCTGGTATATCACCGGAGATTTAAAATCTGGGACCGTTCTACGAGATCAAAAACGTGGCATTTATACATTTTTGTTCAGTTCACATATGTGCGGAAGGGCATGTTAAAAAGTTATGGGCACCAGCAGAGTTTTAACCGCAGAACCGTACTAAAAGTTGAAACATGCTCGCCTACTTTCAGAATTGTGTGCAGGGACGTAGCCAAGAGGAGATCGGGGGGGGGGGGGGGGGGGGGGGGGAGAAGGAGGGCGGTGGTTAGGACTTTCTCCGAAATTTTTTCCCAGGCAGCGCGTAAATAGGACCTAGTGTTCCTTTCACCAAAAATCCTCTCTTCAATACCCCTTACACCCTCCCGAAGAGATTCCCGGCTACTGCCCTGGTGGTGTGTGTACAATTTGCTCAAAAAATACTGGAACCGTTCAGTGGGAGGAAAGTACTTTTATTGCGAACGCAAATGTTAAATTCTAAGCAGAATCGGTGCCGCATAGATCAGGCACAAACACACTCCTGGACGGTTTTCTTTACTGCCCCGTGTATATTGAAAAGCAAGGTGTTCTCTTAAAGGGACACTGAAGTGATTTGTAAACAATGCGGGATTACGAGCGCAAACTGTAGTCCGGAGTCCCTGGGCCCTGTTTCGACCACTCTCTGCGCGTTTACGCGAATTTATTTAGTAGAAAAATCAATTCGAAAATGCTGTCCTCCTCTCTTTACACTCGCCCATTTTCTGTGGCGTTTTCGTGTGACGTCAGCAGGAGAGGAGCTCACAATTGGCTGCGCTACTGCACGGCTCGCCGACCTTCCGTGACCGAGTCAGTCGGCCCACCGTTTAGCCCGCCGGCCGCCAACGGGTCGTCGCAATTCGCTCGATCAGTTGAAACTAAGCCACAACACGTTTGGGAGTGGAAGAATGCGCCTTTATTTACTTCGTTAGTTTGTACCCTGTATCTAGCTCTAAGTCAAGGTCGCTTCACACAAGCGCTGCACAAGCGCACATGCGACGCTTCGCTGACTGGTACGCCAGTAGGAAAATATAAGGCCTCTTGAAGGGGGAGAAGAGTGAGCGAAGTCAATATAGGTACTAAGGAAATAAAATCAACTGATATTTTTACCGTACCGCGTAAAACTAGGGTGTGGGAAGCACTTTTTTGCGCTGGCCGAACAAGCAGAGCGGTCAGCAGCACGACTACGCATCTGCGAACGCTTTCCCGTCTAAGAAATGCAATTGCTAGACGTGAGCTATTGTGGAAACTCGGGGGACGCTTACTGCACGAGCGCAATACAACAAATAGTCACCTAAGCTGCTTGAAATACTAAAACTATATAAAAGTGTAAACTGGTTATACATTATATACCTTATCTTTTCCATTGCCGCCAGCGGCCCTCTGTGGTCTAGTCGTCTGGGGTGCTAGGTATGTCATCCCGAGTGTTTTGCCAGTCACAAGTTCGAATCGCCGCGGGTACATGCTTTTTTTTACGAGTTGTTAACTTTTTTGTTTTTCGCCGATGTTTTCTATTCTGAGTTCGCCTTTTTTTGGGCCGCAACGTTCATTGCTCCACGAACTAGTCCACACAACTCGCGCAGGCTGGCACTGCCGCGCTAGCGAGTTCTCGTTGGCGTGCTGTTGCCATAAGCACCGACTGCTTGTGGGCAGTGGGCACAGGCCAGAATCAACAGACCCTTGGCCTTGTGTGAACACGCTTTTTACGATACAGGCATGATCGAGGCAAGCTCCAAATATGGGGGAAAAGCGCATGCATTTGAGCGTCTGCGGGGACGCGGAGGGCGTTCATGCACTGCGTAGGGCTCAGCTAATGAATGCTACGATCCCAATCCATCCTGGGAGGCTTATCTTATGCATTTTACAGCCGACAACATGGCAGAAGCGCGGTACTACTATAACTAGGATATTGAGAATGCCCATCCAACGACGCCATCGAATGTCAAACATGTTGTTTTACAGACCGATACCGAAACCGAAACCGAAACTGTTTGATTGCTAACCTTGGGCGTCGTCCAATCACGGAGCCCCCTCCTCTTAACGTCACAGCTTAGTTTGTGCGGCCGCCGGAAACTGCGCATGGTAGTTTTTCTTCTTTCGCGCTTTGTAAAATAATTACCGATTTGTCAACCGGATAAACGATGAAAAGTGTGCTAATTTGAGCCAGTCTACACAGTGCAAGCAAAACCGGGAGCTTGACAAATTCACTTCAGTGTCCCTTTAAGTGGACGCGTTTCGAAAAAAAAACTGCCTCAGTCTATGCACGCTACACGGCAGGGAATGTTATTGCCTACATACGCCCAGCTTTAATTTTTTTAAGGTCACAAAATGCACTCACGTGGTTCCATTTCCCGTTCAGTTTTAAAAACTATTTTTCTTCCCGTGGTTGCGCGCGCAATCTGCATCGTGGTGTTGATATTCGCAATCTGCATCGCGAATATCAACTAAAGCTGATATTCGTGTTGAAAAAATAGGACGTTTTGTTCCCAGCAGAGAACACACAGGGACTTTATCCTTTCTCAATTGCTCTTATTTTAGTATGCCGGTGCTATTCCCTGTTATCAATGCCTCAGAATTATTGTTTGGATCACAGCTATTTTGTAGGCGGCTTCACTCACGTCTACTGAGGACCCTGTCCCGAAGGAACGGTTGAAAGATTATCACGGAAATAATGTCTTATAATCAAGTCGCGAATGAACCCCCCCCCCCTACTCCTGTGTTAATCACTGACAAGTACGTTCACAACAAGCACCCCATAAAAAACAACTTTAAAACATTACACTCTTTTATAATAAGCACACACGTATGCCCCACATTCGTCATGAAAGTGCGCAAAAATGGGGTAAATTAAAGTACAACCTCAAACCACAAACACCGGCCACACATAGAGTTCAAGCGAATAGAATATATAAAGCAGGTAACTGGTGAAACGTATTTCTTCCGCTGCAAATATTCGCAACTAGAAAAAAATCGCGAGCGAGAAAGATTTTGCAGTAATTACCGTGGACATTTTCAAACACCTCACCGAATGCGAGCGAGCTAGACACGATCGTGCTTTCATTGTGGCTAAATCGTGTGAGAAAGCGTCGATGGAAACGTCATGCTGTTTTTTTGTTTGTTTCATTTAACGCGAAAGTCAGTATCAGCCTGACTTTCATCTGAAGAACTTTCAGAGGCAAGTATGCATGAAGGAGTTTAGTAGTGACTGCTTAACTCGGAAATCCTTCCTCGGTGACAATAAAAGTTTTTCGCCCGGTGCAGTGCAGCCATATCACTCGTCGGTTAACGTTATTTTTCTCTCCTGGAACAACAACAGCTGATCCCCTTTTGCAATGCTACGAAGCAGCCAACGGCAGAGCAAGTCGGTATCGCGATGCAGCCGAGACCGCCTGAGAACGATGTACCTGTGCCTGTCTTCACGTCCAGCGCACATGCGCGCCCGTCGTCCTAAGCTCCCTAATGGCGTCGCTGCCCGGTGTAAAGGAAACTCGCGGGGGGTCATGGGATGTCATTGTTCACGTGTCGAGCCTGGTCCAATAAGGGAGCAGAAACGGGCGACGGGGTGAGGAGAGGCGTACATGGCGAGGAGGAGATTCTCCTCTCCTTTTTGTACAATGGTTTGCGCTAGCTTTGAAAAATACAGGGGCTTTAGCTCGCCTTGGTTGGAAGCGCTCGCGGCGGCCGCGAAAGCGCACTAGATATTCCATAATATGCATTTTTGGCTTGTTCGGCGCGTAAGCTGAACACATTTAGTTCAAAAAGTATTCGCAGCCCCATGGAAGCGCACGAGAAGAAAATGCCACGGTGCTAGTTTGAGAAAACGAACTCGTCAGTGACGACAGTTTCCTCCGTTTGAAGCAAATTACCTTCGTATGAGTACAAAGGTACTTTGCTCTGTTTGAAGCAAATTACCTTTAATTGGGTACAAAGGTAATTTGCTCTCGTTTGAATCAAATTACCTTTGTACCAGACACAGGCTCGAATCCTGCCGGTGCCCGTGTGATGTGTCGCGACTGTAAATGCTATGCGTACATATGCGGATGGACATTGTGCTATCGTCAGGTACTCCGCACCTAAGAAAACAATTGGCAATCTTCGTAAACTGCGACAATGACTCGCTCTACATGGTTGGAGTACATGCTGTCAAGCAAGACGCCATGGTTATGACGCTTTATGGGGACAACCGAAGCGCTTGACGTGTTTTTTCTCGCTCAACACACAGTTGGAAGAAACTAAAAGATGCTGTGCCTGTTGTTGTCACTTCAGAGTGGAAAACCGACCAGACAAAGTGCAAGGGTCGAAGCGATGAATCCGGTGGTGGTGTGGTTTGCGGGAGACGAAAAGGACAGGAATATCACTGGGGATATTCTGAGCTCGGCAGGGGGCTCACCTGCATACAACCCAGTGCAGGGGAAGGGAAGTAGAGGGGGAGTGACTGGATAAAGTGGAGAGAGAGAGAATGAGAAAGGTGTAAAGAAAGCTGTCAGTCCTAGAAGCTGTCAGTATGGGCGCATCAGTCAGTCACTGCACTCTGGGCTACAGCCCCTGCTTGAGGCTGGTCATCTCCAGGTAATGGAGCAGATGGGCGAAAGGGACCCTTGAGATTCCACAACGAACGGCACATAGCGGCGAAGAAACAAGCAAAATGAGAAGTGAAGCCACAGTATTCCACAGGCGGATGTAGATTAGATTTTTTTGCTAGGTGTTTGGAAGAAGATACTGGTTCGCATAGATCTTGTTCAGAAAAGGCTGCAAGACTCAGAAATGGTTCTTTCACGAGGCTGCGGTAAATATTAAAGCTCTAAGAGGTCGCTTTCATGACGAAAGGGAAACGCTAGTGAGTGAGTCACTCGATGATGGGTATGGTATCTGAGGCGTGGGATGTCGATGTTGAAAGCCGTTCAAGAAAAAAAGTCAGATGCCTGTTGAAAAGCCGAAAGGAAGAGGGTTGACGGCTAATCACGTAATAGAGAGGGTCACGACATCCACACTCGACCGTCTTCATTCTATAATTGACGAGAAGTTTAGTCGCCTGCACGACACCGATGCCTAGTTTGGCTTTCCACTGGACATAAACAAGTCGTGCTACGGCAAAGAAAAGAATTCATTTCATTTGATTTTATTTTATGTCACTTTATTTCTAATTCCTAGATGATAATTCAACAAAACTGCTTCGAACCAAAGCCGGGTCCAATAGGGTCCAATGTTGCGATACCAGGTAATGTAACCAGACACAGAGCACAAGATGAGAAAACATTGTGAATATCAAAAAGTAGTTTACGTCATTGTGCGAAGAGATATGTTCGCACCGTGAAACTTGGGTAGGATAACATAAATATCCGTATTTTTATGCACAGACAAAAGAAAGGCGATAAAGAATCACCACAGGGCTGTAAATTTCGCTGAGTGTAGTGATACTGGTAGAGAAAAAACTAATGATTTTCGTATTATTTCGGGAGTGACTGCTTCTCACCGAGATTGATTAGGGATGGCGAGGGAATGTTCCTTTATTTTAAGGGGATAGCTAAGAGCCGATTTTATGTTCTGGGACAAACTGTTTCAAATTTTAGTACCGATGAAGTGCAGCCGTCGTTCTCTACATACGTTATTCTTGGGAGGTAGGTTGAAGTTGCCAGCAACATACTTCCTAAATGAATTATGTTGCTGTCCTAACAGAGTGAACTAAAATATGTAGCTACGCCTTTGGAGAGTTTTAGAGTACCGACGTTGACACGCAGGATCTCTAAAAAAGATTTTAGATTGCCGACTGCTGCTTTCCGTCGGGTTGGCACAGAAAGTGTCGATATCTCAAGAAGTTCTGCGATTTATCGTACAGTATGAATCGTATTTCCCAACGGTCGCGAGTTCGTTCAGATATAGCATAGCATTTTCCACCGCTGGCTGCGAGAGGTCCTTCAGCAAGCTGGTTTAGGGGCCACAATTGGCCAGGGAAGACTTTTTTGAAATCTCTCTGCCGAGATTGGGAAGAGTACAAACTAAAAAACGAACTTTGATGACATTATAGCACAATCTGCTTCATCCAAAGCACGAAAAGTGCTGCTACAGATGATGCGGAGTTCCCTAGTGTATAATATTCACATATTTTGTTATTCACAAAATGATGTAAATAAAGCGTTTCAAACATAACCAACAAGTTTTTTCTTGGCAACTTGCGGACGATGAGCATCACCACTGGCGTCTCAAGTGGCAGTGATCTTTTGCATAAGTGGATGTGTTTTTTAACGTATCATTAGCATTAAAAAGACAATGAAGTGGATTTTTCAAGCTCCCCTTTTCGCTTGCACTGCGTAAAATGGCTCAAAGTAACACACTTTTCATCGTTTATCTGGGTGACAAGTCGGGAATTATTTTACAAACCTCGAAAGAAGAAAAACTACCGTGCGCGTTTTGCGGCGGCCACACGAACTAAACGCTGTGACGACGGGAGGAGGTGCACTGTGATTTGAAGATGTCCACGATTAGCATTCAAACAGCAATGGCAGCAGCGGCTCCCACGAGTTCAAAACGAGCGGTCGGCGGAAGCGTGCACCTCTGGAGAAGCTCTCGGGACGGGCGTGCGAGGTGTGGGCCACGATCCCATCGACCATGGTTGAACGTTCGCTCAGAAGTGTGCTATCGCGAACGCGCTTGAAGGCACCTAGGACGAGATGTTGTGGTCAGTGGAGAGCGACGAGGAGTGAGATGAGTGAGAGTACTTCGGGAAATAAATCGCCCGTTTCTCTGGCATTCGTTTGTCTGGTTCACAAAGTTCCGTGCGCGTTACAATCGGAGGTGCAAGTTTTTTCGGTTCTTTTGCCAGAAAAATCGGGTGCACGTTAGAATCGGGGGCGCGTTAGAATCGGGTAAATACGGTAGTGCATAACTAGTTTACACTTATATTCTGATATCGCTTCAGGCAGCATCGGTGACCGTTGTATCGCGCTCGTGCACTAAGCGTTCCCGGAATTTCCACAGTATCTCACGTCTAGCAATTGCACTTCTTGTATGGAAAGGCATTCGCTGATGCGTAGTCGTGCTGCTGACCGATGTGCGTGTTCATTCAGCGCAAGAAAGTGCATCCTGGTCTCTATCTTTATGGTCTACGGTAAACGTTTCAGTTGATTTTATTTCCTCAGTAGCTATATTGGCTTCGCTGACTTCTCACGCCTTCAAGTGGCCTTAGATTTTCCTACTAGCGAAGTCATCGAAGCGTCGCCTGTGCTCTTGTGCAGCGCTTGTGTGCACCGACCTTGACTTGGAGCTAGATACAGTGTGCAAACTAACAAAGGTAGGCACATTATTCCATTCACAAACGTGTCGTGGCTTAGTTTCAATTGAGCGAACGAACTGGGACGACGCGTGGCGGCCGGCGGAATAAACACTGTACTACAGTCGTCTAGAGCAGTATAGCTGCACCATAAACGCTGGGCCGACTGACTCTGTCGGAACGTCGACGAGCCGTGCAGTAGCGCAGTCAAGCCAAGTCATCTCCTCATGACGTCCCACGAAAACGCCACAGAAAATGGGCGAGGATGCAGAGAGGAGGACAACATTTTCTAATTGATTCTTCTACTAAATAAATTCGCCTAAACGCACTCAGAGTTGTCAAAACATTGCCTGTGGACTGTGGACTACAATTTGCGCTAGTAATCCCACCATGTTTAGAAATCGCTTCAGTGTCCCTTTATTTAAAAAAATGTCGGCATAGTATGCAGATATAAAGTTCGCAACAAATAATTTTGAGGAATACTTTTTATGGTAATATTACGTGTCAAGCGAGACGAGAGCCGGTGACCGACAAGATCCATTACTTATTTCACTTTTATTTTGTACTTTGTGGACTCCTGGCGTATGGTAGGATGCATACATGAGCTAAGACAGCTATACTTCACTGTAGCAAACAATCAATAAAACAATCACTCATTCGCTTTCCCAAAACAGCTAGGTGACCTTTTTTCATCATAGATGACGAAGATAATAATAATAATAATAATCAATCACTCAATTAATCATGTATATTTATTGTGCCCAGAACAGCGGTGAGGCCTTGGTGCTGGTACACAGATGGATACAGGTAAAAAAAAGGAAAACAAAAATTGAAAGGAAAGAACACTTTGACAGCGTATAAAATAAAAGAGTAGAAAAAAATAACTTTTAGAATGTATACTACAAAGTATACCGTACAAATCGCTACAAAACGTACATAGCGTATGCAGTACATGCAATGAACACAAACAAAACTGACAGGATACAACAAAATCGGTAATTACATCGTACCGATGAAACAGAACATCTGTACACTACAGATTATCGTGTAACCTTATAACAGCAATCCATAAAATGGAAAACAACAAAAGAGTCATATAAACAGCATACTCTCTATACAGTAAGGCAAGCAAGTAAAAAGAAGTTACTATAACTAGAACAAGATCCATTCAGTATGACTGAGCAAAGAAATATTTCATATAGTTCCATGTAAGAGAAAAAGAGGGAGCATATTAGCGAATGAGAATTCTGGAAGTGTCTGAACTGAACTGATTGAGAGAGCTGTTAAAAATATCTACGTCTGCACAGTAGAAGTTACACGTGCTCTGCAGCCTGAACAGCGGGCAATGTCGGTTACAGGAGCTGAGACTACGAAAAGGATGATATTTTCTTGTGGTTTTATTAGGCACTCTTAGCTGGAGCTCCGAAAGCAGTTGCGCACTGCTAATATGTCCATGTATGAGCTTAAAAAGAAATAAGAGGCCAGCTGTATCGCGCCTAGCCTTTAGCTCAGGCAGCACTTGCAAGTACCGTGGTCCAGAGTCAAGACGGTGATATTCGTGAGGGAAGCGATGTCTAAGTATGGACAGCAGCTTATTCTGCACTTTATCAATGGCCCTGCTGTTAGATTTGCATGTACCATTCCAGACGACCGAGGCATAATCCAGCACGGGACGACAGACAGTGGAGTACAGTTTCAGGAAGGACTTTGCACTACGGAATTCTTTAGACATCCGGCAGACCATGCCCAAGCGACGGAGAGCTCGCTGTTAGATGAATCGAACGTGCGGTGTAAAAGTCAGCTGGTTATCAAAGAGCACGCCAAGATCTGTTGTCGTCGAGATTCGAGGCAATGCAACATCGTGAACTGAGTAGTGATAAAGGAGGCAGTCTGTTTTGCGCGTGTATGACAGCACTTTGGATTTCGCGGCGTTCACTATGAGTTCGTTCTCTTTACACCAGAGTGTAAATGCATCCACGTCTCTTTGCAAATGCCCGCAGTCGCTAAGAGACGAAACTTCCCTAAAAATCTTGATGTCATCAGCATAAAGTAAAAAGAATGCCTTATAGCAGCTGAAACATCATTGACAAATAAAGAAAACAAAAGAGGACCTAGAACAGACCCCTGTGGCACACCACTTGAAACGCAGTAACGATAGGATTGCTGGCCGTTAACATTTACCTAGCAGGTACGCCCACGCAAGTAACTAATAAGGAGGTCAAGAATCGAATTATCTATGTTCAGGAGTGACAGTTTAGAAATTAACAATGGGTGACTGACCACATCAAAAGCCTTGCTCAGGTCAAAGTACACAGTATCAAGCTGCCTCCTATGATGAACCGCTTCGGACGCTCGCTGCATGAAAGAAACGAGGTTAGTGGTTGTGGAACGTCCGGACATAAACCCGTGCTGTTCGGAAATTAGTATGCCCTTAAAGGGACACTGAAGTGATATGTAAACATTGCGGGATTACTAGCGCAAATTGTAGTCCGGAGTCCCCAGGCCATGTTTCGACCACTCTAGGCGCGTTTACGCGATTTTATTTAGTAGAAAAACTAATTCGAAAATGCTGTCCTCCTCTCTTTACGCTCGCCCATTTTCTGTGGCGTTTTCGTGTGATGTCAGGAGGGGATGAGCTGGCAATTGGCTGCGCCACGGCTGCGCTACTGCACGGCTCCCCGGCCGACAGAGTCAGTCGGCCCAGCCTTTCGTCCGCCGGCCGCCGGCAGGTCGTCGCAATCAAGGAGGTTAAAAAAAAATTGCTTGGTCGCAATTCGTTCGCTTAGTTGAAACGAAGCCAGGACACGTTTGTGAATGGAAGAATGTGCCTTTCTTTACTTGGTTTGTTTGTACACTGTATCTAGCTCCAAGTCAAGTTCGCTTCACACAAGTGCTGCACAAGCGCACATGCGACGCTTCGCTGACTGGTACGCCAGTAGGAAAATATAAGGCCTCTTGAAGGCGGGAGAAGAGTCAGCGAAGTCAATATAGGTACTAAGGAAATAAAATCAACTGATATTTTTACCGTACAGCGTAAAACTAGGGCGCGGGAAGCACTTTTTTGCGCTGGGCGAACAAGCACAGCGGTCAGCAGCACGACTACGCATCTGCGAACGCTTTTCCGTCTACGAAATGCAATTGCTAGACGTGAGCTACTGTGGAAACTCGGGCGACGCTTACTGCACGATCGCAGTACAACAAATAGTCACCTAAGCTGCTTTAAATGCCAAAACTAAATAAAAGTGTAAACCGGTTGTACAATATATACCCCATATTAGCAAGTCCCTCCGCGTCCCGCTCCGTGGCTCAGTAGGCTGGGGCGCTGGGTACGTCACCGCAAATGTTTTGCAAGTCACGAGTTCGAATCCCCGCGGGTACGTGCTTTTTTTTTTTTGTAAGTTAACTTTTTTGTTTTCCGCCGATGTTTTCTATATTGAGTTCACCTTTTTTTGGGCCACAACGTTCATGCCTACACGAACTAGTTCAGAAAACGCGCGCAGGCTGGCACATGCATGGCGCGCTAGCGAGTTCTCGTTGGCGTGCTGTTGCCATAAGCACCGTCTGCTTGCAGGCAGTGGGCACAGGCCAGAATGAACAGACCCTTGGCCTGGTGCGAACACGCTTTTTACGATACAGGCATGAGGGAGGCAAGCTCCAATTATGGGGGAAAAGCGCATGACATTTGGGCGTCTACGGGTACGCGGAGGGCGTTCATGCACTGCGTAGGTTTCGGCTAGTGAATGCTACGATTCCAAGCCGTCCTAGGAGGCTTATCTTTACGCATTTTTACAGCTGACAACATGGCAGAAGCGCGGTACGATGATTACTGAGTCATTGAGAATGCCCATCCAACAATGCCACCGGTTGTGTTTTACAGAACCGAAACCGAAACCGAAACCGAAACTTGTTTGGTTGCTCACCTTGGGCATCGTCCAATCACGGTGCCCGCTCCTCCTAACGTCACAGCTTTAGTTGGTGCGGCCGCCGCAAACCGCGCATGGTAGTTTTTCTTCTTTCGCGCTTTGTAAAATAATTACCGATTTGTCAATCGTAAAAACGATGAAAAGTGTGCTAATTTGAGCCAGTCTACACAGTGCAAGCAAAAACGGGAGCTTGACAAATTCACTTCAGTGTCCCTTTAACACTGGAAGTTAAAACATCCTGCAACACAGTCTCAAAAAGCTTAGACGCTGCACAGAGTAGCGAAATAGGCCGATAGTTTATAGCACTATCTTTAGCACCAGTTGTGAAGACAGGGACCAAGCGTGCTAACTTCCAGGCTGCTGGAAAAGTAGCAGATTGAATTGAATTAATAAATATAGCGGTTAGTATGGGAATCAGAAGCTCTCCATGGGTTTTTAATATTGCGGGAGGAATGATGTCAGGGACACAGGAAAATGACGGTTTGAGGCGCTTCAGGGCTTTCCGAACGTGCCCTCACTTATTCTGGGAACGCAGAAATTAGACGACGCAGAGGAAGAGTTGGACAAAATGTTAACTTCACCCTTTGGAAATACTGAGCTGAAATGATCCCCAAAGGCATTAGCAACGTCTCCAATCGGGTTTCCATTGTCGTCTAGAAGTTTAACGATTTCAGCAACCTTGCCAGCAGATCGAGAGCGAACACACTGCCAGAAACTTTTCTGGTCGCGTGTAGCGCTGATTTCCACATTGGCTATGTAGTCTGACCGATCGCGATCATACAGCTCTTTACACAGGGCTCTGAAATACTTAAACTCTTTTTGCAAGCTTCGGATTGTAGCCAACGAATTTTCTTGTGAGCACGGGCTTTACATTTTAAAGCCTTTCGCAGTTCTGCAGAAAACCACTTGGGAAATTTATATTTCTTTCCGGACGTTCTTGGTATAAACATTTGCATTCCTTGCTGAATAATTGTAGAAAGTTTTTCCACTTGGTCATCAACAGAGGGAAGTTTGACGAGGAGAGACCAGTCAGTGTTACATAAGTAGTTATAAAAAGCAACGTAATCTCCAGCAGCATAATTGTACGTCGGATGTACAGAATACCCGGACCATCTCGATTGCCCCGACACATACGGCAGTGAGATATGAAGGACAGGATGAAATTTGTCGGGACGGACCAGCAAGGTATCCGACATAGAAATGGTAAGGTCCGCCTGCTTGGAAAAGCAAAGGTCTAAAACATTACCACAAATGTTTTTACACCTATTACTTTGTTCCAGACCAGTGAAAGAAATAACGTCTAACAGACAGTAGCGCTTCTGGGAAATGTAATGATGATCGTGTCTGACAGTGCGATCATCCCAGTCTATACCGGGAACGTTGAAATCCCCGCATATAAGAAATTTACTGTCTGGGTAGGCATTAACAACATCCTCTATTGATGTGACACAGCGCTGAAATTCGGCGTAGTTTATGGATGGAGGTATATAAAAGGTGGAAATTAGGATACTATTTTTTCTACCGCCGAGAACCTCCACCCACACTGATTATGCAGCAGTTTCGAGGTCTGACCGACGACGGCAGTTCAACGACTTGTCCACCGCAATGAGCACTCCACCACCGCAATTTTTAGAAGTGGGGCCACTACGGTCACTTCGGAAAACAACATAATTATCGGTAAAATAATCGCTAGACGGAATTTCGGAGGGTAGCCAAGTTTCGGTAAGAACGATGACATTATGTGAGGACGAAGGTATAGAGAAAAAGAACTCAGCACATTTGGTCCGCAAACCACGGGCATTTCGGTAACAAACACTGATCATGCCGGCGAGGAAAGTTCAGACAGGTGCAGCATGGACTGACGTAGTACGCCCCGGAAGGGCTTAAAAAGACAATCATTTGGCCATAGAGCTGGATCCTGCAGTAATTAATAGCACACGTTGCTTACGGCAGCATAGAAGGAGGCATAGGTGTTGTACCTAGTTTTTATCCGCTTGTAATATAATAATAATAATAATAATAATATAATAATAATAATCAATCAATCAATCAATCAATGAATCAACCTTAATTTTCGGTACCCAGGAACAACCCTAGGGTCTTGGTACTGGTACACCATATACAAAACATACATAAAAACAAACTAAAATCAAGACAACACAACACCCAAAACCGTATGCATGAAAGAAACAATAAAGTAAAGATAGTTACAGTAATCTCAGAAAGCAAAACAGCCAAAAAAGAAAAGAACAAAAACAGGAGAACTAGCGTTGCAAGCCATGACACTCAGACAGCGAAATGTTCGAGGCACGTGAAAAACAGGAAATACTCACGGAACATGACAAAGATAAGTTATACGCATAAAACGAAGGTTTCATAACAAAATATTCGGAAGGTTCAACTTTGAAAGAAGCTCAGCATTACAAGCACTGGCACTCAAACCTACAGAAATTCAAGCAACGCAAAACCAGGAAATGTGAAAAACAAACAAACAAGAACATGATTTGCCTAAAATAAATACGGCACATAAATTTGCAATGACATAAAGGCACTTAAGCTACAACAGTTTTCAAGTCGTTTGAGAACAAAGAAAAAGAGCTCTGGAATATATTAAGACGATCAGAATATTCATTATATGCACATTGTATTCTGCAGATGGACGAGCGTCTTCTACTTAAAGCATCTGTTCTAAAAGTTCGAAATGTTCGGAAAAGTTTGTTCGGCAAGTTGACATTGATAAGTGTAACCAAGTCGTCACACAAAATATCCCCATGAAGAAGTATATAACGAAAGATAATATCAGCTCGCATTCGTCGACACCGAAGGGAAGGAAGACTTCTCAGAAAAGGCACGCTGCCGTTAGCGTCTTCTTGTACATGACGGAAACGGTGCCTAAAGATAGAAAGGAACTTATTTTGAACTCTTTCGATACGGTCACTATTGGACCTGCAAGTTCCATTCCAAACAACAGAGCCGTATTCGAGAAGAGGTAAGCAGAGAGCCGAATACAACTTGAAGAAAGGAAGAGGACCTTTAAACTCTCTAGAATACCTGCAGACAGCACCCAGACATCGAAGAGAGCGACGGCTAATTTGTGTAACGTGGGAAGAGAAAGTCAGAGAAGAATCAAATAGTACTCCCAAGTCTCGAATTAATAATAATCAATCAATCAATCAATCAATCAATCAATCAATCAATCAATCAATCAATCAATCAATCAATCAATCAATCAATCAATCAATCAATCAGTCAACCTTTATTTTTGGTGCCCAGGAACAACCCTAGGGTCTTGGTACTGGTACACCATATACAAGCATTCATAAAAACAAACTAAAATCAATACAACACAACACAGAAAACCATATATATGAAAGAAACAGTAAGGTAAAAATAGTTACAGAGATCCCAGAAAGCAAAACAGCAAAAAAAAAGGAAGCCTAGTGTTAGAAGCCATGACACCCGGCCAGCAAAAACGTTGAAGGCACGTGAAAAATTGAAAATACACAAGCAAATACTCAATGAACATGACGGAGATAGATTATACACATAAAACAAAGGTTAATCAATCAATCAATCAATCAATCAATCAATCAATCAACCTTTATTTTTGGTGCCCAGGAACAACCCTAGGGTCTTGGTACTGGTACACCATATACAAGCATTCATAAAAACAAACTAAAATCAAGACAACACAACACAGAAAACCATATATATGAAAGAAACAATAAGATAAAAGTAGTTACAGAGATCCCAGAAAGCAAAACAGCAAAACAGCAAAAAAAAAGGAAGCCTAGTGTTAGAAGCCATGACACCCGGCCAGCAAAACGTTGAAGGCACGTGAAAAATTGAAAATACACAAGCAAATACTCAATGCACATGACGGAGATAGATTATACACATGAAACAAAGGTTTTGTAAATAAATGTTAGGAAGTTTCAAAATGGAAAAACGAAGTTCAGCGTTAGAAGCACTGACACTTAAACCGACAGAAATTCAAGCAACACAAAATCAGGAAAAGTGAAAAACAAACAAGCAAGATGATGATTTGCATAAAATAAATACAGAACAGAAATACGGCACATAAATGACATAAAGGCACTTAAGCTACAACAGTTTTCAATTCATTAGAGAACAAAGACAAAGAGCTCTGGAATATATCAAGACGATCGGAATATTCATTATATGCACATTGCATTCTGCAGATGGACGAGCATCGTTTACTTAAAGCATCTGTTCTGAAAGTTCGAAATCTTCGGAAAAGTTTGTTAGGCAAGTTGACATTGATAAGTGCAACCAAGTCATCACACAAAATATCACCATGAAGAAGTTTATAAAGAAAGATAATGTCAGCTCTCATTCGTCGACACCAAAGGGAAGGAATACTTTTGAGACAAGACATGCTGCCGTTTGCGTCTTCTTGTACATGACGGAAACGGTGCCTAAAGATAGAAAGGAACTTATTTTGAACCCTTTCGATGCGGTCACTATTGGACTTGCAAGTTCCATTCCAAACAACAGAACCGTATTCGAGAAGAGGTAAGCACAGAGCCGAATACAACTTTAAGAAAGGAAGAGGACTTTTAAACTCTCTAGAATACCTGCAGACAGCACCCAGACATCGAAGAGAGCGTCCGGTAATTTGTGTAACGTGGGAAGAGAAAGTCAGAGAAGAATCAAATAGTACTCCCAAGTCCCGAATTTCGGTCACCCTCGGCAGTGCAGTGCTTGCTATTTTATAGGAGTATTGCAGCTGTTGAGTTTTCCTACTATAGGAAACAACTTTCGTTTTTGAGGGGTTCAAAATTAAGTCGTTTTTGGTGCACCAACGATGGAATGACACAATATCAGCCTGAAGAGAATTACAGTCCTGAACACTACGCACTTCTCTGAAGATTTTCATATCATCAGCATACAACAAAAAAGAAGAATTTTTAATGGCAGAAGCAACATCGTTAATGAAAATGGAAAAAAGAAGGGGGCCCAGAACGGAGCCCTGGGGTACACCACTGGTTGCTTTGTACCTAAATGATGTTTGACGATTAACATTAAATAGCAATATCGCTCCTGGAGATAGCAACGTATAAGACCCACTAAGGAAGCGTGAACATCTAACAGAATGAGCTTGGCAAGCAATAACGAGTGGTTGACTACATCAAAGGCCTTGCTATGTCACAGTAGACCGCATCAAGCTGGCTTCTACCAATGACTGCTGGGACAGCCTGCTCCATGAAGCATGCGAGGTTTGTGGAAGTTGAGCGACCACGCATGAAGCCATGTTGATTAGGAATGCGGAGGTGGTAAGTGAGAAAGACAAGACCTTATGAAGAGATAACTCGAATATTTTAGAGGCAGAACAAAGAAGCGACACTGGCATATAGTTCATGGTGTCGGTTTTTGGGCCTGACTTGAAAACAGGGAATACACGACAGATTTTCCATGATCGAGGGTACGTGCCAGACCGGAGACAGTTATTAAATATTGAGGTGAACACAGGAACAAATATATTTGCATACGTTTTTAGAATTGCAGCAGGAATACCATCTGGCCCAGAAGAAAACGAGGGCTTTAGCCGCTTGATGCTGGCCCGCACGATGTTCTCATCCAATTGGAAACAAGCGGAGTAATCGTCCTGGTGACAATGACGCTGCCGTCATCACTACCACCGCTAAGCCCAAACAAAGAAGAAAACTGACGAGCAAAGCAGTCGGCCGCATCTGCAACCTCATCGCCGTTGGAATCCAGTAGACGAATAGATTCTTTCGTTGTACTAGATCTAGAATGAATGTACTTCCAGAAGGCTCCCGGCTGATGAGTTGCTTTAGCTTCAACTGACGCCAGGTACAAAGCATGATCACGCTTGTGCAATATTTTGCATAGGGCACGTAGGCGCCGGAACTCCTGAGCGAACTGATTCGCACCAGAGCGCTTCATCTTTCTGTGCGCGCGTTCTTTGAGTTTCAGGGCATCCCGCAATTCAGAAGAAAACCAGTGTGGGAACTTGAACTTCTTTGGTAAATATTGCGGGATGTATTTCTTCATACCCAAAAGCACAATCTCAGTAAAACGTTCAACTTGTTCATTGACATCAGAGTGGTCAATGACTGTTCACCATGGGGCAGCAGAAAAGTAGCCATACAGCCCAACGTAATCTCCCCGGGCGAAAGCGTAGCGAGGTTGCGCATTGCTTGAAAAAAAACAGAACGGTGGAGCATTGTAGGAAGGCAACAGGAAATAGAAAGAGGAGGATGATATTTGTCGGGTATTACTAAAGCACAATCAGAGCGCGACACATTAACGCCATCGAAGTTTGAAAAGCACAGGTCCAGAATGTTTCCACTGCAGTTTTTTATGTGATTACGCTGTGCCATGGAAGTGAAAGACGAAAAATCTAGTAACCTATTACCCTTCTGTTGAAAGTGGTGGTTGTAGTGGGAACAGGTGAGGTGGCTCCACTGAACGCCAGGAGCGTTAAAATCTCCAAGGAGGAGGACCTTGAGGTCGCAATGAGTAGTAAGCACCTGTTCAATGGAGGAGACTAACTTATTGAACGCGTCAGGAACTACATCAGGAGGAACGTAAAAAACACCAACTAGAAGTTTTTCAGTTTTAGAGATATAAATTTCGACCCATAAAGACTCACCTGCGTTTTCAATATCGCTACGTAGCACACACGGGAGAGATTTGTTAACTGCGAGAAGTACCCCGCCCCCCTTTTGTTTGCATCCAGTTAAGGCACGATCATTACGATATACATGGTAATTTTGAGGAAAATAGTCATTGGATAGAATATCAGGGCACAACCAAGTTTCAGATATAGCTATTAACGGAAACCAAGAAGCCAGAACATTACCAAAAAATTCAGTCGCCTTAGTTCGAAGACCTCGCACATTCTGATAAAAAACATCTAAACTAGTCATTATTCTTTTTCTGATGTGTGGCGCTCAGAGCTGTGAAGCATGCCTTCGCGAAACATGCCTCGAAACTCCTTAAAGAGGCAGTCTTTCGGCCAAACAGCGGGGTCATTCAAGCGCTCGAAAAACTCTTCACTGACGGAAATATCAAAGGATGCGTACGTTTCAAATTTAGTTTTCAGTCGTCGGCAGTTCAAGGGCGAGACACCTAAGGTTAACAGATGGGCATTAAGACTAGCAGAGGTCGTGGACGGAGAAAGCTTTGAAACGAACATTGCTTTGGGGCGCTTCGGCTGCGGAACGACTACCAGTCCACATGTGTCCGATGCACCTACACATGCCCGGCTTCGACGCTTCTTCTCAACAGTAGGAGGGAGACAGTCAAGCACAGGCGCAGAATGCACCGGGGAAAGTTGGGACGGAGTAGGAGGCAGTGCAGGAGAAGCCGAAGACACCGACTGCAGCGGAGCAGACGTAGCCGAAGGCAACACTTCCTTGTTTACAGCTTGGGCAAAAGAAGGCTGCCCTGATCTGTGACGCACTCCTTCCGGCAACACGGCGGGGTGGTGAAGTCGTTGGGCACGCAAGGAGGACACCTCCGCTCGCAAGGAGGCAACCACCTGCGCATAATGGGCGCATTCACCCTCCCTCCCCTGACGGAGACAGTCGAAAGCCTGCGCGTTTTCCCGGCGTAGGAGGTCGTTGTCCTCCCGCAGCCGGGCCACTTGGTCGCTGAAGAAAGAAATGCCGTCCAGCGCGTCGATGAGGAGTGCGCGAAGACCGGGAGCTTCCCCTCCAAGGTCAACCGGTTGGGACTGTGGCGGCGGGGCTTTCCTGACTACTGCCGGCGAGTCTCGTCGAAGGGAGGGGGAAGGAGCCCTGCTTGCGGACGGGCCGATGTCGTCGTTGGCTACGCTAGGCCTAGCCGCGGCCTCGGCCGTCTCACACAGATTGCATTTGAACGGCCGGGCACCAGACTTCAGAAGTTGAAGCTCCGCGTCCGGCCACGCAACACACTTCGCGTGCACACGTTTATTTCCGGTGTGCACACGTGCACACCGGAAAAACTTTTGCTTACCGAAGAAAGCCTGGGAGCACAAAATACAGAAATCCGCACTAGGCGCCATCTTGCGGCGCAATGACAATGTGACAATGACAAAGGTGACAAATAATAATAATAATAATCAATCAATCAATCAATCAATGTTTATTATAGTGCCCAGGAACAGCGGATGCTTTCGTGCTGGAGCACTGATAATAATAATAATAAAATATTAATAATAATAATAATAATGATAATAGTAATAATAGTAATAATCACTTTCACCCTAATCATGAGGGCCCGGAAATATATTTGCCATGGGCGCCATCCCGTCTAGTAACGCCACTGCCCACACCCGCACCACGGCGGGCCGCGCGCTTCTTATAACGTTATAAACGTTATAAACTGACTGGGGGGGCTATCCTCGCGAACGTCACTCCTTCTCTCCTATTCTCACAACCATCTCAATTCTTTGCAGTGTACCCTACAAGTGCCGTGTCACCCGGTCTTCACGAGCGTGAGAAAGAATGACGTAAATCCCGAAACCAAGTTAACCCGTGAAACCATCACATATTGTTTTACCAATATAAAAATGCTGTATAAGCCACAGTTATGTGTGGCTCTCGTAAACTGCCTATAACTGAGAAAAACGCTTAACAGGCAGGCATTAAAGGAGTCTTAGCGTCTATATGTCTGCCTATTACATACTGATGCACTGTTACATTCCTAAATATAAAGTGCCTTCAGTGATTAATGCGGACATTTGGGAAGTTGCTATTTCATATGTGACGAGTAATGCGCGAAAAGTACACAGGAGACAAAAGAGGGACACAGAGAGAAGTGCTACTTCCAACTAACATTTATTTTTAAAAACGCTCATTTATATACGGAAGACGTGCGCGCTTTAGCACAAAATTGCAATATATAACGCATATATTGTTATTCCGGTGTGATCGTTGTGAACTGCCGCGTCATCCCTGCTTCATACCCACCGGTGACAAAAGTCAGCAATAGACGACTCTGTATGGCGTGTTGTCAAAATGCAAGGAACCACACAACAAGAATCAGAAAAAAATAAAAAAAAACAGAAAAAGAAAACAAGAAAAGATGGTCTCATTGCTCCCCCTACCAAAAACAAAATGAAACAGAGAAATGAGGTGACGGCCAAATTGGCATTATTGAGAAGCACGATATGCAATTTCCTTAGCTGACAAACCCTCAGACGACATGCTTAGGCTCTCGTGCCTTGTGTACTTTTGCGCTTTACTCGTCAGCCATCAGTGAATAAAATTTGCAGCATGCCAATATTAGCGCGGCAATGTTGATTTTGGGAGGTTGTGTGTGAAGCTAACGTTGAATAGAAAGATAATGTAATCGCCCAGAACGTACACTGCGTGGACAGCGCACTTAATACAGTACTTAGTGTTGCTTAGCTTCAACTCATGCTTGGCGTTCCGACGAAAAATAGTTTGAAGAGTGATGGTTCGTATTTACTACTAGAAGTGCTCATTCACAGGTAAGAGGTAAGCAAAACTTACCACATCCATGACTGTAGAAAGATCCCTACTGCTGAAAGTTGAAGATAACTGCTTCTTCGTAGTAGAGTAAATGTTGCTGTGTCTCCAGTGGTGTCTCCAGCCTGGTTTCTCTTCGTTTTCATCGACTTCAACATCACAAATTCAAAACCCATGACTACAGTCCAATCCCATTTATGCGCAATTATCATGCCTGGAATGGTCGTCGCCGGAAAATGGCCGGTTTCTGAAAAAAAATCAAAGCCAAAAAAAATTGGGAGAGAAAAATGCTCTAATGTGTTTTTTTAATGTCGATGTTATTCGTCAACAAGTTTTATATAGCAATCGGGGAGTTCATCGGTAATTATGCGCCGTGCGCCTATTTAAAAACGTGGGGAAGGGTAGCAAAATGGGACATAAAAGCTGTGGGAAAGCATACTTACGGCAATTTCAGTTTGGCAAAAGTTTAGGTTAATTGGATAGGAGAAGGAATGAACATTTGTCTTTAGGAGAACGAATGATCGTGGTGCCGTTCACTGGTTTAGGGGACATACTAAGTGAAGAAAATCCTGGTTTCGTGGTGCCAGCTGCGTCATGGGGATCAGTTGAAACTCATTTCTCTATATGTAGCTGGGAAGCTGGGCTTCCTACTTCTCCTGGGAAGGGGTTGGGAGAGGGTCTTAGTTTGTAGTAAGAGACCACTCCTGTAGCATATGTTTTAGGGTGTAGGGTGATGGGCAGACAAACAAATTTTCTTAACCATTTCAGACAGAACAGCACCCTTTATTTTATAAAATACATTGCACCATGGACGGCGCGGTTGACGAGAAATGACCCCACGTTCCCCCTTGACACGCGGAAAGGGCTCGCGCAGCCAGCTGTAGCCAGGGGATCCCAGACTGAGGATCCCATCCACCGGGAGAGTGCTGTATCTTCTGCAGCTGTTCTTCTCAAAAGATTTCATTCCTTCACTGTTTGTTGTACCCCAATTGGACAAACCGAATATCCAAGTGGCGGAACCCTGTCTGAGAAAGCCGAAAAGAATGGACCCGAAACTGATACGGTAATCCTCAAACTATGAAGCCGCTTCTGAGGGAGGTATTATCTGAGGATTTAAAATCATCCACAAGACGTTGAGTACTGCTGTACGGGCTAGTGTTCATTACAATAGTTCTACAAAGCTTATTGCACCAAATGTGACCTGTAGATGTACCTAGAAACTTTTGTGCCGAAGGTATATTCTCTTTTCAAGACGATGCGAGCCCGAACGTTTTTTTACACCTGGGGCGGTACAGCAGCTAGCCTTGAGCGGTGCCACAACCACCTCTACGAGTTTATAAAGCGAGCTTGCTGCTCGGCGCCTGCGGTCTAGTGGGTAGGGCCACAGCATCTAACGTCCAGTACAAGAATCAAGTCCCTGTACGGCTACCCTTCTTTATCTTCAGTATTTGTTTGTTGGGAAATTGCTCCCTCATTTCAGTATTTTGTTTTTTAGAGGCGAAGTATCTCTTGCTCGGGGGGATGTCACTTGTCCATGCCCCAACCGCAGTGCCTCTGATGATGATTGTGGCAGGATGGCCCTAGGGATTGGCCGACCAAAGAATCCATCACGAGAGAGATTCACGTTCAACTGCCGTCGTCATCAACCCGTAGGGGAACTGCTGAAGAAGAAGAAGGCGAAGAATACAAAGCTGCGAAGATGAGGGCGCGTGCGTTGCTAATTTATCAAGACACAGCTTCGCGTTCAACGACGGTCGTCACCTTCCCTTAGGGGAACCGCTGTAGACTTAGAAGGAGAAGACAAAGCTGCGAAGAGGAGGGCATGTACGTTGCTTTTAGTGAGTGAGCCAACGTCAATGAACTTTACCTCACCAACGCAGACGGAGACTGCCGATTCTACTGCAGAGACGACAACATGGACAAGGACATGAATCTCGGGGAGGCGGTGGCACCGTCACACAACAGTACTTGCGTGCCTTTGCCCCGGTGTGAGCCCGGACGTGGAATTTACTGTGGCGCTACTAAACACTAGATCACTCAACATAACGGCAACACAATGAAACCACACGGAACCCCCATGATGCTTCGCATGCTCATCAGGGTTCCCCACGGGAAGACGGTGTAACTTTTTTTCTCGTTTATATGGGTTGTTCAGTATCTTTTGGGTTTGTTTAGCGGCATAGAGGAGCCAATCAGCACCTCTAAATACTTTGCTCTTGGTGCCATATGTGCGGGGCACGCAGTTTTAAATTGGAAACGGAATGCCCCCGGTGCACGATACATTAATCACGCTTTCTTTTCATAGAGCGGTGGCACGCAGGTACAGCATTCGCCTCGCGTTCAGAAATCCCGTGGTTCGATTACAGGTACCGCACAAAGAACCCGCATGTTTATGTAACTTCAGAATAAGGCTTGGGGTGAGGCCTAACCCTGGCGGCCATTGCCGGAAATGCACTCACTCACCAGAGCAAGTTTGGTCCCCCTGGAGCAGTAATGGGTGCAACCTTTCGTCAATACGCCAAATAACCCTTGGTCCTGAGTTTTCTATGGCTGAGTAGCGATTGAGAACGGCGGCGGTCAGACCTGTGACGCAGCAGGGGGAGCTAAGAATGCCTGGACCGGGAAAGGCCGAAATTGTAATCTGAACTCGGCAACGTTTATCTAGCGAGGCGAGTCAATCCGAGGGCATCAGGTGTTATTTAATAGGGCCTAGCGAGGTTAGGAGGACAGGTGATGCATTTACAGTGCTGAAAAATGGAGACGTCCTATGTTACCGTGGTCTAGTGGACCGAAGAAAACTGCGACTGGTATTTCTACTTAATAAAAGCATAGCTGTTGACATAGGCGAGTAGTCATTAACGAAGGAGTAGCCGCTGTTGTTATTTCGCTTAATAAGAGATACAAAATCAATGTGGTTCAGTGCTACACGCCTGCATCCAGGCACGACGACCAGCTATTGAAACGCTTATATGAAGATGTGGAATCGGTAGTGGTTAAAGTAAACACACAGTATACGGTAGTTATGAGAGGGTTAAATGCTAAAGTAGGCAAGAAGGCTGGAGACAAGGCAGTTGGGAACTCTGGTTTAGGTTATTGAAATAACAAGCGACACTGGTCAATAGAGTTCGCAGAGCGGATTAAGCTACGGATCATGAATACCTTCTGCAAACGTGATAGCCGGAAGTGAACGTGGAGGAGCCAGGATATAGAGCAAAAAAATGAATTAAACTAAACCTCATAATAAGCTATAACACTGACTTCGTGCAGGATGTGAAAGTGCTCGTAGTGGTGACGTGTAGTGACTACAGTATGGTGAGACATTCAATTAGGCTAGATTTGAGGAGGAACCGTACAAAGCTACTACGAAAGTAGCTGATAAATGAGGTAACTGTAAGACCGAAAGTTCAAGAATTCGGGATCACGCTACAGAAAGGATATTCAATACTAATCAAAAGCAGTGTTTACGACAAAAGAACAAGAGACAATCTTACACACATTGTCACGAAGTGTACAATAGAAGTCGGAGGTACGATGGCGAAATAGGATACTGGTGAAGGTTCCCAGCAGACGAAATAGTTAATTAGGAAACGGCAAACCATGACGATCTCCACCACAGCTTAGAGAATAGAACTAGCGGAGCTTTCGAAGTTAATCAATAATCGTAGGACAGCTGACATACGGAAGTATAATGGGGAGAGGATGGAGCATGCTGTAAAAAACGCTAACCGCTTGAAAGCAGTCAAAAAGCGTCTAGGCATGGGGAAAATCACATGTATGCACCAAAGACAAGCGAGGCAATGTCACCACCAATAGGGATAAATTAGGTATAGCAGTCGAGGAGTTTCATAAAGATCTGCCAAGTAGCCGCGACATCCAGGATAATACCGAACGAGCAAGCTGTTCACAGGAGGTAGACATCCTTCACAAGTCGTAAAGAAGACTTTGAAAGAAATCCGAGGGGAAAAAGACCTGGTGAAGATCAGATAACAGCACACCTCTTAGAGGATGGCGGGCATATTGTAGTAGAAAAACTGGTAGGCCGGTATACGCAAAGCCGCGAGTGCACCAGAATTTTGGGAGAACGCGAACATTATCCTAATGTATAAGAAAGATGACATGAAGGATTTGAAAAATTACACTGCCATCAGTGTACTGTCTTCAGTGGTCTATAAGGTACTTACCAAGGTACTCGATAACCGAATTTCTTCGACCTTAGATTTCAGACAAGCTAATGAACAAGGAGGTTTCCATAAAGGCTATTCAATAATCGATCATATTCACACGATCAAACAGGTGATCAAACAATTCGCGGAGTATACTGAACGTTTGTATATAGCCTTTGCCGGCAACCGTTCATAATGAGAATAGTGGCACCGCAAGTTAATGACGATGATTCCCCAATACAGAGTGCCCCCTCCCCCTAGGGCGAAGTACGGTGAAGTTAAAAAAAAAGATATCCAGAATGATGCACCGAAAAAGAACATTGCACATGTATTTCCAGCAGAGTGAACGTTTGGACAGTATTAAGTTACGACAGTATTAAGTCCTGATCATTCCGGTGACAGCCTCTCGAAAGTAGACAGCGCCCGGGTGGCCTTGCCTGGGTGTGGCGCAGCGGTCACAGGCGAAAAAAACACGGTCTGCGGTGCCGAAGCTTCTAGGAGCACCCAGAAGCAAGAGAAATTTTCCATGATGTTACAAAGCGCTCTCTGGACCACAAGGTGATCAAAAGAAAGGGATGGTGACGGCTTGTGGATGTTACAGGGCTTCGTAATGCACCCAGTTCTTTTGTGTCTGCCAGCGCGCCAACACGTACGGCATAAGCGCGGTGGTCGACCCCCTGTTCGTCTAAGGGGCACAGAACCGTCTTGGTTTCTTGAAGTGACGCTTCTGACGAGATGTCATGGCCCGCAAGTCACGTGGCATGGTAATAACTGCCCTCCGAACTCCAATGCACGGTTGTCGATGGGGACGCGCGACAGGGCATTACTGCGTATATTGTCACGTCCACACGGTCGTGAAAGGGTGGGGTTAATGTTTAGCGACCATTCGGGCGCACGTGCATGGCGTTTTTGTGTTCGCTTGTAGCTGCGATGGGTCGGACCAGAAGACGCGGTGTCGTTGGGTGAATGACGTGTCAAGAGAGCATGAGGTGTATAGAGAGGAGAAGGACGAGTGAAATTTTCCAGGTTCTAGCTCACTGGTACCGTCAGAGCTGCGTGCGCCACAAGTGTTTGAACGTCTATCTTCGCTCGCTCAGGGTTCGCTACCCAACATGGTTTGTGGTCGTCGGGCAGTTCACGCGAGCGAGTTGGAGCTGTATCCAGAATGTTACTGCGGCTGAGAGCGTCGTGCCTGGAGAAGTCGCAAGGTTGCGGTTGCTTCACCAGGATTAGAGACGCAATTTCATAACTGCCTATGGTGGGTGCGTTCATGCGGGTCTCATGGGTGGTTGACTGCAAGTGCCGTGTAGTCTGGCACTGAGGGGGCAGCGTTGCGGTGGAGAGGTCATGGGGTGGTACCGTCAGCCGACGAGTAAGTGAGGTCGACATCTCAATTATGCTAGGCTCGTCGGTGCCTTCGCGTGGAGTGGAAGAAGCGGGCGAGACGGGCAGTATTTGGTGGACGTCCGCGATGTCGTTGGCTGCCAGTCCCACCGGTAAAGGTGAGGTTGCCGTGCTGGAGATTGAGACCAAGGTATTGGCGTCATTGGGAGAGAACGTCGCCGTGCTGGGTAGCATAGAGGGTACTGTGTGTGGCGGTGTAATGTGCGCAAACCGTGCGGGTACCTGGTGTGCTGCAGGCGGCGGCTAAACGTGCGCGGACCGTGCCGGTACCTCCTCTGCTGCATGCCGAAAACTGTCGTTGCCGAAGCCGTAGCGCGCGAGCACGGCAGTGGGGGGGGGGGGTGGAGGTCGTCCTAGGGTGTTTCGCTGGGCGGTTGTGTGGCGAAAACGAAGCGGAACTCTAGAGGAAGCGTTTCCTAGAGGATGGAGTGCTCGAGCGGCTGACTGGTTACGTAGTTAAGCTAGAAGGTGGCATCAAGCTTGAAAAACCAACCTCCGAGGTTGCGTGCGTCGAACACCGCTATCGGCGAATCCCCCCACTTCTCCATGTGCGTGTGACTCCGGCCGGATATATTGCGCGCAACTGGCGGATCATCACTTCTTTATTTTATTTACACAATACTGCAGACCAAGAAAATGGTCCAAGCAGGACGGGCAGAACAAGAAAGAATGTACATACACATACAATGCAATAGCATACAATGTAATCAAAACAATGGAGTAACATCAAATCAGAATTCGCTTGGAGACTACAAAATAAACAGGCCATGGTGAAATTAAATTTCCGTACAGACATAACGAGATTTCCAATCCAAATCAAATTAGAAATTGTGGTAACCACGTACAACTTCGAGAAGCGTCGCTAAAAACCCGAACGTAAGTAATTAAAAGTGGCTAAAATGATTGTGTAGGGTTTTCGTGAAATTTCCACTAAAAAGTCTTTCTGGCAATTTATTTCAGTCATCTAACGTGCGTGGAAAATATGAAAACTTAAAAGTATTTGTTTGGGCAAAGAATGGGGATAAACTATGGCTATGTGTGTGTCGTGTTGTAGGAAAGGAACCGTCGGCTGGGTGTGCGGTGGCCTCTTACATTTATTGAGTGTGCGTAAGGTCGGGCCACAACTTGAAGAGTGGCGTAGGCAATCTACCGCCCAGCACCACAGCCGTGTTGCCTACAATCATCATCAGCGGTGCCTGGCAAGCGTCAGCAGTTCCACTACATTCCACTACAGGAGATCGAGCTCGACCGAGCATACCCTAAGCCTGGCCGCTCACCCATAATGTAGGAGGCCACCGCTCATCGAGTCGAGTCGACGATGCTTTTCCTGCACCTTCATAAATTATGAGAAAGCATTTCACTCGGTAGAAACCTCTGCAGTCATTGAGGCATTGCGGAATCAATGTGTAGATGGGCAACACGTAAAAATACTAGAGGATACCTACAATGACTCATCTGCTAACATCGTCATCCAAATGAAAAGCAGCAAAATACTTTTGAAAAAGGGCCTGAGGCAAGGAGACAATCTTTCCAATGCTATCCACAGGATGTTCACAATATCTATTTAGAACATTGAATTGGGAACGGGCGGCGAAAGCGTTAATGGAGAATATGCCAGTAGCCTCATATTTGCTGGTGACGTTGCCTTGCGAAGTAACTCGAAGGACGAATTGCAAAGTTTTCTTACCGCTCTGGACAGGCAGAGTAGAACCATAAGCACGAAAATTGTTATGCAGCAAACTAATGTACTGCTTAATTACCTCGGCAGCGTACAGTGTCATTGCATTTCATTTTATTCAGTATTCTTTAACAAAGAAGGCTCTATAACCTCGGGACAGAACAGCAGTTTGAGATAGGTGGCGAGGCAGTGAAAGTGGTAAGCAAATATATCTACTTAGGACAAGTTGTGACCCCAGATCCCAACCATGAGGCAGAGATAATTAGAAGGATCAGAATGGGGTGGGGTGCAAATATAGCAGACGTTCTCAGATAATGAATAGCAGCGTGCCATTTTCGCTGAAGAAAAAAGTGTATGACAGCTGCATCTTACCGGTACTCAGCTACGGGGCAGAAACTTGGAGGCTCACTAACAGGGTTCAACTTAAATTGAGAACGACTCAGCGGGCAATGGAGCGGAAAACGATAGGTGTAACATTAAGGGACAAGAAGAGAGCGGAGTGGGTCAGAAAGCAAACTGGTGTTACAGACATAATAGTAGAAATTAAGAAAAAAAATTTCCCCGCATTTCCCCGAGGCGAAGAATGTGAAAGTGCGAATGCACGAGTTGAATTTGCGTGGTTCGGTAATGTTCGCGAAAGAGAGATCACACACACACACACACAACTACAAAGAAAGAAAGATGCATTTATTCACAGACACCTATTTGTGTTGTCGTTGTACTGGATTGCTAGAGCGGATCTCAGCTTTGAAATTTCGTGTCAGTGCTCCTTTAAGCGGGTGCATTAGCCCTTCTCACGCCCGATTCCTGGCCAATCCCCCACGTGGGTATGTGCCATGTCAGCGGGCAGGCAGCGCGCGCCCATCTCCCCCCGTTGCCAAGGAAGACGAGGAGATTCCTGGCCAATCCCCCACGTGGGTACGTGCCATGTCAGCGGCCAGGGAGCGCGCGCCCATCTCCCGCCGTTGCCAAGGAAGACGAGGAGCGCGCGCACCCACAGCTGTTGCTATGTGGACGGACGGCGGTCGCCGGAATTCAGGGTCGCTTATAAAGTGCATTCGCACTTAAAAGAAATGGACGTGGGCAGGGTTGTAATGTGAAGGCAAGATAACCGCTGGTCATTAAGGGTAACAGAGTGGATCCCTAGAGAAGGCAAGCGTTGCAGGGGGCGGCAGAAAGTTAGATGGGCAGATGAGATCAAGAAGTTTGCGGGGATAAATTGGTCACATTTGGCACAGGACCGAGGTAATTGGAGAATAATGGGAGAGGCCTTTGCCGTGCTGTGGGCGTAGAGAAGCTGGTGATGATGATAATGACAAAGAAAGAACAACAGGAATGCTAGGGCAAGAACAAAAAGTTGCCATGCAGCAGCTTGACAAAGGTCCTTGCCCCTGAGTTTGACAACGGGCAGATTGTAAACGAGCGCTGAACGCACACAAAAAATGAAGCCAAAAATTCGTAATACACAACTATAGCAACTAAATACACAGGAATACATAGTTTTACGTAAACAAGGATACCAGGATATTCAAGCACAAAAGGAATTTCACATCCAGTTCCACAAACAGAATTACACAAACTCTAAAGATCGGCAGCAAGCAAAATTAACGCTTTAACATCACGCAGATAGCAATGTACAATAAATTGGAGGATCGTTAACCAAATACTGTAGAAAAATGGTTATGGATTACAAAAATATTTTCTATATTCTTTAAGGTGGTAATTCGTTATATGTTGATATTCATTAAAAATGTACTTTAAGTTGTGCTGCAGCGACTGGAATGTATAGTTATTACAAAATTTAGGTATGGACCAGATATGGACCAGATATCACAGTTGTTTGAAATAGGTTGCGAAGCAGTAAAGCTGGTAAGCGAATATGCCCACTTAGGCCAAGTTGTGAAACGGATCTCAACCATGAGGCAGAGATAATTAAAAGGACAAGAATGGGGCAGAGTGCGTTCGGCAGGATTTCACAGATAATGAATGGCAGCCTACCATTGCCCCTGAAAAAGAATGACAGCGGCATCTTACCGGTACAAACCTACGGGGTAGAAACTTAGAGGCTCTCTAAAATGGTTCAACCTAAGTTCAGGAAACCTGATGGGGCAATGGAACAGAAGATGATAGCTATAACATTAAGGCCCAATACGATGGCGGAATCGGTCAAGGAATCAGCGCTTGTTAAGGACATATTAATAGAAACTACCAAGAGGAATTTGGCGTGGGCTGGGCATGTAATGTGACGGCAAGATAACCGTTGGACATTAAGTTTAACAGAAGTGGACGGCTAGAGAAGGCGATCGGGGCAGGGTGGCGGCAGAATGTTAGATGGGAAGATGAAATCAAGAAGTTTGCGGAAATAATTTATTCGTCGTAGTTAGCCCAGGACCCAGATAATTGCGATGCATGGAGCGGCCTTTGCCCTTTAGTGGCCGTAGACAGATTGTTGTTGTTGTAGAAGATGATGATGATTTTTGTTTCCGATGATTTCGTGTGACTTCTACACACGGCTTACAAAACCTAAAATACTGATAGATCCGTATCCTTCATTCTTTTTGTGCTAGGAGGGTAGCATGCAGGAAGGACAGGGGAACGTTTCCCACAATCGGGTAAGCCAAGTTCTTTCAGCAGTCACTGATCTGCTTTATGTGAGGCTTTCGCGAAAGACCCAAAAAACGTCATATTCTGCTTGGATCCTGCGTGAAGGGACAATTTTGGACCCTTTTAGGAGAAACACAGAACACTTCGCATTTTAATGTACCAGATAAGAAAAGTGGGATAGCCTTCGTAAGCGCCGTTTTCAGTGGTACTGTGTTTTGATAATCGCTTGGACGGGACAAGTTTGAAGGTGTATTGAGGTCATCCGCGTGGTAATTGTCATAATTGAACTGTTTTTTTTTACCTCTTATTCGGTTGCTACGTTTCGTTTAAAAGAGTATGCATGCACGGCCGAACTGACAGTGTTTAGGTTGGTATGATTGCATGAGGGCTGTGCTCTGCCGACCATAAGTGCTCTGGCGAACCCACGGAAGATCACCGGTAGACAAACACTGCCATGACGAAATGCAGAAATATTTGACTGGTGAGTAACGAAGTAAAATACTTTTGCGATAAGTGCCGTGATGATACCACTAAACGTACGTGTCGCATGATGTAGTAATCACGACAAAAACGGTCAGCATGTTCAAACTACACAATTAGGACGAATATACGTGTCACAATGCGCATGTTACTGCTCGGAATAATGAAGGCCACAACCGCGTGTTAGGAGATTTTCATGCCAACACAGTTATTCTGTAGCACGGTTGAATATCCCGAATCCCGTTCAAGAAATGGTCCGAAAAGTTCTGGCCTATTTCGTTGAGCTTCTACTTTCCACATCAGGTACTTCCATCATTTCTGGCAACTAATGAGTGTTCCCCATCATGATAAATATATACGTGATATCTAGCGTATATCTACTCTGTTGGCCTGCACGCTTTTTGCAGTTTTTTTAGTTGACTGTTTCGGGACGGCTCTTTCATCCGTCTAAGAAAAGGGAACCTGGGGAGGCCTCGAGAGGGGGGGCGGCTGCAACTGGAACCCGCTTTGCACCCTGCCTAGGGAAGGGAATCTTGCAACTAGTGAATAAAGAGAATTAAAATATTATTTTTATTGATTATTTTCACATACGGCAGCCTGCAGAGGGGTATGGCATGAGTGCGAGAAAGGGCCGGTAGAAAAAACACATGGTGTAATGGCTTGCGCTGTAAAGTACTTGATCGATGAATTATACAATGAATAAAACCTAAACTAGTGGTGGCAAGGAACACTACAGCAAATATGACCACTTGAAAAGGAAAAAAAACAAAGTGCTATTAGGGCTAACAAGAATATATTTAGCGATAAGAACACGTGTGGCTGGGCAAATAATTGCAAAGTTGAAGCGTGCGTGGAAAGAAGCCAATTCGAACGTGTTAGTACGGGCGTAGAATCGGGTCATCTCAAGAGCACAATACTGGGCGATCCATGTATGGGTTTGTTTATTTATTGTTTGTTTACTGCCCGGCCACGCTCGGCTCTGTTACCTGCGTCCAAAGCGAAGCGCGTCTTCCATTCTTTATTTTTATGCCGCACGGGCTATCTCATTCAGATAAGCAGACTGGTTTCCCCCTAATGTCACTAGCCCAGAATCATCATCATCATCATCATCATCATCATCATCAGCCTATCTACGCCCACTGATGGGCAAATGCCTCTCCCATTATTCTCCAATTACCTCGGTCCTGTGCAAACTGCGACCAATTTATCCCCGCAAACTTCTTGATCTCATTTGCCCATCTAACTTTCTGCCGCCCCCTGCAATGCTTGCCTTCTCTAGGGATCCACTCTGTTACCATTAATGACCAGCGTTTATCTTGCCTTCGCATTACATGCCCTGCACCCGTCCATTTATATTTCTTAGTTTCTACTAATATGTCCTTAACACGTGTTTGTTCCCTGATCCACTCCGCTCTCTTCTTGTCCCTTAATGTTACACCTATCATTTTCCGCTCCAATGCACGCTGAGACGTTCTCAATTTAAGTTGAACCGTCTTAGTGAGCCTCCAGGTTTCTGCCCCGTAGGTGTGTACCGCTAAGATGCAGCTGTCATACACTTTCTTCTTCAGCGACAATGGTAGGCTGCTATTTATTATCTGAGAATGTCTGCTATAGGCACCCCACCCCATTCTTATCCTTCTAATTATCTCTGCCTAATGGTTGGGATGTGGGGTCACAACTTGGCCTAAGGAGATATATTCGTTTACCAATTCCACTGCCCCGCCACCTATCTCAAACCGCTGTGCTGTCCCGTGGTTATTGATCATTACTTTAGTTTTCTGCATATTATTTTCAGGCCCACGGTTCTACTCTGTTCGTCCAGTGCGGAAAGCATGCTTTGCAATTCGTCCCCCGAGTTACTTAGCAAGGCAACGTCATCAGCAAATCTGAGGTTACTGAAGTATTCTTCATTAACCCTTACTCCCACCTGTTCCCAATCCAACGTTCTGAATACTTCTTGTAAACATGCTGTGAATACCATTGGAGAAATTGTGTCTCCTTGTCGGACACCCTTTCTTAATAGGTATTTTACTGCTCTCCTTATGGAGGATGATGGTAGCTGTGGACCCATTGTAGATATCCTCTGGTATTCTTACATAATGCTCATCTGCCCCCTGGTTCCGTAATGCCTGAATGACTGCTAGGGTTTCGACCGAGTCAAATGCTTTCTCATAGTCTATGAAGGCTATATATAGGGGTTCAGTATACTCAGCGCACTTCTCTATCACCTGATTGATTGTGTGAATATGGTCCATTGTTGAATAACCTTTACGGAACCCTGCTTGTTCTTTAGGTTGACAAAAATTTAAGGTTGCAGAAATTCTGTTAGCGATTACCTTGGTAAGTACCTTGTAGACAACTGACAGTAAGCTGATCGGCCTGTAATTTTTCAAGTGCTTCATGTCGCCTTTCTTATGGATTAGGATGATGTTCGCGTTCTTCCAAGATTCCGGTACACTTGTAGTCATTAGGCATTGCGTATACAGGTTTGCCTGTTTTTCAAGTACAATTTCTCCGCCCTCCTTCAAGAGGTCTGCTTTTATCTGATCCTCACCAGGTGCTTTGCTCCCTTTTATTTCTTTCAAAGCCTTCCTTACTTCTTCGGTAGTTACTGGTGGGATGTTAATCTCATCTGAACTACTGTCTCATTCGGCATTATCCTGGATGTCCCGGCTACTGTGCAGGTCCCTATAGAACTCCTCGGCCACTGTGACTATTTTATCCCTATTTGTGATGACATTGCCTTGCTTATGTTTAAGTGCATACATCTGATTTTTTCCCGCGCCAAGATGCCTCTTCACTGCTTTCAGGCTACCTCCGTTCTTTACAGCGTATTCGATCCTCTCCATATTATACTTCCGTATGCCAGCTGTTTTAAGCTTATTGATTAACTTCGAAAGCTCCGCTAGTTCTATTCTGTGAGCTGCGGTAGAGATTGTCATGGTTTGCCGTTTTCTAATTAGATCTTGCGTCTTCTGTGAAAGTTTACGAGCATCCTGTCTAGCCATAGTGCCCCCGACTTCTACTGCACACTCCGTGATAATGAGTGTAAGAATGATAATGAGGGCAGAATAATCTTCTTTGATCTACCACGATCTGGGTGTAAATCGATGGTTCCAAAACACTCGCGCCGAAAGGTATAAGCATCCAGAGAACAGGCCGCGGCATTCGACTCTCGACGTCGCCTATACGCACGTCACTTTGTTGACTGCCGCTTCGCCGCCTGTGTATTGTTTGAGTTGTTAGGGTACCACAGGTTCACTCTAATAAACTTGTTTTTCGTTTAACACAGCTGCGTCCTCTTTGTCTAAGTGACATCTGGTGAAGGTGCTCGGTACATGCATCCGAAGCACTCGTCAAGCAAACAAGCAAGCCCAACTCGTGTCAGCCGCTGGCAGCAAGGACTTCAGCCAGAGTTTGGACTGCTTCGGAAAAAAGTGAGGAAAGAAGGCGTGGTGAAAACCACCATGACCAACGCGGGCTCCCTGACCAGAGCTTCCACTCCTGCCCTCGTTCTTCAGCAACCCAGAGAGCGCCCATCATTCCATTGGTCGCCTCCGGAGGACTCCGAAAACTGGCTGGAGCAGGTCGAACGGGTCAGGCTGTTTAAACGATGGGATGACGCGGAGACACTGAGGCAAGTGTTCTTCTACCTTGAGGACTCAGCACGAATCTGGTTCGAAAACAATGAGAGCTCCCTAGAGTCGGAACGATTTCAGAACAGAATTTTTAACTACGTTCGCCACGGTTGTGCGAAATAGCAAGCCGAAGTGTTGCTGCAGACGCGGACACAACAACCTAACGAAAGCAATGTTGTGTTCGTCGAGGAGATGAAGAGGCTTTTCAGGCGTGCTGACCCTTGCATGGCGGAAGGAAAGAAGTTACGCTTCTTGATGCGCGGTGTGAAGGAGGAACTGTTTGCCAGACTTGTGCGTTATCCGCCCAAAGCCGTCACCGAATTCGTGACCGAAACCAGCACAATTGAAGAGGCCCTCGAAATGCGTGCTAAGCAGTATGACCGCAACTTTGTTCGCGGGGCCAATGCGAACGATGTCGACAGCATGCGGATTCCGGCCGACAGCCTACGCGAGACTATCTGCGCAATAGTGAGAGAATAGCCTCGGAAACTTCTCCCAACGCCCCTGCAGCCCCACGTCGCTTCCCTTACCGACGTCATTAGGGAAGAAGTGCAGCAAGCGCTGGGAACTTCAACGACGCCAAAAGTAGCCCGCGAGCTGCAAGCCATACCGCAAGCCATGACCGACGTGGCTGCTGTCCGTCGACCTCGCCCGCCTGCCCCATATCGTCCTGTGGCTCCATACCGTCCCCTGTCACCGGCCCGACCACCTGCTGTGCAACTACCCGCCCCGAGGAAGACCGACGTGTGGCGAACGCCCAGATAATCGTCCGCTGTGCTACCACTGCGGAGGGGCCGACCACGTAGCTGCCCCTACAAGATTCTCTGTTTGCGAGGGTTCTCGGTCGACGCACCACGCCCCCGACCCGGCCAGTGCCCATCTGAAATCGAAGAATACCTGTCCAACACCAGCCATAAACCAGCCCGTTTCAACCGTTCGCCTTCGCCCTACCAATACCAGTCGCCGAACTACAGTAGCAATGCTGAGTTCACATGTGGAAGGTCCCCCAGCACAGGCGGGGGAAACAAAAAACAGCAACTTCTGTAGGTGAAGTTGAACAACGGCGGAAAAATTGAAACCCTCCAACGACGCAACGACTGTCCGAAAACAATAACTCAAGACTTTCCCTCAGCCCGACGACCCGATATAACCCGGACGTGACTCCCGAACACGACGACAACGACACGGCGTGACGCGTACCCGACATGACCAAGCCTGCCATTGAGAAAACGACGATAACGACGACGCATTGTGCCAAACAGTCAAACGCACAAGCCGAGATACGACGCCACGACGCACCCAAAACTCGACGAAGGCGGCGTCCGAAGTCCAGCTCTCCATCAACGGATTTGATGTAGTTGCCCTCATAGACACCGGAGCCGACTACTCAGTCATGAGCGTGTAATCCGCGTGTAAGCTGAAGAAAGTTACCGCCAGATGGGACGGTCCGCACATACGCACCGCAGGAGGTCATCTTGTAACGCCCTGTGGAATGTGCACATTACGCGTTACTATAGACGGCACAACGTACCCTGCGGCGTTCATCATTTTGCACATCTGCTCCCGCAACGTATTTCTTGGAAAGGACGTTTTGATGGACAACGGTGGAATAATCGATCTGCAGGGCAAGTCAATAACTTTTTCCCCCGATAACGTCATGACACCGGAACCTCAACCCGAACATCGTGCTGCTGTAAGGATTGCCAATGATCATGTCACCCTGCCACCCCGTGCAAGCTTGATGATCGCGATCTACTGTGAAGATGCTGCTCCTGACGTCAACGCTCCCGTAGAGAGTGATCCAAGGTTGCTTCTCGACCGCGGTGTCTCCGTCGCAAGAGCCATTGCGCAATTTAAGCCACGCCAATCTCACGTTTTGGTCACTACTTTCACCGAAGAGTACCAGCATTTAAACAAGGGAGCTGCAATTGCGGTCCTCAAAGAAATGCAAGAAGCAAATGACGTGATCGCGGTCACCGACTTTGAACGCGCACCCGAATTCAAGCTTCCGCAGCCCTTCAACGTGAATCCGCCGCTACCGCAAGAACAAGGGAACAAATTATTGGCCTTGCTGCGTTACTACAGCGAGTGGTTTTCGTGAGAAATCGAAACCATGTCAGACACCTCCAGCGAAGCATCGAATAATAACTGAAGATGGAGCTCGAACGACCCGACAGTTACCGTACCGCGGCTTTTCCCACAAGCGGCAAGCCATCCGGACCAAGTCGACGACATTCTCAGTGACGACATTATACAGCCATCGAAAAGCCCCTAGGCTGCGCCGGCCGTACTGGTGAAGAAAAAAGACGGCACATTAACATTTTGAGTTGACTACCGGCGACTGAACAAAATCACCAAAAAAAAGGACCTGCACCCCCTGCCACGAATAGACGACGCCCTCGACCACCTCTCTCATGCGAAGTGTTTCTCATCGATGGATCGCCCTCGACAACCTCTCTCATGCGAAGTGCTTCTCTTCGATGGATCGGAAGACCGGCTAAAGAAAAATGAAGTGGAGGAGAAAGACCGAGTGAAGACCGCATTTATAACCCCGGACGACCTATACGAGTTCAAGGTGATGGCGTTAGGGCTGTGCACGGCGCCAGCAACGTTTCAAAGAGTCATGGACACTGTGCTAGCTGGCCGGAAGTGGCACACCTGCCGCGTATACCTCGACGACGTTGTGGTATTCGCCCGGATCTTAGACGAACACCTTGCAAGGTTGGAATCTGTACTCGAGGCCATTCGTACGTCGGTGTTAAGGCTGAAGCCTGAAAAGTTCCGTTTCGCGTAGGAGGAGCTCAAGTTGTTGGGCCACGTCGTCAATGCCCCGGGAGTCTACCTGACCCGGCAAAAACGTCAGCCAATGTGCACTTTTACACGGCCAAAAGACAAGAAGGGCGAGTGAAGATTTCTCTGACTGTGCGCATACTAACAGCGCTTCGTCGCAAACTTCGCACGCATTGCAGAGCCACTTACACGCTTAACGAAAGATAGCACCCCTTTTAGCTGGGAAAACAACCACGGAAAACACATTCTACGAGCAACAAAAATGGCTGGAAAGCACGCCCGTCCTCGCTCATTTCGACGAAGACGCAGAAACGGAAATGCACACGGACGCCAGTGATATAGGCTTGGGTGCCGTCCTCGTCCAAAAACAAAGTATTTTCGAAAAAGTTATCGCCTTTGCCAGCCGTGGTCTGTCGAAGGAGGAGAAAAACTACTGAGCGTCTGAAAAAGAGCTCCTCGCTATTATATGGGCGATTTCCAAATTTCGCCCATACGTGTATGGTAGACCGTTCAAGGTTGTAACACACCATCATGCGCTGTGTTGGCTTGCCAATTTGAAGGACCCGTCAGGCCGTCTTGAGCGGTGGAGCTTGCGCCTGCAAGAGTTCGACGTTACAATCGCCTATAAATCAGACATGAATCACTCCGACGCCGACTGCCTGTCCCGCGCCCCCGTCGACTCACAACCACAAGGCTCTGATGAGGGCAGTGCGTTCTGCGGAGTCGTGACGGAGAGCGACCTAGCCGCCAAGGAGCGCGCCGACCCCGACTTACGCGTCATAATTGACTACCTCGAGGGGTGCAACGTCGCCGTTCCCAAGACCTTTAAACGCAACTTACCATCATTCACCGTGAGAAACTCCGTCCTTCCTAAGAATTTCAGCCCTGGAAAAAGAACGAATTACCTTCTTGTCATCCCCGCAGACCTTCGTGGCGATATTTTGGAAGCGTGCCACGATGACCCATCTTCCTGACATCTCGGCACTGCCCGCACAATGAGAAAAATTAAGGCGAAGTACTACTGGCCCCGCCTTATATCCGACGTCACCCACTACGTCCGCAGCTTCCGTTACTGCCAGCGACGAAAAACGACACCGACGAGACCCGCCGGACTTCTGCAGCCAATCGCCGTCTCATCGAGGCGCTTCCAACAGATTGGAATGGACCTTCGGGGTCCGTTCTCTAAATTACGATCAGAGAACAAGTGGATTGTCGTAGCGACATACTACATGACTGGCTGCGCGGAGACCGCCGCTCTTTCGAGGGGCACTGCACAAGAAGTCGCAAAATTCTGCATAAGCCAAGTTGTGCTGCGACATGGAGCCCCGGAAATCTAATCACGGACCGCGGAACGACCTTTACTGCGGAGCTTATGCAAGGAGTATTGCGCTACAGCAACACGCATCACCGAAGATCCATGGCGTACCCTCCCGAAACGAACGGACTAACGGAACGTCTGAACGAAACGATGGCGGATGTGCTGTCAATATACGTCGATGTCGAACGTAAGACTTGGGAAGTTGTGCTCCCGTATGTCACGTTTCGGTTCAACACGGCTATCCAGAAATCTACGGAGATGACGCTGTTCGAGCTTGTACACGGAAGGCGGCCGACTACGATGCTTGACGCCATGCTACCGCAAGTAGAAGACGACGACCTCAACCCCGACGTCCAAGGATACGTTCAGCGGGCGGAGGACGCCCGACAGCTCGCTCGAGTTTGTTCAACGGACCAGCAGCTGGCGGATGCCGGGCGCTACAACCTCCGACGCCGAGACCCGCAGTATCACCCAGGGGATCCTGTTTGGGTTTGGAGTCCTATCTGACAACGCGGACTCAGTGAGAAGCTTCTGCGACGGTATTTCGGGCCCTACCTGATTCTACGACGTGTCGGTCAATTTACCTACGAGGTGATCCCCAATGGTGATTCCGAAACATCACTAAGACGCACGCGGCCCGAAATCGTCCACGTGGTTCGCTTGAAACTTTACTATGCACGATGATGGACTTTTTTGTTGTTGGTTCTGACTGTCTTTTATTTTAGCATCGGATCGATGCACTCTTAGAGCGGAGTAATTCAGTGAAACATGTATGGGTTTGTTTCTTTATTGTTTGTTTACTGCCCGGCCACGCTCGGCTCTGTTGTCTGTGTCCCAAGCGAAGCGCGTCTTCCATTTTTTATTTTTATGCCGCACGGGCTATCTCATTCAGATCAGCAGACTGTTTCGCCCGAATGTCATTAGCCCAGAATAATCTTCTTTGATCTATAATGTTCTGGATGTAAATCGACAGTTCCAGAAACACTCGCGCCGAAAGATAAAAGCCTCAAGAGCAGACGCCTTGGCATTCGACTCTCGACGCTCGCCTATACTCACCTCACTTTATTGACTACTGCTTCGCCGCCTGTGTATTCTTTCAGTTGTTAGGGGAGCACATGTTCGCTCAAATAAACTTGTTTTTCCTTTAATAGAGCTGCGTCCTCATTGTCTACGTGACAATATTGGCGTGTCGAAGAGATCCTGGAACACGTTAGGGGCACATTTTTTTACAGCTTCCAAGGCGAGTAGATGATTGAGCGAAAGAGCTTGAGCGAATATTTACTCCGCCGCGACGGAAGTGGAGATAGGTTTAAAGACTGTGAGGCTGACGCAGGTGAAAAAGCAGGCTCGCACCGCCTGAACATCAACATAATGGACGTTTTCTGTACCGATTCAACTAGTTTGGTTTCGCAGTGCTTCGGGTTCCATACAGGAGACATGTTTCGAGCAGGAGACGGGCAATGGTCTAGGACACTGCAAGTTTAATGTCACTAAGGTCTGCAGATTATGTACGCCGGAGGTAACGAAGTCGTATTAGCTTTTAATAATGTAATCAATATTGTTGGACCAGGACAGGTAAGGAAGGAAAATCGCACGTTTTGAAATTGCTCAACACTCCGCCGGGACAATGTGATAAAAAATATTCGAAATCCTAACATATTAAACAGACTACATGCGGTTCTAGGCCTGCGGCCTGTATTACTAATCTAGCTGGGACAGATTAGATAGTGACTTTCATTTGGTCTTAGGGAAGAAAACGACAGGGTAAGTGCAGCGTATTCTAGGTTGACCACATCGATTATAGCAACTGTAACAAGGTTTCTTGTTGAACCATGTTCTTCATGCAGGTGTCCTTGAACATCAGGATGCTACAGGCAGTTGATTTCTGTTTCCCTCGAGGATATTTTGCAGGCGAATATAGCGAGGTAGATATCGAACAACGAAAGACAACTTTAGCTCATGACGTCAACCATTCAGCAGCATTTAAACACACTCGGAAAATATAATTTTGGAGCATCACATTCCGGCGCCAGTAAATATTGGGGGTTTCACCTGTTTGCAAACGCTAACATGGGATGCCGACCTATCTATCACCAGTACACTGGCAGTGCCCAGTGCAGTGGTCAATGAGATTAGTCGTGTTGAAAAATCCGGTTACGCTAAAGATATTTTTAGAGAAACTTCCAGTCTTTCACATGTGAAGATTGCCGCTTTCGACGTGCACTTCCAGTTTCGTACGAAAACCCCAGGAGTATAACAAACATACATCACCAAATGATTGCGCAAACAAGGGGGAGACGGAGGAAGTGAGAATGCACACACACAGCGCGAACTTCCAACTATATTTTATTGTACCCCTGCATGAACATTAAAAAAGTTGCAGTTGATACCTACGTGTGGGTCCTAAAATGTAAGACGCGATGCCGTTACTTCGGTTGCTAGGGAGCGTTTTCGAACGCAGTTGCTGTATTTAGGATCTGTGCTTCGCGAGAACTGAAGGCAAGCGAAGAGAGAAAGACTATCATGGAGGTTTTTTATTCGCCGCGGTCTAGGAGAGACAAAGTCCTACAGAGTTTCTGTGGCTTAAGACGTAACCGTAAAAGGTAGCAGCGGCGGATTGATTGCTGGTCAGTTTGAGCGGAGAAGGTGCCAGTCTTTCAAAGTGTTTATACTCTGATGCTAAAAGAGTCTGAACTTTTTGCGAAGAGAAAGAATGAGAGAGAGTGAGTGTATGATGATTTTTGGGGCGGAAGAAACTATTAAGTATTACAAAAAGATGGTAAAGCGACAGTAGGGAGCACAAAAATGCAACCTGAAGTCAAGCGCCAGATGCCGCAGCTTCTTCTTTTGCCTTCTCATCAGCTCGCGCTGGGCTTGAGGTAACGAGCTCGTCAGAGCTGCCTTTCATGTCTTGATAGAAGTGTAACAAGCAATGTTTAAGTTGTCCTCCCCTGCGAATACCCTTGGGCATAGCAGGGTTGCGTTGAAGAAGATGGGCGTCTTCTGATCTTAGCAGAGTTCAGTTAATGTGCGATGTTTCCACCTAACATCTTCACCCACATAGATTTGTAGATACTAGTGATGGTATAACCTCCACAGTGTTTGCTATTCTTGGGCATTGAGACTCACTTGTAGCGCGGGAAAAATTGTGTTCCTAGGCGTATGATGAGGAGATATTCTTGGTGTTTTTCTTGGAGGGGAGCAGGGTACTTTTTGTCGCAGGAAGCACGGTATGTGACTTCCCGTGCCGCCTCTTGGAAGGTGCCTCGTTCTCTTCCAGACCCTTGTGTCTTGACGTATAGGGGATGGTAATTTTCTAAATTGTGGATGGGAGTATCTTACAAAAGCGTTTAGGTATCGGCCTGCAGAAAACAGTCGAATGACCTTTGAGGGCCTGTAATAATGTGTAGGCTTTTATTCGACACTTGCGCTAGTCGGATTTCCAAGAAGATGTATCCAACTTAGGTTTCTTTGTTCGTGTACGTAGAAGGGCCATGCAATCACAAAGATTTCCTCAGTAGACAACTACAACTGCTGCCTCGTACTTTACTACGTGCAGGATTCGGTATATAGAGTGGCGCCACGAGTTTGAAACTTTTCTCAAATAAATTTGATCCTGCCATAAGCCTGTCCTTGTGTACGCTCGTGGAGGAGAGTTTTTATGTTGAGTCGCTGAATCGGTAACCTGTCTATTAAGGCACGCAGTCATTTCTTTTCAGAGGGGTAACCAGTGTTCCATACAGTGGCCCGCCCCGATTTTGTTTTCCAATGTGCTCGCTTGGTGCTAAAAGAGTGGTTTCTAGGATTTCTTCCAGAGCAATATGAAGACGCAAATTGAGGGCCTATTTATTCGCATCACCAGCAACGTCCAATTTAGGTCCAGTGCAGGAGGAACGCCTCTACCATTCACGTTCACCGCTCTTGTCCTGCGCTGCCCGAGTTCATTATTTGCCTCCAAATGTTGCCATTTCTTCCTTCCATCGAGTTGAGGGCCTTCCCCTTCTTCTGAAATAATCTCTAACTGTCCGTTTTGTTACCCTCGTGAACCACCGGTTGTCAGCTCGTTTCACGGTCGACATTGCGAGGTTGAAGACTGCTTTATATGCTGTCCTAATAATGGTGTTTTTACTGCAAAGAAGTATATAAGTAACCCCACCTGGTTTTATTCCAGTGTTATCAATTTATTCAGTGACGCTCCAGGACTCCTCTGCGCCCCCTCTGACAGCTCTTTCATAACTATTTTTTCCCTCGCCTCCACCGATGGCCCTTCGCATAGTTGAGCAGTCGGCAGCTAACGGCGGCAGTGCGGTTATCAGATGTTTCCGAAAAATAAACCGAAGGATGAATAGGCATAAAAAATGCACTGATGGTTACCATACGCTAATATGAAAAAAAATAGTGGCCTTACACTCTTTGAAGACGGATGATGTGCAAAGATAGACGCAGTCCACGGGGTGCAAGAAACAAAACACTTTTATCATAGTTTCCGATGGAGCCTACTTCCAACCCAATTAGCAGAATCAGCCTGTGAAGGATCCAAGCTTTGTTCTTGCAGATAAGCATAGAGCTGCCTTTGTCCCTGACATGTCATAAGCATCTGACTGTCTGTGTAAAGCCGGGCTCAGGCTGTTGCCGCAACTGTTGTAATAACTTCAAAAAATGACGTCATTTCACGTCTCAGCCAACCGAACTGCATCACATGCTGTTTTTTACGTCCATAGATCACGATACAGCGGGAAAGTTGCTGTTCATCCGGGAGGGATTCACCGCTTCTGGACGAGCTGAACTTGAGGCGGCAACGGCAGCGCCAGCATCCTTCCGTTGTTTTTGAGCCCATTCGTGCTTGTGTTCGGGCCAACTCTTAAATTCTTGCTCTTCTTCCTCCAAACGAACGGCATGCATCCATCCTACAATGATTGAAAGCCTGGAAGCCATTGAGCGCTATTCTGGATTACAAACATGTAGCTGTCCATTTTTTTTTTCTGCTGAGCACGAGGTCGCGGGTTCGATTCCCGGCCGCGGCGGCCGCTTTTCTGATGGATGCGAAAAGCAAAAACGCCCGTGTGTACAAGATTTCGGCGCACGATAAAGATCCCCAGGTGGTCAAAATTCATCCGGAGCCCTCCACTACGGCGCGCCTCATCGCCTGCGTTGCGTCGGCGCGTTAAACCCCACAATCAATCAATCAATCAATCTGAGAAGCTGTCCATTTTTCGTTCCCCTCGAATGCATGTTACGGTTTGTGTAAGATGTAAACCCGCACCTGAACAACTCAATTAAGGAGGGCAGCCGACTAACCGTGTTGAGATATGTTATTACGGCATCTAAATCTTCCACCAGCACAACCTGGATTTTATCGGTAGCGGCATGAAGCCTTACTGTGCGTGCATGCCCCTTTTTCTACCCGCAAACCGTGCATGCATAAATCCGGCAACCGGTAATTGCGCATACTTAGGCGTGAAAGGTACCGACGAAAATGTCGCTTGCAAAGCTTTCCAAGCTTAAAAATAAATATGGGCTGAAGCCGGCGTTCCAACTGGGGAAGTTTCTCTTCTAGCGGGAGGGAATCGCAGCTAACTGGCGAACAAAAATTAGACCGGAAACGGCGATGGCTGGTTTTGGTCGTTTTAAGAGGCAGCCTTTTGGCCGCCGTTGCCTGGACTTAGCGGGAGCTGCGTCTGTTTATGTCCGCGTAACCGAGTGAGCGAACGCAGCAGCGACGAGAGAAAGAAAACGGAGAGGAGCATCTAGGCAAGGGTGACGTGGAGTACAACACACGTGGCTATGTCATCTCTTTGTCTCTACCTTTCCCTCACACGTATCTCATGCGTCGCCACCTAGGAACGCCGCCCCCCCCCCCTTACACTTCCCGCAGACGCTGTTATATTCTCCGCTAATCCAAACAACGTGTCGGTTTGCGCACGAGGTTCAAACACGGTCTAAAACATGCTGGCCGGCGGTGGCGGTGCACTCTGAAGTACCAGCAGAGTAGCGCACGCCGCCGGGCGTTCGCTGATCACGCGAATACTTCCTGCGACGCAGCAGAAAAGTGCCGTGACCCAGAAGACTGCAGCTCGCACTACACACGTATTTCCTATTAGTGTACAGTAAAAGTCAGTGCATTTTTTAACACCCATCCGTGCTGCTGCTTATTTTTCGCAATCATCTGATAACCGTACTACCTGCCGTTAGCTGACGACTGCGCAAATTTGCAAAGGCCCGTCGGTTAAGGCGAGGGGGAAAATAGCTGTGAAAGATGTGTCAGCGGTCGCGAGGAGGAGCGCAGGAGCGGTGCTGAGTAAATCGATGACACCGGAATGAAAACGGGAGGTTAGACGAATACTCATTTGCAATAATACGTGCGCAGCCCGAGCTACAGTCTTCTCGGTCACGGCGCATTTCTGCTGCCTCGCAGGAAGTTTTCGCGTGATCAGCAAACGCCCGACGGCCTGTGCTACTCTGCTGCAACTTCGCAGTGAGGCGCGGCCGCCGGACAGCATGTTGCAGGTCGTGTTTGAACATTCTGCGCAAAAGGTCGCGTGGTTTGGATTAGCGGAGAATGAAATAGCGTCTGGGGAGAAATAAGGAGAGGGCGTTCCTTTGTGACAACGCGGGCGAATTGCTCACGGATGAACAGCAACCTACGCGCTGGGCACGCTTGCGTGAGCCAATATCACTTCTTCAGGCGGGTTTCAGGTTTCAATATCACTTCTTCGGGTAGGCGGGTTTCAATATCACTTCTTCAGGCGGGTTTTTGACCCCGTCTGTCACTTCTAAGCACCAGATCATGAGTGTTTGCTGGTTTATGCATACGAAGGTTTATAGTGGGGAAAAGCGGGAGGGGGGGGTGAGGGGGGGAGGGCGGGGCGTGCACGCGCAGCTGTAGGTTTCATGCCCGTACTTATGGATGGTATGTCCATGCTACTGGTGCGAAGTTTACACGCGGACGTTAAACGGCCAAATCGGACCTGTCCGGAGTCCTTAGTGGTAGAGCATGTTGGATTGGTGTGTGAGGTAGTATTCACGCTTACGCAAAAGCCGTATCGTGATCTGTGGACGTAAAAAAATGCATGTCCCGCAGTTCGGTTGGCTGAGACGTGAAATGACGTCATTCTTCAAAGTTATTAGTACTGTTGCAGCAACAGTCTGATCCCGTCCTTACACAAACAGTCAGATGCTTAAGACGCGGAAGGGACAGAGGCATCTCCATTCTTATCTGCAAAAAAAGCTTGGATCCTTCAGAGGCTTATTCAGCTAATAGGCTAGGAATTACGGACCATTGTAAATTACAATAAACGTGTTTTGTTTCTTGCACTAAGTGGACTGCGTTCATCTTTGCAGGTCATCCTTCTTCACAGAGTGGAAGGGCAATAACTTTTTATTTTCTTCGGGTGGGAAAATTTGTTCAATGTAAGCTCTGCAATATCCAGCTCATGATCAGTGGCTGAGAATGAGTGCTGCCGCTCCCTATGGTTTCTTTCCTGCCTTATCATGGTTACTCGTTTTATAATGTGGGTAATTGGTTACATATTTTCTCTTTTTGACGATTGTGAGTTCGGCTCTGCCACTATGCGCTAGAGCCACGCCGAGCCCCCTTTGGTGACCGTTCTCTGAGAAGCCAACCGCGCCTATTTTAGGGGATTTCTATCTTGCTCGCGCAGCGCCCTCGGTCGTTTGCCAAACGGAGCTTGCAGCGCGGACAGAACCACTGGAATGTAGTAACCTAGTTTGAAAACTCACGTGATTAGACCCTTCCAGGGTTTTATTTTGTTCGTTTCTACACAGAATCAATAACGTCCGTGAGTTGTCAGAGAATGGCGTTAATACTTTGCCCCCTATTTTGGTTATGTGACCAATGCTTGTGTCGGCATCAGTCCCGGCGAAAACTCGCCGGTGTGGCCTAGTGGGTAAGGCTTTTCGCTGCTGAACCCAAAGGCGCGGGTTCGATTACCAGCCCCGGCGGCCATCTTTCTGATGGAAGCAGAAAACTGAAACGCCCGTGTGTCGACAAGATCGCCAGGTGGTCGAAATTATTCGAACCCTACCGCTACGGCGCGCATCGTAGCCCAAAGGTAGCTTCAGCTCATGAATTACTGGAAATTTATTTTTATCTTCCCGTGGAAAAACCCTTTGATGTGGTGGCGTCAGTTGTGGGCAAGGCTGGCGACTATGTCTGTCGAGTATGCTTCCACTGAATTTGCCTTAAACGAACTTCGCGCAGACCCGGCACCTAGATGCTGAAAATGCGTATCATTTCTTCCGTCTCCGCCGTAGTATCATTAATTTTCATCATTTCCAGACTTCAGTTGCCCTGATTCAGTCCCGCCCTCGAATCTTGCTGCTTCAGTCGTAGCTTCCGGCTGCCAGCAATGACGTGTTTTCGTGGACACTTGATGAGCACGGCGGATAGGGGATGGCTAGCAGCCACGGGAAAATCGAGAAATAAGCCTAATAACCCTATCGCGTTAAAAGGTTATACGGATCGACTGCGCATGCGTAAGCATCAAAGAGATTAGGCGCCCGGCGATGCTGCAACCAGAAGGACAATTCCTCCTCTGTGAGCACATGCGAAGGTGAGCTCACACATTTATTACCGAGTCTTGATATTTTGTTTTTATTTCAGCATTCTTTAACAAAGAGGAACTCGAACGCTCGGGCGAGAAGAAAAAGCGCCATTCATCAGCTTGACAAAAATCCTGGCCCTTGCATTTGGCAACGGGCACATTGGCAACGAGCACCAAGTTAGGCAAAGGTCACACGCACAAGAAATGATGTTAAAGTTGCTAATAACACAACTAGCAAATAAATAAACATGAATACAAAGTTCTACGTAAACAGTAGTACCGGAAAATACAAGTACAAGAAAAATTTGACATCAAATTCCACGAAAAAAAATACACAAACTCTAACGATTGGCAGCAAAAAAAATTAACGCTTTAACAGCACTTGGAACGGAATGTGCAATAAAATTGAGGATCGTTGGCAAAAACTGTAAAAAAGGGTTGTAACTTACAAAAATATGTTCTCGACTTTTTTATTTTATAATTGGGGACATGTTTATATTCAATAAGAATGTATGGCAACTTCTGCTGCAGTGACTGTTATTTTATTGTTATTACGAAATTTGGGTATTGTCCAAAAAACACTATTTAGCGTACACAACGTGTTTGTTTTATGCTTAAGGGAGGCTATGGCCATCAAAAAAGTGCAAAAGAATTGGAACCAATATATAATCCATGTAAAACTCGAAACCGGTACATGTGTTTTACGTTGACTAAGCTGAGGTCTTTGAAGGCCGTGTCCGTTGAAGCGAAATATTCCAGGGTAGTGATGTGGCGGACAAGTTTCTTTTGAAACAAAACTTTTGTTAATATTCATTTTGTTTGTACTTGCCCATACCAAACTGCAATAGTTAATATTGGACAAAAACAATGTAAGTTGAATTTGAAGTTTTGCCTTCATAGGAAAAAACTGTCTACGGCTACATAACACACCGGTAACTTGAGTGAGTTTATGGAAGATAGTTACTGCATGGGAATCCCATTTCGTGTGGGAGGTAAAATAACCCCTATAATTTTGCTTTCGTAACACAAATTTAGTGTCTGACGTATTTACGCACATGATTAACTTGTACTGTTTATTTTTTATTTTTTGCCAAAATAACAAGACTTTTGTTTTACTCAGATTGATTTTTATCAGATTTATTTCTGATCAAACAAAAAGCATGCGTAATATTTTCCTACACTTCATTGCTAAGGTATTAACATCAGGCCCTGAGATTATTATACTACTATCTTCTGAATAAATTGCAAACATTACAGTGGCACCCATGTTCACGATGACATTAGTGTACGCCTTAAATAGAAGCTGCCCCAATACGCTACCTTAAGGTGCGCCATGTATAACCGTTAAATAAGAAGAGTTGTAACTCTTCAATTGCACAAATTGTTTTTTTTGTGGTTCAGATAATATTTCATCAGCGCGAAAGGTTTGCCACGAATTCCACTCAATAGAAGCTCATCCAATAAAATGCAATGGTTCATATTCTCAAACACTTTACTAATGTCTATAAAGAAGTCAAGAGTAAAAAGATTGTTTTAAATGTTTATAATACGTATTCAACAAGAGTAAGTATTGCTGTTTCCGTTGTTCTTCCTTCTGTGAAGCCAAATTTTCCATCCGATAACAAACTTTTAGTATCACAGAATGTTTATACGCGAGTGAACAGTATTTTTTTCTAAACCCTTAGGAAATACTGGGATGACCGATATTGGTAGATAATTGGAGGCGTTATTTGGATCACCGCTCTTAAAAGGTACGGTCACGTTAGATTTTTTCATACGATCTGAATTTACGACTGACGAAATAAGAAAATTAAAAATATGAGTCAAAAGAGCAGTGAAAAGCGGCAAAATGTATTTCATGCTTTTCTTTTTATGTCTTCTGCATCTAACACTACACTATTGTTCAAAGCCATAAATGTTCTGTGAATTTCTATTTAATTTGTTGGATAAAGAAATATGCTATGAACAGGGGTATTTGTCAGTGTTTCTAGTTTGTCCCTCAGAATGGGCACACCAACGTTGGTAAAACGGTTAATAAAATGTTCAGCAAGAGTTACGCCAGACAACTCGGTGTCTTTCCTGGGGAACGGCGTCTTCTAAACAGTGTCAGGGTGTTTCTTCTTGATACCAGAAAAAAAAAATTGTGGGTAGAAGGCTGTATTTGCGGCTCTACGTGCAACAGTAAATATGTATCTAGTTTGTTTTAAACTTTAAGAGATCAGCCGGAAATCGAGTGCCCAAGAAGGTATGGAAAAGCCTGTTTTTGCTCTGTATCAAGGCTACCACCATTGAGAGTGTTACCCACGCTTGATTATTATTGTTAACTTGTTGATCTTTTCTAAAGGAAAATTTGCTGTGTATATTTCTACGAATGCAGTGATAAACTTCGAGTTGGCCGTAGTTGCAACTGTTATATCAAACAAGTAGGACCAATCGTATTCACTTATGTCTTGCTTGAAGGATTCCAAAGAACAGTCAGGTATGTGTTGCATGGTCAACGGCTCATCTCGATAGCGCCTAGTTTTGGTTTCAGTGTAAGATATAAAAATAGGACAGTGGTCACTGACGTCTTATGAAATTCTGCCTGCTTCAAGAACGATAGTATCGATATTTGAGATAAAAGATCAAGGCAACCACAGGTAGCTTGTGGTGCGCGGATGGGCGTATTAATTAGGCTAACAAAACCAGCAGAACATTACTTGTTTGTGAAGTCATGTACATTGGGGTTAATGTAAGGAATATTTGCAATAAAATCACTTCCGCAAATTAATACATATTTATGGGGAAATATATTGCAGAAAACGTTCGAAGAAGTCGAGAAACCGCGAATAGTTTCCATTTCGAGCCTGGTATACGACCGAAAAAAGTTGAAGATTGAGGTGTATTTTTAATGTTTCATAATTTCATAATCCTCTTCGATTGTGCAAAGTACTGATGCTGAGTCATAATTACTACGTTGTTCAACAACGTAGTAATTATCGATATCGCCACAGCTTCCAAATATCGCCACAACTTCCAGTGACTTATCGAATAAACATGGCTAAACAACGCGGTATAGACGGGAAAATATAGAAGAGACCACACATGGCCAGCGCTATTCCTGTGTGGTGTTTCCTATATTGTCCCCTCTCTACCGCGCTACTTAACCATGCTCCACAGTTGAAACCAACGAGCCCCCAATAACGCGACGACAAGCATTCTCAGATCAGCTGCGTCCTGCCATGGGATAGCGTCATATACTTGTGAAAGATAGGTTTACGACCGCATTTTAAACGCTGTGTATGAAGTACCCGGTGGTGGCAGATTCAATGTTTTTTGCTGTGATCGTGTAACCGAGTACTCAGGCAGCGTCTGGTCTTTCCAACGTATTTCATTTAAAAAATAACCGGCGGGCTGTATAGCACCCGGTTCGGAAAAGCAAGAATCCTCTTTTTGTGCCTCTTGTTGCACTTCTCTTGGGTGGTCCGTTTGGGTTTCGTCAGTTTACTCACCTTCAAAAGATTGTTGGTTGACGAGAAAACTACCTTAACGGTCGCCTTCTTTCAAATCTTCTACAGGTTGTCGGCTACCCTGTGAATGTAAGGAACTACACCAAGTTGTCGGCGTTAGCCGTATACGACCCGTTAAGCTGCTTGCTATGCGCTGGGTCTTACCTTTAACAAAATTAGTTTCACTACTGACGCCACTACAGGCTTACGATACCTTGCAGACGGTAGACGTTCACGTTGTTTCTCCTAGCTTGCGCCCAATAAATGGCCGCAATACGTTCTCAGGGCATTCTTAAAGCACAAACTGACGACAGCCCGCTTTATAAGTATAGGATGGGCTCACCTATATGGCAAAAGGGGTTTATTCGTTCGCGGGTCATAGTTGAGGCGAAGGTAATGAAATCGGATCGGCCCTGCCACCGGCCACTCATCGGTAAACTTAAGGGGAATTACCCAGTGTTCATACGTACATAAGTGTTTTTTCGCCTCCGAAGCAAAAAGGTCAGAAGGGTGTGGTGTTGCGGCGCGGTGCACCGCTACCTCGGAAGGAACAAACTGGCACACATGAATGCCGCCGTGAGCTACTGACGACTACTAATGTTTATTGGACAGTACACATATATACACGACACGATGGTGATGATGATGATGATGATGCTTAGTGGCTTCCCATTTGTAACGGGGTGGCGTTGCACAGCGGCCTTGGTAGCAACGCACTGTACAAACACCTCGCCAAAAAATTACCAACAAAATAAATAAAAATAATACCAAAATAAAAAGAAAATACGGTTTACGAAATTTGTTGCTAGCCTGACTTCTTTGTTCGCATGTCTTCCCAGATTGTTCTCTGCTCTTTTCCCACGAATATTCTAACCTACTTTTACTAACCTCTACTGCTGTCCAGTCCACTTTTCTGCTAACCTTAAAGCCGAGGGCTTCCGGAAGCTGGATGGCTCCATCACTGAGGACTGGACGGACACTTTTGCACTCCGTTCCAATATGTCGCATGATTTCTGGCACATTTCCGCGGCCTGTGCATAGTTCTTCATGTACCAGCTCACGGAGAAGCGTTTCCCAGGCGGCACAGAAAGGGTGTCCCAAGACCGGCCCGTCTATGGCCGCTTTCCGGCATGTCCGGCCAGCATCCAGGTTCTGGCAGCCACTGATCATACGATGAACGGCCAACATTCGGCAACCAGCGCTTCGGTATTTCTCCGACCTCCCGTGTTCAGACGCACAACGGCAGCTGCCCGGCTGCCAGATATTCAGTTGCCTTTCGGCTGCCGATGTTGAGAAAGAAATCGGCCGGAGTACGCATTTAGGGCACCCGTTTTTCCTTCGGGAAGCGGTGTTCAGCCGAAGCACGGCAAGCGACCGGCCACAGGATATCCGTATTCTTGTGAGAGTTGGTGTTCGAAAGGAGACCGGCCATAGCGCGGCTGCCGCGCATCCGCTCTTTCAACGTTGAACCACGCGTCCGGCGGCGGAATATTCGTTTTCTTCGGGCAGCCGGTGTTATAAAGGAGACCGGGCGACTTACGGCCTCAGAATGTACGCTTTTCATTGGGTTCGCGGTCCTCGGCCAAATTACGGCAAGCGAACGGCCGCAAAATTTTCGGCAACCGGTATTCAAGAGGAGACCGGCCTTTGTAAGGTATGAGGATATACGTCATTATGCGAACAACGGCGCCCGTCTGGGCGCCGGGAATTCATGCACAGACGTCCTTGGAAGAAGACCCGCCGATGTAGGACCGGTTTTTCCCTGGGTGAAGAAAGAGCCGCTAGGGAGTCGAATGGCGCATACACGTTTTTCAACCGCTCGGTGTTTCTACGTTTTATATGAACGAACTACGTTTGTCAAACAGTATAGAGTGTTCTAGGTGAACGGGCAAGGTGGAAAGACTCACTGGACATTACCAGGGAAACGTTTAGGCCATCGAAATGTCATTTATTGCCACAAGAAGACTGTGCCACACCAACAGGTGAGCTAAGCCTCGCCAATCATAGCCGGGTGTTTCTACGTTTTATATGAACGAACTGCGTTTGTCAAACAGTAATGAGTGTTCTAGGTGAACGGGCAAGGTGCAAAGACTCACTGGACATTACCAGGGAAACGTTTAGGCCATCGAAATGTCATTTATTGCCACAAGAAGACTGTGCCACACCAACGGGTGAGCTAAGCGTCGCCAATCATAGCCGCTACAACGCCTCGCCCGTCGGCTTCGTCGACGCATCAGCTCGAGGCTATTCGGCCCCTCAAGAAATGGAGACCATTGGAGACATCGATCCGGCAGCGATGTCCGACCCGAGATGGTGGTGGGTCACCAAAATAATTGGCCTTAAACGGTGTCGAGCAAGCAGCCACCACGCAGGAGCTCAACCGGTGCCATGTCAAGGACTCCCCACCAAAGAAAGGCAAGGGCGCGCAAAAGCGCAAGTTTCCGGCTATTCTTCTCACAATAATACTGCGAAAAACAATGTGCACTAGATTGTTTGTGATAAACGTAGAACAGGCTAACCTCGTGCATTGGTAGCCTCAACTTCGTGCCCTGCACTGTTACTTCATAGGATTTTATGACTGCCGATTAGAAACAAGTGTTATTTTGAATTTGCCACAACAACAGAGCCTTGTGAATGACGAAGCGTGGATGTTAATTTAGTGGCGGTGATTGAAATTAAGATTAGCTACACGTGGGATATCACTCATTTGGTTAAACATAATCGCCAGCATCCTAGCAAACACGGATTTCGTCGGGTTTTTCTTGCTCAACGCAGCTTGTTCAGTTCAGGCACGATTTGGCTCTAGCAATAGAGAAGCTTAAAGTAGCTGACTATTTTCTTGCGCGGCAAAAACGCATTTGACGGTGTTTCATATCACCTTCGTGTTAGTACATTGCGGGAAATAAACTAAATGAATCGGTAATTGCATGGATAGCCGAGTATATCTCTCTAAGACAGCAGTTGGTCGCTCTGAATGGTTGTTCGTCCGGATATGTTCCCGCGACCTCAGGAATTCCGCGAGGCTCAGTTTCGGGCCCTCTTTTGTTTGTGTGGCCTCAAATCTTTGTTAAAAATGTTCGCGAATGAATGTGTAATTTACAGGACTATATCGAATGAACGTGATTGCGAATACTTGCAGCATGATTCAAATTAATAACATCCTGGTGTGCTGATTCGGAAAAGTCGTTGAATCTTAAAAAATGTGTTAACGTCAATTTTACAAGAAAACCTTCATTCCAATTGAATGCGTATAGAGTACATTACACTGCTTTGAGTACGGCCGGGGAATATAAATAACGATAACTTTTTTAACGAGTTGTTAGAGAAATAGGTACGTTCACATAACATAACATAACATAACATAACATAACATAACGTAACATAAAATAACCGTAACATAAAAGTTACGGCTGCACGTGTTTTTAGCTTTCCGAGATAAAATTTCAGCGAACATCCACCTAACACAAAAGAACAACCGTATTTCACTCATGTGCGCTCAATGCAGGAGTACGCATGTGTTTTCTGGGATCCTCAAAGCAAAGAGCTGGTTGATACGCTCGAAAACATACAGAATAGGGCAGTGCGATTCGGATTAGGTATTGGCACTGTCAGCTTAGGATGAGGGGAAGTAAAATTAACCTAAATGTTAAGAAGGAAAAGATCATAGACGAAACCTGAGTTTGAAATTTTTTCGTAATATCTATCATTCGAAAACTGGAACAGAAGTGGATAAGTATATCCAAGCGCCATACTACATATCCCAAAGTGGGATCGCTAGCTTGAAGCAAATTATTAACTTTCCTTTAAGGTGACGCCTTGCGCGATTCATTTTGTTGTAGATCAATATGAGAGTGTAATTATCTTCCACGTATGATTTTATCCACTGTTTATAATGACGATTTTCACCGGGCTTTGAAGAATTATTTTGTTATTTGGTCTCATATTTGATGCCTAGTGTTATGTATCTCCCTGCTGTAACGCATACAAGGGCAAACAGGCATCAAATAAATAAATAAATAAATAAAGTTGCGGAGCAGCAAGGTCGCCTCCGACGGGTTGAGAAGTCTACGCATTCAAACTTGACCAATGAAATATTTATTGCTTTATTCGTCGCAGTATCCACGGTTTGCTGTATGAATACTACAATTACTAAGTTATTTCTTTGAAAGAAAATATAAAACTCTGGTCTTACGCCTTTCCTTGCTGCAACACAGAAAGATACAAGTGCAGCCATCTGAAGAAGGGCGCCATTCGCAACATGTCTATAATTTTCTTAACGTAGTACAACTTTAAAGGAAAATTAAGTTCTTTTGTACTGTTAAGGAGTGTGCACGTAACTCATGAAAATAACATAAAAATATATTGAAACTGGAAGTACTTCTTTGATCTCTTCTAGGATCAGCCCTGTGAAAGATCTTGAGAACAGTTCCTCGAGTAGAAAATTTCTTTGCAAGAAAAATGGGCAAATACTGGACATACGTTTTGTGTAAAGTAAATTATATAGAATGCTGCTAAGTGTTTTGTGGAGTACCGAACCGCTTTGTAAAGGCATTCGCACCGGTTTTATATAAAAAAAAACTGGTCAAGCAGCTGTTGTAAAAATAGTTGACTTAGTACGATCATGGAAGTATTGTCTTAAAAGAAATTTCCTAAAAGCGACACTTTCATCTTTGTGAAATTCAACCAAGTAAAGTATGCGCCTTCCGCCACCTCCCACCCCCCCATTCTTCTTTGTTTATTTCAGGTAAGCCGCCCAACAGAAGATATCAGGACCTGGACAATACATCTATTCCAGCTCTGCAAAGAAATGAATATTTGCTGTATTCGACAGTAAAAGAGGCACAGTAAAAAAAAGAATGACCATTTGTCAGCACTGTTGAATAAATTAATTTTGGTGTAAACTGACGCTGATAATTAATCAAGCCTGTGCTGAAGGCTGGACGGCTGGTGGTTGCGCGCGGGCTCACTTTGATGTGAGTGCAGTGGACCCAAAATGGTGGGTTTGTGCTGCTGGACAGCGCGATTGAGTCATCTGCTTGAGCTGCATGCAGTAGTCGTCCGCCGGCCTCAGTACAGTTAGCGTACTGTGGCTGAACTACAATGCCCGTAGCACGGCCGAATTTCCGGCAGCTTTAGTCCGGCTGGAGTCCGACGACCGCATCTCGGCTGTCCTGCGGTGGCCGTACTTCGGCCGCACACGGGTGGCATTGGGATGGACAGAGCACTACGGCTGGAATCTGGCCGTATGAACGTACGCCGGTCGACTGGCCGACGGACACTGGCCGTTGGACAGTGATGGGAGTACGGCCGTATACGGCCAAAAGGCCCACATTTGGACACGGGCCGAACATCGTTGCCGGAGAACGGCCGGTCAGAAAATCACCGGCCAAAGTACAACAGTTTGAGTAAGGCCCAATAGTCCTGTGCTGCCTGAGATTTTGTCCGCAAGCAACCCGCTTGGGCTTCTAAAAGCAATGCACTCCCTTTGCTATTATCGAATAATTTTTCCCTTGTGATCTCCTGCTTCCCGATCCTGTAGATATCTAAGGACTTCTTCGCATCCATCCTCTTTTTCCAGGTTGTTGTCTCTGTTTGCTTCACCTCATTTTTTATTGCCTTGGTCGTTTCCCCTTTACTTCCAGGTTTCATATACTTTGTCCTGAGCCCTCTAGTTCTTTTCCTCCATTGTGTGTCCACGCTTTTCATGTAAAGATACCGTAACATTTAACCGCCCATCTCTGATCATCCATATTTCTAAGTCGTTCTTCAAAACATATTTTGATCTGTGCTTCTCTCACTTCGAAGGATGCCCATCCCATATCTCCCTGCACTGCCTCATTAGTTGTTTTACTGTGTGGTCCTAATGCCAATTGACGTACGGCCCTCTGACTTACTTGTAGCCCTGATTGAACCACTGATTTAATACACACTATTGCGTTTGAAAAGGTGAATGTTGGTGCCATTTTGCGCCCACATTTTGGCACCAAAACAGCGCAAAGAAACGGCACGGAAGACGAGAAAGAGACAAATAAGATCGCTGACTATCAACTGAATAAATTTTATTCCGCCCAGGCAATATAAGAAAATCCAGAAAGAACACTAAAACAAGATACACTTAAGATTGTAGAAATACGACCTCCTTGGGCAACAAGTCTAGAGATGGTTTGCTGACGCATGCGCCCGCTCGCTCGTGCATCGAAAAAGCTTCAAAGGCCTCGCGTGTTCTCTGGTCACCATAACGATTAAGGACATGACAATGCTCAAACAAAGGAATGAAATCAGGGCGCGAACGAGCCCTCATGCGAGCCCTTGTCTTTGCATCGTCATCTCCTTAAGCACTATGGTGACCAGAGAACATGCGAGATCTTTGAAGTACTTTGTTTGGAAAGAGAGCAGGGCGGACCTGGTGTGCCCCATGAACCGAGCGTGAAGGAGAATTGGGCCATTTGATTAGAGCTACTTCATTAGGTTAGAGCTTGTGATGACGAGGTCAAGTCCGTGTACAACTTTGCGACCGGTGCCGGCATGTGGCTTCATGTCGGTACTGAATTCTAGCTGACGGTTGGTGTACTAGAGGTTTTGAGAGTGATCGTGAGCTCCGGGTCAGTGGTGCTGGCCGCCATAACGTTGGGTGTGGGTTTCAGCAGTACTGTTACTTGCTTGAAAAAGTCGGTGAAGAAGAGGCCACATTCCCAGCCTTCTGAACTCGTACATAAAGGCCACCACAGACTTCCTCAGAGTGATTTGGGATCTTTCTGTACCAAAGGGCTCGTACCTGGTACCCTTGACGTATATTTCCTTTATACAAACATCCCCCATAACGAAGGAATAGCCGCATTAAACAGCATGTATGCGCTCCATAAACAACCAGATTCCCCAGACTGCCATGTAGTTGCGAGATTAGCGGCACTTGTCTTAGAACTGAATTCATTTGAATTGAACAATGAGTACTTCCCGCAAGTTAGCGGAACCGCCACTGAACCAAGATGGCACCAAGCTACGCCAATTTGTTGATGGGACAGTTGGAGGCCACATTCCTGGCTGAATTCCACTTAAGACCCCTCCTGTACAAAGGTACTTTGATGTTATCTTTTTATTTCTACCTGCACCGAGGATGAGCTCCTTCACTTCATCGTTTCTTACCATTCGGTACACCCGAACATTAATTTTACCCACACCTACTCTCAAGAGAGCCTAAATTTCCTGGATGTGGCGGTGAAAATCGAATACGGGGAACTCTCGACAAAGCTGCATCGGAAGCCAACGGATCGCTAGCAATATCTGCATTACCAAAGCGACCACCCACGTCATTGTAAGAATAGCATTTCTTAAAGCCAGGCCCAACGTCTCAAACAAATCTGCTCGAAGATTTTGCTATCAACGTAAAAAATTTAAAACCCATGCAGGAGGAGCAAGGGTACCCAGCACGAGTTACTAATCACGCCATAAAAAAAGCCGAAGCACTCAACCACGTGGACCTAATTGCGAACCGTCACCAACAACGTGACCTCCAATGAACCAACGAATGCCTTACGTATAGCGCCAATTTTCCTTACGTTAACAACACCCTGAAACGACAGTACAATATTCTGGAACAAGTTTGTGAATGCCTCAAACGGACGTTTCCCTCCGCTCCAGGTGTCGTATGCCGACGACACCGGAACCTCAAAGACACACTCGCGAACGCAAGAACAGATTCGTTGTCCCCGCATAATGAATGCCGGCCATGCCTGAAACCGCAGTGCCTTGTCTGCAAGACAACTAAGCAGATAAGCACTGCTCGAAGCTCCAACAAAGATAACTCTTTAAAAATTCACGGGAACTTGACATCTAACACTCCCGATGTGATTTATATGCTTCAATGCACTGTGTGCGCAAGGCAATATATAGGGCAAACAGGGGCGTCCTTCAGGCTCCGGTTCAATAGTCTCAAAGCACACGCAAAAACGCGCCCGACCCTACCCTCTCCAAACACGTGAGCCTCCCAGATTATTCTTTCGATAAACTAAGCCTCACGCTCTGAGAAACGGTGTTTAAGTCAAACCGGGAACGAGCACAACGTTAATCATACCTCATATACACTCAACACAACAACAAAGGTATAAATGAGGACCCAAGCACACTTGCAGCCATTAAATCATTCTCATCTACCTAATTATATTAGTGGCACTGTGTATGTAGGCGGAACGGGAATCTCGAAATCACATGTACGCATGAGCATTTGTTGAGTGGATTTTATCCCACTTTTTCCAGCCGTTTTCACTTCCTTTCTACTTTGCTCATGTTTTTCAGTTTTTTTAGTTTTTCTTCCTTCTCTCCTTTTCCGTTCTGCGTGTTCACTCCGATTCATTTTCTCGTTTTTGCATTTTTACTTCCTCTTTTATAATAATCTATGTGTCATTCTTTAAATAATGAACATTGTTAGTGCCAGAAACACCCGAACGTGTTTTAAAAATAACAAGAATCATGTAAAGGTCTCAACTTGGTCTTACAATTTAGGGGCTCTGGCAACAACTTTAGCCATTTTAAAACTGTGAGAACATTTGTTCCAACCGTATTGATATTTCCTTCTTTGTTTTTTTAGTTTTTTTTTGCATTGCTGTTTCTGTTTGAACGCCTGTACCTCCTTCCTTTTACTATTTTCGTTGTCTCACCATGCGAGGTGATTCTTGCCTACCCTCTCATAACTCATCACTCCTGCTTGGACTCTCGGACAGCTTAACCCCCTTGTCGTCTGTGCGACAGGGGAGGCTTGTTTGGCCCGGCCTTTGTTCACCGGCGTTTGGGGCTCCCGTCATCCGATGCCCAGATTTCTCCAATACGCAGAGAGCTTATGCCTTTGGCGCCGGCCGCGGCGACGCTGACCAGGATGGTTACAGCTCGCCGCGGCTGTCAACCTTGCCTCTCCAGCAAGGCGATTCATGTCGCCCTACACAAACACAATCACTCTCATTGTGACTTTCCGATAGCTTAGCCCTCTTGTCGACGGCGCGACTGGGGGCGGCCCATTTTCTTCCCTGTTTTCTTCCTAGGTTTCTCGGAAACGTGGACACATTACGCCTTTGGCGCCGGCGCGAGCTAAGCAAGAAGGGTGGAGGGAAGTGGATGGGGAACGTCTTAGAGGCCGACAAAAACACGCGCCCCCCGCACGGGCGTCTTCGAAACGCGCTCAATTATGCCCCTCTTGCATATTGTTTGCCTGCGCTGACCGTGGGCGTTTACAACTCACCAGCCCTGTCGACCACGCAATCATGTGTCCCCTATCACTCCTCAGCTTCTGTCTGTCGTGTCCTCTCAGTTGTTTATAACTTTTTAGTTTGCCTGTCCCCACCGCTGCCTTTATCTCTCAATTTATTTGTCCCTTACTCTCCTCTGTCCATCACCCCCTCTCACTTATTTATGCGTTTCTAGTTTGTGCTTCCTCATTGCTGGCTTTCTCTCTCAGGTTTCAATGCGATTTTCTCTCTTCCTCCTTGCTTCCAATCTTAAACATATCTCACCACTCCTAGAACCTCAGTTGCTTGAACTGTATATAAACCAGTTCTATTCGGTAAGATATTACGCTTGATAAAGAACGGTCCCATGAATATATATATATGTAAAGTCAGAGCACATTGTATCCCCAGGTTTGTAGCGCTACATGGCGTAATGAGAAAGGGATACCGGCGGGGCAACGCTATTCACAAGCCACATACTAGGCAGGCTATCACGACCACGAACATCATTTTACCACTGGCACAATATCATGCCACTCTAGGGTTGTAGTTTTTGAAATCTATAAAATTGCGTCACAACTGAACTTTCGGCCCTCAGTCTTCAGCAGGTGTAACGAAAGTGGCCACCGCTGTGGTCTGTTAAGTTTCAAAGAAGAGGTTGCTATGAACGTCTGGGTGGGGACAGGCGTCCTATGAAATTTGAACCATCAACTTTGTGGGATATATGTGGGGTTCCTCGGGGGCCTTAGCCAGTCCTGGCGTAAGCCACCACGCTAGCTCCCGGCGTGTCAACCACGCGGGCTCCCATGGCTACGGCAGCCCAGCGAGGTTCGCCGATACGAGAACACAGTAGACAGTAGTGCCGAAGCACAGCCGTTTATTTGGGGAATCCCAAAGCATGCGAGCACAGGGCTCGACGGCGTTCACGAATCACGCCGTCCGGGTCGTGACCGCGAAGGGGAGGCAGGCACTCACGGCGCGCGACAAACAAAGCTCCCACCTTAGACACAAGTATCCATCACCGCCGCGTTCCGCCGATCTCGCCCCGACCGGGTCTCCGACGAGACTCTCCCGACTTCCGTGCGCGCACGCTCGCGCCGCCCGCGCGCCTATCCCCGCACACATCGGTGGCGCCATCTCTCGGGGGACGCCGACGAACCAGCGGAGCGCCGGACCGGTTTCAGCGCACAAGCGTCTCTCCCGAAGCGCGCGCTGGCTCGGGATCGCAGGTCGCGGTTCTCCACGATTCCCACACTCCTCCCCCCTAAAACTGGACGCCACTTGAGCTCGAGTGACGTCACGTTGCACCACACTCGTCACGACGTCTCAGGTCAGCAAAACAGCCACCGAACGCCACTCCACACCAAAGTTCGCCACACGATGCCGCCGTCGCGATGCTCGCCTCACAAACCCGCAAACACATTGCAATGGTTCCAAGTCTCTCGCGGTTGGGCAGCACAGCAGGTTGGCAGGCCCGGGGGTAGCTGCAGCCGCAACCGACGAACGCCGGGGTCGCGCCATGATGCGACCCCCACTCCCAGCTCGAGGCGGCAACGGGAACGGCCGCGCCCACTGCGGCTGCCCGAAGGCTCGCGCCACTCGCGTAGGCGCCAGATCCCGCCGCCTCCTGAGTTCCGTGGCCGCTTCGGCCGCAGGTCCTCCCGAACGGTTGGCTGCCGCCCGGCAGGCCGGAGCAGCAACTGGCGGTAGCTCCGCGGGCCGCGCTCGGTCCCGCAGGTGGTTCAGCAGGCCATCCTCGCTGTCCGTGGCAGTGGTGACTGGCGTGGCTCCCGGTTGTATCCGTTTGCAGGTCTCGCTCTCACCGTCCAGTTTAAACGATTCCCAAACTTGACGTGGGGAGCAGCGGGACTCCGCAATCTCCTGTGACTGGCCGGAAACCTTATCGACGATCTCGCCAAATAGGGTAACAAAGATGCCCGAGGGGGCTCCCCCTTGCATGTTCGCTTGCTCGCGGAATCACGAGTCCGGCAACTGTGCTCAAGCAGCCACCCCCGCCTGGAGGCAACTCGCCTGACTATTACGGGTTGTCGGCATCGAAACGCCCGTCCGAGCTATTTCGGCCTGGTGCGTTGGTCGGCAAAGCAGCGTCAGCATCAAGCAGGCGGGCTCCTGCAACTCACTCGCAGCAATACAAGCTGCCGTAGAGCCAGCGCCAACCGCAATACCAGCGGCTTACGGGCGCATATCACCGGTATAGGTCGCCTGAGAGTCCCTCTCTTACTAAGACTGGCGATCTCTCGCGACCAACGAGCCCGCTGCGGAGCCGCGCGAAGCTCTTACTGCCTAAACGCAATCTCAAGCGGAGACTTCACGGCATCGAGACGCACGCACTCCGGAAGCGCGGAGACAACGGTCCCATTGCTCCCGCTTCCCCCCGCAGCGAGAGGAGACTGATTCTTCAGCGATCCCCCTCGCTCTTTGTCAGGCGTCAAATCGGCAAACAGTCCGCCTCGGACTCGAAGCGCAGTAGCGGCGGGCTCATCGTGCGGCTTGCGAACTCCCAAACACCGCACCCTCGCTCGGTAGTGTCCGCCGCGTCTGGGGGAAACTTCAACCGGCGCCGCCGGCGCGACTGCGCGGGGACGGCGCTACGAGGAAGGCGACCCGCCGCCATGTTGGAACAAGGCCTACGCCCCTCCCGTCTCGCAAGCGGGCCGCGACTGCGGTGCTCGGAGGTATCCTACTGACTCACCGCCTGGTGCGTGTAGGAAGGTTTACGCATTTGCCGTCACGGCTGTATCGGGCATCATAACTGTCTGCCTGCAACCGACTGGCGCGAGGCGTTTCGTCCGAAGTCTTCCGGACAAAGGGTAGCGGGCTACGACTGCAGCAACGCATTTCTCGGAGAGCTAGCAACCTCGAATTCGTCTGAATACGAGACCCACGTTCGGGCGCCATGTGGGATATATGTGGGGTGTTCCTCGCGGGCCTTGCCAGTCCTGGCGTAAGCCACCACGCTAGCTCCCGGCGTGTCAACCACGCGGGCTCCCATGGCTACGGCAGCCCAGCGAGGTTCGCCGATACGAGAACACAGTAGACAGTAGTGCCGAAGCACAGCCGTTTATTTGGGGAATCCCAAAGCATGCGAGCACAGGGCTCGACGGCGTTCACGAATCACGCCGTCCGGGTCGTGACCGCGAACGGGAGGCAGGCACTCACGGCGCGCGACAAATAAAGCTCCCACCTGAGACACAAGTATCCATCACCGCCGCCATGTTCCGCCGATCTCGCACCGACCGGGTCTCCGACGAGACTTCCCTTCTCCCGTGCGCGCACGCTCGCGCCGCCCGCCCCCGCGCGCCTATCCCCGCACACATCGGTGGCGCCATCTCTCGGGGGACGCCGACGAACCAGCGGAGCGCCGGACCGGTTTCAGCGCACAAGCGTCTCTCCCGAAGCGCGCGCTGGCTCGGGATCGCAGGTCGCGGTTCTCCACGATTCCCACAACTTGTATAGAGCGAGCGAGCTCGGTCGAGCTAGGGCAGCGTCTTTATAGATGATATACAAATAATAAACATGACATTGAGGACCAGGTCAACGCAGAGCCTCCGGTTGTTTTAGGTCGTTTGATAGAGGGTGGTTTCTGTGCTATCGATCTTCCCCAGGAAAGTACATAGCATTAGGTAATGGTTTTGGAAAAAGAGAAGTAGAAGTGGATGCTCTGAAATATTAAAGCATACCAATTAAAGCAGTGGCTGTTGTGATCAAGCAAAGAGCAAGAAACCATTCAAAGATAAGTTAAGTCTACAGGCCAACATCCATCAACGATGATGGGACTACCGTCCACTTATACGAAGATTTTGAATAAACAAAAAATGAGGGTGCAGTGTGGTTCACATTGGTGATGGATGCCTAACTCAAGAGTAGGTGACAAGAAAGTATGCTAAAAGAAAGAATCAACTGTACGTATTGGGCGTCTTAATAGGCGATGCGATATGCTGATTTGGTTTCGTGAGGAATAGCACGCGGATTATGAATGCACTCCTCACCTTACGATACATTTGTAAACTGGTTATGACAACCGAAACCGTACACCTAGCGAAATCGAGTTTACCCCAAGTGAAGATACAAATATTGCCAAGGTTAACAATCGAAAATTGCTAAAGTGCCAAAGAGCGCTAGGATCTGAAAGGGAATGAAGAAACTAGCGCGAATTGCGAAACGAAAATTGGGATCAGTAATATACAGACCGCACAACTTTGTAGAACCCTACTAAACCAACAAATTGGTGCTTTAGAATGACCAAATGAAGGCAACCTAAACAATCGAAACGTGCACGCAACGGTGGTAATCCTAAATTCCGCGTTAGTTTATTCGGAAAATTAGCTGGTGCTGTACGTGGACTAGAATAGTGGAAATCAACTCAACGTTTGTTCACAAAACGAAGAAACGTAGTACTGTGAGTCACTTTTACTGTGAGTAAAAAAGTGTCCACGTTGATTATTGATAATTAGTTAGTGATAGTCGTAGATACAACATCGCGGGTATGAAAAAAACATAAAGAAAAAGGGGAAGCTTAATGGCGAAAAGCGAGAAGCTGACTTTCAGCAAAGTTAGAAGGGTTGCATTCAGAGATATCGAGCTACCACTAAACACAACACCGATGTTTTATTGGAAATAGCAGAACGATTCCCTGCTGAGATGGATGGTAGGAAACTAGGATCAAGACGCATTACTGGAAGAGGAAACATGAATTCTGTGGTTTCAGTAGTAACTATACGAAAAGTTAGAGATGACGCACAGGGGTCTAAAGGAAAACAAGCAATCTGAAGTTTCTGAAATAATAGATTTTTTCTTGTATTTGGGGAAGACGCGTTCAAATACACAGCTTGATAAACAATTTTTAGAATGTTTCGGGATTTGACGGGTGTTTTGATTCAGAAATTTTATGTCCGATAGCATAAAGCCTCCCCTAAGAAATTTTTGTTTCATTAGAAATAATTGGTGCGTTATGGTAGCCGCAGTGATTTTCGCCAGCAAATGATCGTTTATTGTAAAAAGACAATAGAAAGAAAGCTAAAAACACAATTTACCTGCAGCTTTACACCTTTTATGATGTCGGCAGTGATTTGTAAGAGCCGGCTGGCTAAAACATTAAGCCAGTATCCACACTCGACGTTGTCTTCCAGCGCTCACGCCTGGCGTACAACAGTGTAAAATTCTTATAACCTCATTCCATAGTCACCGAAATTTAGAAAATTACATTCCCAGGCTCCAGGGGTGCAGATTTTGCCTTCACCCACTTACCATCCAAGTAATTCCGGAGTGTGCTCACAGCCCAGCCCTCGTTCCTCTCCACACCCGTTTGTTTTTAGCTGTAGGATTCACTGTTGGCCAGCTGTAGACTCCAGTACCAGACCCTCGCATTCAGTAAGGCGAAGTCTGCAAGGCAAACACAAGAACCCTCGGACAAAATGTTCCAGTTCCTCTAACGTGCGCACTGAAATGGTTTTCTCTCCGGAATGCTTTTTTATGTTCCCAAGTTTCATAATTATGCTCATGCACCTTTTTAAAATCTCTAGCTTCGGTTTCTGGTCCATCGCCTCCGCTGTACCTTTGCTTTTCCAGCGCTCCCTGTTCCCGACATTGCTACCTCGGTCATACCAATCTTGTACCATTCTGCCTGGCTACATTCTTTTCCCCCTATTTCCGCCTTCATTTTTATCACATCACCATGGGTGATTATCCTTCTCCCTCGCCACTACCACTACGCCTTAACTCTTGGCTTGGCCCGCACGCATCATGTCTGCGGCACCTTTTTCTTCGCAGTTGTACAAACTCAACGTTCTTCATGGATAAACTTTTTGTACCCAGCTCTCTTTACTTTTATGCCCATCTTTCTTTAGTAGTAACTCTCCAAGCCCTCTTCCCTTTCAGATTGGATTGTCACGCAGTTGGCAGAAGGTATTTTCGCGTGTTTGTAGCTAAAACCTTTAGTCTTACTCAAACTACCACGAGCGGCGTAACTAGAGGTGAATATAAAATGCCCGGCGACTGCTAACTAGCACTGGTGCTAACTAGCACTGCTAATATGGCCGCATGTAAGACACAGCCATTACATAGTGCCAATGGCAGTGGAATTGTAAAAATAAGAAAGCCTGATATTTTTCGGCCCAATAACATTTCGGTCTAAAGGAAATGGTCCAAGAAAATTCCCGTGTGTGAAGGAGACGTGGTGTAAAGTCCGCGTAACCCCTGAAGTTTAAAAGGGGTATACCGGCCTCTCTGATCTCCCCTCGACTTGTGTAACCTAAAAACACCCGCAGTATTTCCTTTAGCTTGGCTCCGACTTTATTATTCGTTCATTACCTCTTTCGTCTGGTCATACGGCACATTCAAACGTTTCACGTCTCTCGTTATGTTTCCTGAAGGCTCATTACTAAATTCCTTGATTTATACTCATGTGTACCAAAGGCTAAGTTCATAAGTTGCTCGCCATTTCGTGGTTTACCGATGATTGTCTCCTGTACATGGAAATATAAGGAAAGTCCATGATACAAGACATGTCAATGAAATCAAGACGACTGCGTATGAAGCTGTTGGTAGGTCATTAAATTTGGTTCTGTAGGTACAGCTCCCAATTGGTTTGTTTATACGTACGGCTGTCTGTCAGGGCAGAGTGGCAAACTTGCGCCGCATAGGATGGAGGCAAGAATTGTGGCGCCTGTACCGCTGAGTACAGATATCGAAAGCAGACGCTTTATGGTTTCAGAGAAATGAATACCAGCTTCACTTTGCGGTGCGTGAATGTACCATTGGGCCCTCAGAACAATTGAACCTTTTGCTGGTCGGTACATAACTTCCAAAAAAAGCGAAGGCGCATGGGATGAGGCGGGAAGGAAAATAGACAAACCATGAGAGTGTTCCTCTTCTAATCCCGCGTCCTGTCGCATGAAGGACCGCATTAGTTCGACATTCAGGCATACGTTCTCGGTAAAACCTCGTATATCTTTGGGTTTCTTTCAAAGTTTGCGTATCCGTTATTGCTTTAGGAGGTGTTAAGAAATTCACAGTTAATCGATTTCTTCGCAGGTTACTAGGTCCAACAACGCCCGTATGAACATGCCAGTGACAGTTTGTACATAATGACCGCAGTAATGATAATCACATCCACCAGGAGTGATTGAGAAAAAAAAACGGATGGAAAACTTAACTGGGTGCAACTCTAGGCCAGCTGACTTCAACAATGTATTCTCTTTAAAAGATCGTATTGTAGTTGTTGAACGTACGGTTGAAAGAATAAAAAAGTCGAGAAATTTATAAAATACTCCAAAGTGTACAACAGGTATAATATTCTTTGGGAATTACAAGAATTGTTAAGTCAGCATCCGTAAATGTCTTTCGAGTTGCGCTTTGTTGGAATGGTATTTGCCCTCTTGCGTATATTTTGCTTGGAGCCCACCACCGGTTTTACATAGATAAACTCTCCTAAAACTACACTTTTCGAGCATGAACGTATGAATGCATTAATGCATTAATTTACGCACAGCTGATATCCAGGCAATTTTCATGTGGCGTCTAGAACACGGCGATTGTTAAGCGTTTTTTGCTTTAAGCATGAGTTGCGTACATTGCAGCAGAACGAGTGTTAATATCGAAAGCATGTCTACAACTGGGCGGTAAATTTACCACATAAGTTATCTTAAAAGTAGATATGAATTTGTTATGGAACGATGGACATGACTCCTACCTCACTAAGATAAATATAAATTTCGCTACTGAATATTACCTCAATCAGTCATTTTGATGGACTCCTTTGGCCTTGTAGGTGTAGACGCGTACGGACGGGAGTGGACACGGCAATTAAAAAAAATGTATATTGACTCCATTACGAGAAAAGGAGAACGCGGACAAACGGTTTCATAGCGAACCACAACAGTAAAAAAATACACGAGCACAATATCCCTAACTACAGTTCAAGTGATATAAAAGACCTTCTCACAGCTGCCCTGGTGGTCGATATTTGACGGACTGGATGGCGGGTCGTCGCCAGTCACGGTCGCGGTCGAGCGTTGGCCGTCTGTCGCCAGCTCTGTCCGAGCGAGACAGCAGAAGGTGCACCACGTCCTACGTGGCGGGTGTGCACTACTGGTGGTTCCGCCCTGAGCAGTGGTTTCAAACTGTCGTCTGCGCCTCGCTCCCCCTCTTCCTTCCCCCCCCCCCCCACACACCCGTTGGCGGGCCCCGACTCGCGTTCTCGGAATCACTGGAACACAGGAACTGAGCGTCTGTCCCGGTCCTCGTCCGCTTCTCAGCTGTCAGTCTCCGTGCCGCCCGAACCGTTATCCACACTTCGAGCCTTTCGCAGCGTGAGCTACATTGGCCGTGGCCGAGGTTGAGCAGTTTTGCGTGGCTGCTGGAGAGCCGTGTTGCGCTTGGGCGAGGGGCAGTGACGTCACACGGCGCACAGGAGGTTGTTCGCTGCCCGGCGTCTCTCACACAACCCACGCGTCCAGCGTCTTCAGAAACCTCCATTCCACACATGGCCGCCCGGTCCACTTGATGATAATGCGGGGGGTGGCCGGTTCTGGAACAGATGGCTTGTGCGGCGCAGCATCACCGGTGTGCGCCTGTGGAACCAGCTTAGCTCTGGGGCCATTGGTGACGCTGCGCCGGAGCCGCTTAATAGATATACGTGTCACATAATGCGTATACCGTGTGTGCGTCATTTAAGGAGCATTAAGCATCATAATCAAGCTAATCCTAGACAACCAGGATTGCTAAGAACAAGCTGAACCTTTGCTCACGATAAGTATATCCTGGCATAGCCGAGCTGAGCCTCTGCTAATATTTTTTCATCTTCCTCCGCGCCTTTAGGCCGCCCCACATGGTCCAATTTTCCCACTTTTGTAGCCAATCGTCGCAGTCATATTTGCCCCCTTGATCAGGATAAAATACGTATTCTCAATTTGCACAGTAGAGTGGTAAATCTCATTTATTTCCGCACTTGTTAACGTGGAATGTCTCTGCCTCTGTATACCTAATGTGGAAATCAAGCAATGAATCGTGTTGAAAACGCAACTGAAAAAGCGGTGAGCAAAGCCCGATTCCCCTCTTGCGAAGTGGGACCTTTCGTTCAGCAACTTGTAGCATAATGTAATGGCGTTTTTGCAATATTATAAACTTGTAAAGCAAAGTGATGCACTGTAGATGCACTGTGATCAGAGGAATGCAAAATTGATCTATTCCTTAAGAGTTACACGGGGAGAAATGTGCTCACCATTCAGTCCGCTTGAAAACACGCTGTTGACAGATACTGAAAACCCCGGTGGATTGGGCGTTATTTCTTTAATGCATGCAAGAATTTATTGTAGATTTAGAAAAATAACACCGTTGTACTGACGATAAAGATATCGAAGCTATACTTTTCGACGAATCTGGGTTTAGTATGGACCACCGAGCGCTTCACATACTTCCAGTCATATTACCACCATCGTGTACATTAGAAGTGATATAAAACACGCTACGATGCACTATTTTACTGTTGTAGTCTCATTCCAACTTTATTGTTTAGATAGCACGCCTTTTAAATACAAGTAAGAAATGTACACAGGGCTCTGGCAACTCAGGCATCCTAGTTGGAAGAAGGATGACTTGTAGGCGCGGAGGACTTGTTGGCGCGGTACACGGCACTCAGACTGAACAACTGCAAATTGAAAACAAAAATGGCATTAAAACGACAGCCATAGCTCGGCAACCAACAAAAAAGGCTACTGAATGCAGTCTAAATTTCTGAAAACACCAAAATGATGACGTTGTACTTCGTAGGTTTTCATAATCCATAGAACCTAATTGCTCCATATAAATCGAGAGTTACAAGGCCAATAACAAATGAAATTTACTCTGAAGCAGAGTAGTTATTTTGTGTTGTGCCAACGGGTAAAACGTTTGATTAGAAGTAAAAGTTTGTCGGAATTACAAAGGCCTCTAAGGCAAAAAGGTGACTAGAATGACGGTCGTAGGCCATTCACCGCTCAAAGCACTCAAACTGGAAAAGCCCTCGTTTACAAGTGTATATAACTATCCCAAGAGTGCAATTATACAATTCCCACAGGGCTACGTTTGAGGAAAAAATCGCGGGCTATCTCAACTAACGTGAAACCTGGGGAGGAGCGAAGCAATGAATATAAGTGCATTCCTGGCGCCTTGGCGTTTTACCCCCACGGAGATGAAACAGTTGGGGGCTCGAGGTATACAGCTTTACGGCAAAAGCCTCGTGTTTATGAAGCACGAAGCGTCCCAGAGAGAGGCGTTGGAAAACTACCGTCCCGGTGTATACTTTTAGTACGCGTTTTGGCCCACTGAGACGAAAAGTTCTAACGCGCGGCGTTAGAAAACGAGAGACTCTGTGTGTTCTTTTAGTTCCCGTTATGCTGTGGAGCGAGGGGTGGGAAAAAAGTGTTCGGATTTTTATTACCGTGACTTCATGAAATGACGACAACGACTTGAGAAGCAGACATCCCGAGCCTACAGGGGGTTTCGCCCTTAAAAATGGTAGCTGCTTTAGTATCAGCACGCTGTCTTCCAATGTTCCATACCTTAGCATATGATGTAGTATATATAGGTACTGGATTAGCCTTTTAGGGCAACCTTTTATTGAACGCGTGGTTTAGGAGATGTAAAACAAAACATTGCAAGAATATCAAGCTGTAAGCGAAATAGTGTATTAAGAATAGCTTGCCCCGTGGGGACAGTACACGGGGTCTTATTGCTATAGGCGGGATGCATTCTAGAAGGCTCGGGGGTATCGGTTGCGTAGCGTAGTAGAAGCTCCAATCATACGTAAGCTTACCGCGAAAGCTACGTACGTAATTAGTGTCACAAACACACCCACCCTCACATATGCACAAGCACCCACATATAAAAAATTTATTCACAAGGTAGCGGAGCAGTTCGATGCTAACGTTTCGGCAAGAGGATGTCTTTATGGGGACATGCCCCCATGACGTTCGAAATCGTACCGCTACCCGGCAATACCTTCGGTCAGAGCAGTCGTAGCGCACTTCGTTGCTTTCCTAGGGACGCGGTCTCTGACCCCACGTGAACACAATTGTGTTTTAGTGCGGAGCACTTTGGTGACTGCTACTGTAGCTTGACGTGCGCGTCCGTGTCGTAACCGAGCGAGCGAAGACAGAAAGAAAACGAAGGAAGAAGGGTTGAGAGAGTGTGAGGGGGAGGGCATTATGATGAGCCCGCACGAAGCACTGTACGGTGGCGCGGCATGGCGAAAGGGTTGAGGGAAGGCGGTCAGACATGCTTGGCGGTGGCGACGCACTGCGAAATTACACCGTTGCAGCGCGTGCTTTCGTGTGCACGACCATAATTTCCTTTTACTTCCTCAGCACCGAACAGTAAGTGCTGCCTCAGCGCGCTGCAGCTCCTCAAGAGTAAGTGCTGCATGACGAGTCAGGCAAGTGGTACATGTTCGTCGCGTTTCCGTTTCTCATCGGAAGCACGAGACATTTGCCCGGATGGTTCAACCACAATTTACCACAAGATGGTCGGCGGCGGCTACGCGCTCGGAGATAACGGAAAAATAGCACTTGCCGCCATGCGTTCACTGGTCACGGGATCACTTCCTTAGATGCTGCAGGTACACACTGTAATAGGTGAGACTGCAATTCGCGCAGATGAATTTGGCATTAGGGAGCATAGTAATCGTGGGCCGGCTTTTTCTTCATTTTCTCTTAAAAGCGGGAGCCATTTCGGTGCCATTTTGTTGACAGCGACTACGGCCACCTAGGGAAATTATAGGTTTTCTACTTGATAGCAAATTCTTCACTCTTCAGCAGTGAAACCATACACAAGGTTAGTAATGTTGGAAGAGGCACTCGGTGTGAATTACCGGGGGATTACGAATATGTGCATAAGTTTAAACGTTAGCTATGCATGTCTTGTCCGTGACCTCAGAAAGCTACGGAATTTTTCCGAGGGGTTGCGGGCTACTCGGAGCCCTGAAACTTTGGCTGTGCTGGATTTTTCCGCGAGATCTCACAAAAACATAATGTCTTTTTGCCGTATCCAGGATTCCTCGGCGCACTCCTCTCTTCTTAAGGTGTTACTGCTTCGGCGTACCGCCCTTGAAATCGGTGATGGCCCAAAAACTGTGTATGTCTTCGGAGTCATTGCTGTGCGGGCTAGGAGTGTGTTAGCTGTGTAGCCTTCGCGTTTGTCCTGATCATTGCGCAGCGCCACTTCCATACGCAGCCTACTTGTAAAGCAAAGCTTTACGACTCGTTTTGTCGTTTTGCGACTTCGCTGCAGGTGGCGCTACGGGAGGTGCGCGTTCACTGAACAAAACCGCCGCCTTCCGAACAAAACCGCCGCCTTCCACGTAATCGCCGCTGGGTTGACTCGGGATATATGACTCATATTTTTCCGCGTTTACCGTCACGCAGGAACGCCTCATTAGCCGAGAATGAAAGCCAGGCCGGACTTCCATCTGCGATCATTGCATGGTACCAAACAAGCTTGAGCCGTGGTCGGCAGTACAGATACGTCAGAGGTTAGAATAGCGAAACCAAGACTCAACCAGTGTACGCCAAGCTTTTGCTTTCAATATCCCAAATTAGCTGAGCTAAACCGCAACCATTTTTTCTGCATGTCCTTGCTGAGGGCAGCTCCTATTTGGCACTTAAGGATTGCGCAAGGGATCCTGGGGGGACCGTTTCGAAAAAGGTGTTTAAATTAAGCAAACCCCTTCTCAGGGCATTCCTTGTTGTCGTCTTTTCGTGTTACACAGCTTGTGACCTGATCACGATCAAACAGTAGATTTCGGGGAGGGAAAATAACCGGCAAGTAAGCTTTCACGTACTGCCTATTGCAAAGAAGACCCTCGTGTCTCCCATCCCACACCAAGTTGCACACTGAGATGTAGTGTCCGTGTTTAGGTGGCACATGTAGTCATTTATGCTCGCTCATTTGAAGCCGTTCAATACCTCCTGTGTTGCAACAAAGTGACTAGATCTCTAGATCTCTTCATGTCTCATGCAGAGAGAGAACGCGTCGTCGCTGCGTGAAAAGGTGTGAAAATACAGAAGGGATGAAGCCCAAACTGCATGGTATTTGTAGGCCTCGTGACATTCGCTGTCGTGGAACCGTCTGCGGAAATCAAAGGGCGTTATCACTGCTAGTGTGGCCTTGGTGCCGTTTAGTTTCAAGCAGCGCAGCGTAAACTGTCATTGCCGTTGTCTTGTAGTTGTTGGCGTGGCATGCTCCCGCTCCAGTTTCTTCGAACGTCGATGCTTTTTTTATGGCAGTGGCTTAGCCCGCGTGACGAGTTTGTTTACCACTAATGAACCTAACCAGCAATGAATCTAACTCACGTCTGAACTATTCGAAATCAAAGAACGGGTTGCGCCTGTCCTAGTAGGTGATACTTCACCTTGTGTTAGTCGACCTCCCTTCTCGGGGCCAGCGTCGCCTTTAGAGACAGCAGCAGAGCGTATGTATACGGTTGAGCGTACGCAGGGGGTAAAGCTTGGCCTGACGTTCTGGGCAGGTTACTCACAAAGAAATTCGAAGTGCATGAATTCTGACTTGCAGAATTCTACCTCCTGGGGCCACTGATTATGGCACAATAACACGCTTTTGAAGGGAAGTTTCACTTGAGACGGACACAGGGTCGGGCCGTCTTCTCTTTAAAGGGTACGTTTCTTTCCCGGTGCACGTCTCTGTGAGCATACCACGCGCAACTTTCCTTCAAGAGCCCATTACGCCAAGTAGCCCGACATCAAGCTTTACCATAACAATGCTCTCCTCTGAAGACAGTGTTTTTAAGCGTTGCCAGTACGATGGAAACATTGCAGGTGTTGTTACGATCCTCTCGAGGACTCGGAGGACGAACATAATCTACAAAGTCGGTATTTAACTTGTGGGGAGTACTAATCTTGTGGAGTTCGCCCGCGTCCAAATTCTACCTACTAGCTTTCCGCGAATTCCGGGCATTAAAGTCCATCATCAGTTTTTGATTTACTCTACTTGGCACTTGAGGATTGCGCAAGAGCTTCTGAAGGGACCGCTTCGAAGAGGGGGTTTAAATTAGCAATTCCCTTTCTTAGATAATTTCTTGTTGTCGTCTTTTCGTGTTAAACCGATTCTGAACTGATCACAACCAAACAGTGGGTTTCAGGGGGAGCGTTATTATGCTCCTCCTGAACAATGCTACTGTGCCACACGTCATAGTAAATAACTTTGGCCAAAATGATGCAAAACTGTAGAGACCCTGAACTGATACGGATGCAGTATTTTGTGCTGTCATGCAGCTCCGTCGTCAGGATGAAGCGTTGTTATTATTAGCGCTTTCTCGATACCCGCTCACACACACGCGCGCACTCAGGTTCGCGTACACTTGCACAGGGTGGTCCATTACACGCGAGCGCGTACATTAGCAAACGTAAACACTTACAACCCAGAAAACATCTTGCTGAGTATAATAAGGCGATAATGCTGAATGAAACTATAAAAACATCCGTTGCAAACAAACGTGCTAGCAAAGACAGTTGCATGATGTGGACTTGTCTAGTTTCTAAGCGCGCGCGTGCAATCTCAAGCTTTATTTTTGGAAAAATGTCAGGTACTCACGCGAAATACATTTGCAGTGACCGACAGCTTTGGCATAAACGCGAAGGCTTCACCGATGCCGTCCTGCAACATGCGTATATTGAGACGCCGTAAACATCAGCAAAAGAATACACGCGAAAATAGAATAAATAAATTGACAAATACTTATTCCCTTACTTTTAGGCCTTTGTCCCCGGAACAAAATACAAGAAAACAACTCTTGCTAGCCGTGTCCCGCAACGATGAGGACATATTAGTTCTCTTGTTGATTAGCAAGCGCAGAATGTCGTGTTTAGTTGAAAGTTGGCACTATTGTTAAAAGGTTCATAACATGAACCCAGTACTAAAAACGCAAGAAATTTTCAGGTACTCAGAGGTGAGTGCAGAAGCTAGAGGGACACGTATCATCCAAAGTAATTTCGCTTTACGATTCAAAACGTGAACTTGTAAACAAAAATGCTAGTTTGCTCATGAAGTTAATTTTATTACATCTAATTGCTGAAACTTCATTCGGTGATTTGGAAAATATAAAGGGTTCATGTAGATCAGAAAATTCATATTGGACTACAATATCAATAACTGGATAAACAGGATAACAAAATAAATCAAACACTAATCACAGTAAACGACTTGGACAAAAGTTGGTCAAATACAGTGCGTTATTTTGTATGCTTTTGTTTCACTGCAAATAGGCTTTTCTACAAACGTTTATTTAAACTTTAAACCCGGTTGTTTATTTTACGTTGGCTTAACCTTGCATAGACGTCTTGGAACAGGTATGTTCTGCCTGCTAAAAAGTGAAAACTTCTTACTGCCAAAAGTTTAAAAAGTCAATGTCGTCAACAAACGTTGGTCAGCTTTTGTGCGTGTGCAGTCCAAGAATACAACAATGTAATTATATATATGCACCTCAATTTGATATTTGGCAGGTTTTATCTTCGAGACAGAACAGTTTTTTTTTCGTAAATTGTATGATGAGTATTTGCATAAAGGTGAGAAAAACGTCTCCTGGGGAAACGTTCCATTCATGAGATTTCCAGTGGCGCAAGCCTAAACTCAGTTGCAGCGGCAGGTGGCCGTCAATGCCCGTACACCGCAGACGGAAGAAGGGGAAGAACGGAGCCGAACTAGCCGACAAGAAGCGAAAAGCACTCCGTATTCCTCTCTCCCAATGCGCTGCGGCAGGAATTAGCAACGGTACAACGCGTAGGAGACAGTGGAGGCCATTCGGAAGCTCTGAAAATGATTGAAAAGAAGTGCTTATCAAACGATGATTTTACAAAGCCCTTCGATAACGCCAGGCGTATGCAACGCATCAGGGGCGTTGAACATAGCATTTTAGCGTTCTCTTTTGCAACCCATAAAAACGAATTAGGTGTGGCCCGAATTGTTTCTGTCATAGTGCCTGCAGCCTTTTTACGCTAGAATGACTGGCATGCATTAGAGATATGTTTTCTACACATTCTCGTCTCGTGCCTAATGATAGCCATGGGTATCATTAAATACGTACGTATAGTGGTCATAGCAAAGAAAAGAAGCTCTTGACCAACGGGTCATAGAAAAAACAAAGCTTCACACCAGATATCACAGGTGTTTGAGGATGTCTTTCCAATATGAGGAACCTTCAAAAATGGAACATCATGGACGTGCATTATGTTCCAAACATAGGTTACAAGGACGCACTATACTCTGGGTATCTTTACAATACTTTTTATCATTTTCGTGAATTCGTTCGAGATAGTATGCAAACTGAACGTTCCCGCACTTTCGACTATAAATTTGGGTTCCGTAAAAATTGAAAAAAAGAGCTTACTACCACTGTTTATGGTAATCAAATTTTGGAATTTCTTCAATCTACGCAGATATCATATGTCACAATAACATGCTTAGACTAACTGGTTCCTCCTTGTACGGTTTTATTGGTACCCGTGTATATCGGGGAAAATTCCAGCTGTAACAAAATCCTCAATCATTTCCAAGTTACAACTTCAACACTTTCGTCTCGCAGGTTTCTGGTTTTGCGTTCGTCTTCCGTTTGGATGCTGAGCCGGCGAGACATTACACTCACATATACTACAGCGAACCATGTATGGGTTTGCTTATTTATTGTTTTCTTTTGCTGCCGGGCCACGCCCGGCTGTGCTATGTGCGTTCCAAGCTAAGCGCGTATTCTATTTTTTATTTTTATGCCGCACGGGCTATCACATTCAGTTAAGCAGACTGTTTCTCCATAACGTCGCTAGCCCAGAATAATCTTCTGTGATCTACGATGTTTTGGATGTGAATCCACGGTTCCAGAAACTCTCGCGCCGAAAGATAAAAGCTTGCAGAGCAGACGCCGCGGCATTGGATTCGACGACCCTCGCCTGCGCAAGTCACTTTGTTGACCGCTGCTTCGCCGCCTTTATATTCTTTTGAGTGGTTAGGGGAGCACAAGTTCGCTCCAATAAACGTGTTTTCCTTGAAGGCAACTACCTCGTCTTAGGCCACGTGACATCTGGTAGAGGTGCTGAGTAAATGCACCCTACGCCATCGTCAGGCCGACAAGAAAGTCCCACTCATGCCAGCCGCCGACAGCAAGGTCTTCAGCCGGAGTTTGGGCTCCTTCCGGATAAAGTGAAGAAAGAAAACGTCGTTACCACCACCATTATCAACGCAGTCACCATGACCAGCACTACCCTCGTTCTTCAACAGCCCCGGGAACCACCATGGTTCCGCGGATTCCCCGGAGAAGACCCTGAGGACTCGCTGGAGAAAGTGGAGCGCGTCCGCATCTTCAACAGGTGGGATGACGAAGAAACGTTCCGCCATGTTTTCTTCTACTTAGAAGATACGGTCCGAGCGTGGTTTGAAAAAAATGAAAGCTCCCTAACCTACTGGACTCTCTTTAAGAGGGAGTTCCTCAAAACATTCGCCACCGTTTTGCGGAAAGATCCAGCCGCCCTTTTGTTGGAAACGCGCACGCAACACCCCAACGAAGGGGTCATGATCTTCGTTGAGGAGATGAAGCAACTATTCCGTCGTGCGGACCCCGAAATGACGGATGCAAAGAAGTTACGCTTCTTGATGCATGGTGTGAAGGAGGAACTGTTTGCTCGACTTGTTCACAACCCGCCCAAAACCATCGCCGAATTCGTGACCGAAGCCAGAACGACTGTGAAGGCCCTTGAAATGCGTGCTAGGCAGTATGACCGTCTCTTTCTTCGCAAGGCCAATGCGAAATACGTCGACAACATGCGTATTTCGATTGATAGCCTACGCGAAGTCATCGGCGCAGTAGTGAGACAGGAGCTCCGGACACTTCTCCCCAAGCCGCCGCAGCCCCACGTCGCTTCCCTTAACGACGTGATTAGGGAAGAAGTGCAACCAGCGTTGGGAACTTCTACACCATCCGAAGTACCCCACGAGCCACAAGGTATGTGCTACTCCGCGGCAGTTCGCCAACCCCGCCCTGCTCCAAAACGTCGTCAACAGGACCCGCCGTGCCGCCGCCCACTGTCGCCCACCCGACCCGAAACCAGACGCCAAGAAAGACCGAAACCAGACGCCAAGGAATACCGACGTCTCGCGAACGCTCGATAATCGCCCGCTGTGCTACCACTGCGGAGAGCCCAACCACATCTACCATCGCTGTCCCTAAAAGAGGCTCGGTTTGCGAGGGTTCTCCGTCGACGCCCCACGCCCCCGATACGGCTATGGCCCTGCTGAGATCGAAGAATACTTCTCCAACACTAACCGAGGACCAGCCCGCTTCAGCCGTTCATGGTCGCCCTACCCGTATCAGTCACCGAACTGCTCCAGCACTGCTGACTTCTCACGTGAAAGGTCCCCCAGCCTACGTGGGGGAAACTAAAAGCAGCAACTTCTGGAGATAAAGTTGCACGATCGTGGAAAAATGAAAACCCTCCAACGACGCAGTGACTCGCTGAATACCATGATTCACGACATGCTCTTAGACCAACGACCCAATCTAGCCCTGACGTTACTCCAGAACACGACGACAGCAAAATGGTGCGACGCGTAGCCGACATGACCGAACCTGCTGCTGAGAACACGACGAAGACTACGACGCATGGTGCCCGACCGCCAACCCGCACAAGCCGAGATACGATGCCCCGACGCACCCGAAACCCAAGCAAAGCGGCCTCCGAAGTCAAGGTGTCCATCGACGGCTTCGGCGTAGTCGCCCTCATCGACAGGGGAGCTGACTACTCAGTAATGAGCAGGTGATTCGCGTCTAAACTGAAGAAAGTTACGACAAGATGGGACGGTCAGCACATTCGCACAGCAGGAGGCAACCTCGTGAAGACAAGTGGAACGTGCACATCGCGCGTCACCATGGACGGCACAACGGACTCTGCGGCGTTCGTCATTTTTTCTAGCTGCTCCCGCGACGTAATTCTCGGATTGGACATTTTCACGGACAACGGCGCAATAATCAATCTGCAGACGAAGTCATTAACGTTTTCTTCCGACCACTCCATGACGCCGGAATCGAACCCCGAACACCGTACAGCTGTAAGGATCGCCGATGATCATGTCACCCTGCCACCCCGCGGAAGCTTGATGATCACCGTCTACTCTGCAGGTGCTGCTCCTGATGCCGAGGCTATTTATCGTGGAGAGTGACCAAAGGTTGCTCCTCGACCGCGGTGCCTCCGATGCAAGAAACATTGCGCCACTCCCAAGTTTTGGTCACTAATTTCAGCGAGGAATAACAGCATTTAAACAAGGGCGCTGCAATTGCGTTCCTCGAAGAAACGCAAGAAGCAAGTGACGTGATCGCAGTCGCTGACTTTGAACGCGCACCCGAAGATACCTTCAAGCTTCCGCATCACTTCGACGTGAATCCGGCGCTACCGCAAGAAGAAAGGAACAAGTTATCGGCTTTGCTGCGTCGCTACAGCAAGTGTTTCTTGTCGAACTCCCAATTACATCAGACACCTCTGGCGAAGCACCGGATCATACCCGAAGCTGGAGCCCGACCTACCCGACAGTCACCGTACCGCGTCTCTTCACACGAACGCGAAGCCATCCGGCCTCAAGTAGATGACATTCTCAGCGACGACATTATACAGCCATCGAAAAGTCCATTGGCTGCACCGGTCGTACTCGTTAAGAAAAAAGACGACGCTTTAAAGTTCTGCGTTGACTACCGGCGACTAAACAAAATTACGAAAAATGACGTGTACCCCCTACCACGAATTGACGACGCCCTCGACACCTCTGCCATGCGAAGTAGTTCTCATAGATGGATCTGAAGACCGGCTACTGGCAAATTGAAGTGGACGAGAGAGACCGAAAGAAGACTGCATTTATATCTCCGGACAGTCTATATTGTGATGCCGTTTTAGGTCGTGCACGGCGCCAGCAACGTATCAAAGAGTCATGGACACTGTGCTAGCCGGCCTGAAGTGGCACACCTGTCTCGTATACTTCGACGACGTTGTGGTATTCACCCGAACTTTCGACGAACACCTTGCAAGATTGGAGTCTGTACTCGAGGCTATTCGCACGTCCGGGTTAACGCTAAAGCCTGAAAAGTGCCGCTTCGCGTACGAGGAACTCAAGTTTTTGGGACACGTCGTCAACACCGCGGGAGTCCTGCCTGACCTGGAGAAAACATCACCTATTGCGAACTTCCCATGACCAAAAGACAAAAAGGGCGTGCGAAGATTTCTCGGACTGTGCGCATACTACCGGCGCTTCGTCTCAAACTACGCATGCATTCCAGAGCCACTCACGCGCCTGACAAAAGATAGCAACCTTTTCGCATGGGAAAATGGTCAAGAAAAAGCATTTTGCGAGCTGCAACAACGCCTGCTAAACCCGCCTGTGCTCGGTCATTTCGACGAAAACGCCGAAATGGAAATGCACACCGACGCCAGGGATATAGGCTTGGGTGCCTTTTCGTCCAAAAGCAAAGCGTTGCGAAAACGTAATCGCCTTTGCAAGCCGTGGTCTGTCGGAGGAGGAGTAAAAGCACTCTGCCTCCGAGAAAGAGTGCCTGGCTATCATATAGGTCAAGAGGACTGTGATTTGGGCGAGTTGGTGAAAGTTCATGATTGACAATCCAGCGCGCGGAAACACGGCACAAAAAAGAACGAGAGTTAGACAGGACAGCGCTGCACTCACAACTGATTTATTTCGAAGAAAACATTGGTCATATGTACAGATCAGTCTCCCACGTGGCGGTAACTTATTGCAACCGATAACCACAAACAGAAAAACACTATCATTAATCGGTTTGCACATGTGTAGTTTTTGGTTTACTTGGTCATGCAAAGCTTCACTCAGATACGCGTATTCCCGGTCATGCAGCACTATTGAGGGCATACGTATACAACGGTCAGCAGCTCGTCTGACTTGAAAGGCCTCGATAATTTCCCGTGTTGTTTTATCTTTGTGTCTCGACAACACAATGGTTTCATTAAAAAGCGGCTCACAATCTTGTTTGCAGCAGTGTTTTTCCAGGTTGCTGTGTGGATTCGTTTTAAATGAACGCTGGTGCTCGGACAACCTGGTGTTCAGACACCTCCCGGTTTGTCCCACATATATATGTCCACACCGAAGTGGTAACATATACACGACACCCATTTCACATTTCACAAATGGGTCTGAATACAAAAAAAGTGTGCCCGATAAATCATTCAGACCCATTTGTGAAATGTGCAATGGGTGTCGTGTATATGTTACCACTTCGGTGTGGACATATATATGTGGGACAAACCGGGAGGTGTCTGAACACCAGGTTGTCCGAGCACCAGCGTTCATTTAAAACGAATCCACACAGCCACCTGGAAAAACACTGCTGCAAACAAGATTGTGAGCCGCTTTTTAATGAAACCACTGTGTTGTCGAGACACAAAGATAAAACAACACGGGAAATTATCGAGGCCTTTCAAATCAGACGAGCTGCTGACCGTTGTATAAGTATGCCCTCAATAGTGCTGCGTGACCGGGAATACGCGTATCTGAGTGACGCCTTTGCATGACCAAGTAAACCAAAGACTACACATGTGCAAACCGATTAATGATTGTGTTTTTCTGTTTGTGGTTATCGGGTGCAATAAGTTACCGCCACGTGGGAGACTGATCTGTATATATGAACAATGTTTTCTTCGAAATAAATCAGTTGTGAGTGCGGCGCTGTCCTGTCTAACTCTCGTTCTTTTTTGTGCCGTGTTTCCGCGCGCTGGATTGTCAATCATATAGGTCAATTAAGAATTTCGCCCATACGTGTATGGTAGACCGTTTAAGGTTGTGACAGACCACCATGCGAGGTGTTGGATCACCAATTTGAAGGACCCCTCTGGCCGCCTTGGGCAATAGAGCTTGCGCCTGCAAGAGTTTGACGCTTCAATCGTCTACAAATCCGACAGGAAGCACTCCGACGCCTACAGCCTGTCCCGCGCCCCCGTGACCCGCCACCACAAGACTCCGATGAAGATAGCGCGTTCTTTGGAGTCGTTACGAAGAGCGACCTAGCCGCCCAGCAGTGTTCCGACCACGACTTGTGCGTCATGATCGACTACCTCGAAGGACGCAATGTCGCCGTGCCTAAGGCGTCCAAGCGGAACTTGCCAACATTCAGCCTCAAAAACGCCGTCCTCGTAAAGACGAATTTGCGCCCCGGAGCGAGAACGCATTAACTACTTGTCATCCCCGCAGAGCTCCATGACGAAATTTTAGAAGCGTGCCACGACGACCCGTCATCCGGACATTTTGGCACAGCTCGCACTATTGCAAAAATCAAGGCGCAGTACTTCTGGCCCCGCCTTACATCCGACGTCACCCACATACGTTCGGAGTTGCCGTAACTGCCAGTGACTAAAAACGCCGCCGACACGATCCGCCGGCTTTCTGCAACCGATCGCCGTCCCGTTGAGGCCCTTTCAACAGATTGGAATAAACCTTCTAGGCCTGTTCCGTACTTAACAATCACAGAACAAGTGGATTGTTGTAACGGGAGACTACATGACGCTCTACGCAGAGACCACCGCTCTTCCAAGGGGGACTGCACAAGATGTCGCAAAGTTCTTTATAAACCAAGTTGTGCTGTGACATGGAGCCCCTGAAGTCCTAATCACGGATGGCGGAACGGCCTTCACTGTGGAGCTTATGCAAGGAATCCTATGCTACAGCAACACGAATCACCGAAGAGTGACGGCGTACCACCCCCAAACGAACGGACTAGCTGAACGTTTGAACAAGACGATCGCGAATATGCTGTCAATGTACGTCGACGTTGAACATAAGACTTGGGACGTACGTCACGTTTGCGTACAACACGGCTATCCAGGAAACTACGCAAATGACGCTGTTCGAGCTTGTCTACGGACGACTGCAGAATACAATGCTTGACGCCATGCTTCCGCTTGTAGAAGACGACGCCCTGAACCCCGACGTCCAAGGCTACCTTCAGCGTGCGGAGGAGGCCCACCAGCTCGCTCGAGATCACACAACGGAACAGCAGCTGGTGGATGCCGGGCACTACAACCTCCGACGCCGAGATGTTGAGTACCATCCAGGCGACCGTGTTTGGGTTTGGACTCCCATCCGACGACGCGGATCAGTGAGAAGCTTTTGCGACGGTATTTCGGACCCAACCAGATTCTAGGACGTGCCGGCCAAATTAGCTACGAGGTGATCCCCGATGGTGATTCCGGAACATCACGACGACACACGCGGCCCGAAGTCGTCAACGTAGTTCGCTTGAAACCTTACTACGCAAGATCACGGACTTGTTTTGTTGTTTCATCGGACTGTCCTTTATATTAGCATCGGGTTGACGCACTCTTAGAGGGGAGGCGAAAAGCAAAAACGCCCGTGTGTACGAGTTTTCGGCGCACGCTAAAGATCCCCAGGTGGACAAAATTAATCCGGAGCCCTCCACTACGGCGCGCCTCATCGCCTGCGTTGCGTCGGCGCGTTAAACCCTACAATCAATCAATCAACTCTTAGAGGGGGGGGGGGTGGGGTAATGCCGCGAACCATGAATGGGTTTGCTTATTTGTTGTTTGTTTTTTGTGCCGGGCCACGCCCGGCTGTGTTATCTGCGTTCCAAGCTAAGCGTGTCTTCCATTCTTTATTTTTATACCGCACGGGCTATCACATTCAGATAAGCAGACCGTTACGCCCTAACGTCGCTAGCCCAGAATAATCTTGTGTGATCTACAATGTTCTGGATGTGAATCGACGGTTCCAGAAACACTCGTGCCGAAAGATAAAAGCTTGCAGAGCCGACGCCGCGGCATTGGATTCTACGACACTCGCCTGCGGAAGTCACTTTGTTGACAGCTGCTTCGCCGCCACTGTATTATTTTGAGTTGTTAGGGGAGCACAAGTTCGCTCCAATAAACTTGTTTTCCTTGAAGACAACTGCGTCGTCTTTGGCCACGTGACAATACAATAGGCAAGTACCGATGTTGAAGCATACCATGACTACAATTCAAAAGAAAGTTGCTTGTATTGCGCAATAGGTATTACCACGCATTTGGTTTCTTTTTTGTGATGTCTAAAACTGTTCACTGGAGGTGGTTGGTACAGCTAAGGTGGTTAGTCCCCCACATTGACTTTTCTCAGCTTTATTACAATATATGAAAAAAACAAGTCTACCACTTCGGGACTGCAACCTTACGTTTCAAGCATCTATTGGTGCATTTACCTACAAATGTGTGCTCGGTTATGTCAATTTAACTGCTGAGATTTTATAAAACTTCAAGAATGAATTTTGTGGGATTGCATAAAAACTATAAGACAAAGCAGCAGCTTAAACGTTGACCACGACCACGACATTTCTTTACATCCAGCGCCATACCCACCTCAGCCGGCGACAATACGACGAGCTTGTCGAAAAATTGCTCTGTAGGGACGATGTACCCCGTTATTTTGGGTAAAATTAACCCCCCCCCCTCATCAGCTTCAGTTCGCTCGCAGTGATACGTGCAGCTGCTCACAGAAAATATAGTGGTAGTACCAGTCCATACCGGTTGTACCAACCGATACCCTATTACCGGTTACCACCATGAATGATATAGATAAATCGAGACCCGCTCATTAGCTATGCGAACTCCAACGTACACAAGTACAACAGAACGCTACCGCATCTGCCCCTTCGACTGCGAAGCCTAATGTTTGAGTACCGGCATTCATTCAAATATAGGTAAATTTTCATCGACTTTGGATTTAGGTCAAGACAGAGAAAAAAAGAGAATTTCTAGAAACTTTTTTCCATCAAGATCGCGTATGCAGATGCAGTAGTTAACAAAGACAACTTGAATTTGCATAAAAAGAATTCTAACTGTACCCTTCCGAGCGTGCAAGCGCCGTCGCTCATGCGCGAAAAGAATGGAGCATTAATCGACGCAAACGTCGCCGATGGCTGCGCCGTTTTCACCATCATTGGAGCCGCGTTTGCAGGTGCTTCATCGGGTGGCTCACCAGGAGAAAGTATTGCCAAAGCTGGCAGGCCGTCACCCAGGTCGATTCCTGGTGTGAAAACCGCACGTATCTTCGGGATACCTTTTTGAGCCACAACCCTGAGTCAGGGGATGGTAACATGACGAAGAGAAAGTTCCTTTGCCGAAGCGGCTGTGGGTCTTGCTCAGCTGTACGCAACAAATGTTCGGGTACTGTATGTTCCCTCAAAGTACGATGCAAAAAAGTTGTACAGAATCTTGCGAAGTATTCTTTCTTAAGAGCGCTTCTTTTCGCTAAGATTGTTGCCGAGACTTCTGCCAATGTCAATTATAGCCAACACCTCGACATCAGACTCACTGCTGTTACGTTTGATAGGCTCACTATCCATGCTACTGGAACACGTCCTCCCCGAAAGCCGCAGGCTAACCAGGACTGCGAGAGAAATATCTCGTGCACGTGTGTTTGATATCTGCTTTGTTATACTCGTGGTATGAGACGTGTAGTAAGTTTGGGGTAATTTCCCACGCCGAATGTTTTGTACTCCGTTAGGTGCGCAGCGCTTGAGGGACCCCGCTTGTGTCCCTAGCTCATCCGGGGTCGGTCACAACGCCTAGCCTACTTAGTCACGGTGTTACGCACCAAAAAGGAGGCGTCGAAAAGATCACCGTTGCTCCTGGTCGGGATGGAACCGGCGTCGCTCGAATTACGAAGTCGATATCTATTTCCCTGCGCAACAGGGGACAGGTCATCCACAGGCAAATTGTTGGGGTGATCTTGGCGCTGCGCCTTGCCTCACAGATAGCCGTTGCTGTGCCACAATTGAGTATCGAGTAATATAAAAATAAGGCTATTGAACTAGCGCATTGGTACCACAAAGGCATTGAAACATTATCCAGTTTTTTTTATTGACATTTCAGGGGCTGTGGTAGCAGGATGATACTAAACACCAGGCTGATACTGAAACTTCTCAAGAAAGAAATTGATTCATTGTAGGGTTTAACGCACCGACGCAACGCAGGCGATGAGGCGCGCCGTAGTGGAGGGCTCCGGATTAATTTTGACCACCTGGGGATGTTTAACGTGCGCCCAAATCTCATACACACGGGCGTTTTTGTTTTTTGCCTCCATAGAAAAGCCGACCGCCGCAGCTGGGAATCGAACCCGTGGCCTCGTGCTCAGCAGCGCAACGCCTTAGCCACTGAGCCACCGCTGCGTGTCTCAAGAAAGAAATCACTGTCCCACACTTGACAGCTTTTCATTCAGTGGAATCGCTTTATTTTTCTGGCTCGCTACATGAAACAGCGTGCGCCAAGTACTTATTCGTGTTCGGTTTTTTTTATCATGGAGGCATGGGAAGAACACCTACAATATTTGTATTTTCTTCTTTCTGATGTCGGCTGCTATAAATTTCATGACATTCTATGGAATGCGTTACACGAGATGGCAGCTGTCATTTGCCGGAGATATACGGGTGGGTGTGCGTTATTTGGTCGCCAGCCGTAATCATTATTCCGCCAAGCCAGCTAAGTAAGAATTTCGCGTTAAAAAGTTCATGTTTACGCACTGCGTAGAGCCCAGAGTAGGTGTGCACTTCATTGTTGTGAATCGGGAAGGGCTCGGCCTAACGGACCGAGAAAAAGACGAAATAACGCCGGCAGGCTAAGCAAACTTGCATACAGCGAAAAATGGGAATCAAATGCAGCGCAAGCGGGTGCGGGGCCGTCCAAAAGAACTGAAAAAACCAAGTAATAAATAACAAATTTGCGACGTAAAATCACCGAGCGTGGGCAGGTTGCTATCCATAAAGGGGGTCGTGGGTCGTGCCTGCTACCTTAAAGATTATTGTTGTGTTAACGTCTCAAAAACGCTGTACGGGTTAATGTTTCCCTGAAAAGAAACAAAGAGCCCGGGCACTCAACGCCGCAGACGTTGTTACCAGGCATGCTACCTGGCGTTTCTTAATGGTTAATGTTGCTGCACTCATCTTCTCAAACGCAGCAGATGAATTTCTGCCTGCGCCCGTTCACGCGCCAACAGTCGCTGGCACTCCTGACGGACGGCTTCTTGTTCTGAGGAGCGCATGACTTTATCCATTTTCCGAACATTCCAAAACGACTGCAAAGTGCACTCGTCTATGTATGCACGTCCTCGAAACTATTTGTTGGACGCCAACTCCCCTTCTCACCTTGACTACTCCCTCCTGCGCTTGGAGACTGCTCCTGCTATCTCCAAAACGCTGCACATTTGCTTTGGTGCCTACTCTGCCTTCCCCTACTCCGCTGCACACGTGTTTGTTGGTTGCCCTTCCCCTCGATAGTTTGCGTCCTGTCGACGTCGCTGCCTCCTCGTTACCACTCCAAGCATAAAACGTCGGCTGACCATAGCTTCGCCGTTTTATGAAGTATTAGGGTGAAGTTCACATACACACCTTTAGCGTGACCACGGTAAAGAAGTAGATTGTTAGCACGATGTCGACTAGAAAGTGGATCACGTTCCAGTAGAAGAACACGCGCAGTGCCTTGGCTGGTTGCTGCGTTAGGAGAAAAAAGTGGCAGTCAAAATGGCTTGAAGTCAAATATTAAATGCAACAGAAATGTATAGCCGTGGATGCTGTGCTTCTAGTTTTGGTAATTGAAAATTCTCAGCAAGGTAGTGCCCCCAGCTCGGCAAGTAATGTTTGCTTCAATTCTGCTACCATAATCTGCTCATTTTAAACTCCGAGAATAGTAGAAAGGAACGTAGTCCATGTTAGGCCAACCTTGATGCCCGGCCCTTGATCGTTGAAAAAAAACCGTAGTTTGCGCCCAATGCAAACAGACGCACCAATGTAGCGAGAGGTGATGAGTTGATGTCACCTGCCAGTGAAGCAGAGGAATATGGCCGGATGAGTTGACAAAGCACAGGCGGTGCTCCCATAAATTGCTATTTAAATTAGGTACTGCCACTGAGCAACCGCGGCGGGTAGTACTTAATTTAAATAAAGTACTACGCACCGCGGTGGCTCAGTGGCTAAGGCCTTGCGCTGCTGGGCACGAGGTCGCGGGTTCGATTCCCGGCAGCGGCGGCCGCTTTTCTGATGGAGGGGAAAAGCAAAAACACCCGTGTGTACGAGATTTCGGCGCACATATAGATCCCCAGGTGGTAGAAATTAACCCAGAGCCCTCCGCTATGGCGCGCCTCATCGTCTGCGTGGCGTCGGCGCGTTAAACCTTAGAATCAATCAATCAACTTAAGTACTAAACCAATTTGTTCTTCCCGTAGTACGCCAGGTTCTGCTGACGCAATCCGCTTACAGTCATGTTTTTAGTTGGAAAGAGGCGGGCTGGCGTAATACGTTGAGCGCCGGCATTTAACATAACCAAAGAAGTTTGCCGTGAACGCAGATCTTACGTTTATGGCAATGACGCCAGTCGGGGCACCCGCGGCGTATATTTTTACGCCATAGCGTTATTAGGCTTATTTTTCAATTTCCCAGTGGCTCCTACCCATCCGCTATGAGGCGTGCCCATCAAGCGTCCACGGAAATACGCCACGGCTGCCACCCGGAAGCTACTACTGAGGCAGCGACAATCGAGGGCGCTGAATCTGTGATGTGGCGCAACGTAACAGAATTTCGGAAAGTTGGACAATGATACAACGTCGGCGAAAGAAAGAACCAGCGTTTTTAGCAGGTTCCGCACCTGCGGGATGAAGTTTGTTCTATGCCCGGTCTGTGGAAGCATGCTCGGCAGACACAGTCGCCAGCCAGGCCAGCATATTACGCCATCACACCAAAGCGTGCTTCGACGAGAAGATCAAAAACTATAAATTCCCCGTAATTCATGGCAAAGCTGGTCTACCGCGCACGCCGTTCTGGAAGTCTTGGGAAGAATTTGGAACACTCCAGGATTTCTAACATACGCCAAAATCTCGGCACATTTGAGTTTTTGTTTAAAGCTTCCATCAGGAAAACGGCCGCCGCTGCTGGAAATCGAACCGGGTCCTTGAGCACAGCAGCACAGCGCCTTACCCACTGAGCAACCGTGGCGTATTTTCTTTCTAGACTTATGCCGGCACTAAATTGCGTGAGATAAGTAAAACAGAGGGCAAAGGATTAACGGCGGTATCTTAGAAATCAAGAAAGGCATATACTATAAGAAGATAAGAACTAAAATAAAGCACAGTATATAGAGTTTAATCCCATCAGTTTTGAAAATACTTTTCTGTATTCCCATGGCTCTGTCGCCACTGTAAGCTCGGTTTGGCAAACCACTGTTGAGTCCATGCGGCTAAGTTCAAAATCGAAAAAAAAATAGGTGCGGATGTCCTACCAGACAACAGTGAGGTAAGAATATTCCGCGTGGCTCTAGAGACACACAGTAATGTCAAACACACACAACCGCCAGAAACAGAAAATCGTTAACCCATTTCCCACAAACAAAACGCCGAATCAAGAGCAGAGCAAGACAAACAGAAAAGGAAGCGTTAAGACTCATTGAGTCAGTGATCACGAGGGGAATATTGCAGAGCATCCCATAACACAAACGTAGCCGCACCGAAGAAAATCAAAATAACACCACATGAGGAGAGCATCTGGTGTAGTATCAAAGCTCGCAATTTTGTTATCGTGAAATGAACTAACAAATGTTGGACTACCAGGGTTAGAGAATGGACACGCACAAACGGTTCTAGGAGAAGGGGAAGGTAATTTACTCGACGGAGGGATGAAAATAACATTGGAAGGCAAGGAAAGGATTCGGGCATGCGCAGGACAAATGCGGCGAAAGCCAATGGGAAATCTTTCGTCGTGCAGTGGACCTAAATGAGCTGTTTGAGATGATGACAATCAACAGGCCTTCAAATTGTCTTCATAACGCGTCTTAAGAAATCACAGAATCCTCTCTCCTGGCAACAACAGAGGGGCTAGGAAAACAAAACCGAGACGGGCCATCGTAGGAACGAAAGGCTACCCTGCTGAAAGAGAAACGACAGCGTGCCATGATGGACAGTTTAACCAATATAACGACTCCGTATCCAGCGACTCGTCTTAACCAAAAATATGGATCCAATAGTACACAAGAACAGGCGAGTGGCAGGATGATCTGTACTCGGGAAAAGTTCCAATAAAATTAGACCACAGTAAATACAGGCTCCACAACGTTCTCAAGCACGTGGCCCCAATTGTAGTAGTTTACTACTCTGGCAATCTTTGTGACTGCATGACCCTCTAATATACAGGAACGAGGAAGTTATAGTTAGAGCCATCATCCTGACAACATGAATAGCGGAAGTATCAAATCGAAGCATACCTTTATTCTGGAGGCAGAGTACCTAAGCGCTTCTGGGGCATAGTCCCCTCCAGAATGAAAAAAGTTAATTTCGCCTTGACATACAGAGCCAGTGGTCTGGAAGAGAACGACGCACTAATCCCGAGGCGGGCGATCGGAGAACTCATATACCATGCTACTTGTGACTCCTTGTACCACATTGGCCTCTCCGAAAAACGCACAGAACAAATATTCCTCCTATTCCTAGGACGATCTTTCCCCTTGCTACAACGAGGTTTCAATGCCGAAGAATCAAAAACTCTGCGGACGAACAATCAACACAGGTACCTCAAAATCTATGAGCGAAAAACTGAAACATAACATATACCACTACTTCTAGACACGGGAGGTAGCTTTGACCAGCTCGTTACCTCAAGATCAGCGCGAGCTGACTGAGAGCGCCAGGGAAGGGGCAGCTGCATCTGGTGCCGTAGACTCAGGTTCCACCTTTGAGATGCCTGCCAGTTCTTTACCCCATTTTCCTAAACCACAAATATTTCTTCCTGGACAAAGCTCTTCACTGACTCACTGCCTGTCTCTCGCTCTACTCGTCTCTCTTCGAACAAAAAACAAAATTGTTCGGCCCGGCTTAGACATCAAAACAGAAACAGTTTGATACATGGAATCCTCTCTGCTGAAACTGACCAACCCCTCGCACCTGCAATCTTTCCCGCTCTCCTTTTAAGCCACACTAGCGTTACAAACGTTTGTCTCTGCTAAGCCACGGTGACTAACAACCGTCGTTCCTAGTCTTTCTCTTTTCAATGACATTTAGTTCTCGTGAAGCATAGATAGCATTTGCTGCAACTGTGTAGGAAAACACTCCATTGGCGTCGACGTGTCGCTGTAGCACCATATACCTCAGAATACAAACGTAGATATCTGCACATTTTTTTTCTGTAGACGTGCCATATATTTGAAATTTTCTGGGGCACTCAAAAATGCATACGTGGCCCAAATGCGATAGCCATATGTCTTACCCTGCCATTGTAAACTTTCCTTGTTTTGGACTTGTGGCTGTTCCTGCGGTTTGAACAGCCCTTAGCCGACGAAGAAAACTATTACTTCTCATTAGAGGAAGTGGCTCGAGTGCCTCAGCTCCTAAGCAGACAGGGCAGGATGTTTGTTTCCCCTCGCAAGCTGGATACCTAAGACATACTCGTACTCGCTCTTTTTTCCCCTTTGCAAACTTTGTTCGAAAGCATTGTGTTTCTCTGCTCGGCACGTATATCTCTGCTTCCCAACACCGCTGAATACGCTGGTCTGAATTAGTGGTTTACGTGTGCTTTCTGACTAATCCTAGGTGCCAAATGCAAAAGACGCAATCCATCTTTGTCTGAGTTGAATAAGCTCAGAACGAAATGCGTTGAATCAGATCGATTCAGAGATTTTTCAGAAAGTGCACCCCGATGTCGTCGCTCTACTTCCAAATATACAGTACCCAAAGAGAAGACGCCTACTTGTCGTTTGAGTGCTCTGGTCACGGATGAAGTTCGGGGGATTATTTTCTTGCTTGCTTTTGTCTTTACACAGCGGGGTAGCACGCTGTTACAACTAATGGTTTTTTTTTCGCAGCCTCTAGCTTTAGGGCTGGAGGTGTACCTAAAGTTGTAGCACTCTCGTCTAAGTAAACGTGGTACTGCGAAAGAAAAAAAATATGCTGATTAAAGCATGTACGCATCTCCTCCAATGCACTCTCTCCAACGTCGTTAAACACCTTCGAAAATGTCCTCGGGCTTTTGAAATCTATGCAATGTTTTTGTGCATCAAACAAAAATCGCGGTAGGCCTTCGGAAACTTGTTGCGAATCTTTAATATAGGGTTTTACGAGTCCTGGGATCCAGTTACAACTGAAATCAAGATTTCATGACACTATATTAAAACATCCTGTAAAACGGCATACAGCTGCAGCAGCAACTCCGTACTTTTGCAAGGCAACATTTGGTCGAGAGAACAATTTGATCGTGCTGAAAAAGGACATTCAAAAGAATATCTGTTCCTACAGGAGAAAAGTATTTGGGGGGAACTGATTAAAGGCACAAAAAAAGAAAAGTTTTGATTTTGAGGCCGAAATGATTAAGTTTTTTGACACGTACGCGGAACATGCTGCCATTTAAAGGCACACAACGGAAAGTTTATACCTTGCGGTTGTAATATGTAACACCTCTGAGACGAAAAGGAAACTTGCTGGCATGGCAACCATCCATCCTGTCAGATATGCGGGGGCCATTCTGGGTTGTGTGAACAATTTCAAAGAGGTACAAAACGTCCTAGGGGTCTCTTTGTATTTAAATATCCGAATACCAACCTTCATATCTACACACCCGCTTCTAGGGACTATGCTTCCTGTTCGTGAAAAAAACAATGTACAAGAGCAGGGCGTGCAATCCCGTAAACGCACACGATTGGCGAAGACGGACTTAGTTGATCGACATCGGCGATTTGATGAAGACTTCAAAGTGCCACCTTCGTCAGCGACATCGGATATATAAGTTGCTCGACTAAATTGATTACGTTGCAGTACCCCAAATGTTTTTACCACAACCTAGCGTGAAGCGGTCAACTGTAACAAAAACATATCAAACATTAGTTTAAGGTTTTGTTTCGTCATGTGCATGGGTGGCTAAATGGTATTCCAAGACCTCCACTTTCAAAGATTAAGTAAAATAATCTGGCATACCATCAATCATGGGGTAATATTCTTATGGGCGTATTGTACTTGCCTCTTCGAAGTAGAAAATGAGGACCGCATCAGCACCGAGCGCAACCAAAGAAACCACCATATAGCCAGTGGTAACCGGCTTTGTAGTGTTGAAACCTGCAATAACCGAGTTGTGTCATAATGCGTAAGCATTGCCGAGGCTTATCTCGTGGTAGGTGAGCAATGGTCCACGAGATCAGCCAGCATTACAAGCTCGACCGCAGGATTTACCCCCCGGCCCACGAATCCTTAGCGAAAGCCCAGGAAAGAATACTTAGGCTGCTTCAAACGAATACGTTTCCCCACTTGACGAAATTGCGCCTAATGTATCCGACCCCATACTCCTCTCTGTGTCAGTTTTGTGGCGAACCTGGCACGCTCTACCATATGGTGTGGGGTTGTCAGAAAAACCCCACGTTGGGCAGAATTCCTCGCCCGTCTTATGAGCAGTGGGAGAGCGTGTTGTCCAGTTCCAGTCCGGAAGACCAGCTTCGGTTGGTTGAAAGGGCTGTCGCAGCTGGAACCACGAATGGGGTCCTGAAATGAGGACACCACTCCACATTTTTTTTTCTTTTTTTTGCCAATAAAGAAGTTTATTCTCTCTCTCTTGCCGAGGCTTGAATAGATGCAACTGTAGGGCACTAAGATGTGGGGATGTAGGGGACTAATTCTTGCAAACTAGGTTTATTTCTGTTTTCTCTTCTATTACTTCTTTTTATTATCTGTTCTTTGAATAATTATAAGGCCTTTAATGTATCATGCACGCGACGGGCGGATGATACGCACGAGTTAATAAATGCCACGCTATTTTAACAGGGGCTCAGCCAGCAAAATTCGGCTGTCTGGCTTTCCGCTTCAGATGTCACACGTACGCCTCCTAGGATTCATCGTGTAAAAGGTCATTGGCATTTATGGTTTCGTTAAGAAAAATATTTTCCTTCACGATACGTTATCCCAAAATTCTTGTTAACACAACCTTAATAAATTGAGGAGTCAGAGCCTTCCGTAGCAATGAATGAGGTTGTAATAAGTTATTGTTAAAATGCCTTCGGGCCTTTACTACTTGATAAGACGGCGCTTATATTTCCCATAAAATTGCCTGCACACCAATGCATTGGCGGTAGTTAGTGAAGCCGACACTAAACCACCCTCGGAGGGGAGTCTAGGACTAGATACAAAGGGGCGTAGCGAGGTGTAATATAAAATACAAAATGGTACTGTTCCTTTATATTACGAGATCCTGCTGAGACCGCATCTTGCCAGCAGCGCACTTGTGTAGTTTACCGCCGACTTCAAAACTTTCCGACGTGAAGCCTAGAGGCTGCCAATAATTTTTAAGGAGCCGCTTCATCCAAAGTGGCTGCATAATTTCCACTTAGGATGTAGTTTTTGTTATGCGCTGATATTCTTGAAAGTTTCCGCAGAAAACCCCGAATCACTGTACTGCTAGGTGTTTCTGCGTGATGACCACAGATTTTTCGTCACCCGCGGCAGGACACTGAAATAATCCAGCCACACTGCTATCGTGAAATGGTGTTCTTTGTACACAGCCATTGGAATGATTGTTTCTGAGTGTATACAACGTTGTCAAAAAGTGGAGAACCTATTGTAAATATTCGCCCCCTTGCTCAGTTGTCTTGCCCCTACGGGAAGTAAAAAAATGGTAATTAACAGTTTTTTTCCTTTGGCGAGTACTTCTTACAGGGCGAATATTTGTTGTGTACATTGATTTAAATATGCACCACTTTGATTCATCATCCTTACGAACCTGAGCTTCTAGAACCGGAAGACCGGTATCACTCAATTTTTAGCGCGCATTTGTACAAGAGAAGAACTAACCTTTCTATTACAAGGAACGGCTCAGGGGAGATTTTGAGACAAGAATCTTTGAGATGGGTATTGTGTTCTGTATGGGTTAGGAGACAACGTGCGAGATGTGTGGCCACCACGCGGCGTGTATGCACATTGAGATTTTTTCACGCACAATTAGGCCTAAGATAGAACGCGATCAAATGGAATAGAATTGAGCCGACGAAGAACAATGTCTACCTCTCCCTACACGCTTTTTGTGTATGAAATTTTACTCATATGCATGCAGTTAGTAGCCGCCAACTGTTCAGAAAAGCAGCGGTAGTTTTCCGAACCCTTTGCGATAGATTTTGTGGTTTTATGAATCTGGTCCGTGCTTGAAGGGCAGCCTACATTGCGAAGACCGTCATCATGTTCTCTTCGAATTCTCTGTAAGGATACAAGATTCCAAAATTGTATTCGAGGTATAACTAAGTCAATAACGCGTGTCATAAAACCAGAAATCATGGCTCTGATTGAAAAAAAGTAAATCATATTTTTCTGGGACACGTCTGAAGCCGTATCAAAAAGCAAATATGGCAATGGCATGTGCGTGGGCAGGGGGTTTAAAAGGGGCACTTGCCCCACATCCCCGGAGCCACCCAAGCACTTGCACCTTACCCCATGCCATCTCCATCTTCTTGCGCGAAACAGTGGATTGCCCCCAGCAAGATAAAACCCCGGTTACGCCCAAGGACACTACTGCTACCGCCTTTAAAGGGAAGTCTTCTGTGGGGCAGAACCACATGCATTGCCCGGGAAAATGATCCAATGATACGTAAAAAGAGAGCCACACCAACTGAGAAAGCAGTTGTGTATTCCAGTAAGAGTCACAAACATATACTTTGATATGTACCGTTTTGTGATAAAACAAGAAGTCTTTGCTCGGCGGCACAGCACACTTGAGGACAGGGGTTTTTTATACCAAGGATTTCAACCTGTGTTCCGCTTGCCGCGGGAAACCCGGTGGCAGTGTTATGCGGCCCACGGAAATATGTCCGAACACCCACTGACCTTGTCACTTCCTTTTTGAAGTCCGACATGGCAGTTGTGACTTTGAATGGGTTTGGCAAAGCCAAATAAAACTCCCTTCCAGTTGGCAGTGTCGCATTGTTGCGGACTTAGCCAGATGATTCGCCATTTTTTTTATTTTCTGGCCGCCGACTCGCACATCTGCCGGGCGTTACCCTCCAACACTCCAGCGTCACCGTCATAAGCGTACCATTCTTTGCCTCGAAAATACGAAAATATCATGAAACACTACCGCCTCTAACGCCGGATCTTGCCTCTCGCCGCACTACAAGTTGACTAAGACGCCACTACCTACCGCTGCCTTCAAACGAACACATACCCTAACGGCACCATCCTTAACTCCATCCACCCAAACTCCTACGCCTCCACATCCAAGTACTGTCCCCAATGCTGCACACTCTGCCATCGGAACACGGCGTACTCCAACACACCATCCCTCCTACCCGTTCCCTCCGCCAACCATGAGCAGTGGGAAGGCATGCTGGCTAGCCCGGATCCTGGCGGTCATCTTTTGGCCCGCCTGGCAGCCACCGCCCAGAGACTTCTGGACTGAGAAGATCCCCATTGCCATGGCTTCACAACTAATATAAAAATCAGGTTTATTCCTCCTCCTCTTAAATGCCCCCCACTAAACCCCGATTTGCCCTCGGGCCTTCGCGGTGTCGGCTTCGTGCAAGTCAGACCTCCTCCTTAAAAGTAGGCGACGGAACTCTGCTTCGAACCACAGACCCATGCACGGCTCGCTTATTTTTATTTGTCACCTTCGTGAAGAAATTGTAAGGGAAGAGGTTTATGAAAGAAGATTGATTATATGTTTAGGGTGTTTATGGAGAAACAGTTTTTAGTGCTTATCAATTAAGCATCCCAAGAAACGAAAAATGCACTTTGCCAATAGAATTGCTTTACATGAACCCTGTGCAGTTTGGACACTTATTTGGTCTCCATGCCGATTACTTAACGTAGTTGACAGGCATAGCAAGTGCCCAATGCAGTACGAAATTCAAAAATGAGTGGTTTTTATGATAAAAGATACATGTGCTCGTACCTATGTTTACGAGGTGTCCCGTATATTCAGTAGAATAACTGCGCCAAAATACCTTCGACAGATTGACAACGACCGCACAAATGAGGTTAGAGCGGTAATTTGCCTCTTCACGAGCTTTTTGTTTAGATTTTGAGAGTGCACGTAGCAATTAGGCACTTATATGCTTTTCCATCCAGTGTTTCGTGGAACCAATACTACAGGGACACCTCCAAGCTTCAGTGTGCAACGTTGCAAACCCGTCCTGGCCGCTTTTGTACTAGGGGCCATTTTTTTAACAGAACAATTTTGATCTCACGGCATGGCGCGGTGATCAAGTGCCAAAGCTAGAACACTTATGTTTCCAGAATCATGGCAATAAAAAGTGTGTGCCTAGACTAACGACAAAATTTGTGTGGCGTACGGGCTGGTGCGTTTTTTAAATTTTTACTGATTGCTTCGTGCACCAATATCAGCCCTCAAAGGGCGTTGAAGAGCTGAAAGAACATTGTCCACATTCACTCTTAATTTTGGCTGGTCTGCAAGGAATTGCGGTGATGATTTTTTAAGAAGATGTATGCAAAAATATTGTTTTTATTTATACCAAACCCGTTTCCCGTTTGTAACCACGATCGAAAATATATCGCTGGCTAGCCGCCCATGAAATCATAACTCTAATATGCCTTTTAAGGCGCACGAGCTTATTGTATTAAGAACGTGTAAGCGCTGTCCAACCCAGGCGTTTTTAGAAAGACTGCGGGGAACCCACTTGCAAGGACACCCAGTGACGAGGGCGGGTAGCTCTTTGTGTCGTTGGTCAGCTTGTTTGTAGGCCATGCTTCTTCCGCTATTGGATAGTACGGACCCAAGTGCAGAGTTTCACTGACATATATGTAATTTAATTACATTCATCAAAATGCTTATAAGTGTGCTGTTTTATCTGAGTTTTCACTATTACTAAAAAGTCACGTTTATGACAGAAATCTGTAGATGGTGAATTGTTCATGCAGTACTGACAAACACCTGTAGTAACAGGCACAGCATGCTGTTTGGTAACGACTAGCGACGTTCACTTTATGAAAGCCGGTCGTATCTGGCTTCTTTAAAAAATCATCAGCGTTGACTCAGTGAGGTTTTGGTCGTTTGGAAAGAGGGGGTGGGTTTGTCCAACCCCATTCAAAATCAAAACTGCGACGTCTGTTCAAATTGGAATTGACAAAGGGAGGGTGGGTTCTGACGTCGTGCGGCGGGCCGCAGAACACTGCTCCCATGGCGCCACCCGGCCCGCGCGCTGCCGCTTACTTACCCCTGGTTTAAACAATCTCTAGCCCTCAAGTGTGCTGCGCGGCCGGGCAAACACTTCTAGTTTTATCATAAAAGCGTGTATATCAAAGCAGATGTTTCTGACATCAACGCTGTGTAAAAGTGGAGCGAAAACTATTAACGAAAGCCACTTTTTGTGCAGCGATTTCTTCGTCATGTAGAAATTTCCGTTTTTCAAATGTGATTTTAGTCATCGGATAATAACCTACACGAATGTTACAATATTTATACGGGTCAATGAACGTCCGTTCGGTGCAACGTAAACCAATTACATTGCAGGAAGGATGGTTTCTTTAGAACTGCCACAATCAAAAATGTGCAACAAATGGCTAAGTTCTTGTTAGCTTTCAGCGTTATTGGCCCTCGACTGCACTACACACCCGCGCGCGAAGGGGAACCTGAAATCAACTTTGTACAACTAGGGTGTATGGCGGAGATGAACGACATATCTGGTTTTCCTGGCGAATGGATATATGGAATGGAGAATATGATATTGTTTGTCACTTGCTGTGAATCTTGAATTTCTCTTTCAGCAAAAACATTTATTGTTATACTGCGGAGCTTGGACTCAGTTTCTTTGCGTGTTAATTGTAGCCGAATACTTAAAAATGATTTTGACGTTGTTAAACTACCGTTATAGTGGTAATAGGACTCCCAAACAAGAAAACACAAATATCGATTTGCCATACCAAACCGCTTCTGGATCATAGTGTGGTTTCTTGGGGGCGACATGACGTGCTCTTCGGCGTAGCCCCCACGCTAAATTTACGCACGAGAGCAACAAAGGTCTCCGCATCCACAGAAGGCCAGGGATTTTCGGCGATTGGCGGTGAATGCGACCACGGGCGGCGCTGCGGAGCGCTTCTCCGTGACGTCGGCTTAGGTACTCTCATTTGTCGTCTGCTTCGCGGGGCTCGCTCTCCCCGCTGTTTCTTTGCGCTCGGTTGTATTTTGATGCTTGTCCGCACCAGATTTTGCGTATGAGGAGCTTTTTATCGTAATAAAGGACTTCAGATCGCATACACAACCTCAAGGCGTGATTTAAAGTAATGATTTTGATACCGCTCAGCAAGAAACATTGCCGGCGTCGCGCCATTCTAGCGAAGCCGGTCCTGTGCGGAGCACGAAGAGTCAGAGTTAGGTGTCAGCTTCTGTATTCAGTAATCTTTCGAACAAAGGGAACAGCCATAGTGCAATAACCGACCCTAACAAATTACAAGCCTTCGGGGGTGTCGGCTTTGGCAGAACGCACAGCAATTTCCGGTAAAACCGTTTTCGCAACCTTGCCGAACGCTCGAATGTATTGTATCACATCATTTTACGTTTTCATGGCGTGAAAGTATGCCGACCAGCACTATGAGGCGCAAAAAATGTAGGTTTAGTTCCAAATAACCTACTGTCGGTATAGGCGCGTGTTAGTTTTAAACCAGCTAGCTTCTAACCAGTATGGAGGTTTATTGAGCAAAACGAGCTACGTGCATGTAAAAAAAATGTTGTAACGTAGTTCATTCAGACCTGGAGGGATGTTTCGGTACATTTCCTACAGCCATATCTTGCAAATATTCCGATATTCGTTACAGTAAACCCGCACTGATACTAGGATGAGGAGGAGGAGAAAACGTTAACAGTAAAATCGAGCTGGTTAGTGGGCGGCCTCCTCAGTCGAGGATAGTAGAGAGTAGGAATAATTTTCTTCAATTTATAAAATGTCATTCCAAGTAAGCCAGGATGTTTTCTTTACATCTGAAGGGGTTGGAAAACAATTTGTTTTGATTCTTGTTATACCGAAAACCGGCACGTATATCAATCAATCAAGCCGGTATATCGATCCTTCAACACCGTAACCATGCTATATAACTGTTCGGGTTGAGACTCAGTTCGTTACGATAACGATGGTTACGATAGAAATACGTTGCACAAAAGCCGCCTTCGAGTACTCTGGAAAGTGTTATTTGCGCCGTTTCCCGGTGGCGTAGCGCAAACCTCCTTGTAGTTGCATGTGAACAAACAACGCACGCTGCGGATGTGCACCTTCTTGTACGCAGCCGTAATGAAAGCGAATTTGTGAAGGAGAGACTACATGCCTTACAACCAGAAGAAAATATCCACGCGAACTTTGTGAGCCTCCTCATTCTCCCCAAACGTCCTAATAGGACGTTTCTGCCCTTACCACATACCGAGACATCACACAACACTACCGCTTCACACGCAGAACACTACTCCCACCCAACGCCGAAGTTACGATAGAGGAAGCATAGATGTGGCGCACTCTACAAACCCCCTCCTTACCCCATCGCACGCAATTACGGTATTCCCACCCACACCTCTTCCTCTCCGCAGAGTGTCCGAGATGCCGCAACCTCGACACGCTATACCACTCCTGATGCGAGTGCCCCGCGGACCCCTACCCCCCTTCCCCACCCCCACACACTGGGAGCAGGCATTGGGTAGCTCTTGCCTCGTAGATCAACGGACCCTTACGCAACGGGCACTACATGTCGCTTCGGCCGTTTGGGCTGAGGCCACCCCCCAACAATAACCCGGTGTCTCAGCAGTAAAGTGTTACTCTCTTTCTGTTACGGTGCACAACAATAATACGTTGGGCACACAATAAAACGTTCATCTGATGCAAGTAAAAAACACCGAAAGAAACAGAAGACAGCTGTTTTTTTTCCTGCTGTGCAATGCGCGCCTGGTGCGTATCAATAGACTGTTGAGTCTTAATAAGAGCATCTAAAAATACTGTAAGGAAGCCTACGCACTTTGAACATTTATCAAGGAGCTCTGAGCACTGAACCTCGCAATTAAGATAGAAAGGATTAGTTACACACGATCATCTGATCGACGCTCTCAAGAAAGTCGGTCTCTCTCTCCTAGTTTGTTGCAAACTGTGCGGGACACAGTTTGAAATTATTCAGGGGCGTTAGAAGCTGGCAAAATAACTGAATTACTGGAAGTAAGTTTTTTAATAGGCATGAAAGATACAAATAAAAAAGCGAGCGATTTCTAGAACACGCACTGCTGCCACTGACAAGCTGGCGACAGCCGCGCGAGTGCAGCAGCGGCGGGAGTGTAGCAGACGACACCGGCGCGAGTCCCTAAGCTGACGTCAGAGCCAGGGGGCGCAACTAAAACATCTCACCGCCAATACAAGGCAATAGTTGACACTAGTTCCGAAGCACAGCCGTTTATTCCTGACCTCCAAAAGCATCCTAGCACAAAGCTCAGCACCGTTAACGAATACCGCCATCCGGAAATTATTGTCAACGAGATCCTCTGACGGCGCAGGACAACAGTCCCCACCTGACATACGCGTTCCGCAGCGGCCACGCTGTTTGTTGAGTTCCGGAGATCACCCATCAAGATTCCGGTGTTTGGTATCCCGCTTGCCTAAATTTGCGGTGGTATCCCGTGGGGCAGTGCGGCCATCTCTCGGGGCACATATGAGCTAGCGGCGTGCCCGACAGGTTTTCGGCGCATGGCGACTCTCCTGAAGTGCGCACTAGCTTAGGTTGGCGGTTATAAGGATTCCAAGACTCCTTCCCCCTAAAGACGAGAGGCCACTTCAACTGAAAAGATCCCACACAACAAAACACTCATCACAACGCCTCAAGTCAATAAACCCTCCACCCACCCAACGGAGCCCCATTCCAGTCTACACCGATGCTACCAGCCAATGCTGCCACAAATCGGAAACACTCTGCACTGGTTCAAGTATATCGCAGTAAGGCAGCACAGCAGTAGGTTGGCAGGCCCCAATGTAGCCTGTAGCAAGAGCCGACGAACGCAGGGGTCTCGTCATGATGCAACACCGGGTCTCAGGTTTAGGCGGTTTCAGGGAGGGTCACGTCCGCTGCGGTGGCCCATTAGCTCGCACCGTTTGCGTAGGCGCCTGATCGCGCCGCATACGGGGATCTGTGGCTGCTTTGACCGCAAGTCGTACCGAATGATGCGCTGCCGGAAGGCTGGTGGCCCGGTGAGCCGGAGCAACATCTTGCCGTAGCTGCAGGGTCGTCGCTCGGCCCCGCCAGTGGTTCAGCAGGACATCCTTGCCATCCATGGCGGTGGTGACAGACCTGGGTCCGGTGGGTATCTGTTTGCTCGGCGTGTTCGTCTCATCATCTGGTGCGAACGATTCCCATACTTGAAGTGAGCAGCAGCCAGTCTCCGCGATCTCTGTGGCTGGCCGCAAACCTTATCAGCGATCTGGCAGAGTCGTGTGACAAAGACGCGTGCTGGGAGTTCTCCTGCGTGCACCTTCTTCGCTCGCTAAAGAAAGAGTCCGGCAACTCAGCTCCAGCAGCAAATACTTTCTGGAGGCAGCGCACCAGACTATTACTGGATGTAGGCTTCGAAAAACACATCCCAGTAAATTCTGCCTGGTGCATTGTACGGCAAAGCTGCGTCCGCATACTTGAACGTTTCCGCAGTAACACATGCTGCCGCACAAGAAACTTCAACCGCAACAGAAACGGTGTACCGCAACATCAATGGTACAGGACACCTAAAATTCAGCGTCCTACAAACACTGGTGAGCCAAAAGACGAAAAAGTACCCGGCTGAGCCACGGGAAGCTCTTACTGCCTAAACGCTATCTCGAGCGGTGTCTGTACGGAATCGATACGTACACACCTGCAAAACGGAAAGACAACGATCTCATTGCTCGCACTCCCTGTGAAGCCAAGAAGACTGCCCTTCAGCGTCAACCTCGCTCCATTTCAGGCGTCCAATTGGTAATCACTCCGCTTAGAACTCGACGTGCAGTAGCAGCGGTCTTACAGTGCATATTTGCGAACTCCCAAACCGCACCGTCGTTAGGGAGAATCCACCGCACCCTCCGATGAATGAGACAATACAAACTGCGCCTCTCGTAAACTAGCCATAAGTGCGGCTGCCTCGGAGAAGACACAATGTCTATTCCTCGGACGCGCCATCCCGCACATGTATGAATGTTTATGACTTCGCCGTCACGGCTTTATCAGGAACCGTAAACTGCCTGCCTGAAAAAAAATTATGCAGGTATTTTGTTCTAGAAATCATCCACACCAAGCGCAGAGGGCTGCGTCCGCAGCAGCACATACACAACCGAGTGGTTAGCCTGACCTATGTGAGGTCGATGTAGCTGACGCAGTAAGCATCAGGATCTCCCATGTTCACAAAACAAATCCGGGGACACCATCAGCACCAAAAGTTCGACATTATTCTTCAATTCACCAAAAAAGGCCTACCGACGAACGGGGGGGATGTGAAATAAAGCGGGAGGTATTGTGGGCGAGGACTACTACCCTATATTTAGACACATTAACCACGTGAGCCGCCACATCCACAGAAGCCCAGTTACCTTCGCCGACAGATAACAAAATAGACAGTGCTGCGGAAGTACAGGCGGTAATTTCGAATCTCCCAACGTATGCGAGCAGAAAGCTCGACAGTGTCCATGAATCACCCCATTTTGTCGTTATTGTGAGCGGGAGGCCTTGTCGGCGCGGTTGAACAGTCCCAAATTGTGATACGTGTCCCGCCTTGGCCGCGCCGTTCATCGACTTCCGCCGATCTCCTGTCCAACCGGACCTTCGATCTGACACAGGCGTGCTGCGCTCACACATTCGCGGAGCAAGCCTGCGGAGCGTTCCGGCCATTTCTCGTGACACTGCTGAGTTAGAGGTACGCCTGTCAGGTTTTCCGAGAACCGCATTCCTTTATGAATGGTGCACTGACTCTGCGTCGAAGGTCTCCATGATTACCACGTGGTTTATGTTAAACTGACGCCGCCGCTTTACATAATTCGGACCCCGTTCATTCTGACTTAAGGTGCTGCGGTTAAAAAGTGTTAGAGTGTGAGCCAAACAAGTATTTATTTATTTAGGCGCCCTCAAAGACCGGGTCATCACAAAGTATATACGTACATACAGAGTGGGTACATACATTCACCACATACAATTATCAGCAGAAAAATTTGAATCAGGTAATTTCGCCTGATTCAGCGTTTAAATAATGGTTACCTAAAATAAAATTAGTGACAGCAACTTTAAAGAAAACAGCATCATGTAGATCAACAATGTCGTAAGGAAGACCATCGCAACATACAGAAGTATTTTGCACAAATTATCCTGAAGCAACTTTGTGTGCGCTGATATAATCCGTAGTTTCTGACGATGATCAATTCGAGCGGATAAATAGGTTGTTGCGGATAATAATCTAATGAGAAGTAATGCCTTGTGGACGTAAATGTTAAGACACTGACAGATATAAAACACATTTCTGTGAAGAAACAGTAGGGGTAATGACAGTGTTTGTTGTTTACATTGATGTAACACTCAAGCTGCGATGAAATGTAGAAAGAATGAAACGCCATGCCCGGTTTTGAAGTTTTTCTGTGTTGTAGATCAGTGATCCATGACCAGGCTCTCAATTCAGGTATAACGGGGGTGTAAAAAATTGATTTGGTAACTGGATCGCCAATGGCGTAGTATACCTCGCACTAAGATTCCATACCACTAGCCCTACACGAAAGTCTGCTTCAGTTGTAGACGGTTTTTCTGAAACAAAGTGTGTAGCAGACACATGTATACATCCACTAAATCTATGCAAAAACGTCTGCAGACCAATCAATTTTAAAAGAGGTGAAGTGCTAAAACCGCACGTTATGCAATGCGAGTGATCTCCACAATCGAGACGTTTTTTTCACCGTTAATCTTTTTTAATGCTTTGATATGGAGCCCGAGGACAATCAAAAGGTACTTACATGCCGGTTTCAAGAAAAATAAAACCTGGCGTTCTTTTTTCTTGCGTTGCTGGACTTACAGTAGGGTGATTGAGAAAGTCAAAAGTGGATGCAAGTGTAATGGAAAGAATTTATATATTACTGAGAATATGACCATACAACAAATTTAATTGTATTCCTAATTGTTTGCTGGCGCTCAGGAAATCGGAACATGGCTCAATTTCTTCTCTTTATGGAGCCCATTCTATTAGTTAGGGAAGAAGTTGTGCCGGGGGCCGAGAGGGCGAGGAGGCCGAATTCTGCAGGATGCGTCTGTGACAGAAACGGCGGGTAGGCTGCCGAAAGTAAAGCCTATGGGAAGTAAAAAAAGCTTTGCTGCTCAAAATGTTTTTTAGTTTTGCTGGTGTGTTCAAGGAGCATGTCGAGCCAAAAATCTTGTACAACACAGCGGCCCTGTAGACTGACATGCCAGAAAGACAGCAAACGGGCATTGCAGGTAACCACCCGACCGGCAGGCGAGCAGGCTAGCAGAGTAGTGGGCCGCCAGACTAGCCGGTCAGCAAACGCGTAGGCCAGTAGTCCGACAGGCTAGCAGAACAGGCAATTCTGAAATTACGGGTTTTACGAGAGCCATGACGCTTATATCATTGCAAGAAGAGGCCACTAGATATATACTTACTGACTGCTTCGGAGTGGGTTTTAAATGGCTTCAGAATGACAATGAAGTCCTCTCCCATGTCTAAACCGTACTCGCACTCTCCCACTGTTGCAGCGTTGAGCAGCTTCATAAATGAGACGAGGCGTAAAAAAACCGTCAGTACAAAACAATAGCGCACAAACGGGACAGTACTAGAACACAAAAAGAGAGTGCAAGTGCTGAAGCGTAACGACATTTTTATTAAAACTGACATAGGTTACTCTACAAGAGATGCGCAAGTAGCTCAATCAACGCGGCAGTTATATCTCATACCTTCTTTGCATTACTTTCGATAACCAAATCATGCCGAACTTCCAGCGGGAAACGAGGTTTTTTTCAAGCGGCATAACTAGAGATGTCAGCAGTTGAAAAAACAAACAATAAAAAAATAAAAAAGCGCTGTCCTTTTTTTGTTTTTTAATCATTAAAAAAACAGCTTCTCCGGGTAAATTTGTTGTGATGCCACTGATATGCAGCGAGGGAAGCGCTTTCCAAAATCAACCATTTGCCGTGAAATCGTGCACAGACTTTGCAAGGGAATGCCCTGGTTGTTCTTTTTGATGAAGCAATAAAAGATAATATTGCTTTCACTATAAACGGAAAAAAACTTCATCTGGAACTTAAGTGATTTGAAGGCGTAACCCGGATATTGCCATAGACATTTCCGCTGCTGCATTGTGTTTGCGGTGCGGTCACGTTCTCCTGTTATGCGTCAGTCATCCAGATAATCCTTGTTCCAAACCGGCAGGGTACAGTCTCAGTGCTGCAGTTACAACTCTTGGCTTCGGCTATTGGCGACACGGGATCAAATCCTATTCACCCCCGAAAAAGATTTTTCATTCACGGAGTCGCCAGCAGGTACGGTCACTTCTGGCGTTTGATAGGATGTCTAAGGCTTCCGGCTTAATAAGTATGTCGAATTTTTAAAAGATCTGTGCCTAATAGTGCGTTTCCAGTTTCGCTTCATTTCCCGAAAAACCCTGTTTTTTGACGCCCCTCTATCTTCATGGAAAGCTGTATCCTCTAGGCATAACTGTCTTACTTCACCATCCAAATTCAATCCGAACTTCCTCGTCGCATTTAAAAGTACAGTCCAACAGCTGTTTCTGAGAACGCATTAAAATACCAGTAGTGGACACGGATGCAACCCATTTATAGCGAACTATGCAATAAAAGATAACTACAAATAAATATTGATCAGTGACGAACGAAAGGAAACCAAGAGGAGAAAACTGCAGCCAGATTTACGCACTCCAAAACCCAGAACCTATCTGAACTGTATCCCGGAAGTTGAGGATCATACAATTTGCTACGGCCAACGAGCAGTCAAGAACCCATGTTTCGGAACGCAATCTCTGGCTTGCAAGGGGTAATTTAGGTGACGCTTTGACCACGTGCAAAAAACTCAGTTATTACAAGTGGCCTCTGAAATGGCGTCTTTCAGAAAAGGGCTTCCGATGTGATAGTGCTTTGAAATCTATGAAGGAACTCAGAATGCATGACGTTGTCTTCGGTTACTGGTTGAAGTCTATCAGCGTTTTGTTGGGTTAGTTTAAAAAAATACCTCTTACGCGTTGTAGCATTCTGGTGTCTAATTCGAAGGGAAGGTGGCGCGAAATGCGGCACTTTGCAAGCTGTTGCTTTTTACGGGTTTATGACTTACCACATAACGAACATTGTACTGAGTTGAGGGGAAGAGAAAGTTCAGCCTAAAAACCGCATTACTAGCGGAAAAATAAAAACTATCTTCGCAATAGTGGGAGCAAACCGTAAGTCACTCATTACACGCCGCGCCAAATTGTTCACCGAAATATTTTAGACAGACAGTACGCGTACTTTGCACAGAAGGCGTAGACAAGGTGAATAAATTTCGCGTGGTAAGCGATAAATTAAGTAATTTTATAATTTGGTGCGTTGATGCGTCAAAGTAACGGGATCAACTACACTCTGGGCTGCAGCCGAGACAGGATGATGTTTGTAGGGTCAGTATGCACGTAGGGTCAGTATGTGGGGTGGGCACGTGCTCACGTAAAGGTTCTTATACTGCCGAACACAATGCCTTGAAATTGGGGAGAATTATTCTCCAAGGTTTAAAATCATTATTGTTAGTATTCGTTTCCAGGATGAATACACTACCGGTAGGGAGTTATGCGGAACATTGCAATAATGCTTACGCTGTATCGAGTTGTACAGCCCTGTGGCCTACCCATACGCGTCACAAATGTCAAGCATATAAAAATACCCTCCTTGGTAAGTCCAAAAAGAATGTTCTCACCCACCTTTTTGTGCAACTGAGACAATTTTGTGATTATTAAAATAACAGATTTACCACAGTGTTCTTGCACCCTTCGGGAGCTTGTGTGCATAGACTATAAAAACCAAGCCCAGAAATAACTTACCAGCCAGACACAACCCAGGATACAATACCGCGATATCTTGGGGGGGGCACATCCAATCGGCGCCTGCATGGATGCAAATATGCAGTATGAAAGACTGCTGTGATAGAGAACATTTTCAGATAAGCTTTCCCTGAGGTACCACTGCGGAAAAAAAAGATTGTCCTTCGCATAACTGGTACGAACTGAGTGAAAAATTAATGCCGTTCCACTCAATGTGAAAGCTGTCGGAAGTGTGAAGCAGTGATTCGGCATAATTGGTGAGGCGCCGATATCCGATCACTGCAACCACCCATTTTTCTACTGCAACCACCAAATTTCCCGCCTTCGCAGTGATCGCGCGCCGCCGGCCTGAAACTCCGCCAGCGGGAGTTCTGTTGTTCTTGTGCTTGCCTTTCGCATTTCGCACGCGCCATTTTTTTAGCGGCTGGAGCCTTTCTGCGTTCTTTCGAACGCGCCTTTTTTTTTTCTCGTGAGGCTGCTTTTTTCGACCCAACGAGCGTTCCTAACTAAATGAATGGGGGGGTGCCGGTTATATACACACATTTTCCCTAAATGGCCCTGCAGGTTTTTTTGCGTTAATCAACGGGGAGATGTATGACAAGCGCAAGCGGTTCACGAGGTCGGACCAGTTATGACTATTTAAACCGCGTCGTTATCGAAGTCTCAGCGTGACCCCCTGACGACGGTACACCAGGCTGTACTTGGGTTCGTTATGTAGCTGGGTCGCATGATTACGGCAGTCACTTGACATCGACCGTTAGCGAGCTACGACAAGGCGACCCTTTAAAGTGCTCTGTACTTAAAATCACCTATAGACGTTATGCAGAAGTGGCCCCATCTGTTTGAGACGCTGCGAACTCTCCTTTCGGCGCCATAGTAAAGGTTAGCGCAGGGGGCCCGTAGGCATGCTACATATGCTTTTCTTCGCGTCTTATTCACTAGCTTCCCTTCTCGATCCGTTTGATCGCACGTAATGGCTGAGGAGTGGTGTGTGGACCTGTTCGTGTAGCTCCGGTGCTCACACGACCTCGCGGAGCCATGTTATGCGTCCGAAACACAATCGCAGGGACACCAAGAGTGGATTTACAAGTTTAACTCCGGAACGTATGTTTGCCTGCGATAATAAAGTCCAAGCGGTGCAACGAGTAAGTATGCTTGCTCCGTTGCTATTTGCATGTGCTTTTGAGTTTGCGCAACAGTTCTTTAATGGTGCCTAGAATGAAGCATATCATGTACCGGCATAAACCTTACCCAGCCATTGACGGCGCACCTTGAAAATCGAATTTATTAATCAGCCGCCAGGGCAGCCGCAAAATGCGCGTTTCGTTTCACTTTGTGTCTTTCTATTTATTGCAACAAATATTTGACTCAAGGCTCTTGCGTATTCGTGTCGCGCTGGGGGTTTCGTGTTTACTAACAAACAGTGCGCAACATATCCGCTATAAAAGCGAAGACAACGACTAGTTGTCGCTCTTCCACGATTCAACATTGCGCTTGTTCTCCGTTTAACCGAAATATTTGGTCGTTCACATAGAGAAAGAAATTAGTGAAATCCCGTGCTATCCAAGATGAAAAATACCCCCGCGATGCGGCACCCCGGCGCTAAGTACGAACGACTGAGCCCAATTCATGATGAATTGAAACCGGTTTTAATAGAATTAACGCAACAGACTGCTTTTTAGCTCTGTCCCACGAAAACGTAAATCTGTACGTCTCATGCGCCAGAGCATTGTTCGTGTCGGGGATATTAAAATGTTGTCATCACCTTTGCTCGTGGCGTTCATTAATTTAGTTTGTCTCTGTAACAACTCTGTTAACTTAATTCCTCACGCTTATGAACGTGCATACAAATTACGGAATGCTTAAGGGCTCTGGTGTCATGCAAAGCTGTTGCTGTAATTTTACTCAGGGGCTTTACTTGCACACTACGTATACCATGATAAATTTAGTTCTATAATTGTTATAAAAGATTTAGGTACCAGCTACCCTGTTTATTCACAAGGGTTTTCATTAAAGGCCACGTAACACTCCAGTCAAATTTGAAAGCTCTGAATTCCTGCTCTCCTGCCTGCTCTCAGTTTTAAGGGCTTATGTTATTTTCATGCAAGTAATGCTTCTGTGTCTGTATTTAATTTCACGGGCTTGTTGTTTATTTTCAGTGGCTCGGGTCCTGCTCTTTTTTACTTGTTTTGCCCGTTACCGGAGCCGGGAAAGGAAGAATGTACACTGTGAACCTAACCTTCACAATGACCTGCCAAGTAGAGCATGCTTATGGCAGTTGCCCGGCTGGGCCATGTTGTTATTGTAACCACCTGATGGCAGTCTTAATCCCAGTTGTTGTGCTGGCTTCTCCAATGCAACTACCTGAACAGTGACAACGAACACAAAAAAGGATGGCAGCAGAAGCCGTGATGAACGTCAACTGGCGGAGAGTGGGTGAAGGTTGGTCATGGACACCTCTACAGTTTGCAGCTCTGGAATGTCTCGTGCCATGACTCTCAGAGGAGCGACAGCGTGCAGCAACCATGAACTTTGATGAGTGTCAGGAAGAAACAAGCAACTGTTGGTTAGGCATGAAGCTTCTAAAGTGTAAAATGAAAGCGAGTACGAAGGTGGGAAGTTACCCTACAGAACAGCATCGTTAATAAAACAGCACCCCATTTGTTTTTCGCGTTACATCCTCAACCACGCACTGAGAGTGTTCTTCAACAATCATGTATTGCGCTAATTCTCGAATGAAGGAATTCAAACTTACTCAAATATACATGTGTCAAAGTTCCGTCGTTTTCCATCTTCGCATTTCGCTGCACGGCATCATTGAATATCGTTTTTATTTATATTTTCGCGCTCAGCGCTTTTTCTCCGTTCTTGTTGTCTTATTGTGCGAGATAAACGTCATTCATGGCAGGAACAATGCCACATGAAGCCTTAGGTGGGGTTTGGCGCGGAATTCGTTCACGCAACTGCTCCAGCTTATTATGCAATGCACAGGGTGCAAATAGAGAGGGCGAAACCTATCGCGCGAAATTTCCTTCATGGGCGTGTAAAAAACGGAATGTTTCAAACAGTACAGAAAGTACATTAGGTCATAAAATGTAGCCGCTAAGTTTGCCTTAACCTCACAAGGCATGTAAGCAGAGGTGTACAGCAAAACCCGATTATAACGAGACCAGACGCAGCGAAATATGCTATATATCGAACAAAGAAAAATCTGTTACGAAAATACATGCGACACATATTGTTTATAACGAAGTTCACATGTGATATATCGAACTCGGCGCGCCTAGAATTGCAGCTCAAATGCATGGTCTCGGAGCAGCGATGTAGATGTTGATTGGCTGGGATCGAGATGCTGAGCGTCCCATGAAGCGACACGACTCCCTGCACTTTCAGTAACTCTTAACGACGCAACTGACTGAAGATTAAATCCTCCCAGGCAGCGAGTTGGGATCAAGATGGAAGCATCGGCGAACTGTTGGTTGAGGCCGCCAGCATTCCCGTTGTTGTGCTCAAAGGAGTGCCCTTCGACAGTTGCCTGACTGTCGACGACGACGTTGCCCTCACTGTGAGCCCCTCGGACGCCGACACCGCCGCTGATGTCATAGCTGCTGGCGCTGCTTGAAGCACCGAAGAGGCGTAAGGTAGAAGCCGTCTGCCACGCGTCAAATCGGTAGATAGTGGATTGCGGACACAAAGGGACCAAGTTGAGATGAGACTTTTAAGTAGGTAAAGGTATTGCGAAGAGAAGAAAAAAACAATACAAGTGTTGAAATTACACTACGTACAGAAAAAAAAACCCTAGTGGATTTCAGTTCTTAAACCACAGCAGTGTTGTCATGCTATAGCGTGAGCTATGGGTCCCTATTGTTTCTCAAAGGCGTACCGCACTTTTTGTTGCTGTGTTGGACCAGATCATTGCGGCAGTCGGATGTCAGTTGTCGCTGAGGTGGCTCCCTGAGCGCAGCGCAGTAAAGATGGTGACGGGGCCAGTGGGGCGTACCCGCTGGTACGTGTGTGCTGAGACTGGCGGTGCTGAGACTGGCGGAGCGAAGCCGCTGTTGCCCAGGATCACCCGCGTCGACTGCTTGAGGAGGCCCACGGGGCAGTGCCGCTGTTGCCTTGTGGGCTCCCACACCTCGGGTCCCGCCTCCTTCGGTATCCTCAAACCAAGAACTCTCCGTCCACCTCCTCTTCGTCTTCCTTGTCCTTGTTCCTCTTCTTTTCTTCACAAGCTGCCAGAAATTTCTCTCTTCTTAGTTGCTTCTTCTTCGCAGTCTCAGCCGTCTTTGCACCTTTACGCCACAAATTTGCCCCCTCCTTCAAGAGTTTCTCACGAAAAACTGCCTCCACGTTTGAGGTCGATGGGACACACTTATACCTCAAATTAAAGTCAGTCACTTCCTCACGGCACAGTTCAGTTGAGTCCTAAGCACCACAGCTCTCACACCAAGGTTTAATAACTTCAAAGGTCACGAAAGCTTCACTTTCCCCCACGCCCATATAAATGCAGCAACACTTAGTTTCTAACTTTGCGGAGTCAGCCTGCCCAAACATCGGCTGCAAAGCAATAGCTCAAATTATTCTACTCATATAATCTGCTCCTACATTATCTAGTTCTTTTATCTACTAAATTTGGAAGCTATATTCATGTAACACCAAACCCCACCTCATCAAGGGGCTGTTAGCGAGCTCTGCCTTTCTTAGAGATATTTTAAAGGCTGATGGTCAGTTTGTACAACGAATCTCGTTCCATACACATAACTGTGAAATCTCTTGATTGCCCACACCAGAGCTAGGCACTCCTTCTTACCGTCGCAAAATGTCTCTGCATTGTTGCGCCTCTTGCTAGCATAAAACAATGGATGCAAAATGCCATTTTTCTCCTGCATAAGAAGCGCTCCAATAGCCTTCTCTGAAGCATCGGTGCGTAGAACAAATTGCTTTGTGATGTCAGGAACCAGTAAGACTTGTGACTGCGACATTTTCTCTTGCAGTGTCTTGAAGGGCAAGTCTTTGCTCTGTGTCCCCTTGGTCTTTTTTCCGGCTCCTTTCTTCGTTACCTTCACCAGGGGGTCAACAATCTCTACATAATGTCGGATAAAGTCCCTGTAATATCCTGTCAGGCCCTAAAAATTGAATTTTCCCCTTTGTTGTCGGTCTTGTGGCTGTCTGTATCGTGTTCAAGATATTGACGTTTGTCCCAGTCCGACCCATTCCGACTGTATGTCCCGAAAAAGTAACTGCGTTATAGCCGGCTTCACATTTCGCTGGCTTCACTGTTAGTTTCGCTTGAAGTAACCTGAAGTGCTTGAAGTGCGTCAAGGGTGTCCAGGTGTTCCTGCCAGGTATCAGTCACAACCAGAATGTCATCGATATAATGTTGTACCCCTTGATGTCCGTGTAATAATTTTCTCACAAGTCGAGTGAAGACTGCGGCTAGTTTTTCAGTCCAAAAGTCATGAACTTGAATTGAAATGAACAGCTACTGCAAGCGAATGCGGTATTTCCTTTTGAGGGCTCGTCCATGGGTATCTGCCAATAACCTTTTGTCAAATTTAATTTCGTAAAGAACCTCTTTTGTGCTGCACGAGCCCGAATAACATCTACCCTTAGTATATGTTCAGCGTCCTTTAGCAATACGTCATTGAGACGACGGATGTCGACGCATACTGTGATAGAATCATCCGGCTTCTTGACACCAAACAGTGGGAACCTGTAGGGGGAATTTAAACTCTCAAATACTCCAAAATCCAGCATGTCTTGAATCTCTTTATGTGTATATTCCTCAATTCCCAACGGGAATGGGTATTGTTTGATGCTTATAGGGTTGTCCATAGTCAGCTGGAGATTACATTTAACCAGGTTTGTTTTCGACGGCAAGTCTGAGAAGAGGTTTGAATAATTTTCCAGGAGGTTTGCTAACTCACAAATCTTTTCTTCGTCCAATGACGGGTTTATCATCACTTTCTCCCACCCCATACTGTTCTTGGTGTTGCAAGTCAGTACACTGTCTGTCCCATCTTGTTCATCAGCAATGACCATGCAGGCTACCTCATGCTGGTAGCTTGATGCCCTTTCTTCGTATTTTTTAACATGTTCGCGTAAAAAACCTGTCTTCGGCCATGTACCATAAGCTCAGAATCAACATTTCTCTTCTTCTGTGTGACTTGGAAAGAACCTTCCACTGCATCAAAAACTGATTCTTGTCATTGAGCGGCGGAATCAAAGCTTTATCACCGGGACGTAGAGTTCTCACCACCATCTTCCTGTCATAATACCCTTTGTATCTAACTCGCCTCCTCCATATGCTTGTGTGCCCACTTGCAAGTCTCCTCTAGCATCTGTCTTAATTTCAGGACAAGTGGTTTCGACTTCACAGCCAATAGTACTGTTGCTCCAAAGTTCTTTGAATACCGCCAGTGGGCCTGTCAATGTTCTTTCATAAAGCATCTCAAAGGGCGAAAATCGAAGGTTGGTTTGTGGAGCTTTCCGATATGCAAATACAGAGCCGGTAGATATCTATCTCAATCTTTCGGGCGTTCTTGACACATCCGTTTGATCATAGTTTGGATCGTCCCATTAAATCTTTCAACCATTTTATTTGTCATCGGGTGATACGCTATAGTAAGCAGTTGGCGGATTGACCACAACCTGTTGATCTCTCGCATAAGTTCTGAGGTAAAGCTCGTGCCTCTGTCACTCAAAATCTCTTCTGGGATGCATACCTTAGAAAAATTTCAACAAGAACCTCAGCTACGTGTATAGTATCGATGCTCTTCAGAGCAGTAGCGTCTGGGTATCGCGTTGCCGTATCAACAAGCGTCAGAACATACCTAGTTACCTGTCGTGAACATGGCGATATCGGGCCAATTATATCAATAGCGACGCGCTGAAAGGGTCGTTGTGTAATGGATCTACTTCCCAAGGGCACCCGACCCACTCGTCCTTTGGGTGTGGTGCGCTAACACACGTCACAAGACTTAACAAGTCTCTTTACGTCGCTTTGAATACCAAGCCAGAAAAAGTCTTCTGTTATCCTGGCCAACATTTTCTTGACACTTCGTTGGCCGGCATAATGCTGTCATGTCCCAGCCGCCTGACAACGTCTCTTAAAGATTTCGGTACCAACAGCTGGAACGCTTCTCTCCCCGACGAAAACTGGCAATGTCTATACAACACACTTAAAGATTGAACTAAAAAATCGTTCTACTTCGTTTCTTTTGCAATACTTGACCAACTTTTCTGTAGCACTCAGTCAATGATAGGTCCTCCTTTTGCTGCTTGGCAAGTTCTGTGGATGTCATGTCGACAGAAAGAGTAGTTCGAATTTCCAGTTCTCGCGTATTTCTAGGCTTATTTGCTGATGACGTTGCACGTACCGCTAGAGGTTTGAAGCATGTAGCAATGGTTTGGTCTCCTTCGCCTACCCTACTCCCAACTGGACTTGCTTCATCATTACTTTGCTCCTTATCTGTCTTCCTTTCTTTTCCTTTCCATGTCCATTTTATGTCAGGGTCATTCACTTCTCTAATGCTTGTCACATTACCCAGATTTAAGTCATATGGTGGTTCATCAAAACATTTCGCTATTACCTCTCCCGCATAGTAACGGGTCGAAACTTGTATGAGAGCTTCCGGTCAGCAGCTTTCCGTTCCATCTACAGGAACCACTTCGGCCTCCTGCCCAGTAAACTCCTTCCCCCTGACAAGGCTCTTCCTCACCAATACCGTGTTCGTTCCGGTATCCCGTAGAACTGAGATTCGCTCTCCCCGCAGTTCGCCATCCACAACAGGCATTTGACATTCTAGTGTCACCCGATCCTCTCCTTCTCTCAGTGTTGTCTTTTTTTTTTGTGCTTGTGATTGGCTTTGGCGGGGCTGGGCCGAACTCGTTCGCTCTGATTGCACAAGCTGACTTTTCCTGGTTTTACAAATGGCATTGTTCTGTTGTATGTCCTTTTCTCTTACACACCTGGCAAGTCGAAGGTTCTTGCCTCGTACTAGCAACAGCTCGGCAATCAATGGCACGATACGCTACGAGATTGTAAAGAAAACAACGAGATGGAGCCCTTGGACTTGGAGCGAACATTTGGGTTATACCTTTCTGTGCTCCTTTGCTCGTCGCCATGCTCTCTTGCTTCACTTTGCCCAAGTTCTTAAGCGTCTGAGCTTCGCAGCAGATCTGTGGCAGTAGTCATCTCTTTAAGTGTCTCTAAGCTGCGCTCCTTCAAAAATTCTGCCAATTAGAAATTGCCACACAGGAGAAACTGTCCCGTCCCAATTTTATCTCTACATTTTTCATAAGTGTTTTCCGTGTTGGGCATCTCCAACCACCGGTCAAACTACCTCATGAGAAGTGAAGCAAACTGTTTTCCGGTCTCCGCATCCTCTGGCTTTGCGTTTCGGAATTTCTCGCGGAAACCGTCAGCTGTAAGCCTAAATCTTTGCAGCAATGCTGTTTTTACAGAGTCGTAGTCCATAGACGCTGATGCCGACATTTTTCCGAAGACACTAATTGCTTGGCCGACCAGACAGAGACTCAATACTGTCGCCCACTGACTCTTCTCCCAACCTTGACTTTGTGCTACTCGTTCGAAGCGATGGAGGTCATCTCTTTTGTCATTAAAAGGAACCATGAGCTTTATTGGGTGAATTTTTCGGCTCTTGGACGTGTGTGGCACAGGAGATATTGGGGATTGTTCACCACTATGAATTGATGCGCTAGCATTTACTAAACGTAGCTTTAACTCGACCAACTCTTTCTCTTGGGCTAGCTTTTGTTTTTCAACATCCGCCATGCGCTTGCCTCTCTCTTCCTCGTCTCGATTCGCCTCTCTCACTGCTGCACTTTCCTCTTTCCGTCTCTGTTTTTTCCTCTCATACAGGTTCAACATCTCTTCCTTAGTCAACCCCAAGCTACTAGCCAATGTCATTAACTTTTCAAGATCCATCTCTACTAACGCGGTAAACAGATGACAATGAGAAAAGGGATCCTGGCAGACTGGCCAATGATTTTGTCACGCGTAACCTCGGTAACAGAATGGATTCCGGACACAAAGGGATGAAGTTGAGATGAGGCTTTTAGGTAGGTAACGGTATTGCGAAGGTAAGGAAAAAAAACAATACAACTGTTGGAAATACACTACATACAGGAAAAACTCCAAAGGGCCTTCAATTGATAAACCACAACAGTGTTCTCGCGCTATAGCGTGAGCTATTGGTCCCTATAGTTTACTAAAGGCCTACGGCACTTTAAGTTGCAGCTTTGGACCAGATCGTTGCGGCTGTCGGGTGTCAGTTGTCGCTGAGGTAGCTGCCTGAGGGCAGCGCCGCGAAGATGGTGACGGGGCCAGCAGGGCGTACCCACTGGTACGTGTATGCATGTGCAAGCCGGTGGTGAGACTGGCGGAGCAGAGCTGTTGTTGCCCAGGAACAGCCCTGTCAACTGCTTGAGGAGGCCAACGGAACAGTGGCGCTGTTCGGTCGCGGGTTTCGCGACCTCGGGTTCTGCCTCCTTTGGTCGCCTCGAACCATGATCTCTCCGTCCACCTGCTCTTCGTCTTCCTTCTACGTGTTCCTCTTATTTTCTCCACAAGCTTCCGTAAATTTCTCGCTTCTTAGTTTCTTCCCCTTCTTCGTCTCATCCGTCCTCGCACCTTCCCTCCTTACACCGTCCAATGCTTTATGAAGTGCTTTCAGCAGTCAATGTGCTCCAGCAATACTGCTTCGACATTGAACGACACGGACTGCAGCTGATACAAATGATGTCTTATGTAGAGAATGCTGTGCTAGTTGACACTGCCAGAAAGAAATTGAAAACAAGAATCCCCGCTTTTTGCGAAACTATGTAGTTACGGTGGAAAGTATCTTTATTGTTTGAAATAAAGATATTTTTTGTATGGTAAAGGAATGCTTCGTTATGTTCCTTTCTGCATGCGGGGATGGCAGCAGGAGGGGGGGGGGGGGGCGAGAAGGGTGGTCCCAAGTACTTCGAACTCGTAACAAAAAACTCATTATTGGCGGGTGCGGCTATTTCGAACGTTTGGATATATCAACTAATCGTGGCGCATATTGCAGTTCGCTATAACCAGGTTTGACTTTACAAGCGTATGTGTTGGAACGCCAGTTGGCACTCTCGCCTTCCGAAGGATGAAATAATTTAGGCACCTAACAAGAAAGAACTAACACTAACCTATCAGTATTAGGCACGCGTGCGTTAGCCGTTCCATTTAGTATTCGGAGTAAATAGTTTCAGAGCCTCGATTGCGTTCGCACCGATCACAGCAGTAGTAGCCCGCAATCGCCGGCGTTATCGCGAAGCACAACCGGCTTTATAGGTGGTATTCAATGTCAAGTCTAGCAGACAATTCCTTCGCCTGGTAACATTGAAAACTGCCACGGGCATGCGCTATATGCCACGCCATGAACATGGCGCGGCTAGCTAGTGCCACTGCATGGAGGAAGAAAAAATTTAGGAGACGGCGCCGCCGGAGAAACGTGAAGCCTATACATAAAAAGTAAAACCGAAGTCAGCCCAGGCGTCACTAGACCACGTGACCCCACCGCGCCGCAGCTGTATGGGCCGCCACGCACTCTTCAATTTCGTCTGCTCGAAACTGCTCTGCGGCCCGTTGTCGCGAAGCCTGCTATCTGCTGCTTTTTTTTCCACGGCGTTTGTCTTTCGCACGTACGTGGCACTCCTGCCCGCACGCGGGCATGAGATCGCCGAGCAGACAAATTCAGGAAGGACGGGGGAAAGCTACTGCCAACCAAACTCGAGAGATGCGCCGGAGTCAGAGACCGCCGCCGCCGCCGGCCCACCCGACCATGGAGGTCACGTGCTGGGCCGACTTCGGCGGCTTGAGAAAGGGTAACGGCGGAAGGAGCGGCTTCAACGGCGCTGAGCTTCCGAAGGCTAGCTGCGTGACGTCATGCCGTCTCCTAACTTTACTTCTTCCATGTGCCCCTGCACCCGCACGCCGGAGGAAAAAAACACCGGCGTGCGTCGTCAGCTCTGATTCAACCCTATTATCAGCGGTGGTGTGAACAGAGATTTTATTAATCGCACTGACATCTGACTCGAGTCATTACTTTGTGTTCGCTGGGGTAGTGTTTGGAACGTCCAACACAAATCATGTGCTTAGCACGGAGAAGTACTGCCATCCCGCGGAGCCAGACGTAACCAGTAACGGCGCACTCACAGGGTTGCCTGCATGCGTGCATCGCCAGTCAATACAAGCTGTAAATAAAGCCGACCGTGGATCGAAGTGAATGGCAGACTTCTTTGGTAACACCTTACGTATCACCCGGATTGTTCTTGCCCCTGGTACATGAAAGAATATAACTGAGATACGATTCGCAGCGCACGCGAAGCGCAAACACGAGAAAGTTGCAATGAGCATTATTGTTGCGGTATTTACGATGACACAATAAAGGATGCTTTGACGTCTAGAATTCTTAGCTTTTCCCTTGATCATCTTTGTTCCGAGTTTGTGTGCAGCATGGAACACAAACGTATGTGGGCATTCTGGACAACAGAAAACAGCAGATCGCCGAAAACTCTCCGCAGTCAGATGCGCCCCTTTCCGATTGGACCCTTGCTCGCCTTAAGGTCCCTGTATTTTTCAAAGGTAGCCAAACTCTCTTTTCCGCGCCGTTTCTTCCTCACCCGTCTCTCTCGGCCGCTATTAGTGAGCGACTCCCGCGGAACGCGCCGCCGGACCGTTTCGTTTCGTATACGCGGCGCGTTGAAGTGCTTGCTTAAAACGCGACAGTTGTGGGCGTAAATTCACAACTGTGTTCGCAGATAATGTGTAGGAAGAACAGTTTGTGATGTGTCAGTGCCTTAGCTATCATGCCGCGTTTTGACGGCAACAAACTGTGCGCTCGTGCCGGCCTTTTTCAAACTCCTTTTCTGGTATATCACCGGAGATTTAAAATCTGGGACCGTTCTACGAGATCAAAAACGTGGCATATATACATTTTTGTTCAGTTCACATATGTGCGGAAGCGCATGGTAAAAAGTTATGGGCACCAGCAGAGTTTTAACCGCAGAACCGTACTAAAAGTTGAAACATGCTCGCCTACTTCCAGAATTGTGTGCAGGGACGTAGCCAACAGGAGATGGGGGGGGGGAGGCGGTGGTTAGGACTTTCTCCGAATTTTTTTCCCAGGCAGCGCGTAAATAGGACCTAGTGTTCCTTTCACCAAAAATCCTCTCTTCAATACCCCTTAAACCCTCCCGAAGAGATTCCCGGCTACTGCCCTGGTGGTGTGTGTACAATTTGCTCAAAAAATACTGGAACCGTTCAGTGGGAGGAAAGTACTTTTATTGCATACGCAAATGTTCAATTCTAAGCAGAATCGGTGCCGCATAGATCAGGCACAAACACACTCCTGGACGGTTTTCTTTACTGCCCCGTGTATATTGAAAAGCAAGGTGTTCTCTTAAAGGGACACTGAAGTGATTTGTAAACAATGCGGGATTACGAGCGCAAACTGTAGTCCGGAGTCCCTGGGCCCTGTTTCGACCACTCTGTGCGCGTTTACGCGAATTTATTTAGTAAAATCAATTCGAAAATGCTGTCCTCCTCTCTTTACACTCGCCCATTTTCTGTGGCGTTTTCGTGTGACGTCAGCAGGAGAGGAGCTGACAATTGGCTGCGCTACTGCACGGCTCGCCGACCTTCCGCGACCGAGTCAGTCGGCCCACCGTTTAGTCCGCCGGCCGCCAACGGGTCGTCGCAATTCGCTCGATCAGTTGAAACTAAGCCACAACACGTTTGGGAATGGAAGAATGCGCCTTTATTTACTTCGTTAGTTTGTACCCTGTATCTAGCTCCAAGTCAAGGTCGCTTCACACAAGCGCTGCACAAGCGCACATGCGACGCTTCGCTGACTGGTACGCCAGTAGGAAAATATAAGGCCTCTTGAAGGGGGAGAAGAGTGAGCAAGTCAATATAGGTACTAAGGAAATAAAATCAACTGATATTTTCACCGTACCGCGTAAAACTAGGGTGTGGGAAGCACTTTTTTGCGCTGGGCGAACAAGCAGAGCGGTCAGCAGCACGACTACGCATCTGCGAACGCTTTCCCGTCTACGAAATGCAATTGCTAGACGTGAGCTATTGTGGAAACTCGGGGGACGCTTACTGCACGAGCGCAATACAACAAATAGTCACCTAAGCTGCTTGCAATACTAAAACTAAATAAAAGTGTAAACTGGTTATACATTATATACCTTATCTTTTCCATTGCCGCCAGCGGCCCTCTGTAGCCTAGTCGTCTGGGGTGCTAGGTATGTCATCCCGAGTGCTTTGCCAGTCACAAGTTCGAATCGCCGCGGGCACATGCTTTTTTTTATGAGTTGTTAACTTTTTTGTTTTTCGCCGATGTTTTCTATACTGAGTTCACCTTTTTTTGGGCCGCAACGTTCATTGCTCCACGAACTAGTCCACACAACTCGCGCAGGCTGGCACTGCCGCGCTAGCGAGTTCTCGTTGGCGTGCTGTTGCCATAAGCACCGACTGCTTGCGGGCAGTGGGCACAGGCCAGAATCAACAGACCCTTGGCCTTGTGTGAACACGCTTTTTACGATACAGGCATGATCGAGGCAAGCTCCAAATATGGGGGAAAAGCGCATGCATTTGAGCGTCTGCGGGGACGCGGAGGGCGTTCATGCACTGCGTAGGGCTCAGTAAATGAATGCTACGATCCCAATCCATCCTGGGAGGCTTATCTTATGCATTTTACAGCCGACAACATGGCAGAAGCGCGGTACTACGATAACTAGGATATTGAGAATGCCCATCCAGCGACGCCATCGGTTGTGTTTTACAGAACCGAAACCGAAACCGAAACTTGTTTGATTGCTAACCTTGGGCATCGTCCAATCACGGAGCCCCCTCCTCTTAACGTCACAGCTTAGCTTGTGCGGCCGCCGGAAACCGCGCATGGTAGTTTTTCTTCTTTCGCGCTTTGTAAAATAATTACCGATTTGTCAACCGGATAAACGATGAAAAGTGTGCTAATTTGAGCCAGTCTACACAGTGCAAGCAAAACCGGGAGCTTGACAAATTCACTTCAGTGTCCCTTTAAGTGGACGCGTTTCGAAAAAAAACTGCCTCAGTCTATGCACGCTACACGGCAGGGAATGTTATTGCCTACATACGCCCAGCTTTAATTTTTTTAAGGTCACAAAATGCACTCACGTGGTTCCATTTCCCGTTCAGTTTTAAAAACTATTTTTCTTCCCGTGGTTGCGCGCGCAATCTGCATCGTGGTGTTACTTGCGACGTATCCATCGTCCTTTCTTATCGCAACTAAAGCTGATATTCGTGTTGAAAAAATAGGACGTTTTGTTCCCAGCACAGAACACACAGGGACTTTATCCTTTCTCAATTGCTCTTATTTTAGTATGCCGGTGCTATTCCCTGTTATCAATGCCTCAGAATTATTGTTTGGATCACAGCTATTTTGTAGGCGGCTTCACTCACGTCTACTGAGATCCCTGTCCCGAAGGAACGGTTGAAACATTATCATAGAAATAATGTCTTATAATCAAGTTGCGAATGAACCCCCCCCCCTCCTACTCCTGTGTTCATCACTGACAAGTACGTTCACAACATGCACCCCATAAAAAACAACTTTAAAACATTACACTCTTTTATAATAAGCACACACGTATGCCCCACATTCGTCATGAAAGTGCGCAAAAATGGGGTAAATTAAAGTACAATCTCAAACCACAAACACCGGCCACACATAGAGTTCAAGCGAATAGAATATATAAAGCAGGTAACTGGTGAAACGTATTTCTTCCGCTGCAAATATTCGCAACTAGAAAAAAATCGCGAGCGAGAAAGATTTTGTAGTAATTACCGTGGACATTTTCAAACACCTCACCGAATGCGAGCGAGCTAGACACAATCGTGCTTTCATTGTAGCTAAATCGTGTGAGAAAGCGTCGATGGAAACGTCATGCTGTTTTTTTGTTTGTTTCATTTAACGCGCAAGTCAGTATCAGCCTGACTTTCATCTGAAGAACTTTCAGAGGCAAGTATACATGAAGGAGTTTAGTAGTGACTGCTTAACTCGGAAATCCTTCCTCGGTGACAATAAGTTTTTTGCCCGGTGCAGTGCAGCCATATCACTCGTCGGTTAACGTTATTTTTCTCTCCTGGAACAACAACAGCTGATCCCCTTTTGCAATGCTACGAAGCAGCCAACGACAGAGCAAGTCGGTATCGCGATGCAGCCGAGACCGCCTGAGAACGATGTACCTGTGCCTGTCTTCACGTCCAGCGCACATGCGCGCACGTCGTCCTAAGCTCCCTATGGCGTCGCTGCCCGGTGTAAAGGAAACTCGCGGGGGGTCATGGGATGTCATTGTTCACGTGTCGAGCCTGGTCCAATAAGGGAGCAGAAACGGGCGACGGGGTGAGGAGAGGCGTACTTGGCGAGGAGGAGATTCTCCTCTCCTTTTTGTACAATGGTTTGCGCTAGCTTTGAAAAATACAGGGGCTTTAGCTCGCCTTGGTTGGAAGCGCTCGCGGCGGCCGCGAAAGCGCACTAGATATTCCATAATATGTATTTTTGGCTTGTTCGGCGCGTAAGCTGAACACATTTAGTTCAAAAAGTATTCGCAGCCCCATGGAAGCGCACGAGAAGAAAATGCCACGGTGCTAGTTTGAGAAAACGAACTCGTCAGTGACGACAGTTTCCTCCGTTTGAAGCAAATTACCTTCGTATGAGTACAAAGGTACTTTGCTCTGTTTGAAGCAAATTACCTTTAATTGGGTACAAAGGTAATTTGCTCTCGTTTGAATCAAATTACCTTTGTACCAGACACAGGCTCGAATCCTGCCGGTGCCCGTGTGATGTGTCGCGACTGTAAATGCTATGCGTACATATGCGGACGGACATTGTGCTATCGTCAGGTACTCCGCACCTAAAAAACCAATTGGCAATCTTCGTACACTGCGACAATGACTCGCTCTACATGGTTGGAGTACATGCTGTCAAGCAAGACGCCATGGTTATGACGCCTTATGGGGACAACCGAAGTGATTGACGTGTTTTTTCTCGCTCAACACACAGTTGGAAGAAACTAAAAGATGCTGTGCCTGTTGTTGTCAAGTCAGAGTGGAAGACCGACCAAAGTGCAAGGGTCGAAGCGATGAATCCGGTGGTGGTGTGGTTTGCGGGAGACGAAAAGGACAGGAATATCACTGGGGATATTCTGAGCTCGGCAGGGGGCTCATCTGCATACAACCCAGTGCAGGGGAAGGGAAGTAGAGGGGGAGTGACTGGATAAAGTGGAGAGAGAGAGAAAAAGAAAGGTGTAAAGAAAGCTGTCAGTCCAAGAAGCTGTCAGTATGGGCGCATCAGTCAGTCACTGCACTGTGGGCTACAGCCCCTGCTTGAGGCTGGTCATCTCCAGGTAATGTAGCAGATGGGCGAAAGGGACCCTTGAGATTCCACAACGAACGGCACATAGCGGCGAAGAAACAAGCAAAATGAGAAGTGAAGCCACAGTATTCCACAGGCGGATGTAGATTTGATTTTATTGCTAGGTGTTTGGAAGAAGATACTGGTTCGCATAGATCTTGTTCAGAAAAGGCTGCAAGACACAGAAATGGTTCTTTCACGAGGCTGCGGTAAATATTAAAGCTCTAAGAGGTCGCTTTCATCACGAAAGGGAAACGCTAGTGAGTGAGTCACTCGATGATGGGTATGGTATCCGAGCCGTGGGATGTCGATGTTGAAAGGCGTTCAAGAAAAAAAGTCAGATGCCTGTTGAAAAGCCGAAAGGAAGAGGGTTGACGGCTAATCACGTAATAGAGAGGGTCACGACATCCACACTCGACCGTCTTCATTCTATAATTGACGAGAAGTTTAGTCGCCTGCACGACACCGATGCCAAGTTTGGCTTTCCACTGGACATAAACAAGTCGTGCTACGGCAAAGAAAAGAATTCATTTCATTTGATTTTATTTTATGTCACTTTATTTCTAATTCCTAGATGATAATTCAACAAAACTGCTTCGAACCAAAGCCGAAGACTAGTATAGGGTCCAATGTTGCGATACCAGGTAATGTAACCAGACACAGAGCACAAGATGAGAAAACATTGTGAATATTAAAAAGTAGTTTACGTCATTGTGCGAAGAGATATGTTCACACCGTGAAACTTGGGTAGGATGACATAAATATCCGTATTTTTATGCACAGACAAAAGAAAGGCGATACAGAATAACAACAGGGCTGTAAATTTCGCTGAGTGTAGTGATACTGGTAGAGAAAAAACTAATGATTTTCGTATTATTTCGGGAGTGACTGCTTCTCACCGAGATTGATTAGGGAGGGCGAGGGAATGTTCCTTTATTTTAAGGGGATAGCTAAGAGCCGATTTTATGTTCTGGGACAAACTGTTTCAAATTTTAGTACCGATGAAGTGCAGCCGTCGTTCTCTACATACGTTATTCTTGGGAGGTAGGTTGAAGTGGCCAGCAACATACTTCCTGAATGAATTATGTTCCTGTCCTAACAGAATGAACTAAAATATGTAGCTACGCTTTTGGAGAGTTTTAGAGTACCGACGTTGACACGCAGGATCTCTAAAAAAGATTTTAGATTGCCGACTGCTGCTTTCCGTCGGGTTGGCACAGAAAGTGTCGATATCTCAAGAAGTTCTGCGATTTATCATACAGTATGAATCGTATTTCCCAACGGTCGCGTGTTCGTTCAGATATAGCATAGCATTTTCCACCGCTGGCTGCGAGAGGTCCTTCAGCAAGCTGGTTTAGGGGCCACAATGGGCGAGGGAAGACTTTTTTGAAATCTCTCTGCCGAGATTGGGAAGAGTACAAACTAAAAAAAGAACTTTGATGACATTATAGAACAATCTGCTTCATCCAAAGAACGAAAAGTGCTGCTACAGATGATGCGGAGTTCCCTAGTGTATAATATTCACATATTCTTGTTATTCACAAAATGATGTAAATAAAGCGTTTCAAACATAACCAACAAGTTTTTTCTTGGCAACTTGCGGACGATGAGCATCACCACTGGCGTCTCAAGTGGCAGTGATCTTTTGCATAAGTGGATGTGTTTTTTAACGTATCATAGCATTAAAAAGACAATGAAGTGAATTTTTCAAGCTCCCATTTTCGCTTGCACTGCGTAAAATGGTTCAAAGTAACACACTTTTCATCGTTTATCTGGGTGACAAGTCGGGAATTATTTTAAAAACCTCGAAAGAAGAAAAACTACCGTGCACGTTTTGCGGCGGCCACACGAACTAAACGCTGTGACGACGGGAGGAGGTGCACTGTGATTTGAAGATGTCCACGATTAGCATTCAAACAAGTTTCTGTTTCGGTTCTGTAAAACAACATCCTTGACATCTGACGTTATCTCTGGATGAGTATTCTCGATATCTCAGTAACCATCATACCGCGCTTCTACCATGTTGCCGGCTGTAAAGTGCCTCAGATAAGCCTCCCAGGACGGCTTCGAATCGTACCAATCACTAGCCGAGGACTACGCAGTGGATGAACGAGCTCCGCGTCACCGCAGATGCTCAAATGTCATGGCCTTTTCCCCAATATTTGGAGCTTGCCTCACTCATGCCTGTATCGTAAAAAGCGTGTTCTCACCAGGCCAAGGGTCTGCTGATTCTGGCCTGTGCCCACTTTCCGCAAGCCGTCGGTGATTATGGCAACAACACGCCAACGGGAACTTCCTAGCACGTCAGTGTCAGCCTGCGCGGGTTCTGTGAACATTTCGTGGAGCAGTGAACGCCACGGCCCAGGCATGGTAAACTCAGTATAGAAAACATCAGCCGGAAACGAAAAAGTAAACTTACAAAAAAAACCGTACCTTCGGGGATTCGAACCCGCGAATAGCAAAGCAATACACCTACAGCTCCAGACCACTCGGCCACGGGCGAGAGCTCCGGTGGAGGGAATAATGAGGTACATACCGTATTTACCCGATTCTAACGCGCACTTTTTTTTCGAAAAAATAGGCTTAAAAATCGCATGCGCGTTAGAATCGGATACAAACCGAAACTGCCGAAACAGCGGAAATTTAGTCCCACCCATCGCAATCGCCATCTCAAGATGGCGCCAAAGCTTTTAGCAACGATTTTCCGGACGCAGCAAGTCTAGGCATCTAGGCTTTTCTATCGGCGTTCACACAAATTGTCAAATCATTTCACTTGCGCGCTTGATAACAGCAATGGCAGCAGCGGTTCCCACGAGTTCAAAACGAGCGGTCGGCTGAAGCGTGCACCTCTGGAGAAGCTCTCGGGACGGGCGTGCGAGGTGTGGGCCACGATCCCATCGACCATGGTTGAACGTTCGTTCAGAAGTGTGCCATCGCGAACGCGCTTGAAGGCACCTAGGACGAGATGTTGTGGTCAGCGGAGAGCGACGAGGAGTGAGATGAGTGAGATTACTTCGGGAAATAAACCGCCCGTTTCTCTGGCATTCGTTTGTCTGGGTCACAAAGTTCCGTGCGCGTTACAATCGGAGGTGCAAGTTTTTTCGGTTCTTTTGCCAGAAAAATCGGGTGCACGTTAGAATCGGGGGCGCGTTAGAATCGGGTAAATACGGTAGTGCATAACTAGTTTACACTTATATTCTGATATCGCTTCAGGCAGCATCGGTGACCGTTGTATCGCGCTCGTGCACTAAGCGTTCCCGAAATTTCCACAGTATCTCACGTCTAGCAATTGCACTTCTTGGATGGAAAAGCATTCGCTGATGCGTAGTCGTGCTGCTGATCGATGTGCGTGTTCATTTAGCGCAAGAAAGTGCATCCTGGTCCCTATCTTTATGGTCTACGGTAAACGTTTCAGTTTATTTTATTTCCTCAGTAGCTATATTGGCTTCGCTGACTTCTCACGCCTTCAAGTGGCCTTAGATTTTCCTACTAGCGAAGTCATCGAAGCGTCGCCTGTGCTCTTGTGCAGCGCTTGTGTGGACCGACCTTGACTTGGAGCTAGATACAGTGTGCAAACTAACAAAGGAAGGCACATTATTCCATTCACAAACATGTCGTGGCTTAGTTTCAATTGAGCGAACGAACTGGGACGACGCGTGGCGGCCGGCGGAATAAACACTGTACCACAGTCGTCTAGAGCAGTATAGCTGCACCATAAACGCTGGGCCGACTGACTCTGTCGGAACGTCGACGAGCCGTGCAGTAGCGCAGTCAAGCCAAGTCATCTCCTCATGACGTCCCACGAAAACGCCACAGAAAATGGGCGAGGATGCAGAGAGGAGGACAACATTTTCTAATTGATTCTTCTACTAAATAAATTCGCGTAAACGCACTCAGAGTTGTCAAAACATTGCCTGTGGACTGTGGACTACAATTTGCGCTAGTAATCCCACCATGTTTAGAAATCACTTCAGTGTCCCTTTATTTAAAAAAATGTCGGCATAGTATGCAGATATAAAGTTCGCAACAAATAATTTTGAGCAATACTTTTTATGGTAATATTACGTGTCAAGCGAGACGAGAGCCGGTGACCGACAAGATCCATTACTTATTTCACTTTTATTTTGTACTTTGTGGACTCCTGGCGTATGGTAGGATGCATACATGAGCTAAGACAGCTATACTTCACTGTAGCAAACAATCAATAAAACAATCACTCATTCGCTTTCCCAAAACAGCTAGGTGACCTTTTTCCATCATAGATGACGAAGATAATAATAATAATAATCATCAATCACTCAATTATTCATGTATATTTATTGTGCCCAGAACAGCGGTGAGGCCTTGCTGCTGGTACACAGATGGATACAGGTAAAAAAAAAGGAAACAAAAATTGAAAGGAAAGAACACTTTGACAGCGTATAAAATAAAAGAGTAGAAAAAAATAACTTTTAGAATGTATACTACAAAGTATACCGTACAAATCGCTACAAAACGTAGATAGCGTATACACTACATGCAATGAACACAAACAAAACTGACAGGATACAACAGAATCGGTAATTACATCGTACCGATGAAACAGAACATCTGCACACTACAGATAATCGTGTAACCTTATAACAGCAATCCATAAAATGGAAAACAACAAAAGAGTCATATAAACAGCATACTCTCTATACAGTAAGGCAAGCAAGTAAAAAGAAGTTACTATAACTAGAACAAGATCCATTCAGTATGACTGAGCAAAGAAATATTTCATATAGTTCTATGTAAGAGAAAAAGAGGGAGCATATTAGCGAATGAGAATTCTGGAAGTGTCTGAACTGAACTGATTGAGAGAGCTGTTAAAAATATCTACGTCTGCACAGTAGAAGTTACACGTGCTCTGCAGCCTGAACAGCGGGCAATGTCGGTTACAGGAGCTGAGAGTACGAAAAGGATGATATTTTCTTGTGGTTTTATTAGGCACTCTTAGCTGGAGCTCCGAAAGCAGTTGCGCACTGCTAATATGTCCATGTATGAGCTTAAAAAGAAATAAGAGGCCAGCTGTATCGCGCCTAGCCTTTAGCTCAGGCAGCACTTGCAAGTACCGTGGTCCAGAGTCAAGACGGTGATATTCGTGAGGGAAGCGATGTCTAAGTATGGACAGCAGCTTATTCTGCACTTTATCAATGGCCCTGCTGTTAGATTTGCATGTACCATTCCAGACAACCCAGGCATATTCCAGCACGGGACGGCCGACAGTGGAGTACAGTTTCAGGAAGGACTTTGCACAACGGAATTCTTTAGACATCCGGCAGACCATGCCCAAGCGACGGAGAGCTCGCTGTTAGATGAATCGAACGTGCGGTGTAAAAGTCAGCTGGTTATCAAAGAGCACGCCAAGATCTGTTGTCGTCGAGATTCGAGGCAATGCAACATCGTGAACTGAGTAGTGATAAAGGAGGCAGTCTGTTTTGCGCGTGTATGACAGCACTTTGGTTTTCGCGGCGTTCACTAGGAGTTCGTTCTCTTTACACCAGAGTGTAAATGCATCCACGTCTCTTTGCAAATGCCCGCAGTCGCTAAGAGACGAAACTTCCCTAAAAATCTTGATGTCATCAGCATAAAGTAAAAAGAAGAATGCCTTATAGCAGCTGAAACATCATTGACAAATAAAGAAAACAAAAGAGGACCTAGAACAGACCCCTGTGGCACACCACTTGAAACGCAGTAACGATAGGATTGCCGGCCGTTAACATTTACCTAGCAGGTCCGCCCACGCAAGTAACTAATTAGGAGGTCAAGAATCGAATTATCTATGTTCAGGAGTGACAGTTTAGAAATTAACAATGGGTGACTGACCACATCAAAAGCCTTGCTAAGGTCAAAGTACACAGTATCAAGCTGCCTCCTATGATGAACCGCTTCGGACGCTCGCTGCATGAAAGAAACGAGGTTAGTGGTTGTGGAACGTCCGGACATAAACCCGTGCTGTTCGGAAATTAGTATGCCCTTATCACTGGAAGTTAAAACATCGTGCAACACAGTCTCAAAAAGCTTAGACGCTGCACAGAGTAGCAAAATAGGCCGATAGTTTATAGCACTATCTTTAGCACCAGTTGTGAAGACAGGGACCAAGCGTGCTAACTTCCAGGCTGCTGGAAAAGTAGCAGATTGAATTGAATTAATAAATATAGCGGTTAGTATGGGAATCAGAAGCTCTCCATAGGTTTTTATTATTGCGGGAGGAATGATGTCAGGGACACAGGAAAATGACGGTTTGAGGCGCTTCCGGGCTTTCCGAACGTGCCCTCACTTATTCTGGGAACGCAGAAATTAGACGACGCAGAGGAAGAGTTGGACAAAATGTTAACTTCACCCTTTGGAAATACTGAGCTGAAATGATCCGCAAAGGCATTAGCAACGTCTCCAATCGGGTTTCCATTGTCGTCTAGAAGTTTAACGATTTCGGCAACCTTGCCAGCAGATCGAGAGCGAACATACTGCCAGAAACTTTTCTGGTCGCGTGTAGCGCTGATTTCTACATTGGCTATGTAGTCTGACCGATCGCGATCATACAGCTCTTTACACAGGGTTCTGAAATACTTAAACTCTTTTTGCAAGCTTCGGATTGTAGCCAACGAATTTTCTTGTGAGCACGGGCTTTACATTTTAAAGCCTTTCGCAGTTCTGGAGAAAACCACATGGGAAATTTATATTTCTTTCCGGACGTTCTTGGTATAAACATTTGCATTCCTTGCTGAATAATTGTAGAAAGTTTTTCGACTTGGTCATCAACAGAGGGAAGTTTGACGAGGAGAGACCAGTCAGTGTTACATAAGTAGTTATAAAAAGCAACGTAATCTCCAGCAGCATAATTGTACGTCGGATGTACAGAATAGCCGGACCATCTCGATTGCCCCGACACATACGGCAGTGAGATATGAAGGACAGGATGAAATTTGTCGGGACGGACCAGCAAGGTATCCGACATAGAAATGGTAAGGTCCGCCTGCTTGGAAAAGCAAAGGTCTAAAACACTACCACAAATGTTTTTACATCTATTACTTTGTTCCAGACCAGTGAAAGAAATAACGTCTAACAGACAGTAGCGCTTCTGGGAAATGTAATGATGATCGTGTCTGACAGTGCGATCATCCCAGTCTATACCGGGAACGTTGAAATCCCCGCATATAAGAAATTTACTGTCTGGGTAGGCATTAACAACATCCTCTATTGATCTGACACAGCGCTGAAATTCGGCGTAGTTTATGGATGGAGGTATATAAAAGGTGGAAATTAGGATACTATTTTTTCTACCGCCGAGAACCTCCACCCACACTGATTCTGCAGCAGTTTCGAGGTCTGACCGACGACGGCAGTTCAACGACTTGTCCACCGCAATGAGCACTCCACCACCGCAATTTTTAGAAGTGGGGCCACTACGGTCACTTCGGAAAACAACATAAATATCGGTAAAATAATCGCTAGACGGAATTTCGGAGGGTAGCCAAGTTTCGGTAAGAACGATTACATTATGTGAGGACGAAGGTATAGAGAAAAAGAACTCAGCAGATTTGGTCCGCAAACCACGGGCATTTCGGTAACAAACACTGATCATGCCGGCGAGGAAAGTTCAGACAGGTGCAGCATGGACTGACGTAGTACGCCCCGGAAGGGCTTAAAAAGACAATCATTTGGCCACAGAGCTGGATCCTGCAGTAATTAATAGCACACGTTGCTTACGGCAGCATAGAAGGAGGCATAGGTGTTGTACCTAGTTTTTATCCGCTTGTAATATAATAATAATAATAATAATAATAATAATATAATAATAATAATCAATCAATCAATCAATCAATGAATCAACCTTAATTTTCGGTACCCAGGAACAACCCTAGGGTCTTGGTACTGGTACACCATATACAAAACATACATAAAAACAAACTAAAATCAAGACAACACAACACCCAAAACCGTATGCATGAAAGAAACAATAAAGTAAAGATAGTTACAGTAATCTCAGAAAGCAAAACAGCCAAAAAAGAAAAGAACAAAAACAGGAGACCTAGCGTTGCAAGCCATGACACTCGGACAGCGAAATGTTCAAGGCACGTGAAAAACAGGAAATACTCACTGAACATGACAAAGATAAGTTATACGCATAAAACGAAGGTTTCATAACACAATGTTCGGAAGGTTCAACTTTGAAAGAAGCTCAGCATTACAAGCACTGGCACTCAAACCTACAGAAATTCAAGCAACGCAAGACCACGAAATGTGAAAAACAAACAAACAAGAACATGATTTGCCTAAAATAAATACGGCACATAAATTTGCAATGACATAAAGGCACTTAAGCTACAACAGTTTTCAAGTCGTTTGAGAACAAAGAAAAAGAGCTCTGGAATATATCAAGACGATCAGAATATTCATTATATGCACATTGTATTCTGCAGATGGACGAGCGTCTTCTACTTAAAGCATCTGTTCTAAAAGTTCAAAATGTTCGGAAAAGTTTGTTCGGCAAGTTGACATTGATAAGTGTAACCAAGTCGTCACACAAAATATCCCAATGAAGAAGTCTATAAAGAAAGATAATATCAGCTCGCATTCGTCGACACCGAAGGGAAGGAAGACTTCTCAGAAAAGGCACGCTGCCGTTAGCGTCTTCTTGTACATGACGGAAACGGTGCCTAAAGATAGAAAGGAACTTATTTTGAACTCTTTCGATACGGTCACTATTGGACCTGCAAGTTCCATTCCAAACAACAGAGCCGTATTCGAGAAGAGGTAAGCAGAGAGCCGAATACAACTTGAAGAAAGGAAGAGGACCTTTAAACTCTCTAGAATATCTGCAAACAGCACCCAGACATCGAAGAGAGCGACGGCTAGTTTGTGTAACGTGGGAAGAGAAAGTCAGAGAAGAATCAAATAGTACTCCCAAGTCTCGATTTAACAATAATAATCAATCAATCAATCAATCAATCAACCTTTATTTTTGGTGCCCAGGAACAACCCTAGGGTCTTGGTACTGGTACACCATATACAAGCATTCATAAAAACAAACTAAAATCAATACAACGCAACACAGAAAACCATATATATGAAAGAAACAGTAAGGTAAAAATAGTTACAGAGATCCCAGAAAGCAAAACAGCAAAAAAAAAGGAAGCCTGGTGTTAGAAGCCATGACACCCGGCCAGCAAAACGTTGAATGCACGTGAAAAATTGAAAATACACAAGCAAATACTCAATAAACATGACGGAGATAGATTATACACATAAAACAAAGGTTAATAATAATAATAATAATAATAATAATAATCAATCAATCAACGTTTATTATAGTGCCCAGGAACAGCGGAGGCCTTCGTGCTGGAGCACTAATAATAATAATAATAAAATAAAAATAATAATAATAATGATAATAGTAATAATAGTAATAATCGCTTTCACCCTAATCATGAGGGTCCGGAAATATATTTGCCATGGGCGCCACCCCATCTAGTAACGCCACTGCCCACACCCGCACCACGGCGGGCCGCGCGATTCTTATAACGTTATAAACGTTATAAACTGACTGGGGGGGGCTATCCTCGCGAACGTCACTCCTTCTCTCCTATTCTCACAACCATCTCAATTCTTTGCAGTGTACCCTACAAGTGCCGTGTCACCCGGTCTTCACGAGCGTGAGAAAGAATGACGCAAAACCCGAAACCAACTTAACCCGTGAAACCATCACATATTGTTTTAACAATATAAAAATGCTGTATAAGCCACAGTTATGTGTGGCTCTCGTAAACTGCATATAACGGAGAAAAACGCTTAAGAGGCAGGCATTAAAGGAGTCTTAGCGTCTCTATGTCTGCCTATTACATACTGATGCACTGTTACATTCCTAAATACAAAAAGTGCTTTCAGTGATTAATGCGGACATCTGGGAAGTTGCTATTTCATATGTGACGAGTAAAGCGCGAAAAGTACACAGGAGACAAAAGAGGGACACAGAGACAAGCGCTACTTCCAACTAACATTTATTTTTAGAAACGCTCATTTACGTGCACACTTTAGCACAAAATTGCAATATATAACGCATATATTGTTATTCCGGTGTGATCGTTGTGAACTGCCGCGTCATCCCTGCTTCATACCTACAGGTGACAAAAGCCAGCAACAGACGACTCTGTATCGCGTGGTTGTCAAAATGTAAAGAACCACACAACAAGAATCAGAAAAAAACAAAAAAAACAGAAAAAGAAAACAAGAAAAGGTGGTCTCATTGGTCCCCCTACCAAAAACAAAATGAAACAGAGAAATGAGGTGACGGCCGAATTGGCATTATTGAGAAGCACGATATGCAATTTCCTTAGCTGACAAACCCTCAGACGACATGCTTAGGCTCTCGTGCCTTGTGTACTTTTGCGCTTTACTCGTCAGCCATCAATGAATAAAATTTGCAGCATGCCAATATTAGCGCGGCAATGTTGATTTGCGAGGTTGTGTGTGCAGCTAACGTTGAATAGAAAGAAAATGTAATCGCCCAGAACGTACACTGCGTCGACAGCGCACTTAATACAGTACTTAGTGTTGCTTAGCTTCAACTTATGCTTGGCGTTCCGACGGAAAATAGTTTGAAGAGTGATGGTTTGTATTTACTACTAGAAGTGCTCATTCACAGGTAAGAGGTAAGCAAAACTTACCACATCCATGACTGTAGAAAGATCCTTTCTGCGGAAAGTTGAAGATAACTGCTTCTTTGTGGTAGAGTAAATGTTACTGTGTCCCCAGTGGTGTCTCCAGCCTGGTTGCTCTTCGTTTTCCTCGACTTCAACATCACACATTCAAAACCCCATGACTACAGTCCAATCCCATTTATGCGGAATTATCATGCCTGGAATGGTCGTCGCAGGAAAATGGCCGGTTTCTGAAAAAAAATCAAAGCCAAAAAAATTTGGGAGAGAAAAATGCTCTAATGTGTTTTTTGATGTCGATGTTATTCGTCAACAAGTTCTGTATAGCAATCGGGGAGTTCATCGATAATTATACGCCGTGCGCCTATTTAAAAACGTGGGGAAGGGTAGCAAAATGAGACATAAAAGCTGTGGGAAAGCATACTTACGGGAATTTCACTTTGGCAAAAGTTCAGGTTAATTGGATAGGAGAAGGAATGAACATTTGTCTTTAGGAGAACGAATGATCGTGGAGCCGTTCACTGGTGCAGGGGACACACTAAGTGAAGAAAATCCTTGTTTCGTGGTGCCAGCTGCGTCATGGAGATCAGCTGAAACTCATTTCTCTATATGTAGCTGGGAAGCTGGGCTTCCTACTTCTCCTGGGAAGGGGTTGGGAGAGGGTCCAAGTTTGTAGTAAGAGACCACTCCTGTAGCATATGTTTTATGGTGTAGGGTGATGGGCAGACAAACAAATTTTCTTAACAATTTCAGACTGAACAGCACCCTTTATTCTATAAAATACATTGCACCGTGGACGGCGCGGTTGACAAGAAATGACCCCACGTTCCCCCTTGACATGCGGAAAGGGCCCCCGCAGCCAGCTGCAGCCAGGGGATCCCAGACTGAGGATCCCATCTACCGGGAGAGTGCTGTATTATCTGCAGCTGTTCTTCTCAAAAGATTTCATTCCTTCACTGTTTGTTGTCCCCCAATTGGACAAACCGAATATCCAAGTGGCGGAACCCTGTCTGAGAAAGCCGAAAAGAATGGACCCGAAACTGATACGTTAATCCCCAAATTATGAAGCCGCACCTGAAGGAGGTATTATCTGATGATTTAAAATCATCCACAAGACGTTGAGTACTGCTGTACGCGCTAGTGTTCATTACAATAGTTCTACAAAGCTTATTGCACCAAATTTGCCCTGTAGATGTACCTAGAAACTTTTGTGCCGAAGGTATATTCTCTTTTCAAGACGATGCGAGCCCGAACGTTTTTTTACACCTGGGGTGGTACAGCAGCTAGCCTTGAGCCGTGCCACAAGCACCTCTACGAGTTTATAAAGCGAGCTTGCTGCTCGGCTTCTGCGGTCTAGTAGGTAGGGCCAAAGCATCTAACGTCAAGTACTAGAATCAAGTCCCTGTACGGCTACCCTTCTTTATCTTCAGTATTTCTTTGTTGGGAAATTGCTCCCTCATTTCAGTATTTTGTCTTTTAGAGGCGAAGTATCTCTTGCTCGGGGGGATGTCACTTGTCCATGCCCCATCCGCACTGCCTCTGATGATGATTGTGGCAGGATGACCCTAGGGAATGGCCGACCAAAGAATCCATCACGAGAGAGATTCACGTTCAACTACCGTCGTCATCTGCCCGTAGGGGAACCGCTGGAGAAGAAGGTGAAGAATATAAAGCTGCGAAGAGGAGGGCGCGTGCGTTGCTAATCTATCAAGACACAGCTTCGCGTTCAACCACGGTCGTCACCTTCCCGTAGGGGAACCGCTGAAGACGAAGAAGGAGAAGAAGACAAAGCTGCGAAGAGGAGGGCATGTACGTTGCTTTTAGTCGGTGAACCAACGTCAATGACCTTTACCTCACCAACGCAGACGGAGACTGCCGATTCTACTGCAGAGACGACAACATGGACAAGGACATGAATCTCGGGGAGGCGGTGGCACCGTCACACAACAGTACTTGCGTGCCTTTGCCCCCGGTGTGAACCCGGACGTGGAATTTCCTCTGGCGCTACTAAACACTACATCACTCAACATAACGGCAACACAATGAAACCACACGGAACCCCCATGATGCTTCGCATGCTCATCAGGGTTGCCCAAGGGAAGATAGTGTAACTTTTTTTTCTCGTTTAGATGGGTTGTTCAGTATCTTTTGGGTTTGTTTAGCGGTATAGAGGAGCCAATCAGCACCTTTAAATACTTTGCTCTTCGTGCGTTATGTGCGGAGCACGCAGTTTTAAATTTGAAACGGAATGCTCCCTGTGCACGATACATTAACCATGCTTTCTTTTCATAGAGCGGTGGCAATCAGGTACAGCATTCGCGTCGCGTTCAGAAAGCCCGTGGTTCGATTACAGGTTCCGCACAATTACCAACGGATATAAAGAACCCGCATGTTTATGAAACTTCAGAATGAGGCTTGGGGTGAGGCCTAACCCTGGCGGCCATTGCCGGAAATGCACTCACTCACCAGAGCAAGGTTGGTCCCCTGGAGCAGTAATGGGTGCAACCTTTCGTCAATACGCCAATTAACCCTTGGTCCTGAGTTTTCTATGGCTGAGTAGCGATTGAGAACGGCGGTGGTCAGACCTGTGACGCAGCAGGGGGAGCTAAGGATCCCTGGACCGGGACAGGCCGAAATTGTAATCTGAACTCGGCAACGTTTATCTAGCGAGGCGAGTCAATCCGAGGGCATCAGGTGTTATGTAATAGGGCCTAGCGAGGTTAGGAGGACAGGTGATGCATTTACAGTGCTGAAAAATGGAGACGTCCTATGTTACCGTGGGCTAGTGGACAGAAAAAAACTGCGACTGGTATTTCTACTTAATAAAAGCATAGCTGTTGACATAGACGAGTAGTCATTACGAAGGAGTAGCCGCTCTTGTTATTTCGCTTAATAAGATGTAGAAAATCAATGTGATGCAGTGCTACACGCCTGCATCCAGGCACGACGACCAGCTAGTGGAACGCTTATATGAAGATGTGGAATCGGTAGTGGTTAAAGTAAACACACAGTATACGGTAGTTATAAGAGGGTTAAATGCTAAAGTAGGCAAGAAGGCTGGAGACAAGGCAGTTGGGAACTCTGGTTTAGGTTATTGAAATAACAAACGAGACTGGTCAATAGAGTTCGCAGAGCGGATTAAGCTACGGATCATGAATACCTTCTGCAAACGTGATAGCCGGAAGTGAACATGGAGGAGCCCGGATATTGAGCAAAAAAATGAACTAAACCTAATAATAAGCTATAACACTGACTTCGTGCCGGTTGCGAAAGTGCTCGTAAGGGTGAGGTGTAGTGACTACAGTATGGTGAGACATTCAATTAGGCTAGATTTGAGGAGTAACCGTACAAAGCTACTACGAAAGAAGCCGATAAATGAGCTAACTGTAAGACCGAAAGTTGAATTCGGGATCACGCCACAGAAAGGATATTCAATACTAATCAAAAGCAGTGTTTACGACAAAAGAAGAAGAGACAATCTTAGACACATTGTCACGAAGTGTACAATAGAAGTCGGAGGTACGATGGCCAAATAGGATACTGGTGAAGGTTCCCAGCAGACGAAATATAAGTTTAGGAAACGGCAAACCATGACGATCTCCACCACAGCTTAGAGAATGGAACTAGCGGAGCTTTCGAAGTTAATCAATAATCGTAGGATAGCTGACATACGGAAGTATAATGGGGAGAGGATCGAGCATGCTTTAAAAAACGCTAACCACTCGAAAGCAGTGAAAAAGCGTCTAGGCATGGAGGAAAATCACATGTATGCACCAAAGACAAGCGAGGCAATGTCACCACCAATAGGGATAAATTCGGTATAGCAGTCGAGGAGTTTCATAAAGATCTGCCAAGTAGCCGCGACATCCAGGATAATACCGAACGAGCAAGTTGTTCAGAGGAGGTAGACATCCTTCACATGTAGTAAAGAATATTTTGAAAGAAATTCGAGGGGAAAAAGACCTGGTGAAGATCAGATAACAGCACACCTCTTAGAGGATGGCGGGCATATTGTAGTAGGCAAACTGGTAGGCCGGTATACGCAACGCCGCGAGTGCACCAGAATTTTGGGAGAACGCGAACATTATCCTAATGTATAAGAAAGATGACATGAAAGATTTGAAAAAGTACACTGCCATCAGTGTACTGTCGTCAGTGGTCTATAAGGTACTTACCAAGGTACTCGGTAACCGAATTTCTTCGACCTTAGATTTCAGACAAGCTAATGAACAAGGAGGTTTCCATAGAGGCTATGCAATAATGGATCATATTCACACGATCAAACAGGTGATCAAACAATTCGCGGAGAATACTGAACGTTTGTAGATAGCCTTTGCTGGCAACCGTTCATACTGAGAATAGTGGCACCGCAAGTTCCCCCCCCCCCCTAAGGCGAAGCGCGATGAAGTTAAAAAAAAGATATCCTGAATAATGCACCGAAAAAGAACTATGCACATGTATTTCCAGCAGAGTGAACGTTTGGACAGTATTAAGTTACGACAGTATTCAGTCCTGATCATTCCGGTGACAACCTCTCTAAAGTAGACAGCGCCCGGGTGGCCTTGCGTGGGAGTGGCGCAGCGGTCACAGGCGAAAAAAAAACGGTCTGTGGTGCCGAAGCTTCTAGGAGCACCCAGAAGCACGAGAAATTTTCCATAATGTTAGAAAGCGCTCTCTGGACCACAAGGTGATCCAAAGAAAAGGACGGTGACGGCTTGTGGATGTTAGAGGGCTTCGTAATGCAACCAGTTCTTTTGAAGAAACAGTAAGGCAGTCACTGACCAAGTCAAAAAAGTAAAAAGACGTTTCGGAACCCGTACGGGTTCCTTGTTCACAATGAGGCAAAAATGGACAAGATTCGAATTTAAAGGTGCAGTTTGTGACGCAATGACCGCATGTAAATCAATGGTAACGTCCCTTCATTTCGATTCATCGTGTCGGGGTGCGTTTGTATGAACGATGATTCAAGTAAAAGACGTGAGGTGACGTTTCGTTCTTTGCATAGAATTGCAGCGTTGTGCCAGTCAATATCGTGCTGGTGCTTGTGCGCATGCTCGGCAATAGCATTAGAAGCCACGCTTTAGTTTTTCACGTCACGTTCGTGCTCTTTCATCCTTCTGGGGAATTTTCCTGTTTCACCGATGTAAACATGGTTGCAATCGGCGCAGGGGACACTATAGACAACACCGGGGAAACGATTATCGGGCAGCGGGTCCTTGACTTTGTCAGTGACTGCCTTACTCTTTCTTCAAACAATGCCTTACCAGACGAACTTTTGTCGAACCCTTGACTACAACCAGTTCTTTTGTGTCTGCCAGCGCGCCAACGTGTACGGCATAAGCGCTGTGGTCGACCCCCTGTTCGTCAAAAGGTAGACGATTTAGGGGCACAGAACCGTCATGGTTTCTTGAAGTGACGCTTCTGACGACATGTCGTGACCTGTAAGTCACGCGGCATGGTAATAAATGCCCTCCGAACTCCAATTCACGGTTGGCGATGGGGAAGCGCGACAGGGCATTACTGCGTATATTGTCACGTCCCCACGGGCGTGAAAGGGTGGAGGTAATGTTTAGCGACCATTCGGGTGCACGTGCATGGCGTTTTTATGTTCGCTTGTAGCTGCGATGGGTCGGACCAGAAGACGCGGCGTCGTTGGGTGAATGACGTGTCAAGAGTGCAGGAGGTGTATAGAGAGGAGAAGGACGAATGAAATCTTCCAAGTTCTGGCTTACTGGTACCGTCAGAGCTGCGTGCGCCACAAGTTTTTGAACGTCTATCTTCGCTCGCTGAGGGTTCGCTAGCCCACATGGTTTGTGGTCGTCGTGCAGTTCACGCGAGCGAATTGTATCCATAATGTTGCTGCGGCTGAGAGCGTTGTGCCTGGAAAAGTCGCAAGGTTGCTGTTGCTCCAGCAGGATTAGAGACGCAATTTCATAACTGCCGATGGTGGGTGCGTTCATTCGGGTCTCATGGGTGGTTGACTGCAACTGCCGTGTAGTTTGGCACTGAGGGGGTAGCGTTGCGGTGGAGAGGTCATCGAGTGTTACCGTCAGCCGACGAGTAAGTGAGGTCGACGCCTCAATATTGCTAGGCTCATCGGTGCCTTCGCGTGGAGTGGCAGAAGCGGGCGAGACAGGCAGTGTTTGATGGACGTCCGCGATGTCGTTGGCTGCCAGTCCCACCGGTAAAGGTGAGGCTGCCGTGCTGGAGAATGAGACCAAGGTATCGGCGTCATTGGGAGAAAACGTCGCCGGGCTGGGTAGCATGGAGGGTACCGTGTGTGGTGATGTAATGTGCGCAAACCATGCGGGTACCTGGTGTGCTGGAGGCGGCGGCTAAACGTGCGCGGACCGTGCCGGTACCTCCTCTGCTGTATGCCGAAAACTGTCGTTCCCGAAGCCGTACTGCGCGAACACGGCGGTTGGGAGGGGGGGGGTCGTCCTAGGGTGTTTCGCTGGGCGGTTGTGTGGCGAAAACGAAGCGAAACTCTAGAGGAAGCGTTTCCTAGAGGATGGTGTGCTCGAGCGACTGAATGGTTGCGTAGGTAAGCGTGAAGGTGGCATCAAGCTTGAAAAAAAATTCCCCGCATTTCCCCGAGGGGAAGAATGTGAAAGTGCGAATGCACGAGTTGAATTTGCGCGGTTCGGTAATGTTCGCGAAAGAGAGATCACACACACACACACACACACACAACTACAAAGAAAGAAAGATGCATTTATTCACAGACACCTATTTGTGTTGTCGTTGTACTTGATTGCTAGAGCGGATCTCAGCTTGGAAATTTCGTGTCAGTACTCCTTTAAGCGGGTGCATTAGCCCTTCTCACGCCCGATTCCTGGCGAATCCCCCACGTGGGTATGTGCCATGTCAGCGGCCAGGCAGCGCGCGCCCATCTCCCCCCGTTGCCAAGGAACACGAGGAGCGCGCGCACCCGCAGCTGTTGCTATGTGGATGGCGGCGGACGCTTCAGGATCGCTTAAGAAGTGCATTCGCACTTAAAAATTGTTATGCAGCAAACTAATATACTGCTTAAATATCTCGGCAGCGCACAGTTTCATTGAATTTCATTTTATTCAGCATTCTTTAACAAAGAATGCTCAATAACCTCGGGACAGAACAGCAGTTTTAGATAGGTGGCGAGGCAGTGGAAGTGGTAAGCAGATATATCTACTTAGGCCAAGTTGTGACCCCAGATCCCAACCATGAGGCAGAAATAATTAGAAGGATCAGAATGGGGTGGGGTGCATATAGCAGACATTCTCAGATAATGAATAGCAGCGTACCATTTTCGCTGAAGAAAAAAGTGTATGACAGCTGCACCTTACCGGTACTCACCTACGGGGCAGAAACGTGGAGCCTCACTAAGAGGGTTCAACATAAATTGAGAACGAATCAGCGGGCAATGGAGCGGAAAATGATAGGTGTAACATTAAGGGACAAGAAGAGAGAAGAAAACTGTTGTTAAAGACATAATAGCAGAAATTAAGAAGAAGAAATGGACGTGGGCAGGGCATGTAATGTGAAGGAAAGATAACCGCTGGTCATTAAGGGTAACAGAGTGGATCCCTGGAGAAGGCAAGCGTTGCAGGGGCGGCAGAAAGTTAGATGGGCAGATGAGGTCAAGAAGTTTGCGGGGATAAATTGGTCACAGTTGGCACAGGACCGAGGTAATTGGAGAATAATGGGAGAGGCCTTTGCCCGGCAGTGGGCGTAGATAGGCTGGTGATGATGATGATGATGAAGAAAGGACAACACGAATGCTAGGGCAAGAACAAAAAGCTGCCATGCAGCAGCTTGACAAAAGTCCTTGCCCCTGAGTTTGGCAACGGGCATATTGTAAACGAGCGCTGAACACACACAAGAAATGAAGCCTGCAAAATTAACGCTTTAAGATCACGCAGATAGCAATGTACAATAAATTGGAGGATCGTTAGCCAAATACTGTAGAACAATGGTTATGGATTACAAAAATATTTTCTATATTCTTTAAGGTGGTAATTCGTTAAATGTTTATATTCATTAAGAATGTACGGCAAGTTGTGCTGCATTGACTCCAATTTATAGTTATCACAAAATTTAGGTATGGACCAGATATGGACCAGATATCACAGTTGTTTGAAATAGGTTGCGAAGCAGTAAAACTGGTAAGCGAATATGTCCACTTAGGCCAAGTTTCGAAACGGATCCCAACCAGAAACTTGGAGGCTTTCTAAAATGGTTCAACCTAAATTCAGGAAACCTCATGGGGCAATGGAACAGAAGATGATAGGTATAACATTAGGGCACAAGACGACAGCGGAATCGGTCAAGGAATCAACGCTTGTTAAGGACATAATAATAGAAACTACGAAGAGGAATTCGGCGTGGGCCGGGCATGTAATGTGAAGGCAAGATAACCGTTGGACATTAAGTTCAACAGAAGTGGACGGCTAGAGAAGGCGATCGGGGCGGGGTGGCGGCAGAATGTTAGATGGGAAGATGAAATCAAGAAGTTTGCGGGAATAAGTAATTAGTCGTAGTTAGCCCAGGACCCAGATAATTGGGATGCATGGAGCGGCCTTTGCTTTTCAGTGGCCGTAGACAAATTGTTTCGTGTGAATTCTACACACGGCTTTCAAAACCTAAAATACTGATAGATCCGTATCCTTCATTATTTTTGTGCGGAGTGCAAATTGGATGTGATCACGATCTTTCCCGATGAACACTCGTCCAGTACAACTTGCCACAGGCTGCATAACATGTCCGTTTGCATTAAACAACGAAGGGCCAGTGTAAGGGGTCTTCACTTTTCGTAGACGAGCGCACAAATTAGAATCGATAATAGAAACGCTCGCTCCGGTGTCAAATGAGGCTTACACAAAAATGGCTTCCAGTTCCACAGTCAACTCATTTATTAAGCGCTCTGGAGGAGTTTAAATCAGTTCGAACGACGCAGTTCGCCCTCCACAAACTGCCGCGCCTAGTTTTTCGGTTGGAGGTTAGGGTCATGAGAGACGGGGCGAATGGGTGACACAAAACGACGTGGAGGCATGAGTGAGCGACGTCTCGAGTCACGGACACTTCGCGAAGGGTCAAGTGAGTCTTGAGGGGACGGAGAGCTCTCTCCAGAAGAGTAAGCAGGTCTTTGAGGGGTGTAGGTGAAGGCGACGTCGTGCTCGTAAGGTGCGTAGCTTCGCCGTTCATCTTGCAGACGTCGTCGGCAGAAACGCGCGATATAGCCTCGAATGCCGCAGTAAAAGCAAAGCGGGCGTTCGTTCGAACGAACGTCGAGACGTCGCCGCCAGTTTCAATGCGTACTCTGAACAGAACCCAGGGGCGAGACGGCTGCTAACTGGCCGTGCATGGTCGGAGATGACGGAAGGTCAACTGGCTCAACGGATGGTTCTTGCAGTGCGTCCGTGTAGTAAGAGCCGATGGGAGCAACTGGGTGATAGTTGAGAGGACGGCCAGTAACTGAAGCCAACTCTGCCGTGAAGACTTCTCGCAAGTAACATGCTGGCTGGGAGCAGCCGTCACCGTGAGCTCAGGCGCTGAGGGAGCCTTGTTGCTGGAGCTCCTTGCGGATGATGGAGCTTATTAAAGCACGAAACTCTGGCTCTGGCGGAAGACGAGCGAGTACGTAATCGGTTGTAGGCGAATCGCGTGAAGCTGGCCAAAGCAGTGACATAGGTTCCTTATTTCATTTGCGCTTGATGTATTTGGCAGCGCGAGGGTGGTAAAGGCCAAATCAGCGATTCCCTCAAGGACATGCTTGACTTTCTCGGCTTACGAACTATCCGGGCAAACTCGACGGCAAAGAGCGAGGGCATCGTCGATATACGACGCGTATGTTTCAACGGGATGCTGCATGCGGGTTTCAAGTGTCTTCTTTGCTACATCCGCGCGAGTGGAAGAAACGCTGAAAATCTTGTGCAGCTCTTCGGTGAAGGTAGGCCAATCAGTCAGGCTATCATTGTTATTTAATTACCATGTCTCGGCAACTTTGGACAGGTAAAATGCCACTTTTGGAGCTTATAGCCGTCGTCCCACCTGTTAAACTGACTGCCCTGTTGTATTGTTCCAGCCAGGCTTCGACGTCGTGGCCACGAAGGCCACGGAAGAACGGAGGGTCGCGCTGGCTGCAGGTGCCTGGAATACCGGCGAGGCAGAAGCGGGTGCATTCGGCGTGGTGTGTCGCTCCATTGGAGGAGTTTGCACCAACAAAAGGAGGCTTGAACGGAGCTCCAAGAGTGCAGCTGGACTAGATAGAGGCTCGGATCAAGCGCAACGTCCACCAGTTCTAAGGCGACAGGATGCTTCTCTCAGGGAGGCAGCAGATCGAACGGTTCCACCTTTACTTTTTGCATCGTGACTCCACAACCAAGTCACTTATGATGATGCCCATGTACAGATGACCATTATAATGGTTATGTATGGGTGAGAGATTGTCCACACCATTGGACGCGGATAGGCACAGTCTACCACTGTTCCACGATACACTGAAGTTGAAGAGTACATGAGTGAGCGTTCACAGTATGTATATATGCATGTCTGTGTGTATGTATGTAAGCATGTATACATGCATGTATGTATGTATGTATGTATGTATGTATGTATGTATGTATGTATGTATGTATGTATGTATGTATGTATGTATGTATGTATGTATGTATGTATGTATGTATGTATGTATGTATGTATGTATAGATAAATGTGTGCGTACATGTATTGTTCATTAAAACCAAACGAATGTCCACCCTCAGATGCAAATTCACTCGCCTCAGATAGGCGCTGGACCGCCTGCTAGCGTGAGAGAGGACGTATGGGAGGGAAAGAGTGCATAGCGTTATGAATAGGGTGATGTAACATTGTAAAATGGTACATATATAGCACACATTGGAAAAGGGAAACAAAAGAGTTAAACAAATTCTGCTAAGAAGAAATACACATCGAATAATACTGAACCTACACGCTTAACGTGAAGGCAGAGAACATAATGGTATAACAAACACGTAAACCAAATCTTAAAAATAAAAAAATTAAGGAAGTTAAACATTTACGCTACCAAGTGACACATATACCTAAACACTAAACGTATACATCTAACTTGAAGATGAAGAACACAATGAGGTAACAGGCATGTAGCGGAGAACATAGAAAGAAGAAGCACATCCACATTGCCACGTGCCGCTACCGCCCAAGAAGAATGCAGCAGATGCAGGCTTTGCAAAACAAACATTTATCACTAGCACAGACCTATACGGGCGAAACAGCAAACAGTTTCACACGAACTAATAACCTGCCGAACACTCTACAGTAAATTATCTATGATGCACCAAGACAGATCCACCAGCAATACCTGAATGTCGCCAACCAAGGATCCCTTAGGCACGACGCCGACCTATGTCATAAACCTCCTGTGCCGCTCAGGGGGCGCTGCGCAAGCGCCTTTTGGGCAGCACTTCCGGGTAGTAGAAAGCTGCGCCGGTCCCATATGATCGCTTTTTGATGGGACCATGAACTCGATGTTTCCGATTGTTTTGTGACATGGTCAGCAGCCCATCCCCGACGAGTCCGGTCTCTTCCGGAGATCAACTTGGCATTAGGGGAAAAAGCTTTGCAGCGCTAAATACGTTTACAACGCCGACGAATGTTCAGGGACGGCGACGGCGCTCTCCCACTTGCAGGTTCACTGACCATTTGAAAAGAAGCTTCTAGTTTAAACTAATACTCTGGGTGACAAGGAATTTTCAACAACAGCCGATCAAACAAAAAATAAGCGGGACGCAATCGGCGATGATCGCGCTTTAAAAAGCCAGCACGTCCGGCGGACCGCTGGCTCGCCGGCTGCGGTGCGCCGCTCTTTTGCTTACCAGCGCACTATGCGTATATTTTCATTAAACAGTGATCTTTCGCGTCGCCGTTACGAATACATGGTGCAGCGTTCGGTTGCCGTTTTATTGCGTGTCTCAGTAACAAAATGAAGCGAGCGTCATAAGGGTGAAATCTGTTGTGCGATTCCGAAATTAGTGGCGGTAAAACAAGGTGGTCAGGCGAACTGAGGGGCCTCTCGCTTTCCTTCTTTGTTCTAACATTACCTAATTACGCTCTTGCATTACATATTCCCCGTTCGCACTTAATAGGCTAGAATGAGGGTCAGCAACGTCTTGAATTGTAGCGCAAAGTCGCATGCCGCCGACACTGCGGAGGGCTGGACGGCCAATCGGGTCTGCAACGGGGAGGGAAGGGGGCTTTGTACGCAAGAAATAGCGAATTGCCAATAATACTTGACAATCATCTGGCGAACTGTGAAGATTGGGGACAATTCAACTGAAAGCGACCAATTGTCTGTTCTTGTCTCGCTGCCTAACTCTATTTGAGGACAAAACTGGAGTGTCGGCATTCAGATTGTTAGCGAGGACCCCTGCACTAGAATATAACCAACAGTCAGTGATGATCGTGTGTAAATATTCGGGGCGGGGCGCCTGGTATGCGGCTGGTATGTTATGCAAATATAGAATGACACATGTTGCAGGCAGTAGGCGGGCGATTTGGTGCTTGTTTGCGTAATTTATAAGCGCTTAATTGGTTTATTTGACGCTATTGCCTCACCCACTCGCTAGTATACTTGTACCCTACCGTTCGTAAATCGTGCGGCGTAAAACGTTACGCAAGAATCATTTAGTTTGCGAAAATACAAAACAAAAATTCCACTCGTTTTCAAGGCAGTGCCAGGCCAGTAGTGTCAGCTGAGTAGGCTGCGCTATTCTTGCGTTCGCTTGCATGCTCCCACTGAAGCAACCTTTTGCAGTTACCAGCAGCGTTCCGTGTTTATGGTACTCGTGAACGTTCCTTTGTCGACCGCACGCAAGAAGAAAGAACGGTAATGGTCGTCAGGAAGTTAGACCACCCGACCTGGCGATGCTGTGCCGTGCACGCGGCGACGCCCGCGACGGCTCGCTCAAAAGAAAGCCGATAAATCGGCTTGTTTTAGCGGATATTATTTTGTTTAGCCTCTGCAACTACTTTAAGGGCTATTAATTACAGTATGCAGTCATTTAAACGCGCCACACAGCGAATAAATTAAGTACAACCAACGTTCAATCTGGCTTGTAATTGAAAACACGTGGAGGGGGGCGAGGGTCGTCGGCTCTTGTATATTAACTCTGTGTTTTGTACAACCCAGAGGCGTCCGCCACTAGGAGCGCTGCAAATCGCAAAAACTTCAGCGCAGGAGGCCTATTGGCACTTGCGTGATGGAGTCACTCTGGCAGAGTAAAGAGCTGTTCTGTTGCCCGCGTGCTGCCGTCGCGATGTTGAGCAACCAGCGTAGTGTGCCCAGGTTGGGGAACGTCGCCGTTGTGTGCAGTAACTCCGTATTGTCGTCGTGACGTGCGTCTTGATTCGCGGAGCGTTGCCGTTATGGTGCCCTTCGTAGCGTAGGACGACGATGAGGTGTAGCTGACCGTTTCGGACGGTCCCCTCCGCTCCGATAGCAAGCGGGAGGGCCATTGCACATGCTTGGCGTGCTAGCTCGCTACCAGCGATACCGGAGCAGGGCCCTGCTCCGCTAACTGGGGCCTCTTAGTGGACTGTCGCGGTTATAAGAGAGTCTTGGAATCACGTACGCAACCGTACGCAAACAGGTAGCGAGCGCTATTTCTATGCGTCGTTCTGACTGCGCATGCGCAGTACGTTAAGCCGCTTCTGCGTTTAGCTGACGGAAGCCAAGCGGACCCTATTTCAGCGAAATAGCGTCCGTACGTGAGGCCGCTTGCGTTTCCAACATGGCGGCAAGTATCCCGGCAAGCATGCACGATTCCGCGTTTCTGTCGACAGTAATGTGCTCCTGATAAACCAAGTTCTTTGTCCCAGTGTTTTAAATACGTCGAGTGCTTAGCACATTGCCCCTCGCGCCGTTCCGTATTGTCGGGACATCGCTGACTGCCCGAACGAAGCTTTGTAGCCAGTACAGCGACCGAAGCGGTGTTTGTGTGTGTTGTGGGCGCGTTTGCGATGAAATGCCACGTTGTGTTTCTGCAGGTGGACAGTGCTCCCCATGATCTGGTTTATCTTTCTCGAGGACGTACGACTCAACCTCGCATCGGGTGTGTACAGTGTGCGTGGCTAAAAGCCCTCTCGGCTTGAGCGCCAGAGTTAAGTGACTTGCTGTTCCACCCCGCAAACCGCGCGCGAGGTGAGTGCCGAATTTACGGCGGGTAGGAGAAGGCAACCGATCGCTGGTCGATCGCAGTTCAGACTTGAACGCATGTCGTGACGTTGTGTTCACTCGAAACGCCTCTCTGGATTCTTTTGAAGTTGAATAAAATGTATGCATAAAAACCGGGCATTCGGTTCAGGGCGTTCTGTGCGATTGCGCGAAAGAAGTTCCGCGGGACTCCAACGGTGTCCTAATGGAACGTACTCAGGTAAGAGAATATTCATGCCGTGCTGTGGCCATGTTGCTCTCAATACTAACAGGAAATCGTTTGTTTACAATTGTTTGAATAGTCGTAAATGTCCAAGCACTCGGGCACTCCGCTCGCAGATGAGCCGGCGTGTCATTTCGCAAAACATTACACAGATGGCGCCATATGCATTAGCGTGCCGCTACGTAAAACTGATGAGACTCTCTACTAAAACTCCGCTCGCGGTGTTTACGTAGCGGGACACAAAAATTTAGCGTTTAGCGTACGCAAAGGCAACAAACGCTGTACTAAAACTCTGTGTAGTCGCGGCAGCTTACGCTACCTTGCGGAATTTTAACATGGCTGCCCCCGCGATCCAACCGCTCTACGGCGAACTCCGTTTCTTCAGTTGAAACACGACCGACGAAATTGTGAAAGCGCTTCCGAATAGGCAAAGGTGCCACACACACCTCAACAAGCTTTACAACGAAAATTGAAAACGCCGACCGAAGCGCGGGGCTGCATCTATGCAGCGCCGGGAAATACAGCCTTGGCTTGGCTATTCCAAAGTTTATCGTCTTATTTTTTCTTACCTAAAAATATTATACCACCTCAGCGACTACATTATACAAAAAAAGGTTAAATGAGGCAGAGAAACACAGTATTTTGCCCTGTTTAGGCGACCAAATACAAATTTTTATGTTTCCTATAGGATGAAGTTTTGGTTTGCACGCCGACGTGAAACGACCAGTCACGCGAATCATTCCCCGTTGAGGGAGACATGGTTATCGCTTAGCTAAAAGCCTTTATGCTGCTTTCGCTCTTGTTGTGCTGAGCGGTACGTCCGGCGCCTAGCGGAGCGTAAAAAACGGTCAGCTAGAACTCTCAAATCCCGCTAAACAAAGACATGCGCCTATAGCGGCTGGAGCCGGCTAAGCGTGGGTTGGCGGTGCGTCGGGAGACTGGAGCCGATGCGTCGTAGACCCGCTCCCACCCAGGCTTGTGTAGAAAAGTCGGTGCCCTGGGTCCCGTCGCCCCTGATTTTTGTGTTCTGGAACCCGACGTCTTCGCCCCACACCTGGTTGGTTATTTGGTTGCCTCAGAACATGGCGCATATCCACGCGGTGAATTAACCAAAATGCTTTGTCCCTGGATCTTTCCGCCTCTTCTTCTTCGATCACCTTCGCTTGGGCGTGATTGCGGGTTATTTCTTTTTACTGATGACAGACCCCACACAGGCACACACACAGGCCACATTAGCACCAGCTATGCACCACATTTTGGAAGGCTATCCGTCGCTATAGTGGAGTGTACTGTGCAGCCCCGAGGCCACCAGGTATGCCCTCAGAGCCTAGAGCACTGGGTCCCGCTGCAAGTCACTCACCAGGGGTCAAACCAGTTTGTTGAGTATGTACGTGCTACCCTAATTCCAAGTCTCCAGGACTTATAATTTTGGCTGTGCCTTCATAATTGCGTGAGTGAGTGAGTGAGCGAGCGAGTGAGTGAGTGAGTGAGTGAGTGAGTGAGTGAGTGAGTGAGTGAGTGAGTGAGTGAGTGAGTGAGTGAGTGAGAGTCAGCCAGTCCGCCAGCCAGTCGGTCAGTTGGGTAATTGTCTTTATAGACATAGTGACAGCTTCGTGCGTTTTAAAAATAAACACGGCTCTGTTACATATCGCACATAACTCTGTCTTGGGCAAAGCCAACATAGTTGAAAGTGAGCGCTCGTCGTGTGTATTTGTCGTCGGTGGTGGGTTTATTTTTATTTCACCTTGAATGCAATTCAACAGACCACGGCAACGCCACGGTTAATAATGAGTGCTCTTCAAGTGCATTCTTCGTCTGGGGGAGGGAGGGTTCTTTGAAGGCAAATTTGCGGGAATGGTAATGCACTGGAATTGTGTATTGTCACCCTTGCGTGGCTGCGTCAGGTTATTTAATTCCCTGTATCAGCAGACCTTACTTCGTTCTTATTTAGTTGGACCAGTGGCAATCTATTGGAGAGTGAAAGTGCGTCGCTTTCCGCCATGGCAGCGCACTTCATTGCGGATCGCGAATGTTCTCGAACCAGTTCGATGTTTGTAAAAGCGAGGACATTCGATTTGAGTTCGCCAGAAAGAAACTGGCATTCTATTCGTTGACGTTCGCCGATGCTCGTCACTTTGCTGAATAAAACTTGTCATTTACTCACCGCGGTGGCTCATTTGCTACGGCGTTCCGGTGCTGAGCGCGAGGACGTGGGTTCGATTCCCGGCCGCGGCGGACGGATTTCTGGTGGAGGCAAAAAGGAAAAAAAGCGCCAGTGTGTATGAGATTTCGGTGGAGGTACAGATTCCCAGGTGATTAAAATTAATCCCAAGCCCTCCACTACGGCACTACAATCAATCGAAACTTCGCCCATGCGGTGCCCATTCCAGTTAACTGCGGCGCAAAAGTTCGCCCCAAAATATCATCTACGAAACGTACCTTGTGTTGGTCTTCGGGATGTGACAACATATGTATTGGAAATATAACAGAAATGAACATCCCTAGAACCACACGAAATAGAGTAATAGAACCCAAATTTTCAGAGTCCTTGCTCGCACCGTTTATATCAAGAAGTTCTTTATCGGTGACGTATAAATATTTCTCAGAAGCGCTCCTCAAAATATTGAATTTTCGGGAACCTGCTATGAGGCCTAAGCATTGGTGCCGCAGAGAAAACGCTGAGAGCACGGAGCGGGCGCAAGAATTCCGGCGGCAGCCAAAAGTGTCCGCTATATTATCCTACGTAGACGTGCTCGGTGAAAATGTAATAATGGCCATTAGCGAAAATGTTGGGAAGTGGGATACAATGCGCTTTCGCGGAATGACAGTCGAAGACACATTATGGTTTTTTTACGAAAAAGAGGCAACGCCAGATTTAAGCGTTCGGAATTTCTGGCCGTACGTACCATTAGGATGTATATGTATAGTGTGGCGTCGGGCTTTATTATAGCGTCTGATACCCTGCTTAAGTGGCTTGGTTGATCTTTTACAAACGACCTAAGGGAGATAATTGTCATCTCGCAAAATGCTTCCTTGAGAAAGGTCATACCTATGAGACATATTTGCTATGCTGTATTTTATTTCTCGTAAACTGTTCCCCAAGAAGAAAGAGAAAATAATGAAGCTACGAGCTTCAGGCCAAGAACACCGTATCTCCTACGTATTTTGGAAGAATGTCTGATGCCGGGAGAGCGCATCGCCGTGCATGTTGACGATATTTTTAACGTTTAGAAGTTGGGGTGCACACTGCCTAATTTCATATGCAAGAAACATCAATACCGCCTTGCGGAGACTGGAAAACGCCTCAGCGCAGATATAGCTTCATCACAAGTTTTTTGATTGAATGTAATCTTAGACATGAATGGTAATAGCACTCTCCTATACTATAATAAATTTCCCCGGTAATCAACATATGCCGTCAGTCATTCCTTACGTTCTGTTTAAGAAGCTTGTTCTGCGGATGCAATTGTCCTTGTAATCTATTCATATTAGAAATACAAGGTTTGGCCAAAGAGGATGGTGTCATTTTCATCAGAACAAATATGCAATGGCGACCGCTCAAATCTTCGATACCAATATACCTTTAAAAGCGAAGCTTTTTGCCTCTACCCCCAAGGCTTTTGTAGTGACCGTTGGTGTTAACATGAAAACCCCGGGAACAAATAAAATAGGTTACTGGCACCGCCTGTAAGCGAACCTGGGACGAATAGAGCAGCAGAACGACAGCGCGTCGTCTTACCGATTGAGCTACGATCCCACGCAGGGACAGGGAAGACAGACGGTGCTCTCACCGAGCACATGTGCTGGTTTACCCACTGCGTTCTTTCTGAATGGCAAGTGAAAGGGCCACGGAAGGTCTCGCGCCGCTATGTGCTCCGCCCAAGGCGCGTGTGGCGGTTGTGTGCACGCGTCACGCATGCGCCAGGAGTTATAAAAATAAAGGAAGTGCACCCTAGCGTCCTTCAATATGCTCACACCAACGCATAAGATCTCACTTGTCCGTCAATGCCGCTGGTCTCTGCCGCTGTTATTGTCTCCTCCTCTGTCGGCGGCGCCACCGGTCTCTGCCGCCGATCTCGTCTCTAGTGTCGGCAGTGCCAGAGACGGAGGAAAATTGAGAGCGTCTAACGCTGGGTTTGAGCTTCTTTTAAGTCTATAAAAAAAGTTTCCAATCATGCACTTCACCAAAGCTCAGCCAACCACAGCTCGCAAATAATGCATTAATTAAACCTGAGCAAAAACATCTATTTGAAGTAATATAGGGTGTGGTTAGGTGCATTTCACTTGTCTGGCTTCAGTTTTTGTAGAGCCACGTGTCTCAATTCAAATAACATCACATTGGTAATAGTTGTGGGAGTTGTTTACGTCTTCGCTTTCCAATGACCTTTGCAAGACGGATTGGCGGGCATTTTTTTCGGATTCAAATTGTCTCCCTTTTCTAATATATTTTATCAAAACAATGGGGTTTACATAGCATGCTTTGCTCTACGGCACGGTAAAATTCTTCTCTCTTTCGTGCGAAACATTGCTAATCCGAACAAAGCTACACGGTACTATTATGGTTCCATGGTTTGCATCCACAGCTATGAATTTTGGAATTGTGTACAAACTATCATCTGAGCGCGTTTTAAAAACCAGAGTGTGAAGCTTTGCTGCAAATGTGGCATGACGTGCAGACGGTCCGATTCAGCGACTGATCTCTGCAAAGATTGGCATGCACATTGGCACCACGTTACGAAGGAACAAAGGTTATAAAACTTGCTCCAGAGTCCAAAAATGAGGCCTGCTATTTTTTGGTTATATATGCTGCACATGCTCCCAACGGTACTGTAAGATGATGTTTCATGACATTGCAACGAGCCCACGTCGGAGAACACACGTTTTCTTGCTGTAGCTGGAATGTGCATTACGTGCAGGTGTTGGGAAATAACGCACACAAACACGCACAATGTTTGTGGCATAACATGAGCGCCGCTGAGGTAGTGCGTTTACTTATCGGCAGAGTGTTCAACTACTGAAACGGCCACATAAAATCGTGTGTGCTTAATCCCCCAGCGTATTTTGGGCTAAACTTTCTCGCGTCTTGCGCGTGCATGGTCTCGTTATTTTCGCGGATTGTAAGAACTGTGTATACATCGTTTTTATTTCTGGGTAGCCTTTTAGGGTGTTTTGCAGGCTCTACACATGGTTATCTTGTGGCCTAGCGCATCTATAGAGTTGTTTTAAATGTTTTCAAAACGTCCTTACGCTTTCTAAACCTTTATCATCGTTGTAGTTGAACCTAAGAATTCTGTAATTGGAACCACAAGTGCATTTTATGGCAAACGGATTACATCGTAGGAATTCAGAATAGAAATATTTTCTTCCTACATTATCGAAAACTGGCTGCAATGTGCAAAATATATACGATGCAGGGAGATAAGGACAGCATTACGTACATCGATTCTAATATATTTCAATATATTACAAAACATCAAGAACTGCCCAAAAAACAATGTAATGGTATTTCTTGTTATTTCTGAAATAAAGGTGCTCTTAGCGTCACGGTGTGTCCCATGGAGCTGACCTTTTTCAATCGCTTTGCTTAGAAAATCATATATTATACATTGGGCATATTAGGGACCCCAGTTATATGTAACGTCCTGCTGAGCGTAGGCATTTGCTAGGAGTACAGCACTAAAGCTGCTGCTGGGGGTGCTACTTAGCGGCTTCCCCTTTGTAACAGGGTGGCATTTCACAGGGACCTTAGTCGTAACGGCATGTACAATCACCTCGCCATTAAAGCGAAATAAACAACCCTTATAGAATTGTGGTCTGACTTCTTTCTTTGAATGGCTTCCCAGATTGTTCTCTGCTGTTTTCGCACCAACATTGTGTTCTTTTTTTACTAACCTCTACTGCTGTGTAATTCAATTTTCCGTTTACCTTAAAGCCAAGGGCATCAGGAAGCTGGATTTCCTTTTTACTGGGCCGCGACGGATACCTTTGCAACCGTTACAATAGTACCAGTGTTCCTGGCTCCCTGCCAAAACCTTGCACAGCTCTGCCGGTGGCGGCTCGCGGATAACCTCTTTGTTCCGCGATCAACCTGTGCTGGCTTCAAAAAGCAATAACCCTTTGGTGTTATCAAATAACATTTCCCTCGGGACTCCTGATCCTCGATTCAATAGGTATCTAAGGACTTTGCGTCCATCCTATTGTTCCGGGTCCTTGTCTCTAATTTTTTCACTGCATTTTTATTGCCTTGGTCGTTTTCCTCGCGCTTCCATGTTTCATACGCCTTGTTCTAAGCCTTCTCGTACTTCTCGTCCACCGCGAGTCCACGCTTCTCATGTAAACTTACCGTAACACTCTTGCCGCTCATCTCTGGTCATAAATATTTTTAAGTCGTTTTTCAAAACACATTTTGCTCTGTGCTTCCCTCACTTCAAAGGAGGCCCATCCCGTGTCTTCATTAACTTCCTCATTTGTTGCTTCACTCTGTCCTCCTAATGCGAGTCGACCTTCCGCCCTCTGATTTACATATAGCCATGATTGAATCTCTGATTTGACACATACTACTGCCTTCGAAAAGATGGGTACCAGTACCATTACACCGTTCCAGATTCCTCTCCCTCCTTCATATGTGTTATATCCCCATAATACTCTGTGCTTTATGATAGAGGTGTTTCTTTTTCCTTTCATTCTTAAATTCTCCTCATGAGTTTTTAGACAGACCTGAGCTTCGTTTATACATATGCCCAGATATTTGTATTTAGCTGACCACGGTATTGTTACTTGTTCAACGAATACCAATTGATTACGGGCGCTGTCAATGTATCCATATCTTCCGACTTTGCAAGGCTAACCTCTAACCTCAGTTCAGTGGCTTCTTCCTCACATTATTTTTGAGCTGTTGCAGCCACTGTTTGCTATCTTGTAGTAGTATTATTCATGTGTATATATCAGTCGATGTCGTTTTTTTTCTTCCTGTAGGTTGTGGCTGTAACACAGATTGAAACCTACGTTACCTTGTCTTCAAGGTGTCTTTCTAAACTTGCAATGCACATCATGAAAAGCCGTAACCACAGAGGACAACCCTACTTTAAATGTATATTTGTGACTTTCGGGTCGGTGCACTTTACGTCCTCAACAGGTAATTTGCACCTCGCTTTTATTGCAAATTCTATGCAGCAGCTGCATAAAGTTCCATCCTAATCCCTACCCCTCAAGTAGTCGCCATATAAGTTGTCTACCTACATTATCGTCTGGTCCCTTTAATTGCACAAATGCTATCCATAGCGGCCGCTTTTGAGCAATTGACCTATGCATTGGGTAATGACAAATAAATTGCTCTCTGAGCTTGTGTCGTGTCTGAACCCATTTTGTGGTTCTTCCAGTGTGCGGCTCACCTCTATACTCGCTTAGAGTTCCGCTTTAATAGCTTGCATTGCCAGAATATATTCCGCTGAGGTAAATGTATTAGGCATGTACGAGGTGCAGCAGCCCTTTTAGATGCAGAGCATCTGATTCCCTCGCCTTGTCCCTCCGGCGTCGTCGTCGTCGTCGTCGGCGTTGTCCGCCCCTCCCCCATTCTCCTGGCCGCGCCAGCTGAGCTCTCCGCCGCTCACCCCCTCGCCTCTCCGATAGCGAACACTCTCTCGCGAGGGGCATTGGATTGGATTCGATTGGATTGGTTTGGTTTGGATTGGATTGGATTGGATTGGATTGGCTTGGCTTGACTTGGCTTGGATTGGAATGGGTTGGATTTGGATTGGATTGGATTAAAGTGGATTGTGTTGGATTGTGTTGCGTCATAGCCGCAGCACGTTGCGTCATAGCCGCGGCAGACGCGCTGGGGCCGCCGCATGTGCAGTACTCTCTCTTCCGCGGTTTCCTCTCCTTCGGGCGCGCTGCGCATATAACCGGTGTGCCGTTCTCCGGCGAAGTAACAGCCACGCTTGGTTTAAACACCTAGAGTCCACGCCGCTTTGCAAGTACGCCAACGTCGTCATCGACTGGGACTGGCTTACGCAGTCCCCTCAACGTTATGCGCGCTATGAAACGAGGTCCCTTCGCCGCTCCACCTATGCGTCGCATCTACATAGCGGTTCCGGCGAGGGGAGGTGGGAGTGTTTTTTCGTTTACGTTTATAGATCAGCTTCATCCTGCTCCTACGCTAATCGCCCGACACTTGCTTTGTGTTTTTTATTTTTTCGATTGCTCGAATCAGTTGTAATTTGCTTTTTGGGCCCAATACATTGACGAGCCGTGTAGGAATTTCATCCGACCCTCATACCGTATAAGCAGTAAGATGTTTTCGTCTTTTTTCCAGTTGTTTTCTTCAAGTTTAGCTGTCTACTTGTACGGACCTCATTTGCACAACTCTCTAAATCATGTAGTCCTGTGTCTGTTCTTATAAAGTTCTCTTGTATGATTGAGCGAATGGGAAATACCTTCATCCTATTATGGTACCTGACCTTCGCCGTTTATGACACGACGTTGTACTTCGGTATTTTTCCTTAGTTCATTTACATGCTTTTAGAACTTTGTCACCGCGCCGTTATATTTTTTGCTCGCATTCTCCTATACGTTTTTGGTGTACAATATTCTTCGGCGGTACCAATTTCATTTGAAGTTTATTTCCTCTACCTGTATTCCCAACCGCTTGGCCACCCAGTGCTCTATGGATGCTTGCTGAGTTTGTGTTATACCTTCCATGATTTCCTTGTTGCGCCAGCTTCTAGGATTTCTTTTCCCTTTCTAGTAGTCGCGTTCTTTTGCCTTCCTTATCTTTGCATTGTGAAATTATTAAGTTTGCTGTATTCCTAATCTTTCGTAGGCTGTCTCTCGATTTCCGTCTCCAGGCTTTTGGCAATATTACCTATTTGCTGATTGTTTCTTTCCAGTCGTAAACTACGGTAATTTCAAGTCGTTAACTAGTCAAAGTTCTTCATTTATGGGCACTTCCTCAGCTACGGCTCCAATTTTATCCATTGTAATTAGCGTCAACCTTTCATACACTCCTTCGAACAGGAGGTTGCAGTCTACAATGAACTGCTTTTCCCTGGTTCTCAAGTGATTGGCCCTTCACATTTGTTCTCTCTGTTTAATGCAATGAGGTTATGTTCATCACACATGTCTAATTCCAGTTTGCCATCGCAGTCTCTGTAACTACTGACGTCCACAATGTGGCCATTCATGTCTACCACCAGAATCACCTCTCCCGATTGTCTTGAATGATCGAAGTCGCGCTTACTGCAGCTTACCATATTTAAATTTTTCTCTCTAACCTCACTATCATTCCTGTGAGCAATAAAAGGTCACGACGTCACTGTTGTGACCACAAAGGTCACAACAGCATTTCTATTCCCACTATCGTGCCCTTCACCCGCATCTGTTCTTCGTAGTTTCTGTTTACTCTATACCAATTGCTTCCCTATTGTATAGGCATGGGACCCCTTTCCCTTTCCTGGTACCTACAGCTCTGTTACAGCCTTGATATATATATTCATGCATTACTGGTAGCTCTTTTAAATCTGCAAGAAAAGATGGTGTAAATGCATATACTTCAGTTTCTTTTTCTATTTGGCTGTGAACCTCTGACCATCTTTTTTCGTGATCTGCCCTTTGCAAATTTGGGTATATAATTTTAGCCAATCCTCGTTTTTCTTTTCGGTTAATTCTTTTACGATGTTTCGGAAAAGCATTGGCCACCGGGGGGATGTCGCTGACGTGTTCGCTTGCCTGCATTGCCGTCCCATCCCCCTTTCTAGGCTTTTTCTGCGCCCTGTGCGCTAACATCGGCACTTTCCGTTGCACTGTACTTTTGACTTCGAATCTAATCCCTTAACCAGGGGGCATTTCCACTGTGCCAGTTATTTAGTGCAGCTACCGAGATGCTCGTGGAGCCCTACTGCCAGCGCAGCTGGTCATCTCCCAACCTGCTCCTCGAGACGCTCAGTTACACGTTCTCCGTTTTACACACACGCCGTGCTCAGCACGCGCGACGAACTACCCCCATTGAGGTTAGCCACCTAAATTTCATTGCTTTAGCCAGAGTTCCAGTTTCCGATTTCGCTTCTACCACTGCCGTTTCCATGTGGCCTCTTTTACCCTACACCTCCGGCACCGTTCACACTGTGATCTGGACATGTCCTCTTGCCGTACCTCTTCCCTAAAACACGTCCTTTTCTCCTCCCATTATCACAATTAGGTGCTGTCTCAGTTAGAAACTTGTGGTCACCGACCAAGGTTGATTGAAAGCGTAAAAAAGAGAAGTTTCGGCCTCTGTACGAAAGCTTTGTTCACTGACTGTGAACAAGGCTTCCGCAACTCAGCCCTTTTCATCTCAGTGAACAAAGCTCCTGTGAGAAAGCCGATACGTCTCTGTTTTACACATTTAATCAACCTTTGCTCGGCGACCACAAGTTTTTAGTATGAACCATGTACCCGACCAAACGAGATTTCGTCAAACAGTCGATTTCAATAGGTGCCCGTCTGTCACGGTCTTCCACACCTGTTCTTTCGCCTTCGACACCACTACGTTAACTGCCTTACCGGGGAGCGTGCTAGCCTCAACTCTCTCACTTTGCCCTACGCTCTTTGTTATTAGCTGCTCTGCCCTGCGCATGTTCGAATTGCCCACAATGGTGACTCGACGCTGCCAACGTTCTTCTAGATGCGCAGGTATTTTTACTACCCGGGCATTCGCGCTGATTGTCTCTCTGTAGCTGTTGACCTGCGGCGACGCCTTCGCTCCTTCCACAACAGGGTTATTCCCCTCTTAGTGACCAGTGATGTCACCTAAGCCATCGTCTTCACTTGCGGCGGCCCTCGCATCCAGTTTTCCTGCCGCGGAGCAAGGCACACTTCGTGCGCTTGCCCCTTGGCGTGCGCCTAATGCCTTCCCTAATTGCATCCCTCTTCACACCCCCGCTTTCGACCCGCGCTAGCTGTCCTTCTAGCACCTCTCACTGTTGTCACTCGGTTTTAGCTCCTCCACTAACTCGTCGACCGGTGCCCTTAGTGGCTGTATGTCCTCCTCTAGCTGGTGGAGGGGCGACTCCATCATACACATCGTATACATGAGGTGCTGCACTTCTACCTTCTCGACCTTATCGAAACTTGTCTCCTCGAGTGAGTACTCCCGCTCGCCCCTCCAGAACTCTATGCCCGGCTTCTTCGTCGGTGGCATGTTTGGGAGCTACCTCACTACCAGCCACAAAGTTAGTACTGCCCATTTCTCCCGCACGTGCTACGCTCCAAAAGAAAGACAAACACCATGGGATGCTTGCCTGCACCATTTTTTCTGATTGGTTTGCTGTGAAAAATGTGCTTAACTCAATACTGCCACTACTACCACCTTCGTTCCATTTGCTATACAACATTACCTGCGTAACAGAAAAAGACAACAAACGAACTTATCGCTTTCGTCGTTTGCGCCAGCGTCGCTTCGCTGGGAACAGAGTCCGGTGAAACCCGGTAAGCAGTCACTTATTTTGTTGGCATGTTGACATGGGTAAAAGACAGGTGCGTCTACGCCACGCGTTTCTCACGAGACTGTAGCCGTATGGAACCGCTCTCGAAGAGAAAAAGAACAATACATGGCAACGTCAGTGCTTACGATGTATTGACCCTCAGCCATATAACTCTTCAGACCCTAAAGGAAGTGCATCTATGAACCCTAAAAAAGTTATTTGTTTCTGCTCTCGTCGGCACTGTTAAAAATTTGTTGTTTTCAAGTGGTTCTCACAATGGCTAATTTTCCATGCGGATTCTGGAGTCGCTGTTTTTCTTTGGCCAATGCGCAAGAAAACAACATCGCCATAGCTACAGTTCCTGCTCGACAAGGGTCACTTAACCGTCCAGCCAAGAGGAGTTCGGGCTTCCCTCTGGTTTCGCCATGATGTCTGCGAAGATAATGTATGAGCCTTACTCAACGCACAACAATAATACATTAGGCCAAACTGTTTTTATTACCCACGACATCTTTCACAAGGCACTCTCAAGATCTATAGTGAAAATTTCAAACAACTGAAGAAAGTTTAATGATTCCTGCAAAACTCGAACCCACATGACTCCGGAATACGGCGTGTCTTAACAGAATAGATGTCATACGGCAGCGTGAAGGCTACACTGCGACCAGGAATCTCAACGTACCACATCCCTGATTCCACATTATAAAGTTTCTACAGTCATCGCTTTTAGATATCCTTTACCGGAGCCCAAGTTGCTAGCAAAAAACATGGTCTCGCATTTACCTACATACCGTTTCGAAGATATTTGGTGTAAAACGTCTCCCAGTTTAATTACTGCATTATTTAGCCACACATGCGGACAACATTCATCCTTTAGTGCCACACAAAAATACCAACACTCTTTATTTACTCCTAATGGAGGTCCCCAATTCGAAACATTTTATGCAATTTGTTCGGTGCTAGCCAACAGAAGACGCTAAAATCGTCCACTTGCTAACGTGTTTGTGAAGTAATTTTATTGCGACTATGTGTCTTCTTTAGCTACTGAAACATGCCACGACTAGTCTCGGCTAGACAGGACGCCGTGCATACAAATGACCTAAATAAAAAGAAACCCCCTGGAAAAAAATCTGTGTTGAAAATTCTCCGTTGTATAGAGAGCACGCATTATTCGGCTGTCTTTGCCCAATGGGTCAAAACGATCTCCGAAGCATACGCAGTTCTCTAGAAGGCAGGAAACCGGATAATTGCGTAGCACAGGAACCCTCACCACACTACACCTTTGGCATTTCTGAGGTGACCATGACACTAAAGCGCCCCTTCTTCTTCCTCCCGCAGTTTGGAGTTTCTACGGAATTTTTAAGGCGAGAGTTTAGGACTGGGCACCTACAATACAACCGCTCATTGCCCCAATATTATCTCTCACCAGTTATACTGCTAGGTCCTACACATAGTCCTTTAGGGATTGAAAAAGCTTATTGCTAACACCAAAAAGGTGTGAGATGCCTAAAACACATTTTCGTATGCATTTCTCGTTTCTTTACCCTTCACGCATGGTCACGTACAAACAATGGAGCACAGAAAAACATTATGAAAAGGAAGAGATATGGCTTACGTACATCTGCATTGGTCTTTCCACATGCAAATTGGTTGTGAAATCCGCTTTTTCTCAAAATGGATGACTGACCGTTATGCCCTATATTGTTTGAACAATAGTGTAAGGCATGTCGAAGTGTCACCCCGCAAGAAAATAGGCCTTTCACGTGCGTGGGAAGTGTCGGCGTGATCTCTACGCGACATGCACTGCCGCAACCGGGGAGTGTTTTATCTAAAACGAATAGTACGGGCAAATGCCAGGAAGTCTCCGACATTTTCAACACACAAGTGGCAAGTTCATTGTGACTTGTGCGCGTGTAGGGCTTCGAAAACACTCACAGCACGTGGACAAAGAGACATGTCTAATCAAAGCCAGGGAGAACACTGTAGCAAAACCATTCACCGCAGTGATGCCTACAGAGGAGGGGTGTCTACTATGCAAAGAGCGATATGTCCCTGGGCGGAATATACTCTACTACACCGTTAGTAGAGCATAGTTTGCTCTCCCCGTGGATCCCAACACTTTGCAGCTTCCCTTCTCCGCAAAGACCATACGGGCTGTGGCCGCACCTGCCACACTTGGATAGTCCATACTCCTGTAGCAGGTAAATATAGCTGAAATCTCTGGAAAGAACCTACGGTCTACCCGTGTACCTTGTATCACATTGTACCTCTTGTGACACGTACGAACCGGTAAAGACAAAGCAAGGTAAGCAATGAATCTAAGGAAAGAAATGGGCTCCCGTAGCGGAAGTGTGATGCTTGGAGTTTATTGTGGTAAGAATTTTCCCGCAATTTCAGTTGTCTTTTCTTGCACACGTTTTCTATGTGTTTGTAGCCTACTGGAGACAGATGTCTAAATTCTTCACCCTTTCCTGCTCTACGGACTCTGCCTCAGACCCTTCAACTCAACCTCAATATGTCAGAGCTCCAATATGCCCGGCTAAGGCCCCCACAAATGAACCGGAGACCGCACCATTGCAGTTTTTGGAACGACAGACCAGCATGGTTAAACAATGTTTGACTTGTTACTGCTCCTGTAAAATGTATACTAGCCTTGCCAACCACGTTGCCTTCGAATAGGTTGCTTTCAAAACACCGACTTACTTAGGCCTGGTGCGTCACCTCTAAACCGTACCTCATTTCTTAAGGATAAGATCTGGGAGACAAGACAATCAACCGCTAGGGTCTTGACAGCGAAAAAGAAAAAAACAACAAACCACATGTAGTACTTCGTTAACCACCGCACACTCGAGCTCCTGCAGATGGAAGGCGTTTTGTTGAACGTCGTGCACCTGCTTTACAGTGTGCCACAGCAAGAACTCCTCGAGCGGTGGAATCGGCGAATGACAGATTTGGCGCCGTCAAGTATGTGAATAAGACTGGTATGAGTGGTGCAGGTTTTCTGGGACTAATCAACATGCGTCTCCACTTCTTTATCATCGAGTTTAAAGGAGGTCCGTACTCTTGGAAGAGCGGCGTCTGTGTACGTTCCACCATTGCTCCTGTATTTTGTGACATATTCCTCTGAGGAGGAGACCTAAACTTACAGAAGCCGGTCCAGCAAATTGGTTTTATGAGGTGCTTCAGGCATACGGAGGGCGTCATTGCGCGTAGAATTGGTGTGCTAGAGTTAGGACAGTGCGCTGAGTACACTGGAAAAGTTCGAAGAAGCCGAATAAACCCGCCATTTCACCTTTGAACAGCCCGTGGTGGCCTGCTTGAGGTGCCTTGACTTTTCGATCACGTTTGGATTCTGTGTACACTGGATGTACAGACACGTACACTGAATGGCTTGCTTACTTGTGCCTTGGTTCACTCACAAAGACTGAATCGAGGCACTGCGACGTCAGGTTTTATTCTGGCCACCGAGAAGTCAAGTACTAATAACGTACACGAGAGCTTCAGCATGAAGGCACAAAGACTGGAGAGATAGAGTTCTCGAACTAAGTCATTACATATGTCGAAGAAAAAGTGTTGAAGAACGTTGGGGAAGTTCCGGAAATCGGGAAAAGAGAGCAAAAAAAGAAAAGCAGGAATGGCCAGTAATGGTGCTTTACGTCCATGCTATATCCCACTGCCTAAACAAGTTGTCTGGCATGTGCATGTTGTCATTTAAGTGCCAGACAAATTAAGGGGACTTTGATAGAATGGTAAAAGGCCCGGTGATGACGATACTGGCGACCCAAGCTGTGGTGTAAAATAAGGGCAAAAGTTCTATGAGTGGGAAGAAGTCTTTGTGTACGAACTTTTCTTGCTCTGTGGCAAACCATACATCGGGCACACTAGTCGCTGACATAAAGAAAGGCCCAGTAGCGTAACTATGAGGGCACGTTGATAAACGCACCCAGCAATATATCAATGGACTGTGCAGATCTGAATGCACGGCAGAATATAAGAAAACGTTAGATCTCTTGAAATAAGAAACACAATGCAATGCGAGATATGGGAAGTCCACTGCACGGTGTCCGAAAGACAAAGAGACTACGTCTGCGCACCATCGATCGCCTTATTGAAAAGGGATATAACGTTCATGCCGAACTAAGAACTGGGATCACTCGATGTAACGCGTGCGTGGTTGTTATGGTCACGCGTATTTTAAGGATATTTTGTATTACATTTTTCTCAAACAAGCACGCCTATATCTCTTCAAAGTGTTTTAATAAATCAGTTGTTAGTTGTGCATCCTGCGGTGTTGTTGCCTATCTAGTCCTTGTTGCTTGTGTTTAAAGTAGAAGCGTTTTTCATTCCAGGTATCTTAAGCTTTCATGAGATATGTTTGCGTTGAATCTCTAAGTGAGAAAACGATCAGTTCAACATTGTAAAGTATTTGCTGAAGAAGTTTGTGCTACAGTTTCTAGGAATTATACTCACGCGGGAAAGCTGCGCTTTTTCAAAAAAAGTATAGCATTTTACGCACCATGCACTGTCGAGAGGCCTACGCATGACCATGTTGTTAGTAAAAAATGGGCTTGTCATTACTATTTGATGTTTCGTGAGCAGTAAGTTTAGTGTACACAACGAACTTAATTTCCAAAACCCACCGCACAAATCATGCCAGCCTATAAGTTACCCACAATAGCCACCCAAAGGTGTTTAAAGTTGTAAAATATGAAGAACGCAATTGCAATGCGCGACACAATTTAAATGGTACGCACATAGAAAGGTCGAAATCATTATGGGGTTTTAAAGCACTTGAAGCCACCGACGCTGATATTTCAACTTGCGATCTTATTATCGTGTGGATATGCGCTCTTACTGAAAGTCGAGTTGGGAGTGGACGTTCAAAAGCGTCTCAGACAGTATGCTTATTCCCGCAGTTTTTCGCTGTTTCCAAGTAGAAATCATATGGTATTTAACACTTATATTGCTTGCAAATGCAACACCGAATTCTAAGAAGGAAATGGACGGCTTTGAGGTAAGAAGAAATAAAAGTATTTTTTGTGACGTTGCATAGCCGGTATCTGCAGAAGGATCGACAGTTGGGATAGTTGGTATAGGTTGACTTCTTTGATTAACGGCGTAAAAACTGAGACACTAGGGAAAGAAAATTACAGGAAGACGCTGTACTCACAAATAATTTTATTTGCTTGTACCTATAAACGCATCCAATGGTTCTGCAGAAGACATCATTTTATCGGCGAACTAGTTACGTGATTGCATTTTACATAATTTCATGATCAAGTACCAATCACAGCAAGCTTGAGATGAGTAATTTTTTGTTTTTGCTTTTTGACGATCGCAAAAAAAGCGGCAAGAACTGTTTCGCTTTTTTTTTTAATTTTGATGAGGTGAGCATGGGCGCATAGCACCAAGAAATATGTAATCCGGCGGCAACTACAAAATGTACACCGGTGAGTCCTTGTTGCTTAGTCGACTGAAGCTGAATCAACATTTACTGAAAGCAGAAATCATAAACTTTAATGTTGTTTCGAAACAGGAGATTTGTTTTTCGGTACACTGGTAAGACAAAAGGTGAGCCTGTGGCTTCACGAAAGGTACGGTAGAAGTTCTTGGTGCATATGTGTCGCCTACCAGAGTTTGCGTTTGGACCACTCCGTGTCTGTAATAAACTTCTTTATTTAATGAAAACACCGACAGGCAAAAGACAGAGAAAGGAGCACAAAAGTGCACAGGTGCGGCGAGAGCAACTGGGCAATTGCATTGAAGGGCCGTTTACTACAGTAAAAGAAGCAGACGCTGCGTATGTGCGCTCATCTCTTCGAATGAGCGGCGTCTTTTGTTTGTAGATGCCGCACTCTTCGTGCTTCCATTGTCTTGTACCAAAGCTCGTAGGAAACTTACGTGCTTTCCTCTAAAACACAGACTAGTTGGGACACATGCGGGAACTAAGGTACACTGCAGGAGATAAGACGACAACATAGTTTCAAAATTATTCGTGCCGGTACTTTGGTTCATTTCAAACATAGTCTCAAAATTATTCGTGCCAGTACTTTGGTTCATTTCAGGAGAGTGATTTTTCGGGGCTATAGCAAAAAAATTGAGGAAATACGTCTCTTACTTATGGGTTGAGCGTTTTGACCATGCAATGAAAAGATATATGGTTTTGAGTTATGCATTTTTTGCCTAATAGTTTTGAGTTATTTGGCACATCGAGATCAAATTGGCTGGATAGATTGGTGATTAAAGTCTCAACACCGGTTCTATATTGTCTCTGCATCAGTTAGTGCCAAAAATTCGAGTTGCATTTTGAGTGACTTTCGTTGCCCAACCAAATTACTCCCACTGAAATTCTATACATTGGTTCACTATCACCGCAGCTAGGCGAGATTACAAAAAAATGTCTGTGGCTTAGCTGAGCTAACCTTCACTACGCAGAGCAGAAGCTTGGCTCAGTGTGGTTGAGTGTTGGTTTCGCTTGGTTACCTTTCGATGTTGCTGTTCTTTCCAACCACGGTTCAAAGCCGTTCGGTCCCTTGCAACGCTCAAAGAAGGTGGCCCGCCTCGCCTTCATTCACGGTGAACGCGCTGTTGCTCTTCGCCGGACGCAAGGTGAGTCGCGTAGCCAGAGACGACCCAGCGGCACATGCGTGTGAAGCTAATGGGGCGGTCGGCTGGCTATCAGCTGATCCGCCGCATCCGCCGCGGCCGCCGCCGCTAGATGAGCAGAACGACTGAAAATGGGGCCTTGTGCGCAGGGTCGAAACCGAGCCCGGTGAGTCATGTAATGCGCTTTCTGGGTGTGTCCCAACGGGTTTTTTTGTGGTCAAAAAGTGAACTTGCGCATCTGCGGCGAAACCGCTGGAGAATTGGTGAAACCGCTGGAAAGTCGCGCATAATCGTTCCCTCTCTACTAGACCTACGACTACCTGGCGAAGGCTGCGTTCTCTATCCTGGAGGGGTGGGAGGAGGGGCGCGGAGGCACCTCGGGACGTTCTCTTCAGTGTCCTTGGATATGAAAGATTCCGGGGAGTTTTTTTTCTGCATGACGTAGAGTAGTGTGATTCCGGTGTCCTTCGGGACCAAGCAAACATTGCTACCCTCTCCCAAACACTAGGTCAGGCTGGTAGTCCGCTTTGGAAGCAACAGAGAGTGGTTGTCGATAGGTCTGGTTGAAATTGAAGCATAGAGTTAGTCACTCCAACACAGCGCGCACTCGAAACAGAAAATACGCGAAAACTCTACGCACTGGTGTTTACAAAGAAGTTGGTGCAGAGCGTCGAGAGCAGCGGATCGGCGCCGGAATCGCTAGAAATAAACCGTGAAGTTTTCCAGCAACAACCAATAGGACAGCGAACACTTCACTGACGCACCTAACGAGGTGCATAGTGAGGGAAATTGAGGAGAGAGTGTTTGGTTTCCCTAAATTTTCACCGATAATATGCTAGCTTACGCGTCTACGTGCTCATATAATTTGGCACAGGCACCTGTGGCAGCACAATCTAAACGTAATGCAGGTTTATGTGCACCGCTCAACGCCTGCTGCAGGTTCTAAGTGTTGCCGGGCTAGCTCCATATCTCCGAGGGCACAGTTATTTACGAGGGGTGAGTCAGAAAGGCGTACCAGATTTTTTCGTTGTATAAAAGCAGGAAGCTGGAATTTCTTGCCTTTGAAGAAAACAATTAAAATATACCACTTAGTGCATATTCACTACGCGATTAGACTAATTGAGAAACGCGGGAAGTGGTGCTAATGATTGCTTCCAACAAATATGTACAGTTGCAGAACCTCGCACTCATAAATATACCTGGATGTGAACCTGCTATCCGTTCAAATATTTTGCAGTACGAGAAGAACAGTCCGTGGGCCGCTGTTGTAATGGCTATACATGTCCAGTTGGAAGAAGACACCGTTCTTGCAGGTTGTTCACGCGCTCCTGACCGTTGGTAGCAAGAATGGAGACGCAAAATTAGTTCCTTGGGGCCATTTGTGTGACCCCCACACCATCTTTGTTTGTTTTATAATTTGGCATACTTCATCCGAAAAAAGAGGAAACGTTGAGATTAGTGGCTTTACAGATTTTTTGGGCTTGGCGACTGGGGCGAAAAGGGGAAGAACGACTTCAAGTTTGCACGCCACATGGTGTCAGGTTGTCGGAGCTTTTGGCGATTTCCCTCAAAGTTGGCCCCCTGAATCGCACCGTAAATGTGCCTAGCCAAGCTGGAACTAAGTGCGATGTAGCTTTCAGAGGTCTGCTCAAAGCACCTGAAAAGCTTTTTTAGATGCGACGCTCAAACCATCCCTCGCCGGCGGCCCTGTCCTTCCTGCGTGCGTCCGTTGTTGTCCGCGTGCGTCTGTTGTTGCCCGCAGCCACTCTCCCGCTCTCCTCTGCGCTAGCGAACACTCTCTCGAGAGGGGCACTGGATTGGATTCGATTGGATAGGCTTGGCTCGGCTTGGCTTGGCTTGACTTGACTTGGATAGGATTGGATCTGATTGGATTTGGATTGGATGGATTAAAGTGGATTGTGTTGGATTGTGTTGCGTCATAGCCGCGGCTGAGGCACTGGCGCCGGCGCGTGCCCAGGTGAGAGCGTGTGTGGCGCAGCGCACGGTGCTGCGCATGTGCAATACTCTCTCTCTCCGCGGTCTCCTCTCCTTCGGGCGCACTGCGCATATAACCGGTGTGCCGCTCTCCGGCGGCCTTTGGGTCGACGGTTGCTCTCCGTTTCCGCTTGAACCCCCATGAGCGTCGCATCACACCAGGGTTCCCGCGAGGGGAGGTGGGCGTAATTTTTTTCTTCATGTTCTGATTTGTTTACCATTTACCTGCGTAGAACTGCTGTGTTACGTGTCCGGTCGGAGGACGTGTACGTTGGCAAAGTGGTGGATAGGAACCGGAGTTTGAGGATTTTTGAAATAGGCCTTGGTATAAGCATCGCTTGCAAAGGATATGTATTCACGGGCATAATTCTGGAGCAGGCGCCGAGTATGGCCAATGTGCAATTCAGAACCCTCATCTCTGCATCAATCCCAAGTCCGTGGTCTGCTAGCAGTGCGAGATTTCCGTACCCTAAAATGCCTATGGGAGATCCGCGCACATTGCCGCGATCCCAGGCACGGGCACGCTGTACCGGGTGTGCGTATTAAACGGGGGTGCCGTTCGCTCGCAAAGGATTGCTTCTACAGAATTCATGACTGAACACAACAAAAGCTGGGTTCAGCCACTCGGGGAGCACTACAAAATACTATTCTTGCTCCCAAACAGTGTCCCCAGACAGCAGCGATAGCGTAGGCAGAACGGAAGTTGCAATTCGGCTCACCGTTAACATGCAGTTTGCAAGCGCAGCCTTTTCCCTCTACCCGTCTTGCTATATTTGGCGTAGGTTGCAAAATAAATCGAAAGCGCTGGTCAGTGGTGCTTGTTGTATTTTCCTGTCCCATTTGGAGCCAGTCTTTCGGGTAATCTGGATCCTAAGTGATACTAATCGTCATCTCAGTATTAGCATTTGATCCAAAGTATGAAATATTTCTCTGCAGTTTTAGAACACCTTGAATACACGTTTCTTATGCAATTCTTCTGCTCCGTATGCGTAACACAGCGAAACTGGTACACCTCTGCTGTCAACATGAATCACAGCAGCAGCTGCAAATTTGTGGAGCACTTCCTTGGCACTCATTTCAGTGTTAACGCCATGTGTGGTGCCCTTTGAGCGCCCAGAACACTGAGGTATAAATGCTATTACCCGAATGGAAGGAATGATGAAACAGTTTATTTTGGTCAGAAATTCTCGTCAGGCTTCAGGAACTATACGCTAGCAAATCTTTAACAAATTGGCGCACCTTAGGCACCCACTGGTTGTGTGGCGTGGCACCCTTCAGGGATACCGCCTCGGGAGATTTGATCCGAATTGGCGTGCTAATATTCGGTGCCAGAGAATTAAGAACACTGCTCACGTCAGCACTCGTGGAGAAAAATGGAGGGAATTCCTGCGCAGAAAGGGAAGCCTAACAGGGCAATCGCCCCTTGCCAGGAGAGCCGAACAACATCTGCTCACCTTCTTCCCGCTCGTACAATTTAGGAGAGGCTTGAACAATCGCAGGTACACTGGAAACACAAAGAAAAGTTACCCTAAATGCAAAAACGTTGGCCCAACACCGAAATAACTGTACAGAATACGAAATAACAGAGTATGAAATACAGGGTACGAATATAGAGTACGAAATAAGAATACAGAAGCCAGGAAAAAAAGACCCGTCAGCCCAGCGTGGGAACGGCGCTTGCAGTTAACACTGCAGCTTAGATTTAATGTTCAACTGCCATTGTCGTCGTCTTCGTCTGGCAATATATTTGTGCATATACTCTGCAATTTGGTTGTCATAAAGAATAATAGGCCAGTCGTAATGGCAGCTTGGTGTGTACAGACACGAAAGTATCAACACAATTGCTTATGACGTGCATTTTCGTGCAGGAAATGTCAGTAACACCAGAAGTTTGTGTACCCACAACAAACGAAGAGGAAAGAAATCTTTTACATTTTTTGTATACTTCACCACACTTACATTCATTCATTGTCATTTTGTTTACTTCAAAACATTGGTTGTTAGAAGAGGGAAAATTTCATCTGGGGCCTTAGCAACAATGCCAGTACCGGGCCTATGCAGTTCCTACACTTTTAACATTGCAAGCATATAACTTACACTAAAAATACAATGATAACAAGCACAATATAGAAAAAAAATTACACGGTTTGTGACAGGTGACGACACTAACAACATCTCGTCAATAAATTATGTTCACCGTATTATGACTACAGGATCTAGAGAGAATACACGCCAAGAGGGGAAAAAGGTATGTTATTGTGCACAACTGGTTGCAAAAGCAAATTTTCAGCAATTACACGAGCAATGCGAGATCGTGGCATTGTATGTACTGCTTCAGCGCACTTTTAAAATCTTGTCTTTGTGTAATGTTCTATAATATTCTATAATATTCTATAGTTTAGCTCCAATATTTTGCACAGCCCGTTTGCCATAACAGTTATGCACAATAGGGAAGTTGGGGTTGCTGCCTGAACGGGTTCTTGTATTTCTGAGTGGTGTTATAAATTCCCAAGATAGTAAGGGTTTGCTGTTTCATAATAAGTTCTTAGCGACACAAGCTCTTTTGTAGTCGCGTGCAAGCAAAAAAAATACGCCCACCTCCCCTCGCGGAAACCCTGGTGTGATGCGACGCTCAGGGGGTTCAAGCGCCAGCGGAGAGCAACCGTCGACCGAAAGGGTGCCGGAGAGCGGCACACCGGTTATACGCGCAGCGCGCCCGAAAGAGAGGAGACCGCAGAGAGAGAGAGAGTATTGCACATGCGCAGCACCGCCCACCGGCGGAGTGAGAGCGCGCTGGGCCGCACAGGCTCTCACCTGGGCACGCGCCGGCGCCAGTGCGTCTGCCGCGGCTATGACGCAACAAAATCCAGCACAATTTACTTTAATCCAATCCAATCCAAATTCAATTCAACCCAATCCAAGTCAAACCAAGCCAAGCTAATCCAATCGAATTCAATCCAATGCCCCTCGCGAGAGAGTGTTCGCTATCGGAGAGTAGAGCGGGAGAGTGGCTGCGGACAACAACGGACGCACGCAGGAAGGACAGGGCCGCCGACAAGAGATGCTCTGAGCGTCAGGTCTAAAAGGACATTATATCTAGCTGGTTAAAGAGCGGTGCCGAGTGAGACATGCATGAATGAAACGTCATAATTCGCATTGCTCTTTTTTGCGGTGTAATAATTATTTAACTAATTAAAACTAATTAAAACTCATAAAAGTACTTGACAACCCAAACGGACAATTTTCGGGACATTTACTAAAGTGGATAAACATGAACCTTTATAACTGTACAACAGTTCACTTCTAACTGTGCCTAAAACAGCTGATTGTAGTTTTGCTGGTTTCTTCCAGTTCTTCCGGCCTCACTGGCTAAATGACTTCATCTTACTGAACAGAACTTACAATCCACCTGGAGGAATGAACAATTCGCTATGCGTGAAGGTTATTTCACGTGAAGAGGCGACTGAGCATAAGCGCCCACTTTCAATGTATTACATAAATTTGACGGCATACGCAGAATTGATACACAAGGATATTCAAAACTTTGGGTGAGTGAATAAGAACATGGTATAATTGCTACTGGTGCGAGTTAGCTCGTTTAAAGTTCTCGTTGGAACATATTTGTCCTGTAAATTTTTGAAGGTTATGAAATAAAGTACAGCGAATCAAACCAGCAGATAAGCGCACCGGGGCACCTTAGCCTTGAGCCCAGCTAAGTCCCTAATTGTTGGACCATCCCCAAATACTCTCCAAGTGACGCTGGGTGGACATAACTGAGCTGTAATGGCTAAGGCAACGACGGCACCCTGATGAGCAAGAAGGCGTTGTAGTTTTAATGGTAACAATGCGAGGAGGCGGGGCCAGGAAGGAAGGGTAGAAGGTGCTTCTATCGTTCCTTCGCTTTTCCCTGGCGTTTGCGCTCCGCTGCCCACTAGGCCCTCCGAGACTGACGTGTAGCAATGCTGGCTAGCACCTCTTAGAGAGTAAACACCGCACCCTAACTCACATTTAACCCCACATTCGTGCTACGAAAATGATACTGCGCGCTAGAGCGACGTGCGGCTAGGAACACTGGTGTACAATGCGGTGCAGCAGAGTTGGCATCATAGACCATGCAGATAGTTGTGCAGCTGTGCAACTTTTCTTCTCTTGGAAGCAGAGAACATGGCTGAGGCTTTTGCATCCAGATATTTCGAAAAGGTTGAACGAAAAAAATAATTCTCTTCAACTCTGTGAAGAAGGATGACCCGCAAAGCAGCAAACCCTTCCCGGATTGCACGAAAGCAAACACGTTTGCGGTAATATACGACTGAACATTGTTCTTAGACAATTACCTCAATGAAATTTAGAATAGACCTCGTAGCGGACAAACGTAGAGCTGTATCTTTCCCTCCCGCGTTGTAGGCATATTACAGTTTGTGTAAAACTCCAACCAAATCAACTCTACCACAGATTAAATCGGCCCGGTCGCATTGGGCTGTTTGAGCGCCATGTCGGACCTCACGCCTACACAACGCACATGTTATCAGTAAGAGTATACACCCTTTATTGCCGCGTGCTCGTGCCCCCCACTACTACCCTCGTTTCCCAACAGGGGCACGCATAAACCGGAAACATGTCATGAGTGGGTGCTTAGAAGTGAGATACTGTCGGACATATCGCTCTGAAACCCCTTTAAGCTGAACGAGTCCATTTAAGCTGAAACGGGACAAGGTGCTTTCAACCGGAAGGGGCACGCATATACTGGTCGAGGTGGAATTTGAAGCGGAAACGATGGCGCCTAATTCTCGGCGGGAGCTTTCGGGTATGTGAAACCCACTCACGCTGGTGTTGATTCTCCGCAATCATCTGATAACGCCAGTATGGCAACTGTCAGCGGACTGCGCAACTTGTGAAAGAGGCATCAGTGGTGGCGAGGGGAATAATGGTTGTGATAACCGTTGTAAATAGGGGTCAGCTGTGGCGAGGAGGAGCCCCAGAGCGGCGCCGAGTAAATCTGCTTCACCGGAATGAAAATTGGGGGGTGAGACTTATACTGCTTCGCAGTAAAGTGGGACTTAACGAAACGTCAGACGTCTGCAGAGAATTCACTGTTATTGTGCCCTGGCAGGTTGCTGAAAAGAACAGTTTTCATGCGTGTGAACGCCAGCATATACGAAGTTTGTACGGGAGAAGAATAGCGTTATGTTCATGCCTATTACGCACAAGATACCTTCCAGCATACTTCTAGGTCGGCAGTCCGAGAGGCTGGAATTTCAAAGCGCATCTGGAATTCCCATTCTGGACACCAAACGACACGAGCAGTGCAGGTCGTGAGACCTCAGCGGAACTCATGCCTGTCCCCGCATCCTAGACTCTTCCGTTATCCCGTGGTTAACCGTCGCAAAAGGACTTCTCGCTCCTACAGCCTCGTGGGTTGAAAGCTATTGCGGTCCGTAGCCATTCGTCCGGAGACCAGGACTTCGAGCCAAATGTTGCCCAACCTGAAGCCCTTTCATCGGAAACGGAGATGATACAGTACAGTACGGAGATGATACAGATGATACAAGATACATATGAAACAGTCAGACGAGAACCATGAAAAAGGCTACCCGTGGAACGCTACAAGCCGTAGCACCGATTACTGATGAACCTTGTGCTCAGAATGAGATGTTGTGTCATTGGTGCTGCGCGTCAATGCGGACTCACGTTCTTAGTGCCATCATCTTCTGCTTTTGTCTGCGGCAGCTGTCGCTATAAAATACAGCCGCGCTTAACCTTCCCGACTTTTCGACTCACATTCAGCGATTAATAAAGGTGGTGTGCTCGTCAAACGTAAGTGGTGCCTTCGTTTCTTCGAAAATAGAAGAGATGGTACATAACGCGATTCATGACTTATGTGTATGGCCTACGTATGACGACGATGAGGTGATTGGTGCTTACATTTTATTGTCTTGCATATTTCTTCTATGTGGTGTTGATCGATAGCGACGGTCTTCGATTGCTCGTTCAATCTTCGAGTACGTAGCCCGCCACCGGAGAGAGGGCGCACCGCCCAGAGCGTCCATGCGTGCCTGACGAATAAACACACTTTACATCGAGACTTTGCTGCGTGCAGTCGAGTTCTTCTTCCGCTCCGCTGGACTGGCTCGACAGGTGTATACTACACCCCAACAACATAACATGGTGTCAGAGTTTTCCAGCGACAGCAGCTTCGTCGATGTGGCGTCGTCGTTCACAATACCTGCGGCCAAATTGTTCACGTTCTCTTGGAATGAATGGTCATCATAAAAAGAGCGATAACTCCGCTTCTTTTCGGCATCGGATCTTCAAAACCAGCCGTGGCAGTACAAAGTCAACCCCTTGACCTACCGGTTGGGTTCAGAAGCTGAGGACATCCTGCACTCGTTCAGCTTTTCTGAAGCCGTCTCCGTGGCATCCAAATAAAGTTACCGAAAGATATGAGCATTACTTCGTACCTAGACGAAATGTCACTTTTTCGACAACTACTTTCGACAAGCACATCAAGCAACCGACAAAATCAGTCGAACAGTTCGCGAAAGGGTTTCACGAGCTCTCCACTACGTGCGACTACGGAAGTCTGCGAGACAAAAGGGAGCGCGACCGTCTTGTTGTAGGCCTTGGGACATGCAACTCTCCGAAAAACTGCTGCTCGACGCAGACACTACTCTCGGGAAAGCGCTTATGCAAGCTCATCAGAGCGAAGCCATGGAAATCCAGCCATCAGCGCTACACTTCAAACATGTTGAAGACCAAAACGTAGACCGTTCCCAACGTCATATTTCAAAACAAGGCTCATCTCACTCCACCAGGCGTTTTGGCAAAACACCGTTGCCAAGCCTTCACAGCAGAAACGTTGGTAATAGTGCCGTAAAGACAAACATCGTCGTGTGGATTGCCGAAAGAAAGCATCCATCTGTAGGAACTCACGCAGAAGGGCCCATTATGCGTCGGTATGCTTGTCATCTGCAAATACGTAGCCTTTCGCAAGCACCAACGTAGCCTTTCTAAGTACAACTGCGGGAGAAGGTGGCGCCGATAAATGGAGCACAAAGGTAACAGCTGGCAACACGTCACTGCTCTTCTAAATCAACCCCGTCGCACACTAAACACTCATAAGGTAATCGCAATCGTTTCAGTAATTTTAGCTTCGTAAACCCCAAACAACCTGTGGGGACCAAACGGCGTCCCCTAATAATGAAAAGCTAGCTTCCTTTACGTATGACAGATCCTGACAAGACCACAGTACAACACGTTTGCGTGTTCAAGGGCCTCAAAAAAAGACTCTTAAGAAAGCCAGCTACCTAAGGTCTCAGAATTTTCCAGCAGCCCTGCACACTTAAAGGCGAAGCCATAGGTAGTCCCCACTGCAGCTATACCTACGACTCTTGAAGTGGCTTAAGCCTACTCAAAGCGAATACGAGCTTAAACTGCAACCAAGCGCCTAACCTTTCTCACTATTCCTACCGCGTCGGGTTTCCCTACCTGTCTAAAAAAATATCAAGGAGGAGGTGAATCGTATGCAACAGTCATACGTCACTATGTCTGTGGAGGCGACAACCAAAGGGTGCGCACCCATCAATGTCCTTCCTAAGGAATACGGAGGTACCCGCTTCTGCGTCTGTCTGAGGGAACCCAACCTGTAAGTGCTTTTGGAAGGGCACCCTGTTCCCAAATTAGACAATGTTTTTCTCCAAGACTGACGCCAAATACCGGTCCCTGCAAGTGCCTAAAACCAAGCAGAGTCGCGTGCTCACGACCTTCATTGCGTCGTTCGGAAGGTTCTGCTTTAACATGCTCCCATTCGAGATAGCCTCAGCTGCAGAGCACAATCAACGCAGAACGGCCTAAGATAGAAGGGCTGACAGTTGTGGTTTACCACATAAACGATGCTTGAAGAAAGCCTGAAAGACAAGTTCATCGCCTCTATGCAATGTTCCAACCCCCCGAGAAAACAGGCATCACGCTCAGCGCATAAAAGTGATTGTTCCGAGACAAAACCACAAACTTTGCGGGATAGAAAATTGATGAACAGGTTACTCACCCAAACAGCAAGCTCCTAAAGGTCTTCTAGGATACACATCCACAAGCATCAAACACTGACCTTCGCCTAATAGTAGGCATGAAACCCTACCTTGCACCCTTTGTGCCCAACATACCCGACCTGAGGACGCCATTGACCTCAATGTTGAGCTCCAAGCATGACTTGGTATAGGAACTACCTAAGCAGGAAGCTTTCCACGCATATAAAGAATTCCTAAATTTTACTCCTCTTGTAGCACTGTGCGACCTGAAAAAGCCCACAACGGTCTCAGCCGGCACACTGTTACTATTCAGCCTGACGATACCCTGTTCGCGCGTGCTGCTAGCTTCTTGGGGTGCTTCTGGGCTTTTCGGAGCAGCTGCTTTCCTCGAGCATGTCACTACATACGCATGCCACGCGGGGCCAGCTGACGGGTACTGATGCCGTTGCAGCTATAAAATATAAAAACAAACTGTCCTTGCAGAGACATGCACTGGTGAAGAGGATGCTGCTCGCCGAGATCTCCCCCCTCTCTCAGGCTCAACGCTGGCCACTACTGCCGATCCTCAAGAACTCTCGAAAGAGGGTATGTGTGTAGTCGTACTCTTTTCAAGCCTTATGCAAAATAACTCTGTGTAAAAACCCAATGATTCATGTGGCCGTTTTCTTATCGCATTGGCAATCTGTAAGGAGCGCTGCTCCGCTCAAGGCCGGCTTCAACCAAGCCTGTGAGGCCATTGTTTCAGTATCGTCGCAGTTCACCTCTCACCATGCACTAAAAGCAGCTAAATTTGCCTTCGGCATCTTTTCGTCATCACCATGGGAGAAACTTTTTCTGGCCGTTCGACCACCACGCTATCAAACATGATGGAGGCGATGGGGCCCGGTTCGAGAATGCCTTCCATAATGTAGGAGCATCATCTTACGGATTCCGCGACATACTCGATCAGAAGCCACACCACACTTGGAAGGTTGTAGTTTACGCGTTACGCCCAATGGCGGACACAGAAAAGAGGTACACACAAATAGAAAAGGCGAAACGTGGGCACTTTTCTGGACTGGCGAGAAATTCAGAGATGACCTTCTCGGTATTTTCTTCGAGCTGAAAACATACCCCAAGCTGCTCTTCTATTTATTGGGCCAGCACGAACCTCTCGAAACTAACACCAAGAAGGCTCCGCATGCGCCTGACACGGTAGCAGTAGAAAGTTCTATACATTTCTGCGAAGGACCTAGTTCCGGCTGACTCTATTACTCCCTCGCCCATCACGGGAACACGCAAAGATGACTAGTCTGCTCAAGTAGATGCTTACATGAGGTATGTTACATCAACACACCCACAAGCCGCGAAGCTATCATGAAGCAGCGGCCACAGGACAGCGTGTTCTAGCAACTTGCTAAATGCAGCACAAATAGTTGACCCGATTTCCGCTGGGACGAAGGAGAGGTGTTGAAACCATTGTAGAAATAACGTCACATGATAGCAGCTGAAGGCGAGCGGCTCACTCTTGCGATTAGAGTAATTAATTATTATGCCCGTTTACCTCCTCCAAAAAATTCTTCGCGCGAGCACACGGGTCACCTCGGAATAACTGAAACCGAGGCGCGAGCCGAACAATCAGTCTGGTGCCCAGGCGTCTGAGACTACATTGAGCGGCTGATCAGCAACTGTCTGCAATGTCTGCAACACCACAAAAAAAGAAAGCTGCCCATGATGCCAACAGAGCTTCGAAGTCGACTGTGGGAGAGGCAAGCAATTGACCGTTTTTACTCTTACGACCGTTTGTGGCTAATAATAACAGACTACAACACCAGATTCCCAGAGATCGCACGCCTCGAACCTAAGCCGTCGCACGCATCATTGCACATTGCAAATCGGTATTCGCAAGATATGTAATTCCAAAAACCGTAATCTCTGACAACGAGACTCAGTTTGGGTGCATGAATTCGTTGCCTTTTACGGGATTTGCTGGCCAGTAAAATTTCCCCAGATAACTTTAAGCCCTCGATACCCGCAGAGCATCGGGCTAGCGGCAGCGGCCGAGAAGATTGTCAGGGCGCCCCTGAAAAAGAGTGACCCGTACAAAACTATTCTCACCTACCAGTCAGCACCGCTCCAAAACGGCTATAGCCCTGCTAAGTTATTTAATGGCCGACGCCTTCGGAGTAAAGTTCTTACGGCCGGAATACTCGAGTTCTACCTCTTAAAGAAGGCCCAGCTCCGAGCCAATAAAACAGAACTCAAGAAAGGTAAGGAATACCATCTCTACCGTCACCACTCAGGGCGTCAAGTCTTTGCTTTTTCAACCAACCAACAGTTTTCTATCATAGATCTGCAACACCCCAAAAAATATTTGGAGAAACAGGAATAGCGCCGTCTATTGGGTTTCTACCGATAAGGTGGAGTTAAGGCACAACCGAACGCACCTGACCCAAATGCCGCCCATGAACGCGTACGGTGCGGGTGTGCAACACACCGCAGCCGATGACAGTCACGCACAAATCATCCAGCCACGTAAGCCAATGCCAGGATCCAGAGCACTTCCCACGCGCACACGTGAAGCAGACGCTGCGTGAAGTCAGCGCAACGCTTTAACTCCAGCGTCTAGTTACTCCGACAACTTTCGACCTGCGTTCAAGTGAAACGTCTCTGAAGAGGGGAAATGCGTAGTACGTAGCCCACCACCTGAGAAAGGGCTCGCCTCCCAGAACGAGCGTGCGTGCCTGACAAATAAACACACACTTTATGTCTCGACTTCATTGCATCCAGACGTACTCTTCCTGCGCTCGGCTGGCCCAGCTGGCCGCCGCTGTGTAGTCTACCCAAAGAGCATAACTGGAAGTAGCACGTACGACATCGGGCTTTTCATGCGAACACCTGTTTTTCACCAGGACGGTTTAGTACTCCCCGATTGTGCTCTCAATGGGTATTCGATGGCTTTCGCCAGCTTTGAACTATCGTCGTAGTTAGGTGTATGGGTGAATTTTCTTTCTGTTATGCACGTTCACACGCCCCTCTTCAGATTCAAGCTTCTTCAACCGTGCCGCAATGGCGCAATAGGACCGACGCTGCCCTCATAACGCGTGGCATCCACGTCCAAATCCGACCGCGGGAAGCGTTTAATTTTTCGTCACTTCATCCACTATCATTATCGTCAAAGAACGTTGTGCTACCTGCAGTGCGGTTCTGTGGGACTAATAAGTCATCAGGGACGTGATAAAAGCTTCGATTTAGAAATCCTTGATGCCGAAGTTTCAAAAAGCTCCCCGCTGTCACCTTAACATCATCATCATCTAACATCACCAGCATATCTACTCCAACTGCAGGGCGAAACCCTCCTACATTAATTGGCAATTATCCCGGTTTTGTGCTAATACCTTAACATGTCTTTTGCAAAATATTGTCACGGAACAGTTGGAAGAAGACGATGAGGGTAGCTACGGCTATGTGCCGTTTGGGCTGAACTTTAGAAGAGGACGAAGGGCTTCCAGCTACCGGTCTCTGTACTTTCCCGGTGGCATTGCTAAGCATTGTAATTTCAACCAATACACTGTATTTGCGTGCTTCTGCCTCGTAACATCTTGGTGGAGGTTGCGGGCTTTTCCCATTTACCACGGAACTCCGCAATGGTCGTCAAATTCTGCCATCCAGGATGCCTAACAGCACCGACCCTCCTTCAGGCGCTGCCATTCCCCCATCATCGTGTCTCACCCTCGAGAACCTGGAATGTTTACCGGCAACGATGGAGTCGACGGTGATGAGTGGATGCTATGTTCGAGCGGGTCAACCGACTTAACAGGTGGGATCCCACAGTAATGTTGGCCAATGCTGCGTGTTGTCTGAAAGGCACAGCACTGACATGGTACGACACCAACGAAGAGACATTGACCAGCTGGGACGTCTTCAAGGAGAAGCTACGGGTAGCGTTTGGAAACGCTCCTCACCATGAGCTTGCCGCCAAGAACGACCTCGCGTCTCGTGTTCAGAGTTCAACCGAATCGTACAGTGCATATATTCACGACGTACTTGCTCTGTGTGTCAATGTTGACCGGTCAATGCCTGAGGAAGAAAAGGTTGGGCACATCTTAAAAGGCATTGCGGACGACGCTTTCAATTTACTAGTTTTCAAGAACAGCTGAAACGTGGATGACATCATTGCAGAGTGCCGATGCTTGAAGCAAGCCAAAAGCCACCGTATTGCCAAAAACTGCGTCCGCCATCCGAATACGGCCGCTACTTCGTCCTGCGACGATGTGCTGCTTCCCCACACGACGTCGCCCCACCTGCTCCACCTGAGACGCTCACCAGAATAATTCGTCGAGAAATTGAGGCCATGTCGCCAGCCCCGCTCACAACACCAAGCGGTGACAGCCCATCCATTTCTGTTATTCAAGCTGTCGTCCGCCAAGAACTCGACAACTTCGGCCTTCACCCGGTTTGCGCCATGAATCGTCAGGACGTCTACCCGGATGTGCAAAGCCCCGCACCCATCTATCATACCACGCCTCGTCGTTTCCGCAACCCGGCTGCCTGGCTGACCCCTGACGACCGTCCGATTTGCTTTTGTTGCCATCGTATCGGACACGTCTCCCGTTACTGCCGCAATCGCCCTTACGACGCTGTCCGTACTTCGTACTACACTTCCCGGCGACCTGAGAATGCTCCCCGACGATTTTCCCCTCATCGTGATGCCAACAGTGCCGACGCCCCTGCTTCGTTCACCAGACTTAGCCGTTCATCGTCGCCTCATCGTCGCCAGTCCCTGTCCCCCCAACTCGCCGTCCGACGTCACCGTCCCTCCCCGGCGGCCTCTTCCTGGAAAACTAGATCGTGCAGCTCTCAGAGGTGATGCTGCATCGACGATCCCGACCGAAAATCCTCTGCCCGCTTTACCTGCACCTTGCAATCTTCTTGATATCCTTGTTGATGGAGTTCCTGTCCAAGCGCTAATTGGCACGGGCGCGAACATATCTGTGATAAGTGCGAACCATTGCAGCCGATTCACGAAAGGCTCACTCCTGCCCCATCCCGTGTTCTTTGTGTTGCTGATGGAACTTCCCCTACCGTTGTCGGTATGTGTACAGCCCGCGTCACCATCGCCGATCACCCAGTCCCCGCTTTGTTTACTGTTTTGCCCCACTGCCCCCATGACCTCATTCTGGGCCTTGATTTTCTTTCCGAACATTCTGCGCTTATCGACTGTTCGGAAGGCGCCATCAGCTTTGATCTACCTTGCCCCAAAAGTGTGCCCGAGGAAGTGCAATGTCGCTTACATTCGACGGAGTTCATTCGTCTCACCCCGCGAGCTGCTACTAATGTCCTGCTTTCTACACCACCTCCTGTTCCCGACGGTGACTACTTCCTGGCCCCACAAACTGACGCTCTACTCAGCCGAGATGTGGCCCTTCCGCACACCGTGGTGCGTGTTTTCAACAACCGCACTACTCTACCTTTGCTTAATTTTGGCGCTTGTCCGCAAATTATTCCTGGTGGTATGACCATCGCGATGGCTCACCCATTGGACCAGTGCGGCCTCTTGACCCTACCTTCTGCTTCTCCCGCATCCGCTGCCGGTTCCTGCACCTCCCCTCCACCGAAAAATGCATTCAGAACAATGATGGCACCCCATCTCTCGCACGAGAATACTGCAGCCCTTTATCGCCTCCTGCACTCTTACAGCGACATTTTTTACTTTGGCACTCGCCCTCTCGGCCAGACAAGTGTGGTCAAGCACCGTATTCACACGGGTGACGCCCGGACGATACACCGCAGGCCATGCCGCGTATCCGCCACAGAACGGCGAATTATACAAGAAGAAGTCGACAAAATTCTCGCTAAGGACATCATCGAGCCCTCTTGCAGCCCTTGGGCGTCACCGGTAGTACTGGTTAAAAAGAAGGACAACACGTGGAGATTTTGCGTCGATTACCGTCACCTGAACCACATAATGAAAAAGGACGTGTACCCTCTTCCCCGAATTGACGACGCCCTTGATTGCCTCCACGAAGCAAACTATTTTTCGTCCATCGACCTACAGTCTGGTTATTAGCAAATCGCCGTGGATGAAATTTACCGAGAAAAAACCGCGTTTATTACACCGGATGGTCTCTACCAATTTAAGATAATGCCTTTCGGCCTATGTAGCGCGCCTGCCACGTTCGAAATAATGATGGACGCTCTCCTTCACGGCCTCAAATGGACCTCCTGCTTGTGCTACCTCGATGACGTCATCGTTTTCTCTCCGACCTTTGAAACGCATTTAGAACGTTTATCTACGGTCCTGTCTGTTTTCCGTCACGCCGGTCTTCAATTGAATTCATCCAAATGCCGATTCGCTCAACGTCAACTTCAAATTCTTGGTCACTTCGTGGATGCCCACGGCGTGCAGCCCGATCCAGCCAAAATACACGCAGTCAAAAACTTTCCCCAACCGCACACCACAAAAGACATCAGAAGCTTTCTTGGGCTATGCTCCTACTACCGCCGCTTCATACAAAATTTCGCCCATATTGCCCGACCTTTAACCTACCTCCTCAAGAAAGACGTTCCATTCACGTGGGAATCTGCACAAGCTGAAGCCTTTTCCACGCTTATTGACAGGCTTACTACCACTCCCATTCTAGCCCACTTTGACATTTCTGCTCCAACCGAACTACGCACTGACGCCAGCGGTCACGGCATAGGAGCGGTCTTAGTGCCGCACCAGTCTGGCGAAGTCCGCGTGATCGCCTACGCCAGCCGTCTCCTTTCGGTCGCCGAGCGCAACTATTCCATAACCGAACGCGATTTTCTCGCTCTCGTGTGGACAGTGGCGAAGTTCCGCCCATATCTCTTTGGCCGTCCGTTTTCTGTGGTCACGGATCACCACGCCCTGTGCTGGCTGCAATCACTAAAAGATCCTACGGGCCGCCTTGGCCGCTGGGCTTTGCGTTTGCAAGAATACTCGTTTTCCGTCGTGTACAAATCGGGACGGTTGCACCGTGATGCCGACTGTTTATCTCGTTACCCCGTGGATCCTCCAGACGTAGCCTGGACTGACACAAAGGCCTATATTTTTTCCATCTCCACACTGCTACAAATCGGTGCGCAACAATACCGGGACCCCTTCCTCCGATCAATAATCGATCGCCTCCGTACAAATTGCCCTGATCGAACCTCCCGGAATTACGTACTGCAGGACGGCGCCTTATACGATCACAACTTTCAAAACGATGGCCCAGAACTGTTGCCTGTCATACCCCCTCACTTGCGCTCCACCGTCCTTGAACAACTTCATGACCATCCACTTTCTGGTCACCTTGGCGTTACGCGTACATACGCTCGCGCACGCCGCCGTTTCTTTTGGCCTGGCTTGTACCGTTCGGTCAAGAAGTATGTTCAAGCTTGTGACCAGTGCCAACGGCGAAAGGTTCCCTGCAAATTGCCTGCTGGATTCCTTCAGCCTCTTCTTATCCCTCACGAACCCTTCGCGCGCGTCGGTCTCGACCTCCTGGGGCCTTTTCCTGCATCCACTTCTGGCAATAAGTGAATTGCCGTTGCAACAGATTATGCAACACGCTACGCCATAACACGGGCCCTACCCACTAGCTGCGCAACTGACGTCGCTGACTTCTTCCTTTACGACGTCATCCTGCATCATGGAGCACCTCGACAGCTCTTGACCGATCGGGGCCGCAATTTCCTCTCTAAAGTCATTGCCGACATACTTCATTCCTGTTCCACTAATCATAAATTGACTACCGCTTACCACTCTGAAACGAACGGCCTCACGGAGCGACTCAACCGCACGCTTCTCAACATGCTTTCTATGTACGTTTCCTCCGACCACCGGGATTGGGATGCCGCCCTGCCATTTGTAACCTTCGCCTACAATTCCTCCCGCCATGAAACAGCTGGTTACTCCCCTTTCTACTTGCTCTTCGGCAGGGAACCCGCTTTACTCTTGGATACCCTTGTCTCGCCTGCCTCAACTCCTCCTAGTCAGTACGTCAGCGACGCCATCGCACAGTCTGATCTCGCTCGTCAGATCGCTGGCACACGCCTCACTTCGTCGCAAGCATCGCAAAAGTCCCTCTATGATCGCCACCATGTCGATGTCCAGTTCCATCCAGGTTCATTGGTGCTACTGTGGTCAGCCCAGCGTCATGTAGGACTTTCGACCAAAATACTTTACACCGGCCCTTATCGCGTGTTGCACCGCGTCACCGACGTCACGTACGAAATCACACCGTACCCGTCTTCCTCTGCCCATCCTCACACGGACCTTGTTCACGTGGCCCGGCTCAAGCCTTACCACCCCAACACCTAAACGTTGTGTCCCCAGACGCCGTGGCGGCGTCTTCCCGCCGGGGGGGGGGGTTGTGTCACGGAACAGTTGGAAGAAGACGATTAGGGTAGCTACGACTATGTGCCGTTTGGGTTGAACTTTAGAAGAGGACGGAGGGCTTCCAGCTACCGGTCTCTGTATTTTCCCGCTGGCATTGCTAAGCATTGTAATTTCAATCAATACACTGTATTTGCATGCTTCTGCCTCGTAACAATATTCACACCTCAATGTCTGGTCACTCGTGCCTGTTGACTCCATTGCGGTCGGCGAACGTCCTGAACTTTAGAAGCTGCAACGAGAAGATCAATATTGCAGTGTCTTATTCGACGAACTGAACGGCATAAAAGAGCCTCCAAATAGTTTCTTACGCGCCAGCAAAAAAGTTTGTGCTTTATTTGGAGTGATGCATTACTAGAATTACCACACTGCTCAAGAAACATGGCTTCTCGTTGCACAGCGAGGATTGAAGCAGCACGTTTTAGAAGCCTTTTACGAGAATACGGCAACTGGCCACTTTGGGTAAGAGAAAACCGGCAACGGCGTTCGGGAGCGTTAATTTTAGACTGCGATGTCTATACCTGTATGAAAGTACGTACGTTGTTTCGTGCCTCGTGCTAGCGTTGAAAGCTTCACCCATAACCTTCTTCTGGACAACTACAGCCGACAACTTTCCTTTCTCCATCCCGGAAGAGACTTTTGAATTAGTCCGGATAGATTTACATGGCCCGTTAACTCCAACGTCTACCGGTGTCCGCAGGATTGTGACAGCTGTCGACCATCTCACGCTGCTCTGAACAGGCTTCCGTGTGTGCTGGAAGAACAACGTGGCAACACTTTCAGTACATTTTACGGAAAATGTTGCCAAGTTGTTCTCGCATACTACTGCTTGCCGAATGGCGCCACTCGTGTTCTGTGGAGGTACTGTGGGAAGGCGTTTCCTTCCAACATCGGTCCAGATGTCCTGAATGCCTAATGAGCTACTCAGAAATCGACCAGTAGACTTTAGCTGCAAACGAAAGGAATAACCGAAAGATTTCATTGCACACTTTTCTGCATAATGTCAATTTACAGCACGCCGAATCGCGGTAATTTTTTCCCCATATTTGCCTTCGTAACATTGGCTCATCCTCCTCAATGAATCATGCACTCCTACCTCTACAAGCACAAGCACCTCAAGTGACACCCCACCAGATTTATCATTCCTAGCTTGAACCCTCCATGCTGCATGTTAGAATTCTGGGGTGAACCTGGGCTCGGACCACGACATGCTACGTATCACAATCGAAGGACCGGCGTTTAAGGCAAGATTGCATATGGCACGGATCGCGAACTGAGACCAGCTAACAAAAAGGCTGGAACACCGTTCAGAAGTTCAGAAGAGGAGGTGGACAGTCGGACGTACATGAATTTAGAAAAGGAGCAGTGGGGGCTGCTGAACAAGCACAGGCAGAGGATTGCCACGACGCATCTGATTCAATGCATCGACGAGCGGCTGGCACATCTTTGGCAAGCCAGACGCAGCCTTACGAAGCGGTGGAAACGGCAGCGACATTATAAGGAATTGCGGAAGAAGATTCATGAAATCAGCAGGAAAGCAGCTGAATATGCCGCCGAGCTGTGTATGGAGAGTTGGCTCAGCCTCTGTGGCAGTCTGCGGGGGACGAAGTGCAGCGCGCTGGGCCAGTTGGTACATATTAATGGATGGGAAACCAGTGGAAAAAAAACTACACCATCTTCCCGTGGGGAACCCTGATGAGGATGCGAAGCATCGTGGCGGTTTCGTGTGGTTCCATTACGTTGCCGTTATGTTGAGTGATCTGGTTTTAACTAGCGCCAGAGGGAATTCCGCGTCCGGGTCCACACCAGTGGCAAAGGCACGCAAGTGCTGTTGTGTTACGGTGAGTAGGCGGTGGTTCTCGAAACTCGTCCATCATGCTCTTGTCCATGTTGTCTCTGTGGTAGAATCGGTAGTCACCGTCAGCTTTGGTGAGGTAAAGGTTGTTGAAATTGGTGCACCGGCTAAAAGCAATGTACACGCCCTCCTCTTCGCAGCTTTGTCTTCTCGTTATTCTTCTTCTTCGGCGGTTCCCCTACGGGAAGATGACGACGGTGGTTGAACGCGAACCTATCTCGTGATGAATTCTTTGGTTGGCCAATCCCTAGGGGCATCCTGCAACAATCAGCATCAGAGGCGCTGCGGATGGGGCTGGTTGAGCTGCAAGGCACGTGGCGCTTCCCGCCACAGCTTTCCCACGGAAAATTCAGCATCCCCCTCTAAAGTTTTCAGTTCGTCGTTTCCGTTGACGTTCAGCTTCGCGTGCCTTCGTTGTATCAGTAGCTTCTTGACGTAGTTTGAATGCGTCAAGGACATAAGGCGCGTTCGTAGCACTTGCTCCTGTCCCGGATTTGTAGCGTAGTGGGAAGAGCACCGCGTACCTCCCGTTGCGGCCAGAGAGTCGTGGAATGGAAACCGGGCGCCGCTAACTATTTCTTTTTTATAGTGTAGTATCGCAGAGCTGTGAGTGTAAGGAGAAAAGTTGCGCATGCGCAGTGAGCGTGTGGACGGCTCCGCCATCAACGACGCAGGACCAGGCGAGCCTAAGAAATGTTCCGCATTTCAAAAAGGACGCAACAAAGGAGAGACGAGATAACACAACGCTAGTCTAGCCCCTGAAATTTGATAGTAGAAACCGATACACGCTGTGAACAACAAAGTCAACGCATGCGCCAACACGTACTCCTGAATCGATTAAAAATGCTAGTTTCACGTATCTTCTTGTTCTTTTGAATAATGGGCGCTCAATTTGGTAGGAACCCAATTTCCATATCGCTGAGGGAAATAGGCGGTGCGCTAATGCAGTTGTCTTCTTGCTGTTGTTTGGTGAAGAATGCTTCAAGTATTTCCCTCTAATTTTTGGTTCTTGCTGTTCCAAGAGTCGTCACACAGTCAAACATTGGTTCGAACTTGCACTGTCGTCAGTGATAGACAAGGTGTCCGGCTCCTTGAGAAATAACTAAGGCCGAATGCTCCCTCAGCCGCTCATTGAAGCATCGGCCCACTTGGGATGCTCTCTACCCGCCACACTTGGCAATCGCTCCGCCATCTCACAGACCCGCTGGCCAGCAAAATAGCGACAACCCGAAGCATGGCTCGAGCAATAAAATCTACGCAGGAGATGCGAAGAAACTCATGGAAGACCTCACAGAAAGGTACCTGAATACGGAGAAGAGTGTGGAGCGACCTGAACCGTACAGAGGCAACTCCAATGAGGTATTGGACAGGCCTTTCGTCGACTCGGAATAATGAACGGCCATTTCCTAAAGTAATAAATTCACGTACCTAGGGCCGGGCACTATTACATACAGACTCCTCAACAACTTGAATCACAAAGCCGGAAAAGAGCTCCTTCGGCACATGAACAGTGCCTGGGAAATCGGCGTGTTTTCGGGCACCTGGAAGGAGACGGAGGTGAGGTTTATCCCAAACGCTGGGAAGCCACCACACATAGATAACTTACGGCCTATCTCCCTCATGTCATGCGTGGGCGAGGTTAAGAAAGAATGGTTCTGAACAAGCTGCAAAAGCCTCTGAACATCACTGATGAGATGCCGCACTCTACGTTTATATTTCCGGGGCACTTAGGCACGCAAGACATACTGCTGCAACTGAAGGAAGAGGTCATGCAGAAGCCACAAAGCAATCACCTATGGCCATCTTAACGCTGGGCCTCAACGGTGCGTTTGACAACGTTTCCCACGTTAGCATCCTAGCGAATTTTCAGGCCACAGGCTGTGGAGAGCGCGAGTACAAATTCGTGCGTAATTTCCTGGCCGGCGGCAGCGCTCGAATCAAAGTGATGAAAGAGGTATCTCCAACCATAACATCGGGAAGTACGAGGGCCCCACAGGGGTTTGTCCGGTCGCCTCGTCTCTTTAATATGGCACTCTTCGGTCTGCCCAAGGCGCTCGGGGTAGTTGAAGGTCTGGGGCGCGTGCTCTACGCCGACGACATTTCGCTCTGCACGACAAAGGCAAGCTCATCAGGATAAATTCACAACACGCTGCAAGCAGGCGGAGATGCGGTTGAGAAATACGCGGAGTGTGGACTGCGATGTTCGCCTCAAAAGTCTGAACTAGTCGTTGTCAGCCTTCGGGCGCCCAAGACGCACAAGGAAGACCTGAATGAGGTCTTAGAGAGCGAAGACATTGTCGCGGCACCCAGTGTTAAGATTCTGGGCCTCACCATCCAGGCAGGCAATAAGGCAACTACATCCATCCGCAAGCTTGATGCACTGCTCAGAGAAGATCCTTCACATGCATCGGCGTGTGGCAACCAGGTGGAATGTACTGAAGGAATCTGAGGCAGGCTCAAGCCTTTATGCTTGCAATAACAACGTACGTGACACTTTACCTCATGATGAACAAGGTAGACGTGAGCCAGCTGGCCAGAATAATACGTTAGACAATTAAACAAGCCATCAGAGTTCGCGTGGGTGCGTCGACGGGCAAAATCCTCCAGAAGGCTCTACACAACACAATGGACGAGATGGTTTAGGGCCACTTATCCAGCCAGAAACAGAGGAACAGAGGCTGAGTCACATAAGGCAGGTCACCGGGTCCTGGGAAGAATCGGCTGGAGCGTGGCAGAGCCAACGGATGGAGAATAGCTTTGCGGACAAATGGCTAGACGCAGTAAAGACCAAGTCTCTCCAAAAGATAATAAATTCGGCTCACCATGGCGGGAGGCGTAAGACCAGGGCTCGTGCTCTCAACAGGGTACTGGAGAGCGAAGACGGTGTCGTGTTCAAGGACACCTCCCAAAACAAGGGGACGACTAGAGCAGTTGCGGTCGTGACAATCTGGAGCCAGATGCTGACAAGCACTTCGCTTCAAATCAGAGACGTGAATGAAGCGCAAGAGCAGGAAATTGCCTTAGCCCGCATTCTTCCGGGCATTTTTAAGGTTGTAACCGACTCCCAGCAGGCGTAGAGCAACTGCCAGTCAGGCGGGGTGTCCCGGCGGGTGCTTTGCGTGCCGAAATACACTACACCTCCGGAAAGCCAAGCTGAACTATTATGGATTGCAGTACACTGCTTGGTGAAGGGCAATGAGTTTGCCCACCGACAGGCCCGCGCGCTAAGATACCCGGCAACGGCTGATTAGGATCCAGAAGTCAACCTATGGTCACCTCCAGGGACGTAATGCACTACTTCCGAGAGGACATGGCCAAACTTCTTACACTGCACGTCCAACTCATGCGGGCCCAGCAAGTAATGTACCGATAGATCCAATCAGCATTATTCCCTCACACTCGCTTACTTAGTAGCATATTTCCCGGTCAGTAGGACAATACCCGCTCATTATGTAAGCAGCTTCGTACTATTTGCATATGATAAGTGAGTGCAACTTTAGCCCGAAACAACCCCTCCCCAACTTCCTCCACTAAGATCTCCCACCCTTTCCCCTAGCGAGCGATGGGAGATCGTGCTGTCTAGCCCCGCCTTGGGGCATCAGCTACGGCTGGTTACAGGTCCCAGGTGGCAAACGCAGCATATGGAATCCAGTGAAGAGGGAGCCACTCTCATCCAGCGCGTTTCGCGCTGATGTGCTCTAGATTAAAAATTTTTCTCCTCCTGCTCATTCTCCTATAACACGGCTAGCCAACGCAGCTCTGGTGATTTCCTGTTGTTTTCGTATATACCCCCAATCTCATCTCGACGTGACACCTGTTTCTTCACCTCACCTCTGTCAAGCGTTTCTCCACGCCGTCAACAGTTTTTCTGTCGAACCAGCTTGCCCATAATCTCGCGACACAATGTCAAACGGAGAGAGAGGACCGTTACCACATATAGCACCGCTGAATTATTTTTTTTTCCGCCAAAAACGTATTGCTATGGACTTCTTCCCATGCTACTGGACTTTTGAGAATACACTGTCTTATATAGAAATTCCGAAGCTTCCTGTCCCCAAGGGCTGTGGACGTGTGGCGGCTACATCCGTTGCACAGTGACACTTCGCTGTGAATGCGGCCAGGAAGCATTTTTCTAGGACCGAGAAAATTAGTGTGAGCATATCAAACTATGGCGACAGAAAATGCATTTCTTTTGCCTTGACGTCATCCCCACCGTCAAAGGACACTATTGCAGAGCACGTCAGTGCTCGCGCGCTGCTCATCATCACCAGCATCACCACCATCATCATAATAATCATCCTCGTCTTCATCACTACCACCACAGTCATCATAATATTAATAATCCTCACAATCATCATCATCGTCGTCATCATCGTCTTCGTCGTCGCTTGTGGCCGCTCTCGTTCAGACTGCTGAGAAACGAACTGGCCGGCTGGAGAGGCCTTTTCCTTTTCATCAATAATTTATGGAATGGTTTCGGCAGCTTACATACTAGATAGCAGCTGTTTGCTGCTTCCCGCCAAGAATAAGGCGACGTATAAGAGAATCTTCGAATGCCGAAGAAACTCGTTATTTTTTGTGGTCTGGGGCTAGATATATTTTTGGTTTGGTACTGAAACCTTATTGACACCGTTGCGGCAACAAAGGTATCATTTCCACGAGATTTCTACAGGCTGTTTTGAAACAACATTTGGCTGAATATAACCATTATGTCCGATATTTCTCTTTATGTTTATAATTATAAATTTTTGTAATAAAAAACAAGTTCGCATCGACCGATGAAACCGATAACTGCTGAAAACTGATAACTGAGCGACTGACGCACCTAGCTACTTACATCTCACTGCTCGCGAAAAATTTTCAGAGTTCACTTATTTAGATAAATAGAGGACTCATAAAGTAAAAGTTTCTTAAACAAAAACCGAAATGTTTCGAAGGATGACAAACTTAAAAAAAAAGGCTTCATACGTCATTTGCACAGTTTACAGCGTTGTGTGTTGCAGAAAAACAATTCTATGTGTCTCTGAGGACGTGGTCGCGGGTTCGATTCCCGGCTAAACGCTCCTGTGTACGACATTTCATTGCACGTAAAACATCCCCAGCTCGTCAAAATTATTCCGGACCCTTCCAATACGGCGTGCCTCATAACCTGAGTTGCGTTGGCGCGATAAAACCTATAATCAATCAATCAATCAATCAATCAATCAATCAATCAATCAATCAATCAATCAATCAATCAATCAATCAATCAATCAATCAATCAATCGATCGATCGATCGATCGATCGATCGATCGATTGATCCATCAATCAATCAATCAATCAATAAAACAATCAATCAAACAATCTATCAATTCATCAATCAATCAATAAACCAATCAATCAATCAGTTCTCTGTGTCTCAAACAATTGTGATATAATTTTAAACGTGACTCATACAGAGTAACTAAATAACCTCAGGAAGGACACAGTTTTAAAGTTTCTGAAAAAATGTTTCCCCAAAAATGTCTCTTAAATTTAGCACTGAACATGTCTTAAAAATGTGTATAACAGTTTACGAAATTGTGAAAGTTCACTGCCTTCTCGGTAAAAAAACGCATTTACTGAATTTCGTTTTAGGAACACTGTTCACTTTCTTAAGCACGGTTACAAGTTTGTTTAGTTATCTATTGAATAATGCGCGGCGTTATTACGTTTCTTTTTATTTTTCTGAATGTTTTGTGATGAGAATAAATAAAGGAAACTTTGCAGACAATCCTTTTCTCATCATCTCAGAATTATCAGCGACCTTAACTATGCACGCAGTAGGGATCTTAAAATTGAGAACGGAAATAAGAACCTGAATATTTTTCCTAACCTCATCAATATTGGGGCTGAGCGAAGGCGGTTATAATTCAACGTGATTCAAAACTTCCACTACATCCGGAAAGTACGATATATATCTGCCTGTTGCGTAGCTATTTCTTGAAACGACGTATTTAACAATTTATTAGCGGTTTTTTAGTTCTTCGTAACAAATTAAAGCGCGTTTTTCTGGCGTACAGGTGTGTGTGCTTAACTCCCCCAGACCGTTAGGTTCCAAAACTTCAGTGAATAATTTTATTGCAACAAAACAGATATTTGGGTGAGTGGGTGGGTGCTCAAGTTAAAGCAGCAAAGCGCAAATAAACGAAGGAAAGAGGAAGGAAACAGGACGCGAAGTGGACGTGCACCCACCCTGCGCATTCTTCCTTCCGTTGTGAGCTTCCGCTCTACCAGGTCAATAGCTCAATTACATCCGTAACCACAAGATCGTGATTAATATTACTTTAGTTACGATTATGGAGAAAAGGGTGGTGTAGGCAACACTTTTTGTGTCCATTCTGCCCACACGGTTTACAGGAAACACCATATGGCATACGGAGAGTGGTATGGTTAACCTAAGCCCCGGTAGCGTTTCGCACTGGCAAAAGGTTTGCTCCTCTTGTGGCCAATACGCTCAGGTAAAATTCATGTCGACGTGGCGACAGCGGCACATGAACATTTGTCTGACCGTTTTCCGCCATTGACGCGTAGTGAACACTGAATTGTAGCGAGGCGGCGTGTGCCAAGTAGGGGGAACTAAAACGCGGATTGTGGTCGAAGCCGGCATGATGCCACTACTCCGGAACCCGTGAACCAGCGGCACATATCCAACGCTGGCGTTGAGAATGCGGCTCTAGCCTTAAGTATATTTAATAACGAATGTTGACTTTGCACACTGAATATATTTATTTATGTTATTTTATTTATTTTTACATACTGCAGCCCTATAGGGCTATCGCAGGATTGGGTATGTACATAGAGTGAAATACCAATATGCTGCACAGATCAATTCAGACAAAATTGACAACTCAATAGGAGTCGCGCATGTTTCCGGAAGTTGAGACACAGCAGGTAACAACAAGTACAGGAAGGATTGAAATATACAATAATTCACGCAACAAAATCAATTTAAATTACACATATTTTTTTCTAAAGGCAATGCCCTCATTTCACCTGGTGGCAAATTGACGCGATTCTCAAAGGGCGGCCCACCATTCTGGGTTTTGTATTTTCGAAACGAGAGCGTGGGTTCCCATGACGACCATATTTAGGTTCGCAATACAGACAGGCCTAACGGTGCTGACACTAATTGTATTATTAAAAAAGCACCTACAAATCGTGGAATACCTTTTAGGGGCGACGCCCCTTCAGGGGTTCGGTCTGTTTCGGCGTCTCCTGTCATCTCATGTTGTCAAGCCACAAATCACCGCAACACTCGTTTTCCTACGCCTGACGCTAAAATGTAAGCTGTATAAAATAAAAGAGTGTAATATATACCATCGGTTTAAAATATTGTAACATAATTTCGAAATTTGTGGAACGCTCCATGTGCGGTTCAGCAACCGTCACGCAAAAAAAGAAGCTGTTTGTAGGCGGGTTATAATTTCTGTTATATTAAACTACCCACCGGCTCTCGATGGTGGGCCTGATCGGGTCCGGTGGAATGCCGAAGCATGTAGAGGCGTACTTACTTGCCTGGTGCCGGGGTCTCTCTGATCACTGCGGGTGCTACGTGTAGTCTTCCATGGCTCTGGAGAAGTTGCTCGTGAGACGGGGAAGGGTTTGTTAAACACGGCTGACAAACGTATAAGCATAGCGTCGACTTTCAAGCTGCCTCTCTCTGAGAGGAGATATATCATTACGTCGTGCGTGTCAGCGGAGTTCTTTAATGTGGCGAGGGTAGCTCGGCCACCTCGTGACATAACCCGTCTGCTGGCCACAAAATTCGGGTCATTTTTCTGGGCTAACAAGACCGAGTCAGTTTGCGCGCTTTGCTGCGTCTGCGCCGCAGCATGGGGGCTTTAGCTTGCCATGCCTGAACACGATCTCAACTGTTCTAGCGCTACGCGGTGTGTGGGAACTAGTAGGTGGTGATGAGTACCCGGGGCAGGCTCTGCTTCGCTACTTCTTGGGTATTGCTCGCTTGTTGTTTTATGATGAGCCCAATACCAGACCTACAATCGTGCAGCCGCCGGCTTTCTATACGTACGTTGCTAAAACAATTAGAGGCTTTCAGTCGCCCACCCCAGATTTGGATATTACAGCCTCATCTGCGATTGATATATGGGAGAAATTGGCTATTGGACAACTCAATGATCGGCAAAAAGAGAAGTCTCGCGGGGCCCGCTTGCAACAGTTACGTCAGCGGTGCTTCCTGCAGACGTTCGTGATTTCGGGTGGCTGCGGGGCTGGAGGGCCCTGCCAACGTGTGACCGCCTTGCAGCATTTGGTGTGGTTCGCTCTGCCCGGTGCCCGCAAGGCGGACGCACTGAGACGCTAGAGCATGCTCTTTTTGAGTGTCGTGTGGCCGCCAAATTCTGGGTTTTACTCAGCAGAATGTTTGAGCTTAGGCTGGCAGCCCACACGAAATCGAAAGACCCATTTGTCAGCTTTCTGCTATGTGTGGGGGCTTTTGTTGTGTGGCGCCAGCGAGGTGGAGCCGCCTTGCAGGCACGACCACAGCGTGCCATGTATCCCCTGTTGTGGCGTGTTTGGAAAATGGCCATAGAGTATCTGCAGCATGAGCTGGTGGCGCTGGGTGAAGAATCTTTCCTAATGCGTTGGTCTACTCGATTTATCAAGGTTGCCAATAACACCGTGCAATGATGTGTCATGCCGTATTAATAAGGTGAAACTTGCGTGCTGAAGGGATTTGTATGTTTGAGGCCAAGGCGCAGTTTAGGCAGCCTGGCTGAGCATGCATTTCTGTACGGACATAGAACGGATGTTTGTGAACTGTTGTGGTTTTTATATTCACTCCTGCGCGTGAACTATGGTGTCTGAGTCTCGTGCCACGGACATTATTGTAAACGACCTTCGGTGCGGTGTACTAGTTGTTTTGTGAACTTGTGTGATCTTTCCTTCCTTTCCTCTGTGGCACATTGCGTAAATCCTGTGCTCTGTCGACCCGTGTAGTAGCTAACTACAGCGGGTCCTAGCTGTACCTTGTGTTTAATAAATTCTCTTTATGTGAGGACGTGCGCCCAGTGCGACGCGCGGGCATTGCACGGCGCTCGCGAGGAGCCCTGCCACTACGCCTAAATTTAGTGGGGCAGAAGGGACAATTGCTCAAATACGGTTCAACGCAGAGAGGGCGCCACTTCCTTAGAAAGCGCGCGGTTTTGCCTGCCACTTGCGCCTCTCCGGAGCCCAATAAGCACTCGTCGTGTGGCAAGAGAGACCCTTAGTTTATCTGAATACTTAAATACTGCATGCTTCGCCCGTTCCTAGCTTTCAAGTAAGGGAAGGTAGCCCGGAATTTTTTGTCCATTGTTTACAAACAAAACTTGTTGGGGGGCTAGTTGGTTCATAATTCTCAAATATGTTTAGCACAAAACCAAACACCATAAGCAATAAAGGCGACAGGACAAGCACTTATCCGGTCTTTTGTCTTGTGTATCGTGTTTCTGTTTTGCACTAAACATATTTACTCACAATATTTTTTGATATCGAGGTTCCAGATAGTTGGAAGTGTGCCTGCTAACTTTGTTGCAATATTCATATATTTTGTAATGCAATTTTTTCGGCGGGTCTGGGGTCATCTCAAAAAACGCACATGTGTCTAGAACACGTATGCAGTGCCATCTTCTCTAGCCTGAGTACCTGCATTTTTCCGTTGCAGCATGATAATGTGGCCTATAAGTTGTGTAGAGCATATCACCACTGATCAAACAAAATCAAGCAGAGGAACAGACATCCGTGTAGCTAAGGAAACAAAGCTATTTCTGTGAAGAATAATGGGTTTCGAAATAAGCCAGAGATATCAAGAAGGGATGGCTAGTGCAACAGTAACAGAAAAGTGGGCTGTGCTCCAAAGAACGGGTTGTGAATGATATTTTAGCGATTTCTTGTAGCTTTGAAGTTAACCAGCGACCAGATTTTTGAGCGCATAACTTAATTTGCGGGGCTTTGACATGTAGCCTACATTGACATGGCGACGACAGCAATTTCCAAGCAGTTGTCCTACATACCATTACCGCTTAGAGTAAAGTAAGCATTGCTGTCTGAAATAAATATACAGGATGTCACTAAGCTACTCCTGCACGGACATTTCTCACTAAAAATGGGCAGAATTTGCCAATGTGAATCGGGCTGAGCAACCAGACGGTGCAGTTGACGAATATAAAAGCACGCCGTCCTTAATGCTTGAAGCTAATTGTCACGCGTCTCACGCCGCCGAGAAATGAGGCTCAAGTTGATTCATTCGATGGCAACACAATATATTTACAAAACAAAACCACTCAAACGAACGAAATCATGGCGACTGAACACACTTATATCACACTAATCAGCAAACACAGGCGCGACCTCACAGTCCAAAAAATCTAGCCAAAACGTCACTGTAATACATGAACTGTCTATGACGAAGTTAAACAAGTCCTACCCTGTAGCACGTCGAAGCCGCTGCGATGCCGATGACGTGTCCCGGTGGGTAGGCTTCCCCGTTGCTGAAAGTCGCGAAGCACGTCGAGATGGCCCGTGCTGGTGCGTCATGGTCCGGATGACCGCGGTGCGATGACACGGCTTCGCTGAGCAGCGCGGCTCAGCAGGAGGCCAGCAGTGCGAAGCTGCTGGTCATAGGTGGTCCGGAGCTGCCCGCTGCCAGACGGTGCGATACCGCTGGTGCGTCGTGGGGCACGGCTCGACGGGTCGCCGGCGGTGCGATGCCACCGGTCAGCAGGAGGCCAGCGGAGCGAAGCCGCTGGTAATCGGTGGTTCTGAGCTGCCCGCTGCCAAACGGTGCGATGTCGCTGGTGCGTTGTGGGGCACGGCCCGAACTTGCCACCATTCCTCCAATACCTCGTTCCACACTCTGTCCACTCCAACTTCTTCGTCCTCCTCTTCGCCTCGCATTCTATCGTGTCGGGCTCCCATTTGTGGTCAGATAACCTCGTCCTCCTCCTCCTAATCACTCCGTGTACGTTCTTCATTGGGCCCTTCCAAGTCCTTCTCGCATCTCATACGCTGATTCTTCTTTCTCTTTGTCTTTTCTTCCATAATCTTCGTCTCGGGCCAATCCCCCTTCGGGTATCGGTTCGCCTTACCAAATGACATTACCCCCCGAAATTGGAGTGTTTTTTTCTTAAAAAAAAGAACTGCTACACACCACGCCGGTTCGTGGAAACAAAGTCCGCAGTCCGTACGTCACAACAACCTCAGTCCTATTAAGCTGCTGTATACATGAGTCCTACTAAACTACTAATATTCATCCCACACCAAGTTCACTGTTCACGAAAACTAACTACAAATCTTACATTCAATCACAGCTTGTAACACTAACACACAGCACTTCCTCATCCTCTTACACTATCTACTCATGCAATCTGCTGTAACATCGCCCAAAATCAAGCATCAATAAGTCTCAAGCTCACAAACACTCTTAATCAATCTAAACTACTCAACTACTTCCTTTCTGTGTACACTTCATACTCCTACAACCCCTTGTCGTCTAAACCATACCACTACATTTATGCTTTCCCTTAATACACAACGCATTTGTAATATTCCCTTATGAGTCCTATTTCTTTCCAAGTGAACTCCATGATGTCAACCGGCTTTGTTGGTCTTTGACGTCATCTTCACCTTCTTGCGCCTCTTCCATTAAGCCCCTTTCACTACACCGTCATCTCTGCCTGAACCGCTATCAATGTTCACCTGTCTCGCTGCACTATGACTCGTTCCCTGTATCCAGTCCTTCTCCACTGCAATCTTCCTCTCGATTGTGCACAACATCTTTGTTTTTGCCTTCTTTGCGCGTCTGCGCTTTCGCTCTCCTTTGACGCTCGTACTTTGGCTCCTCCCAGAGCAAAACTCACTGCATATCTTTCGGCCGATGTCACCTTGACCTCGGGGCTTATTACTGAGCCATCCGTTCGTCTTACATGCCTTGGCTCGTCGTCTGTGCGCCATCATCATAGCGTGCGCTACCTCTGCGAACTTCCCAGCTACCCTGTCACTTTTCGCACAGCTCCGTTTATGCACTCGAACCTTCCTAAGAACCAAACTCTTTTTCCTCCTCTGCTTCGCACGCTTACGAAAACGCAGGCACTTTCTCTTGCCCCCTTGCTTCTCAGCCCCTTACCGGGTTCTGGCAACTGCCGTTTACCTGGGACCAGCCCCTGTCCGCTGCCCAAACTGAATTTCTCGAGTCGGGACTCTTCATCGACCACATGAAGCTGGGTCTGAGGGAGCTGTCCTAGCTGCTCCGAAATCCGCTGACTTGGCTGCGCACTGGTGATCCCCTTCACTGTGTTAGACGCTGAGCAGTCCGCTGAGCCGTCTAAAGAGTTTGCACTGTCCTTTTGTGTGACAAGTGTACTCTCAATAGTCCTAGGCATTTCTACACGACCAGCGATAGAGCTTTCTGTCCTGAGGCTATCAGTGCCACTGCACAGAGCGGCCTGTATCTCCGTCTCAATTATTACTCTTTCAGAGACCATCAAATTGATTGAGTCATGAGAAGTACTACGCGGCCGCAAGCTGTCCTCGCCTGGCATGTTCTTAGTGAACTCATCACCAAGAACCTGGTCTGCGATTCTGCCCTATCCGGCCAGTTCACCGCCTGGCCGATCAAACGCGCCTTTCTCCTCAGCGGTGGTTTGCGAGAACCCTTTTTTTTATTTTTTCATTCCCATCACAGCACTGTGCAAACCGCATTCTCTTAACAGCACGTGCTTGTTCGCTGTCAGCTATCTGCGTACTTTTTTTTCACGTGTCTCATAGAGGTCGGCGACCCGCGTGCCTTCAGACTCACGTGGGGCGCGTCCAACATTCCTGCTGCGTTCTCTTTCCTCGCGGCGCCGCTTTAACTCTGCTAGGCGTATCTTAAGCTCCAAAATCTCCTTTTCCCGCACGGCTTTCCTCTCATCTTCTTGGGCTCTCTCTCGTAACCTTGTACTTTCCCGTTCGTACAAGCTGAGCCCCTCCTCCTTGGTCAAACCTAATGTACTAGCCAAGGTTAAAATCTTCTCGAGATTCATCTCTCCACCAAGTGGGACGCGTGGTTGGGCCAAAGGTAGAATTCTGGCAGGCTCGCCAAAATGTTGTCACGCGTCTCACGCGGCCGAGCAATGAGGCTCAAGTTGATTCATTCGATAGCAACACAATATATTTACAGAACAAAACCACTCAAACGAACGAAATCATAGCGACTGAACACACTTATGTCACACTAAACAGCGAAAACAGGCACGACCTCACAGTCCAAAATATTTAGCAAAAACGTCACTATCATACATGAACTGTCTACGCCGAAATCAAACAAGTCCTACCCTGTAGCACGTCGAAGCCGCTGCGATGCCGATGACGTGTCCCGGTGGGTAGGCTTCCCCGTTGCTGAAAGTCGCGAAGCACGTCGCGATGGCCCGTGCTGGTGCGTCGTGGTCCGGATGACCGCGAAGCGATGACACGGCTTCGCTGAGCAGCGCGGCTCAGGAGGAGGCCAGCAGTGCGAAGCTGCTGGTCATAGGTGGTCCGGAGCTGCCCGCTGCCATACGGTGCGCTGCCGCTGGTGCGTCGTGGAGCACGGCTCGACGGGTAGCCGGCGGTGCGATGCCGCCGGTCAGCAGGAGGCCAGCAGAGCGAAGCCGCTGGTAATCGGTGGTTCCGCTGCCAAACGGTGCAATGCCGCTGGTGCGTTGTGGGGCACGGCCCGAGCTTGCCACCGTTCGTCCAATACCTCGTTCCACACTCTGTCCACTCCAACTTCTTCGTCGTCCTCCTCTTCGCCTCGCATTCTATCGTGTCGGGCTCCCATTTGTGGTCAGATCACCTCCTGCTCCTCCTAATCACTCCGTGTATGTTCTTCATTGGCCCCTTCCAAATCCTTCTCGCATTTCATACTCTGATTCTTCTTTCTCTTTGTCTTTTCTTCCATAATCTTCGTCTCGGGCCAATCCCCCTTCTTGTATGGGTTCGCCTTACCACATGACACTAATACGATGTCTTAACAACGTCTGCCCTTTGTTGTCTCTTTACTATGTACTGTACCTACTGGATACCTGCCAGAGCTTTTCTTTAGGCGATGCAATTTTTCGTCTTATGCTCTACGAAAACCCTGACACAAGAGTGATGTAAATAAAATCTGCAACCAGCAGACAAATTTTTGAATGGGCACTTCAGGCACCAACTTAAGAATGGCTAATAACGCCGGCAGTACCAATGCGTACAATACAGGGGCGCACATCGTCTCGTTTTAGGGGCGAAAGATTTACAGTAATCCCTCGTTAATTCGAACTCAGATATGTCAAAATATCGGTTGGTCGAAACTTTTTTCGCAGTGCCTCCGATATGCGACAAGTATTTTCGACCTCCCCCTTTAACTGGAAACTCCGCTTATCTTGAAATATTCTGCGGATTTTAGGATTTCGAGTTAACGAGGGATTACTGTATATGTATCCACAAACGCCAGAAATGACTGCCCTCGTCGGAAGCAACAATAATGGTTCAAAATTGGCAGTTATCATACAGAAAATGACGGGCCCCAGTCGAAAATGAGAACAGGAAAATGTTTGTAGTATGTCGCTTGTCGTATTTTTGCGTGTCGTACTGTCGTATTGTTGTACAGTCGCATTGTCGTACAGTCGTATTGTCGTGTGTTGTATTCCTATAGCAATTTTGTTGTTTTATCGTGTGTAGTGATGCTGTAGTGATCCTGTAGTATCTCATAGTCCTGTAGTAATCCTGTAGTAATCCTGTAGTATATCATAGTCCTGTAGTAATCCTGTGGTATGTCGTAGTCGCGTACTATGTCACAGTTCTGATGCTCTACTGCGATAATCATGCCTGTCTTGTCATATTTCTGATGCTGTGTTATGTATTCCTGGCGTCTTGCAGTCGTAACCCGTCGCACAATGATTTCATAACCATTCTGTTGCAGCATTTATGAGTATTTTTGAATCCAGCCATGCGCTGCATTTGGGCTGTCCACTGTAAGTAAACAGATAAGACAGCCCAAATATGCCATGAGCCCATGCACAGGCAAACTTTAGAGAATACAAAAGTTTTATTTTAGTTTCCTTCATGCACATCCAGCTCCAGGCTGGAAAAAAAAGTACAATTGGCTTGCCGAAGGCCAGAAGTGCACCGTTCCTAACTACAAGCATTATAGATGATCCGTGCCACTCTAAAGCTGCAAAGTTGTCTAAAGCTGCAAAAACCTTATTGTAAATATACTAAATTCCCAGAAAAAAACCACCAATAGCTATAGGCTGCCACTAATTAATTAAATAGCTACAGAAAGCCACGGAAAGCCACAAAAAACTATCAATGCACACCTCATGAAGCGCAAAAACGACATTGCAATATACATCCACCATTAAAAATGCCGCCATTTTTCGCAATGACTATTCAGGATTATAACAGTACAGACACTGGCTCTGGTGTTCGCACAAGCCAAATTGGCCAACAAGCCCATGTACCTCTTATCGGTGCAGATCAGCGAAATTCTGCGCGAAATATCTAGCCAGAAGCTTGTGGCGCTTGTGCATTTCGGCTTGCTCGCAGACCTTCACCTGGAGGTAATGCCATAAGGAACCTGCATCGATAGAACAAAAAAAAAAAAACAAACATTGATGCAAGACATTTACAGGCAGCTCAAAAAGACTGAAAATCATACTGCTAATACTGTGTCCTTAAACTGCGCCATTTTATAAAACTAAACACGTCTCTACACGCTGAGCCATAGGAAGTGCTCTCTATATGCTGATGAAGTGCTTTTCACATTAATGTGCCTATTCAAAATTGTGCAATTTAAACAATACCTTGCAAGCCCTTTTTCACAGCGTTCCTGGCATTTCTGGAACAAGTAAAGCCAATAGGACTTAGCTCAGACAATGGCCTTTCAAAATCAGTTTTGTTTTCATTTTGCAACAGAAACGTGATTTTTGACATGCAGTTGCATCCCATGGGTGCTGAAAGTCTTTGCGCGTCACTGCTACTAAAGAACAATGCATGCCAACCGTAGGTACTCTGCATCAGCGTTTGGTTTTTATTATCAGGGCATGAAGGGTGAATCAGAAGATAATTTTTAAACGTCAGGTTTGCAGTCAGACAGTAATAACCCCTGAAATCGGCTGAAAATATCAAGCACTGCCCATTTGCAAAGTTACTTCACGATTTTAGTCAGTCTTATTGCCTTTGCGCACATTGTTCTGAGTTGTGTTGTAGTTATACTTACGACAGTATTATTCAAACAGTTACAACAGTTTCGGTTTTGTTTCTGCAACGCGAAATTCATATTTAGCGTTACACTGCAGTTACTCAACTTCAAGCCTACCTGCCATGGCGCCTTGAGCGTCCGCTACACATCCCAAAAAAAACCATGCCACTCCTGAATTCCCCCCCCCCCCCTAACTCGTTTTCGGCAATAAGAACTTCTGATGCAAGTCAGAAGATAACACCCAGCCCCCAGATATCAGTTACGATGAGGAGAGCACCTCAAATCGGCTTTACACACCGCCAGCTGTCCGCCTGCCAGTTTCGTTTCCATACAAGGGTATCTCGAGAGGTGTAGTGCTGCTCCTTAATTGAAATGTCTATTTGGATGGAGTCTCCAATGCCTTTTGTACTGTTCATTTCAAAAATGTTAGGTGCGCTGCAATGCAGGGGTCTCATAGTGCTGATCTTTTTTATCGTAGAACAGCTACATGGGGAAAGTTTGCGGGGCACGAGTTCAGCGCATTGCACCGCATTCCTCTAAGCAATGCTACATTAGCGAGTCAAAAGATGATAGGAAACCGCAAGTTTATGTTTTTTAGAGATAACTGTCAGTGAACGTCAACAAGCATCATCCACTGAGTTTCGTTTTCAACTCCATGCATGTTTTTCCGCATCGCGTGCTTGTCCCGAATACTGTGCTGGCTGTAAATGCAAAGTCAGTCACTGACAAAATGTTTTTACGTCACACGGGGACACATCGGTGCCTCTGATAATGTGAAATCGCCAGATTTCTTCCAGGGAACCACCCAAAATTTCCCATCTTGAAACGCAGGTTGGGCTTCACCGCATGGCACGGGCACCACGCGTGCTAATTTTTTTTTATCTCTGGAAACTTTTCCACGCAAGCCAACAATTTTTCTAGGACGTGCTTTTCTAATGTCCTCTACAAAATGTATATCCGAAATTTTTTCTACTGTCTGCGGTTTGTTGTACACAACTTTTTTATCATTTTATTTGACAACTTTACAAAAATTTTGATTTTGATATTTTTTGGCAACTATGTGTGAAAACATTTAAAAAACTGGTGTTTTTGAAGAATACATTATATATTCTGCATTTTGTGTTCCTGTAATTAGTGCTTACCAATGATTTTTGCAGAAAACAAATGTTTTCTTGGACCCCTAAATATCGGTCAATTTTTCAGCGGTAACGAGAGTTAAATTGCTACAGAGTGACATCATACTCATAAAACTTCCCCCAAAGAGAATAAGGCAGCTCATAAATCTATGTGAAGTTAAGCAACGATAAAAGTTCAGCAAATTAAAAACAAATTAAAAAGAAATTATGCCGATACTGCCTAATGCAAAATTTGCGCGCAGCGCGAACTGCAGTTTTTTCGGTCCAGGCCCATAGTTGCCGTGTCAATTTAGACCATCAAACTACCAGTGAAGACAATCAAAAATGCCTCTATTTCAGTAACTGACCATTTTGGATTAAAATAACCCTGCAACACTCTTTAAACAGTGCCAGTACACCTGCACGATGTTTAGATTACACTGCCAGGAATACCTGAGCCAAATAATACAAGTCCATGTGAAGCGGTGAGCAAGCAAATCGTTGTGAAAGACGCGGAAAAACCAACCGCGCTCTCTTCAATTTTGCTCATTATGCACTATTGGCATGGCCTAAACGACGTCATTGCGGCCATGACTGTTCTTTGCGACTTATTTCTCACATTTACTGTGAGTATTCGCGGTCATCGGCGCTGGGTACCAACCTCTTCTATGCCTTAACCTGCACGGGCTGTTTGGTATTTCGTTTGTTGAGTGGGTACGGAGTTTGAGTGAAAAACTCAATACCATGTATTGAGACCACTTTCAACGAGACCACTAGACAACAATTGCTTATTGCTTCAAAAACGCCGTACCAGCCTCACCACGCGCTTGCAAGCAGGCAGCCATGCCTTCTTTTTTGTGGCACCAAACCAGAAATTTACTCACCCCCCCCCCCCCCCCGCATTGCCGAGAATACTCCCCAGCCTATGATATGTCAAAGGACGCTGAAGAGAACGCCGCAAGCCGACCCTTCTCCAACAGAGAGCACACAGCTTTCGTTGCGTTGTCCGCAGTCGAGTTGAGAGGAAACAACTATGCAGGATTTCTGATCGTGCGTAGTTTCGGTGACAGTAAAGGGCTTTTCATAATTCTTGGAGAGGCGATTTCTAGGACAATAGACTTTACCCCAAAATAAATTCCGAATAGTCGATGGTAAGTGCTGCAGGGTCCCTTTAAAACAGTAGAGACACTGGCCTAGGTTTCCAGCAGCCAAACTGGTAAATATGTACCTTCTTATTGGTGCAAATACATAGACCCTCGTGCTCGATATCTCGCTACCCGCATGTGTCGCTTACGCATGTCCCCTGGTTCACAACCCTTCATCTGCATCTGCAGGTAGTGCCAGAAGGGATCTTCATCGATAGAACAAAACAATACATGTAATGCAAGACAATGGCAAACAACGTAAAAAGACTGAAAATTAGACTGCTAAAACTGTGTCCTTAACCTCTGCCATTTCATAGAACTAAACACAATGGCTCCACGTAGAGGAGCTGCGAAGCCGGGCGCAGTCGACGAAGTGCACGAAACAAACCAGGTTTGTTCATGATTTGCAAGGCAGAATACTTACTAGTCGTTTTACTGAATTAAACTTGGACGGACTCGAGGTTTATTCTAGCGAACAAACATTTGGCTGTCTGTTTCCCTTACTGTGTGTGTAGCACACAACCCAATTTGCTCGACCAGTGAAGACACAAGACAGGTCGCATTTGGCTGATCGACGTCCATGTGTAAAACGCCACATTTAAGAGAGTGTGAAACCTATAGTATTGCATGCAAGACCTACCCTCCTTCCTCCGGTCCCCGCATGTGCACGCGTAAACCAGCAACCGCTTATATGTGTGTGCTTAGCAAAAAAGACAAGAGCAAGCGGCCCCCAAAAAATGGCGTCACTGGAATGAAATCATAGGTGGGGGGGGGGGGGGGGTTAAGACACAGACTGCTTCGCAGTAAAAATAATGCTCCCCATGCTGAAAAAGTGGTACCTTTCGCATTTAAATTACTGCAGAGCATAACATTGCACTCATAAAACATCCCTCCAAAAGTATAGGCCAGCTTGTAAAACTTTAAGCTAAAGGGGCCTTACAGACACGACACAAGTTTGGTTAATTCCAAAGGGCTATATGGTGTCTGCTTTATTTGTATTGATTTTCTTTTAGTTTTGTCATTGGTGCATCACCTCTACGCCTGCTGCCACAATGTGGGTAGGTGTGGCGTTTGGTTTCAGCTTTTTTTCTCACCTACAATTTGGTTTTTATGGAAAGACACTTCTTGGGCTTTCGCACCTTTTTATTGCCTCTTAACAGGGCTCATTCTAGTTCACGAGTTGCGGTGTCTGGTTTAGGGCGCTATTTGTGTTTTATTTTGTTAGACGTCGTGTTACAGCGAGCAAAATAGTAAACTCAAGTCTGCTCCCGTGTCCCCCGTGTTAAAATTGTAAGTTTCATTTCTTCGTTGATTGTGTGAGCAGGAAAGTGGTAAAAATATTATCTTTCACCGCAAGAAAGAAACACACAACAGATTTGCAACTGCAGTTGCAAAGCTGTCCTCCCGACAAAATTATCTTGTTCGACTGTTGGCTGTTGTGTAGACAGCTTCATGTTTCGCGACATATTTTGCCACGGCAGCCGCATCTGTAGTGACGACAAGAATCTGTCGTCACGACAGCCGGCTTTGCTACTACAGCATTTTGTCCTGGTCCTGTTGCAACGACAGACGTCACTACAGCATTTATGCCTCTGTAGTGACTAGAAGATTAGGTCGTCACGACAGTCAGCTTTGCCACTACAGCATTTTTGTCGTAGCCTTGTAGTAATGACAGACGTCACGACAGCTGGCAATGTCACGATAGCATGATGGCTCTCGTTGCAACAGGTGGTTCTGTTGTGACTACAGGAATGTTTGTCGTTGAGAAAATTGACTCTGTCGTTACGACAGAAATGTGTGTCGTAACAACAGATGGCTTTGTCGTAAAAACAGGACTTCTGTCGTAACTACAAAAAATTGTGTCGTACGACAGGAATTCTTGTTGGGTTTCTGTCGTATTCCTGTTGAAATTTTCGACTGGAACGGACTTAGAATTGTGCAGGGTGTTAACCTGGTTTTTTACACCAAAAGCCCACTGCAGCACCCATTTGCTAACTCGGCACCCTGTCAAAAGGGGCCCAATATGCAGCCTGCGGTATTGGCAATCGATGAGCAATAATTAGGGACAAACCCCAGATAGGCCGTAAAACGCGAGTAGTTTTTCACGACCACAAGAGCGGTGCCAAAATGGCTGCCGCTGGGGAGAGAAAATCTGCAGATGCATTTCCGTTCGGGTGGAGTGTAAACACAGAGGCACCAGAACACCACCCTAGTGCACTAACACAAAGGTAAGTGGTCACTGCGCTATATTAGAACAACAGTAACCCGGAGCTTGCCGGTAATGAGGCGGTCAACAAGGCAGCTATAGAGCTCACGACACGAGCAGGACCAAGTGTCATCATCCACTTGTAGTCAAAATAGGGCGCAACAATTTATTAGGCTGTCAAGAATTAACCCTTATTACCGCCTCTTCCCTTCCGTCGAATGTATCCTCCAGCACATCCGGATATTATGAACGCCGAAAAGAGCCTGCTTCCTGGCAGAAATGGTCACAGTGCCGTGTTCTTACACACTTCATCATATTCACCCGACATCGTAGTCGTCGCCTTAATACCCATCGTCTCGTGCGTCTGACACTACTACCGTTGGTATAGTCACGCCCTGAAAGCTAATTTCCAATAATATACTTAGTTATGCTCTGGGAAGAGGCGCTGAGCAGCTCGGGCCGGCCGACTCAGCGGGGTATTTTGGAACGAGCTGCCCCGGGCACCGGTCAGCTTCAGCTGCCCTTACCAAATGCACCTAACCAAAGGTATGTACTCAAATTCTTTCAGTTGCCCCGATAAGTGGGATATGCGACGGCACGTGCTTAGGAAACGTTCGCGAGATATAGAGCTCTCATCTTGGGCAAGGTTCTGCGCGAATGGCAGCCAGTCCACCTGTAGGGGTATTTCACATCAAAGACGAAGAAAAGCACAAACGCGCGCTAACAACCTGCAGCAGTGCAGAAATATTTGGTAATCGCTAGCTTTGGCCCTCAATGCCTGTAAGCAGACGTATGTGTCTGAAGAATTTTCAAAATTTATTTATTTTATTTATTAAATGTATTTTGAAGTAGGGCCAGCGTATCATGATTAACATTTCTTGATAGTTACACTGCGTAAACTGAGAGTAGATAAATAATGCTGATTGCGACCAAATATTAGGGCATTAGGGGGATCAACATGGATTTAAATGTATTTAAAGTAATTTGAGTTAAATTCCACAAAATAGCTGCGCCATCTCTGCTAAGCTGGTTATAGAAGTGAACGGAGCCGAAGCTCAGTTTCACTAAACAAGTCTTGTTTCTTGTAGGGCAAGTTGGTGCATTAGGATTGAAAAATAGAGCGGCATGTCGACAACGACACAACGACAAACGACGGGGCAAGCGCTTCTCGCGTGGTAATTTTGTGTGTCGTTGTCGAAGTCACGCTCTATTTTTCCATCATGAAGCACAGGTTTCCAACGGAACAATAGAACTAGTCCAACGGTCTGCACTGCCAGCACGCGCTGCCGTCTTTTCGTTAGTTTTTGACCCGTCTTCGAAGTCGAAGGCGATGCGTCCACTTCCGCCTCTTAGCGCGCCGCTGTCATCCTTCTGCAACGTTCTCGCGACACTTACGTCACCGTCGCCTCTGTTCTTTACAAGTTTCCGCCTGCCGCTTGGCGAGCTCGTACTCACGCTCACGGTGTAACTCGCTAGCAAGAGCAACAATGTCTGCTGGATGGCCCGAATCAGCTTGCTGTTTTCACCCTTGGGACTGCTTAGACAACGCAACCTCGGCACAGATAGACGAGTGTCTTCGCTCCCTTTTGCACGTCGCGGCGGAACGCGCTCCGCGTTCTTTAGCCCTTCCTTCCTCCTTCAAACTCCTTCCGTCATGCAGCGACCGCTTGAAAGAGAGAGGAGAGCGGCACACAAGGGGCAGCGGCACTCGACCGTCCGCGAGGGGTGGCACTCACCAAGATGGCGAGTCACGTGTTGACACTTCAAGGTTCAATTTGTATGCACTGCGAAACTCTCTGGACAAGGCCAGTGTTGCTGTCGCCATAAAGCACCAATCACAATGTCGGAAGAGCTTTTTGGAGAAGCAGCATGTAGAAAATAAACTGGCAAACAAACTAGGAAAACGGAAGAACGTATTGCGATACCTAATAACACAAAATTCCCGAGTAGGGTGGACCAATTTGGATCAGCTGTGCTATAGAAAGTGTTTGAAAGCAGTAAAAAGAATGAAATCAGATCCAACAACATGGCCTCGACTGAGAAAACGCTTGAGAAAGGAGGAATCCTAAACGTTAGTAAGAAGAAGCTTGCTTTTGGCAAAGACCAAATGTGCGCGCCCTGAGACAAACACGGTAGCACTACACACAGCACGAAAGCCATACTATAAGCAAGCGCAACGATTCTACACCAGGCTGAACCCTAGCGGCGTTAGAATATGAAGGACTACTGAGCGTACGAGCTTAGATTAAGATGTCCCACATCTAACACAACGAGAAAATGATGCGCTCAAGGGAACAAAAAGAAGAAAGCTGTAGGTTGTGAAGCGATAACCATGGCTCTCTTCAAAGAGGGAGTCAATGTCTTTCCTAAAGGCTTTCACAACCATTTTCTAAATGCTTATGAACCTCACGGGTGCCCAAGGCCGAAGCACCGCCCACGTAAGTTTTATTCATAAGAAGAAAGATACCAAATATCCTAAGGATCACAAACACACCAGACTAGTATAGGTGGTATACACTACTTAGAAGTGTTATAGGTAAGCATAGGAAGGGCAGCGAGGTGCTTCAACAACAAAAAGAAGTGCCCAGGATTCGAAAAACGTACTCTAAAGATTACATAGGTATTAACTAATCCAGTAACAGATAAATCTGCAAAGTTCACTGAACGTCTTTACAAGGGGAAAAAACGACTACGAAGTAAAGGAGGCCTACATAAGCACCATAGGGGCATATACAAGGAATTACCAGGTAGGATGATCCTACATAAGCAAAGCGAAAAGTTCTCTTTTCGGTAGCGCTTATGGCAGGAAGATGACATGTCACCAAAACTGTCGAGAGCATGTCTGGAGAAGGTAGTTAGGAATCCGGACTGTGGAAAGTTAAGATTACAGATAAACTAACGAATAGATCCGCTATTTGATGTTGGCAGACGAAAGTCTTGCGGAGTGAGCCAGAAAAATATCTGTGAAAAATTCTTGACGACAGTAATGAGGAAGCCTGACAGTAGGGGTAAAAATATAAATGTATATAAAAATAAACATGGTTAAAGCACGCTTACAGCATATGTAACAAAACGCTTGAGCAGCTAGATCAGTATCACTAACTGATACAGGTTGTCAGTGCTAACCCCAATCATGAGAATGAAATCTCGCGCTGATTAGGTATGAACTGGAGTGCACCCGGCTGGTACTTCAAATTAGAAAATTAGCTACGTCTATTACTACAAGGAATAGTATCCTACCAACGCGTTCTGCCGGTGATGACATATGTACTGAAAGTGGGCGCGTTACTTAACAACTTTGCAACAAAGTTCAGCTCAGCGGGTCATTGAACGAAGGATGATAAAAGTAACGCTCAGGCATAGGAAATCAGCTTCCTCGATGAGAAACCAAACCCGAGTTGAGCATATCTTTGAAGCTGGGAAGCCGACCGGGCTCCCGCTGGTCTCGACATGAGAGCAAATAAATGGTGCACTACCTGGTTAACAGAGGGAATACGGAGAGATGGGTATAGAAGGGCCCCGGAAGCCCCATAACTTGATGTAGGAGCTAGCAACAGAATGTTGTAGGAAAGGGGGACTCGAACAGCACACTGGTGGACTGGGTGGATGCCAATGGGAGGGGTTTGTACTTCAGTGGACGTGAATAGGCTGTTGTTTGAAATCGGAGGTGACGATGATGGCAATTTATTGGGTATATAAGCAAGGTAGGAATAAAATAAAGCTACAAAAACAAGGGGGACCGAACCACTTAATATAAACTTCCTTTTGCTAAGATGTGTTTTATAAAAGCTAAGAAGGATTAGGATAGAAAAGAGTGAGATTATTTAGAGGAATTAAGGTGATTAATGTTAGAATAAGGTGGCGCACAGTAGTACTAGACTGAAATAAGGTAGTTTAGGTCTTTCGTTACCGCGGAAAATTGACCTGTTTTGGGGGGTCTAGCAACACATTTTTTATGCTATAAATATTGGTTAGGCACACATTGCAGGGACATAAAATGCAGATGATTCCACGCGCTTTCCAACGACACAAGTTATATAATGTTTTTATATATAATGATTGTGAAACACACAATCGTATTCGAAATGTTTGTCCAGGTGGCGAAGAAAATTCAATAAAGTAAGTTGTGTATAATAAACCACCAGTAGTAGAAAAAAATTATAATATAAATTTTGTAGGTAAACATTTTAAAAACCCATCCTAGAAAAAAAGTGAGTTGCGCGGTACAATTTCTCAGATATAAAAAAAATATGAGCCCGCGTGGTGCCAGTGCCTTGTGGTGAAGCCCAACCACTATTTGAAATTTTGCTTGTTCGGATGCTTCTCCAGAAGAAATCTGGTGGTTTGGCATTATTAAAAGCCCAATTAGCCTCCGCGTGATGTAAAAACACCTTGTCTGTAATTATGACTAGTCCAATATTGAAGGTAAGCAAGCGATGCGAAAAAATACGCTTGGAGTTGAAGACCAAACTCTTTAGTGTATGCTTGTTGACGTTCTGATGATCGCTTATCAGACAGAACTTTCATTTGCGGTTTATTATCATTTTCTCTCTCGCTGTGGTAGCGCGTCGTGCAGGAATGAGGTACGATGCACTAGAATCGTGCCCAGCAAGCTTTCTCCAAGCAGCCGTCGTGGTACGATGCGAGTTCAGCACTACGAGCACTACGAGCCTATTACATTGCAGCGCCACCTAACGATTTTGAACAGAAACAAACACAAGGCTGTTGGAGACTTCGTCAGAATAGACGGTTCTACTAAGCAGCGACATTAGACCTCTGAAAATGCCCTCGTATGAAACCGAAACCAGCCAGAGAACAGCTGGTGGTATTCAAGGCCAATTGGAAGCGTTCTCCTCGTCTGAACTGATACTCGACGACTTGGTGTTATCTTTTGACATTCAGCGGAAACTGTTATCGCAGAAGTAAGGCGTAGATCAAGTAGAAGAAGAGCGGCATGCTTGTTTAAAGGAACAGTAGCCGGCAATGGAGGCGCCCTGGTAAATGAGCTTGTAATCGGGTAACTGCGTAGTAGCGCCAAATATGAATTTCCCAACACAAAAACGAAACCGAAACTGCTGGAAATTGGCTGGAAATGCCAGGAACGCTTTCTAGACATGCGCAGGACCATCAGAAATAAGCTTTGCCAGAATAAAGTTACCCTTTCTTCGAACCAAAGATCACTAGTGAATACGTGGTGGCATTTTCAAGTAATTACCACCTCTGAACGCTATCGGATTACAAAACTGACAAGAAGACTTGAAATGTTAATGACCCTTCGGCTTGAACAAGACTGCGTCACAACGCAAACAATTATAAAGCAGCGGAAACCAGACTAAAGCCGGTGACACGTGTCGTGCCCGGCAATTTAAGCCTTTTGGAAGCAATTCGGTAATGTTGTAATCACTCGTCGAACTGCTGCTGAAGCTAGGAGGAGAAAATGCTCATTAGGGACGCGCGCGCAACTACATACACGTTCGTCCATATGTATAGACAAATATGTATGTTAACAGCAATATGAAGGTTACGGACAGGCAAGTTCACTGCTACAATATACGGCTCGAGCGCGGCCTGTAGGGGCGCCACTGAAATCTCCCTAGCGGCCCGTTTCGAAAGCAGCGGCGGTAGTCCGCGTACCGCTCCCCAGTGCCGCCACTGCTTTTGAGGCACGTTCACGACCGAGATTTACCGTTTGTGGGCGTTTGAAGTCCATGTTTTTGTGGAGCAGTCACTCTGCTCGCAAATGGAATGTGTTTACGAGAGCATAACTTTTTCTGACGCGGTCTTAGTGTGGTATATTCGGTCTGTATAAGCGCCAGGTGTGTGTCACAGGCTAGCGTCGCGAAACCGGCGTATGATGGAGCTGATTGTAGTTACACGGCCCTGAAATTTACTAACAGTGCCTCCGTGACCACCGGTTCCTCAGATGCTCATGCTACGGCTATACACTATGATGTAAATCAGTTTTGTGCGCTTACATAACCAACGGAGCACTCATACCTATACCTCACAGCACGCCAGTTACCTTTGCCAATATTATACCTCAGAAATTGATCACCACCATTTACAAGACAGTCTGGGTTAATTTCGGGAATATTCAACAAAAAGTACGATAGATAATGCAGAAGTATACTGAGGGGTCAGCACACGACACAGTCGTCTTGTCGTGAGGTGAGAGCCCATTCATCTGCTACATATATCCTCTGCGAGCAGCGCGGAGACAGGGTTAGAATGTAATCCACGTCTGCGACTAAACGCTTCTTTGAAATATCATCATATGGCACAAGGAGCCTGCAGAACAAAGCAGAAACTGAAATCAGAGTGCCTTATCACATGCCACACTCTTCTAACGACTCATTTCATCGCTTGTTGAACTGTCCAAATATGCGACCGCCGTACGATCAGCTCTTCGTTGAAGTCGAAAAACAAAAGAAAAGTGAACGCGAGATTTGTGTGTGTGATTATTAAAACGTTCATTGCTCGATTCCGCTGCTCCATATTTGTACACAGCGCCCCGCTCTCCTCTCCCCACCCCCACTCCCCCACTGATGTCTCGCGAAATAGCAGTGCATTTCGCGTAGGTCTGGTGAACCCTACCCGGCTTAAGTTTCGACGAACGTCTTTAGCATCTCAGAAGCTGCACTGTTTTTTTTTTCATTTCCGTTTAAGCTATTATGTTACTTCCGCACTTGCAAAGCATTTATTTTTCCGTGGTTTCATTAACATGCCTTGGTTCTTGCTATAAGGCGTGCGTGGGCAAATATTTAACAACCCACAGGCTTGGAATATACTTAACATTTTCGCATGGTTTATATTCCCATAAAGGGCATACGTTATTGTCCGGAATTGGGTAATCACATCCCCGAAACATATTTTTCTGCGACGTATATACTCGAAACGAAGCCGCATTCCTTGTCCACGCTGCAAAATGAAGCCAACCTGTCACTGTGCCAGTATCAGATAAAAACGAGGCGAAAGTAGAATTCATTTGTCAGAGCTTGACGTATTTGGAGGTGACAGCGGTGATATGCTGCTGCCGTCGCCGACGCCCGGAAGAGCGGCGACGAAGCGCGCAGAACCGCGTCCCCCGGTAGTTTTTGCAGGCGATCGCGTACTCTACGAAGACGCAACTGCTTTTTAGGCGACCTAAACGTACTCTTTGCTTATTGACGTCACCATAACAAGTTTTTTTTAGGGCGCGGAAAGGCGAAAGAAGAAAAATCGAACCAAAACACTGCACGAACCCCTATCAGCCACGCAGCGCAAATCCCGTCAACGCCGCGGAAAAGCGGCGGCAGGCGGCGCAGCGATCGCGAAGCTCGAGGCGTATAGCCAAACTCGCCATCGCTTCCAAAAAAACGCTATTTTATAGATTTGAGTTTGTAAATAAGCTACGATAATTTCACTTCTTTCTCAGGATATGAGCGGTAACCGTATTCAAGCAGTGTTCTGTTTATTGCAAACAACTTCTGATCACCTACGTCGATATGTTGGGGTAAAGGCAGGTTAGGGAGACAGTTAACATGCGACATGTGATTACTGAAACGAAGTCTGAGCGACCTCATGGGTATTGCCTATTTAAAGAATAAAGAGGTTAGGGTGCTGCCGGAAAATTGAGGGGAAAATGGCCGTAAGCAAGAAAGGCGCGCTTCGAATATAACAGGAATGTGTTTGTCACTGGGGACAACTTGTGAGAGCAGTGGCGTGCGGTTGTGAGGAGTAATTTGGTGATTGCGCGTACATGATAATTATCTGCATCAAGTGGTGACCGCGAGGTGCAGCCAGCGGCTGGTATTTTCGGAAAAGATTGCGGACACATTAAAATGGCGAGGTAGCGGAATTTGGACAATAAGAAAATGAACAACAAGCAAGCACAAAATCTGTGGTTAGGAGGTACACACACACACACACACACACACACACACACACACACACACACACACACACAGACATATATATATATATATATATATATATATATATATATAGTAAGGAAATGAGGGGCTCGTTGAGGAAAATACAGAAAGATAGGGCAGCAGTCTACAACGCCAAAGGAGGCATAGGGGTGTGGTTAGGCTCTTTCCTTTTTCACTACGGTTAATGAAGTATACATTTTTTTTAATATACAGAAGAAAGAAAGAAAGAACAACACGCGCCCAGAGTGGGGACCGATGCCTAGGTAGCATAAGAGGGCTTCCCGCCAGTTACCCGCTCATGACAGGCTGTAGACGCTCGAGTCACGCCCCGGGGGTTGAAAAGAAGGTCCCCTTCTCCCCGTGTAGTCAGAGTGGCGCTGGCTACCACCCTCAAGCGTCAGATACACTTCTAGTAAATATAAATAGCCCAGAAAGTGAAGGAGAACACAGTCGCCCAGATAGCCGAATTGGTAAGGCATTCGACATGTAATCGAAAGGCGTGGGTTCGGTCCCCACTCTGGGCGCGTGTTTTTCTTTCTTTCTTTCTTCTGTATATTAAAAAAATGTATAGTTCATTAACCGTAGTGAAAAAGAAAAGAGCCTAACCACACCCCTATGCCTCCTTTGGCGTTGTAGACTGCTGCCCTATCTTTCTGTATATATATATATATATATATATATATATATATATATATATATATATATATATATATATATATATATATAAATATATATATATATATATATATATATATATATATATATATAGTGTGAGCGCGTACTTGTGCACCTGTCAACTGCCCCACACCGTGCCCGTCCACCATCCGCCGGTGTGGTCAACCCCTTACCTGTCCATAACGATTACAATCATCATTAATCATCATCTCAAGTCCCGTTGGCGTGGAATCGCGATCTGGCAAGTAAAGGACGGAACCGTTCGCTCTGCTGCATCCCTGAAAGAAGCGTCCTGTCTCCTGACAAGTGGTGGAGGTTCCCATTTATCCCGACCTCTACTTCGTCAGGCTGCACCCTTGGAGCCCCGTTCCGGCCGCCTTTTGTCGGCACGAACCCCTCCGATGGAGCGAGAAAGCGCGCCGAATGCACCCGCTTCTGCCTCGTCGGCATTCCTGGTGACCTGCCCCCAGCGCGACCCCCCGTCTTTCCGTGGCCTTCAGGGCGAAGATGTCGAGGACTGGCTGGAACAGTACAACAGGGTCAGTTAGTTTAACAGGTGGGACGATGGTTTCAAGCTTCAAAATGTCGGATTGCACCTGTTTCAAGTAGCCGAAACATGGTATTTAAATACCAAGGAAAGGCTGACTGATTGGGCTACCTTCACCGAAGAGATTCGCAAGATTTTTGTCGTTTCTTCCGCTCGCTCGATTGCAGCAAAGAAGGAACTTGAAACCAGCATGCAGAATCCCGATGAGACGGAGGTGTCGTATATCGAGGATGTCCTCGCTCTATATGTCGGAAGCAGACAAAGCCAATCATGTCCTCAAGGGAATCGCTGAGTTTGCCTTCACTGCTCTCGCGCTGCAAAATCCGTGCAGCGTCAATGACATAATGGCCGCCTGTAAGCGCCTTGACCAGCTTCACGCGATTCGCCTACAACCAACTACGGGACTCACTCGTCTTCCGCCGGAGCCAGAGTTGCGAGCTTTAATACGCAGCATCATCCGCGTGGAGCTCCAGCTGCAAAGCTCCCTAAGCTCCTGCGCTCACGGTGACCGCTGCTCCCAGCCAGCAACTGACTTGCGAGAAGTTATCAAAGAAGAGTTGGCGTTAATGACTGGCAGTCCCCGCAACGATCACCCAGTTGCTCCCATCGGCGCTTCTTATGCGGACGTGCTGCAACGACCACCGGTTACGCCAGTTGAACTTTCGTAACCGCCGCCCCAGCTCGGCCAGTTCGCAGCCGTCTCGCCGCGACGTCCCGTTCAGAGTGTCTATCCGACCTGGCGGCCACGTCTTGACGTTCGTTCCAACGAACGCCAGGTCTTCTTCTACTACGGCATAAGATGCCACATCGCGCGCTTCTGCTGACGCCACCTACAAGATGAATGGCGCGGTTACACACCTTACGAACATGATGTCCGCTTTAACTACCCGCCTCGAGGACCTGCCTACTCTCCTGTACAACGTTCTCTGTCTCCTCAGGACTCACTCGACCATTCCCACAGTAGCCGTGACTCGAGGTGTCGTTCACCCTCGCCTTACCGTCGTTTCATGTCACCCATTCGCCCCGTCTCTCGTGACCCTCACCTCCAACCGGAAAACTAGGCGCTGCAGTTTGTGCAGGGGAAACTGCATCGTTTGGGCTGATTGAAACTCCCCCAGAGCGCCCTTCAAATGTGTTATCTGTTGAAGTGGAAGGTATTGGCGTGAAAGCTTTAGTTGACACCGGAGCCAGCCTTTCTGTTATGGATACTAATTTGTGCTCTTGTCTACGAACCGTGAAGACCCCTTACTATGGCCCCTCGTTATTTATTGCAAACGGACACATTATACAGCCTGTCGCAAGTTGTACTGCGCTGGTGTTAATCGGGAAGGACTGTCATCATATACAATTTGCCGTCCTGTCACAGTGCTCTCATTAACTAATTTAGGGTGGGGACGTTCTCTCCGCAGCTTATGCCGACATATCCTATAGCCACACACCCATTTAAATCAGCGATGCCGAGTTTACACCTGCTGCGACCTTGCGACGTTAGGTTTTGATTCTGCATGCTGACCACATCCTGCCGCCTGGTAGCGAAGAAGTCCTCACGGTTTCATCGGGAATCAATTTTGATGGCGACGTGATAGCTTCTCGAGTGAGCCGCTGGATTCCCCGCGGAATCGGCATGTCTACCTGCCTCCTTCGCTTTTCGTGGGAATTTGCAGCTCTGGCAACACTCAACACCACCGGTGAGCCAATATTGCTACGCAAGGGCACTGCCGTTGCATCTGTTGTCGACCGCGAGCCTCTTTCTATCGTATCTAACACCATTACTCCTTCGCGCATGCGGGATTCAGCATACTCGGCTGTTCTGCCTAGCATCGCTACCACTCTCAGCCCAGACCTCACGGCGGCACAGGCGGAATAATTGCTGGCCGTTCTGAAAAAGCACAGTGCATCATTCGACGTTACTTCCAACACACTCAAACGTACTTTTGTCGCCGCGCATCGGATTGAAACAGACGGCTCAGCCATTGTACGCCATCGCCCGTACAGATTATATTCCCACGAACGCAAAATTATAGAACAAGTTTCTGACATGCTTAAGCGTGATGTCATACGCCCCTCTTCAAGTTCATGGTCATGGCCAGTTGTGCTTGTGCAGAAGAAGTATGGTTCCGTTCGGTTTTGCGTTGACTACCGTGCTCTAAATAAGATAACTCGAAAGGATGTTTATCCGATGCCTCGCATCGATGACGCGTTGGACCGTCTCCAAGGGGCAGAACACCTCTCTAGCCTCGACTTACGCTGCGGATATTGGCAGATTCTGATGCACGAAGATGACAAAGAAAAACTGGCTTCGCTACTCCAGACGGCCTCTACGAATTGAACGTGATGCCCTATGGTCTGTGTATTGCCCCTGCGACAGTTGAGCGAATGATAGACACTGTGCTCCACGGGCTCAAATCGAAAAGCTGTCTTTGCTATCTGGACGACATCGTTGTTTTTTCGACTACGTTTGATCAACATCTGCAGCGTCTAGACGAAGTACTTAGATGCCTCTTCAATGCAGGACTACAGCTGAATACAAAAACGTGTACTTTTCGCAGCAAGTCGATAAAAGTATTGGGACACGGCGTCAGCAAAAACGGAATCCAGCCCGATCCAGAGAAAATTTCCGCCGTTGTAAATTTTCCTCGACCACTACAGCAGAAAGATATCCGCAGCTTTCTCGGGCTAGCATCCTATTTTCGCCGCTTCATACAACATTTTGCGACCATTGCTTCCCCCCTGCACCACCTCCTGCGTTCTGGCATCGCTTTTGTTTATAATGAGGAATACGAACGAGCTTTCCAGTCCTATAAAGACTCCCTAACATCGAGTCTTTTCCTTGCCCATTTTGTTGATGCTGCGCCAGCCATTCTGCACACGGACGCCAGGGGCCAAGGCATCGGCGCGGTCTTGCTGCAACTTGACTCGCACCAGAGGGAGCGAGTAGTCACCTATGCCAGCTGGTTCCTCACCTCAGCAGGGCAGAACTATTCCCTAACGAAGCAGGAATGCCTCGCTGCTGTGTGGGCCATTCAAACTTTCCGCCCCTACTTATACGGCCGGCACTTCACAGTCGTGATGGACCACCATGCCTGGTGCTGGTTGTCCACGCTCAAGAACCTTTCCGGACACCTGGGTCGTTGGATTCTCCCTCTCCAGCAATATGATTTTAACGTTGCTTACAAGTCGGGAAAAAAACACTTAGACGCAGACGCCCTTTCACGCTGCCCGTTTCCTCAATCGTCCGTGTCGGCCTCCCTAGTACACCAAGCTGCTCTCCCGGTCACACCCATCCTTCCTGCAATGTTTGATATTTTAGACAACCTGCCGGCGATCCAGCGAAGCGACACTTACTTTCGTACCATAATGGACAGGATGGACGGTTCAGCTCCACCTCCCAACAGCCGTCTACGCCAACAGCTAAGTTTCCGGCTTGTAGATGGAATTCTTCATCGTTGCAGCCCTCATCCTGAAGGAAGCAGTTGGGTCCCAGTGGTACCTCAGCCACTACGGAGAGCCATCTTAGAGGCGTTTCACGATGAAGCTACAGCCGGACATCTTGGTTATGCAAAAACTTACGACCGCATTCGGAGTCGCTAATTCTGGCCTGGACTCTCCACAGACGCGGCAAAGTATCTTTCCTTTTGCGGCAAATGCCTACACCGGAAGCGCAGTACGTCTCCCGCACTCGGTACGCTAAAACCGCTTCCTTGCCCGTCGGTACCTTTCGAAACAGTGGGCATTGATCTCTACAGACCGATTCTGTGAACACCTGACGGCTACCGCTGGATTGTGACTGCGGTTGCTCAATTGACACGATGCGCTGAAACGTCACCCCTGAGATCCGGATGCGCCCTAGAAATCACAGATTTCGTTCTGCGGAGCATGATGTTGCCGCACGGTGCACCTCGCGTGCTTTTAAGCGACCGAGGCCTTTTTATCGCACGTTCTTGCGGAAGTGCTTCGAGCTACCAATATTGTTCATAAAACGACTAGCAGCTACTACCCACAGGCTAACGGCCTCACGGAACGATTTTATAGAACTCTACCCGACATGCTCTCAATGTACAATAGGCCGAACCATACCAACTAGGACCAAGTTCTGCCTTTCGTAACATTCGCCTATAATTCTACTGTTCAGCGGCACCGGCTACTCAACTTTTTTCTTCATTTTCGGCCGTTCCCCTTCCTTTGTTATGAACAATGCTTTCCTCTCTGCTCCGGTATCTCCTACAACGCCATTTTCCGACCAGTTCATCTCTCGTATCACTCACTGCCGTCATCTAACCAGCATAAACACTGAAGCCACGCAGCAACAACGGAAAACACGGTATGGTGCCACTCACCTGGCTTGCGCGAGAAGTGTTTGCACCGGTATATTGGCCCCTACGTCATCAGTGAGCAAACATCTCCGGTGAACTATCGAGTGTCGCCAACAACTGCTTCCACAGACCGCCGCAGACGCGGAAGAGAAATTGTGCACATTTCTCGCATGAAGGGTTTCATGGACCGTCCACCTTAAATACACGTGGCCAGGCGGCCGCTTCCAACTACGGGGGGAAGGGGGAGAATGTGAGTACTTAATTGTGCACCAGTGAACTGCCCCACACCGTGCCCGTCCACAGTCCACCGGTGTGGTCAATTCCTCACCTGTCCATATCCATTACAATCATCATTTGTACATAATCATCACCTCAAGTCCTTGGGTGTGGAATCTCGATCTGGCAAGTAAAGTACCGAACCGTGCGCTCTGCTGCCCCCCTGAGAGAAGCGTCCGGTCTACTTACAATATATATATATATATATATATATATATATATATATATATATATATTGAAAAGAAGGTCCCCTTCTCCCCTTGTAGTCAGAGTAGTGCTGGCTACCACCCTCAAGCGTCAGATCCACTTCTAGTAAACATAAATAGCCGAGAAAGTGAAGGAGAACACAGTCGCCCAGATAGCCGAATTGGTAAGGCATTCGAGATCTCATCGAAAGGAGTGGGTTCGGTATCCACTCTGGGTGCGTTTTTCTTTCTTTCTTTCTACCCGCCGCGGTGGCTCAGTGGCTAAGGCGTTGCGCTGCTGAGCACGAGGTCGCGGGTTCGATTCCCGGCCGCGGCGGCCGCTTTTCTGATGGAGGCGAAAAGCAAAAACGCCCGTGTGTACGAGATTTCGGCGCACGATAAAGATCCCCAGGTGGTCAAAATTAATCCGGAGCCCTCCACTACGGCGCGCCTCATCGCCTGCGTTGCGTCGGCGCGTTAAACCCCACAATCAATCAATCTTTCTTTCTTTCTTCCGTATATTTAAAGAAATGTTCAGTTCATTAACAGTAGTAAAAAAAGAGCCTAACCACACCCCTATGCCTCCTTTGGCGTTGTAGACTGCCGACCTATCTTTCTGCATTTCCTAAACGAGCCCCTCATCCTTACTATATTATTCTGCGAAAGCCTAGCGAGGGTCTCGGTTCTGGCAGCCTTGATGCCTAGGTAGCATAAAAGGGCTTCCCGCCAGTTACCCGCTCATGACAGGCTGTAGACGTTTGAGTCACGCCCCGGGGGTTGAAAAGAAGGTCCCCTTCACTCCTTGTAGTCAGAGTGGCGCAGGCTACCACCCTCAAGCGTCCGATACACTTCTAGTAAATAGAAATAGCCCAGAAATTGAAGGAAAACACGGTCGCCCAGATAGCCGAATTGGTAAGGCATTCTAGATCTAATCGAAAGGCGTGGGTTCGGTCTCCACTCTGGGCGCGTGTTTTTCTTTGTTTCTTTCTTCCGTATATTTAAAAAATTGTTCACTTCATTAACCGTAGTAAAAAAAGAGCGTAACCACACCCCTATGCCTCCTTTGGCGTTGTAGACTGCCGACCTATCTTTCTGCATTATATATATATATACATATATATATATACAAATATATATACTGCAGGAGACACCGCGGCCAGGGTACCAACAACTTTTCTGCCAGCTTCAGCTTCCACGCTCCTGACTATCGCACCAAGGCAGGTTTTATAAAAAATTGCCTCCAATCCACACTGGGAAGGTGGTTGGACAGCAAAGCTTTGAACGATTCTCACAAGAATTGCCTGATGTCACTTGAATTCTCGCGTGTGGCCCTACAAAGAGTGAAACCAGAGACTCTGTTAGCCGTTACCTGAAATCCGCGGGGGCGGTATCCCAAACGGAGGAGCGTCGGACATGGCCGGGCTAGAGCGGCAGCCGTTGTAGGCCGGCCGTGCGTCTGCGGAAAGAAAACGGAGAGGAGCGTCTTTCGGAGGGTAAGACAGCGTAACCAAGCCATCGTGATTTTCTAGCTCGGGGCTACACCACCGCTCGACAGCAGCGCAGACACTGCAATAACATGGCATGTGAGCTTACCAATTCCCATTTATACCTATTTGTGCTAGTTAGTTTGGTAAGTTTGAGAATTTCGAAAAAGCAGGGGAAACTTTTATAATCACTCAATTTTAGATCCAGTTTCTCCGTTCGCACTTTGCAATACCTCTTAAAACACAACCCAATTGGTATTCACCAATTTAGAATACAGACTCCCATTTGTAGCAAGCAGTGGGTAAAAGGTAGCTTTTCTCTAGCGGCCCGTGCCTGCATGTGGTCTCCACATTATGGTTTCTTCCCTGCAAAAGCAACCCGTAAAGTACATTTGCCGGACGCCCACTTGGTTCCGTCGGGTCCGGGTTACCGAGCAGGTGCTGTCGAAAAAGGTAATGAAGCCGCGCGAAGAAAGCACGCAATGAACGCGAAGCAGCGCCAAACACGCCTCAAATAACTGTCGCTAAAGCAGACAACAAAGCCGTCCCGCCGACGCACCCGCCGGTGCGAGCACTCACCTGCGGGCGGGGAACGCTGGGTAATAGTGCCCTATCGCCACGCCATCCACACTGTGATCCGTGAGTGAAAAGCACCCTCCCTATCTCCAGCCACGTAGAAGTTTCTTTTCCGGCATGCCACAAAAGAACCGTTGGCAGGTAGAGGTAGAAAGCGTTGGTTTACAACTTCTGCAGTGGAGATAGCGCCCGAAATCTGACGCCGACGGCCGCCATCTTGCTTTAGACAAAAAACTCGCTTCGTGCTATTAGCCGCCCCGCCGCCGTCCCGTTCAGCCGGCACTGCACTGGACGTCTCGCGATGTTGCACACTTGTGCGAGTGCATTTCTGATTTACTTCGTCGTGAATATTGTCCGCATGCTTCATAAGTGTGGAAATAAGCAATGGCGCGCTCGTGCGTCGCATTAGGTCGTGCTAATCAAGAGAAGAAGACGCAGGGGATCACCTTTCCTGAATCCTGTTTTGTGTCTCGCGGATATCTTTTGCACTGTTTGCACAGGCTGGTACCGGTACTGCACTTTAAGGGAAATTTGTTGTAGCACCGGTATCCCACCTACTTGTTCACGCATTTGTTTAGCCAGATATACGCATGTTTTCACTGCTAGTTGCGGTGGTCCTCGTAGTGGTTTGAGTACGCATAATCCCGTTTGTGTTGTCGTGAACGCGACAGAGCGACGAGCCGAGACACGTCTGAAAGCTATGCCGTGCACCCAGAAACTGGGGCCCGATTTTATCCCACGCTCGTGGCGTTCGTGGCTGCTTGCGCACCGGCGACGCGTGGGCCGCTCTCATTGGTTGTCACTCAGCCCCAGCGTCATCGTCGCTGGAGCGCCGCCACATAGCCTCCTCCCTTTGAGACGGAGTCTTGAGGAGGAATCCGTGTACAGAGCGGTACAGCAAAACGCAAAGTCTTTGCTTTGCGAGGTTCACGGGTGGTGGTGCGAACGGAAGGAGGAGTGGTGGTGTTCAGGGTGGAATGGTGGGCGGTGGAGTGGAACGCAGGCAGGTCAGCTTCGGTGAATGCGGGCTTGAGGAGACCGATGGAAATGATGGTGTCGCGGCCAATTGTGGCAAGGGACAATCAGAAGCCATCGCGAGGATCATTTGCACAGACGAGAGAAGCCGTTGTAGGAAAAGTTCCTTCAGCAAGCGGGAGTCCGTGGCGGAAGGTTTGTCGCCGAGCAGGATTTGCAGTTCGCGAAGGAGCTGCGAAGGTCGATGATCACCCCACTCCTCCGCAGAAAGCAGCCGCTGGAAACGCTGCCGTTCCGAAAGCCTCGTGCGACTCAAGATGGCAGCCTTTAATGTGTCGTAATGGTTCGTGGTAGGTGGGTTTGCGAGAATTTCGCAAACTTCGACCGCGATATCAATAGCTGGTGACAGTTGGAGATGGTTGAAGCGGGTCTCTTGCGACGTGATTTGGCTCACTCGGACTCTTGCCTTGGCTTGAAGGAACCACACGTCGGGGTGCTGAGCGCTGAAGGTGGGCAAACGGCAGGCGATGTGAAGATGCCATGTGAAGAGGCAGCGGAGGACGCAGAATAGCCGCCGGTGTCGCGAGGAGGGTCCATTCTGGTTCCTTGACTCCGCTGCAACGTCCGGGTCACCAATGTCGCGAACGCGACAGAGAGACGAGGCGACACACGTCTGAACGCTGTGCCGTGCACCCAGAAACTAGGGCCCCGTTTTATTCCACGCTCGTGGCGTTCGTGGCTGCTTGCGCACCGGCGACGCGTGCCCCGCGCTCATTGGTTGTCACTCAGCGCCATCGCCATCGCCGCTGGAGCGGCGATACAGTGTAATATATTTGTCGCATTTGTCGTTCCGCATTGATTAAAAAAAATGGAAAGTGCTTGCTGAGATACCAACCAGCATAAACTATGTAAGGCCCGTCTAATATACCGTTTGCGCTCAGCCGGTCCTACAGGAGCTCTCGCTCTGTTCCCATTAGCATTTAATAATAAAGGCGAGGTTGGCCGAGCAATTGCGCTTAGGTTTTTGCAAGTCTTCGATTGCATGCGATCCCGTGTTCTTCATCCTGGTGTTTTATTATCGACGGCAGGCTACTCACTTGCACACGTATGTGGTGAGTGAGGTTGTGAACGCAGTTAGTATCCTGCGCACAGTTTTAATACAATAGCAGGCTACTGTGCGTGAAAACGAGTCGGGTTAGCGATGTTGTCAATGCAACAGAGTAACCTCAAGCGCGCAGTTTTTGTCATCAATTGCAGGCTAATCATGTGCAAACGTGCGTCGTTAATGAGTTTTCGATTGGAACTGAGTAACGTTGCGTAAAACTGAAAAAAATTCCCCCGCATTTCCCCGAGGGGGAGAATGTGAAAGTGCGAATGCATGGTTGTCGGCCCGCTTGCGGCGCTTGCGCTCGGCCCCCGCAGCCGACCGCCTCGCCGCCTTCTCTTCCATCTCTTCCATCGGGTTTGTAGTATCACGTGTACACCACGCAGTTATCAAGCCGCTATAACGCCGCTGAGTCGCCAACGCACGCCGCTGACGCCAACGCACGCCGCTGAGTCGCCAACGCACGCCGCTGAGTTTGAATGCGTTAAAGATATAAGGCGCGTCACTAACACTGATATCAGCGTCGCGTCCGTGGCTTGGTCGGTAGAGCGTCGCGCTGCGGCCGCAAAGTCCTCGGATCGAAACCTGGCGCCGGATGCTGTTTCTTTTTTAAATATAGAGGAGCACTGCGGACGCCGATGCCGCCGCCACCGCCGCCGGCGGTGGATGGTTTGGGGTCGCTTATAAAGTGCTTTCGCACTTAAAAAATGAAAAGAACAGCACGAATGAGACACGGACACGAAATCAACATGCCAAACACAGAAAGTACTATCGCGCTTTTGTGTCTTTGCGTCGCATATGAATATTTGCCCTTGTGACTGTTTTTTATGTCTTATCCTCCATCAATAGCTTACGCATAAGGCAAACATCAGGCTGCCCCCAAGTACCGCCATCGACAAAGCAAACTTGGCTACCTCTTCTTGCGTGTAAACCCCAAAAAACACGAAAGTACTCAAGCGGTCGCGGGAGATTAATGGCATTCCTCCCGCACGGCAATATGACCGCAGACCGGTTTTCTCGTCTTCACCTCCCTGCGTTGCCGTCTATGGGACACCACCGCTCCAGAAGTTTCATACAACCTCCTTGATCGCACCGCAGCGTCTCTTGTTGGCTAATATCCCACACTGCCAACTCCACTGTACCAACCATCTGCGCGACATCACACGCCTTCCCCTCCCACCACACAGTTGCCGGTGTAGGGGCGGATAATATCGTGTTAGTCTCCCCATACAGACAACGTCTCTCGAACCGCCGAGTAGAGCCACGCTGCGGTCCATCTTGTAGTTTACCGCAGAAATTTTGCGGAGAAGCGTATACGGCCCTTTCATTATCGCAAAAAGTTTGCCGCGCTAGGCATGCCATGGTGCCGCATATAACACACAGTCTCCCTCTTGGAGCTGGGACGGCCGAAAATTCTTGTCGTAGACAAGCTTATTTTTCTCGTGATAAGAAAGCATTGCCGACTGCGTAGGCGCGAGCTTCTTGCCGGGTTTTGGCAGTGATGGAGAGGAGGCAGAAGTATGATGGTGCGCCATACACGAGAAAACGTGAAAACATGCTGGATAGCGGCTAACCTCAAGAGGTATCTTGTTGTATTTATTATTAACATCAGGAAGGAGCCGCTTCTATGGCTTTCATGCTTCACCTTTGATTCTGCAGCGGAGACGAGTAACTGTGGACTGATTAGGGAGATCACTTAGGCCATTACACTTTCGACATTGTTAACTTGTGAATAGCTAATAAATGTTGTTGTGCTTAAGGAACTGCGTCAATAAGCCTGGGGAAATCCGGTGCCGCGGTCGGATAGGAAGTTCCGAGACTTTCCAGCAATGAATATGCTCCTCAGGGAGAAAATGTACGAATCGCAGGTCTCATTTCGGTGCGCAAAAGCCCGCGCATAACAAGCGGCATGATCAATGACCAAGTGAATAAATCTTTTTCAGAACCGAAGTTCGCAAAACCTCCGATGTTGTCCATGGCCAAAAGATGGAATGGTTATTCTGCTGGTGTTGTTTACTACAAGGAACCGAAACGGTTGATTTTTGTCTTATTGCAGCGTTGGCAAGTGTACCAGTGGCGAATGTATTTTGAAAAGTCGGTGATGATTTCATGAAAATAATGTTGTTGAGACTCTCGCTCGAAGAAACAAAAGTTGAACTAATCTCTACAAGGTATTTTTCCCTAAGTCTTCACAGACATAAAGGAATAACACCCGCCATTTCGGCTGTTGACAGCGTTACAGTGGACATTTCGTTATCACTGATGAGACAATTCTTAACCTCTTGCGTGAAGGTTGACCCAAAAACACATTGCGGGAGACATTTTAAACGATTTTCTCTTGCTGCATTCGGAATGGGGAAGCAGTTGTTGAGACCTGGATTGCTGTGAATCCATTTCTTCTTCAAAGCATCCGAAATGACTAAAAAAGCAAAGATAATACATTACCTATACAGCAGGCGACATAACAGACCCTTCGAACTTCAGGGCCATTATCCTCACTACTACATCATGTAAAATACTCGAACACATCATTATAAAGCATCGAACATTGTTCTTGAGAATTAAAGGCCCTTATCACCTTACCCACAAGGCTTTAGATGTGGAAGTCCAACAACTACGCATCGCACAGACGTTTTCTATCACTTGGCTTTCTCTATAAACTACCACACGCAGACCTAATACTGCTCGACTTTTCAAAAGTTTTCCACTCGACATGTCGTTGAAAATTATCGCAAAACTAAAAACTATATTGTGAACCGAAATTTAGGCAGGGGGATCGACGACTTCGATATGACCGTCCGCCGGTTATAATCTTTGAACCCTGGCCATCTGAGAGCAAAACTGCCACGTACTGCGGCCCCCGGGCAACGTTCTTGGCCCACTTCTTTACATTATCCTAATAATAGATAACACGGCAAATATTTCATCTAACATTAAACTTTTTGCTGGCGATTGTATCATCTACCAAGAAAGCAACAGTCTTTGCGAGCATCTCCTAATCACTCCTTCTTTAAATCAACGTGCGTATACGTGCAACAAATGGCAAATGAACGTGATTCTATCAAAAACAATGTGTATGACAAAAACTAGGAAACAAGAACCCATAGCTTTCTCTTACCACATCAATGGCACGCAACTGATCAAAGTAAATGCACAGAAATATTCAGTGGGGACTAAAACCTGATGTTAAATGGGAATCGCACACCACAAACATTACATCCGCTGCATAGCGGAAGCTGTTTTATATTGGAAGATGTTTACAGCGTGCGCTAAAATAAGCTGAAGCGCTAGCTTGCGCCACATACATAAGGCCAGTACTAGAATACGCGAACGCCGTATACTGCCATCAATATTACAAATTGCAAAGGGTTTAGATGCAAGCCGTCCAATTTATTTGCAACAAGGGCATGCCAAAGAATTCACAAACTAATACGTTAACTGCCTTCGGGCTTTTTACACTTACATTTAGAGCGCAACAGGGGCGACCAAAGTACCTGTTCGAACTCTCGAACAATCGGTTTAAAATCGAAGCACAAAATTACATCCGCCTTAATGAAAGCCGGCACACAAGGCCAAAGCACCCATTAACTTTATTTGAATATTCCTGCAATAACGATGCCTTTAAGTATTTATTTTTTGCCGCGCGCCATTAGAGAGTGGAACATCTAAGCCCTCCAATCACTAACACGTAGTCATTAACTGAATAATAATTTCCAATTGTATTTCCGGATACAAAAGCTATTTCCAGACCACCATTGAACATCGAGTGCCCAGAACGCAACAACAATCAAAGAATAGGGAGGCACAAGCGGCTGTGTGTGCGCGTCAGGATATTCCCCACGCTCAAATCAATGCTGCTCAATACTACAGTAGGTTCCAAGAGGTCGTGGCTGTACGTTTATCCGTTGGGAGAAATACTGTGCTCATTGCGTCGTATTACGCGCGTCCTGAGCTCAGCTGCTGCCGCCGCGGGTCTCAAAGGGGCAATGTCAGGTACCAGTGGATGTTCGACATGAGAAAAGAGTACCCAGAGGAGCGCTTCCTTGTGGCAGGAGATTTCAGTGTACACCACCCAGACTCGGGACATAGCACGGCGGACGCACGTGGCAACAAGCCTCAGGAAACTACTGAAGCAGCCCGCCTCACACTTATCACTGACTTGAAATACCCTATAAGGTTCGGACTTCACCCCAGACAGGGCGATTCCACCGTAGATCTCACAATGGCAGACCATGGCCTCGTTAAAAAGTGGCGCTGTGGAGCAGATCCTATGAGTTAGGAACACTACCCCGTATGGCTGCAGTTAAACACCCGAAGCTTCATTCAGCCCAAGCGGTCTACACCAGCAGTCGATTGGAAGGTCTTCCGTGCTGCTATGGCTGAATATGAAAGCAATCTTTCCATCACTAAAGAGTTGAAGCGCGCAGTTTAAGACTCCACTCGCGTAATCCAAGTGAGTGAAGACATGCCGGTACCGGACAAACAACTTGTCAATCTCTGGAATACGCGGTAAGAACTATGCTTTCAGTGATTGAACAAGGGAAGGCTCTTTAAAGACCTTCTCAGTGCATAAAAAAGGCGGCTCCCGCAAGAGAGTACACCAAACGACCAGAACGATCCCGGTGGCTCGACCACTGCGTCTTCTTTTGTGAAAAAACTGGTTTGAAACCTATAGTAGACATTTCGTACCATAACGCGGAAGGACAAAGCCGCGCATGCGTGCCGCAATATTTGTTTGGCAACCGGCCTTTCCGCTGCACAATTCGAGGAAGAGGTGGCTCGGACATTTTCCCCGCCACTCAGCATTTCCCCGCCACCGACTACGGATCAATGGCAACCACCAGAGAATCATGTGGCCCAGAATGCGCAGTTTACTCCACAGGAAATGGCGATAGCTCTGGGGGAATCAACGCGAGGAGCGCGCGCGGCAAAGACTGCATGACAAGGCGCATGCTTCAGAAATTGGATGAAGATGGCAAAATTCAGCTGTTGTCAAAACTGAACGCTGTGTCGATGTCCCGGTGAGCCGCGAGTCCACTGGAAACACTCCGTAGTTTACCCTATCTCCAAGGCAGGGTAAAAGATGAATACTATAAACAACATGATGCCGATCTCCCTGGCACTCACGCGTTGCAAGCTAATTTAACGCATGGTTCTCACAAGGTTAACCTACATTTTTGAGCACGCATGCGCAGAGCCTTGGTACGACGCAGGGCAAACTGGATTTCGTCCTTCTCTTTGCACCCTTGACAGTCTCCGGCTCCTCCGCAACTTGACCGGCAAGAGGCACCGTCGTGGAACGATCCCCGCTGTGATCATGGCAGTCGACCTCAGAAACGCTTTTGCCACAGCGCTACACAGCGCCGTTATTGAAGTTCTTTAGGACTCTGGGGCGGGTACGTGCGTAATTAATTTTGTTAAGAGCATTTTGAACGGTCGGACATTTGAAATTAGAACGGATCTAAACAATCCCCGCGTCTTCACCAATACAATTTGTTTACCGCAAGCCATCCTTCAGCCATCACTGTTAAGCTAGGGATGTGGAATATTGCAAAAGAACTTCTCAAGATTCTACACCTGCAACACACTATGTATGCTCATGACATCACAATCTGGGTTAACCCTCGATGTACTACTCTCAACACGCAGCACGTCATGGATAAAATTCAGAGCGGACTTGATACTATTGACAGATGCCTTCCTCCGCTTGGAATGAGTCTGTCACCAGAAAAGGCAATATACCTCGCCATTGGAGGACTCGACCACCTGCTGGCGCAAATACACCTAATGCTGAATGGTCAACGCGTCAAGCATGCTGCCGGCAGGCGGTTCCAGATACTTGATATGCCACTCTGCGAAGACAGAGGGGCAGCGAATGAATTCGGCAGATCACATATGTTTGGAAGCAGCAGCTTCATATCATTAGGAGAATTGGAGGCCGCTTCTGCAGGGCTACAACGCAGGTCCTGCGCACCCTTATGCAGGCCGTCCTGACTCCCAAGGCGTGCTAAGACGCTCCATGCTTTGCCCTTACGAAAACACAACCGGATCAAGAGGAGACATTACACTGACAAAACCTGAGAGTAATTACTGGTTTCCCTCTGCAGACCCGCGCGAATGAACTGTGCCGCTATTCACAGCTGCCCCCAATCCGGGCTTTTATAATGAAGAGGTTGCAAAGCCACAACCGGAGACCCGCAGGCACCCGCGCTGAGCAGCTTGTGCAAAACTTGGCTTCCCGTCAGAGCCACTCGCTTTCCCCGCAAGTGCCGCCTTTTTGAAACCCTTGGGAAAATGTCTTGGTTCGTGTGCCAAAGCCTCTATCTCGCCTACGTTGCCATAACCATACCCACCATCAGCGGACGCTGCTGCTGCACGCACTGACCTCCGAGCCAGCGCCATCTTAACCACAGCAGTCCTAAATGAAACAACATCGCGTGCTTCACTTTCGTGTATTGACGGCCAAATGCGCATGTCCCACACGACTCAGTTTCTTCGCCTGCCAAGCCCATGTCAGACCCGCCTCAAGGCAGTTCTTTTTACTGCAGAGCACGTTGAGGTAACTTAGGACGCCGGTGATAGCCACCAATCTTCAATATTTATGGACAGCCACGAGCCTCTCGATCGACTTCGCCAAACCCCATACGTCGGAAACACCTGCGATTTCATCAAGACCATTTGTCATAGACCATTTAGTGCAGAGGTGGCGTAGAGGTAGAGCTAGCGCCTCGCGTGAAGAAGGACCATGCTTCGAATCCCGGTGGCAGACAACTCCCACCACATTAAAACAAAATACGCGTGTTGATAGAATAGCAGGAGGAGGCTTGCGGTGCGGCATGACCCCGGCGACCATTGCCGGTAAAGCACTCTCTCACCAGAGCTGGATTGGTCCCCCTGATGTAGTAATGGCAACAACCTCCCATGAATACGCCAATTAACTCACGGCCCTGAGTGTCCAGTGGCTGCGAAGCAACTGGGCAGGGCGGTGGTCAGACCTGTGACGCCGCAGAGGGTGCTAAGAATCCCTGGAGCTGGACACGCCTCCATTCGAATCTTGAATCTGGACACGTTTAACGCGAGAATTTTATCTAGCGAAGCAAGGCTAGAGGTGTTGTTCCAGGAATTAGAGGGAAATAAATGTGTTGTCATAGGGCTTAGTGAGGTTAGAAGGACAGGTGAAGCCTTTGCGGTGCTGAAAAATGGCCACAACCTGTGTTACCGTGGTCTAATGGACGGAAGAGAGCTGGGAGTGGGATTTCTAGCCAATAAATGCATAGCTGGCAACATTGAAGAATACCATAGCATGAACGAAAGGGTAGCCGCTCTTGTAATTAAAATAATAAGAGCTAAAAACTCAAGGTGGTACAGTGCTACGCGCCTACATCCAGCCAATACGAGCAGTACAACCGTTGTGAGAGCTTAGCAACCCAAAAAAGTGGCGTTCTCGGAATGGTCACTTCCTGAATGGACTTCATATGCATGCCTTCGATGCGTGAGCGTGATCTTGTTTCAACGATGGGCCAACTGCACTATCCCACAGTCAAATGGCATGCCATAACTGTCACTTATGCAGTATACCTATGCTCGAGTACCCTGTGAGCCGCAGATATTGAGTAGCTTCTTTCTCTATATTACCTTAAGAAAACGCCACAAAGGGCCGGCAAACAACGATCCAAGCTTCCTATTTTATTTATCTATCAATATGAAAAACAATGCAATTTAGGAGCCATCCCTTCGGAGGCGTTCCCGCAGCTAGCGATCCTGTTTGCGTGACAGCGAGCGAAGTGCTAGCATGGCTTGCTGCCGAGAACTGTCCCTGGTTCCAGTGACGATGCGCTAAAACACATCTACCCATGGGGTAATGACTATCATTGCAGTTAAACTTCCCCACCTCTTCCTGTTCTGTGGCCGATTTTTTGCGAGCCAATGCAGGACTTCTGCAGGAACAAAAGAGCAGTCATGACGATTAAAAGGTCTTAAAACGACTTCATAATGTCATTCCGGTTTCCAGGTTTATGGCCTGGTTCTCAGTACAATTCTTCCGTGAGGTTACCGGTGACGGATACAATTGGGCAAATTCTACAGTTGAAGAAAGTGAGTATTTTACAACCAGTAGTCCTACCTACATTTTTATTACACCTTTAAAAGTAATAAAGGTTAATACCAATATCGTGTGTTACAATGCGCTTCGTGCACGAAACGAATTTCTCGTTTCTTTTAAACACAGAAATATTTGTCCCTCAGCTTACAGTTGATTCTAAAATTTCAGCTGCACTCTTGTGTCTGTTAAATTTCACACGGACTATTCATAAAACTAAGAAAAACAGCGCAAACGACGGGACGAAGAAAGGTAAGACTAAACCACAGGCGCTGTGGTTTAGTCTTACCTTTCTTCGTCCCGTCGCGCTGTTTTTCTTAGTTTAACAATGTACCAACTGGCCCGTCAGCATACCCTTCTGGTATTCATGAAAAATTGTTTTCACACGCCTGTCGGAAAACTTTGGTTAAGGAAAAAGAGCAGGAAGAGCGACGACCGCACATGGAGCCGGCAGGGCTTGCCTGTTTTCTAATTGCTTAGGGTCGCATTCGCAACTATGACATTGTGCGTTTGTGTTACATTTGCCAATTTTATTTGCCTCCGCGCAGTTTCGGAGAAGCAGGCATGCTTTATGTTTTGTACATTTGCATCACACCTCCTGCTCACCACTAACGGGAAGTGAAACGATGGGTCAATGTAGTTTGTTTCTGATCATACCGGCCATCACGAAGTAAATGAGCGTCACTCCCGCTAATATCTTTCCAATATGCGGGGAATGCACACTATCGCGATGATACCTGGACAATCTCCTCCTTGTGGCACGCCCTAGCTTTCTAAATGTTACAAATGTTATCAATGGCGTATAATCTCCCTGCTGAGTGTGCGCCAGGTGAGGTGGACAGGTATATGGCCTGATGAAGGCGGTGCTAGGGCTGCAGCTCCTGTGCTCGTGTGGCTGGATCTGTCCGCCATCTTCAGGAGCCGCCTGCCTAACTCCAGCGCTGCCTGGTTCCTTCAGTCATGTTCGCCAAAATATTACGTTTTGCTCGCCGAATATTTGCCATCGGTTCGCACTTGTGTCTTCATGACGTAACGATTGCTATCATTTACCGGCATATACGAATGCTTGGGATCTGTCGAATGTGACCTAGGCCTTCAACCAGAAGCTATGTTACTGGCTCCTCAACAGCAGTTTACTTCTGCTGTACCAGCATCTCACTAACATAAAATCCGGACTACGCAAGAGTAATGATCTTATCTGCGTAGATTACGGCCTCTGTAACTTGCAGCTTCTACAGAAGCGCTGGAGAATTTTTTAGAAGGGCGATGTTACTTTCGGTTTCAGTTCGACGTTTATTGTGTCTCTGTTTGCGCTTGAAAGGCATTACATCTCTATTTCGCCGGTTTGCTGTCTCCGCTTCTTCTCTTAGCAAGCACACCAGCTGCTACTTACCGCTTGCATGGACGGTAATTGTTGCAGCTGCTGACGAAAACTAAAGCGGATTGTATCCCCCCGCTAAATCTGTTTGGGAGTTTATACTCCCAAACAGCGCCCGAGCAGTGTTTGAGAATTTGATTTTTGTGTATCCATAAGATGCATTTACAATAGATTATACACAGAACAGTGGTACAACTTGCACGAATGAACAGGCCCAGCTGTACCGCTCATTGCGGGTAGTGCGGGATGTGATCACAACGTACCACATAAACATTCGCATTTTAACTTTCCGGCTTTAACGTCAGCACTCTTTTAGGTAGCATCGATGCAGAAAGTAGAGGCCCACCTGCACATAGCGACTTTGATCTTCGGGTATTCCCCTGCCACCTACGAATGATCGCACGGCAGCTCTAGCAGACAACTGACGAACAATCAGCTGTTATTCTGTGTTTTGATAGCGAGACTTGGTTAGAGAAATGTTTACAGCCAGACCAAGGATTGTTCTTTCTACCATCGCACGTTGTAGACGTTTTCTGCCACTTACTGAAACAACAGAGTTTACTACGGCCAGCGCCGCGAAGATAATTCCCTTAAACGTTGAGGAACCCTGGCTTGTATGACATTGGTTGAGCCAAGTGGGAACTTATCCGACTAGATTTCACTTGGAAACAGCAAACATTGTTGCACAGGTCTTTAGCAAGGGGCATGATATTTGACAAACGAGTTACAAATATGATTGAACCCGTACGTTTTGAAAATGCGCTCGTTTCTGCCGGCACAATAAAATGTTCACGCCCACGCTTAATATTTGTTCGCTACAATCTCCTTGTGGACTTTTCTGTTTCTATACACTCGCCACCATTCCTTAAACCCTAAACAAAAAAAGTACCCGATCCGTCAGGTGGATGTACGTGTTGTATGCAAGGTCGTAATTGTCTGGTTATCGGCGCTGCAGAGATATACATTTCGCACACGCTTCACCCGCTCGTTTCACACGGAACGTTCTTGCATGGGGTTGCATATTCAAAGTCAATTGCTCAAGCCTAGTACGCGAGAGCTTGTATATGCGCCAGTTCAGTGATTTGTACGGCTATTCGGCCGCCTCGCGGAGGTAGGCTGCTTGCCGCGCAAGGAGCAACGCCGGCGGTAAAGGCCCTGAAGCGCACATAGACGGGGTGTTGCCGGTCGAGCGCCGTTACTGCGGTGACGCTTGTTCCGTATCTTGATTGTTCAACCGCTAAGAGTGCCTGACATGTACCGCTCTCCAAATTTTGGCGCCCGGTTTGTAAAGCTGGTCGCTGGCAGCGATGTTGTGTTTACCTTTTTCCTTTGAGTAGCCGTGCATTAATGTCAATGTACACGCGGAACAGAACGATCTACCACTGCTGGAGATATGGGGACCTACTGATTGCGAATCTAGCCGCTGGTCACCCACCGGAATAAAGAAAAAGCTCAGGCGCCTAGCATCCGGGTGGTCCTGGAAACCGTAACACAACATCGTAGCGTATTATTGGCTACAAAAAAGTGGTAGGTAGTTTGGTACCGCTAGGCACCAACTAGTAAAATTGGTGGAAGCACCCCTTGAACACGGCATCTCGCTAGGCCCCAACTAGTAAAATTGGTGGAAGCACCCCTTGAACACGGGATCTCGTGCTTCGGATGTTACTCAACTTTTCAGGAAATGGCCCAGTAGAAAGCGTCGTAGTTGTTCCCGCAGGGGTGGCTCGGAGGTAAAGCACTCGTTTTGTATGCGTGAGGTGCCGGGTTCCAATCCGCCTTCCGCCAGACACTCACTGGTTTCCAAATGGCTACAGGCGTTCCTGTCCTAGTACAGACCCGTGAAGGAGAAGGCACGCTTGGAAACCTGCCTTTACCTTTGCGAGGGGTCTCAAACCATTGAACATCTGGCGGGGCACATCCGGCCTTTGACAGCACTGCATTGCCGGGGGCTGAAACAGTCTGGTGGCACGTTCTGGCACACACGGTTACACTTTGAGCGTCCCCTGTGGCTATGGAAGCACCATGTGGAATAATCTGCCTTGGTGGCGCCGGGCAGCTAACATTAAGATAGGAACGCGCGACTCTCCGGCCTAGTGCTCGGCCTTTGTGCGGGACTACAATCCTTGGGAAGTTTCCCGGGTAGCACGGCAAAATCGATCCCAGTCAAATGTTGGGATGCGGAAATGCATGCAACGTTTTTAGAAGCGCAGCTACTGATGAGATGTACGACACATGCCCGGTATGTCAGATATACTGGGATAAAATCCGCATACGGCCGGGCACCCACCGGTTGATTTATTGGGTACAGGCGTCCCTGGTCGAATGCGGACCGTTGAAAGGGGAGCTCACGCGTGAAACGCTGCCTTTATCCTTGCCAGGGGCCCCAGACTATTATGCGAGGGGCCCCCTGTCTTTATGCCGCGTTGACGCATTACCGTACGGAAAAGAGTGAGGAGGCATGTCCTGCCACAGGCGGATACCGAATTAAGCCTGTACCGTGGCTATGGAAGTAACTATGTGCATTCGTGGGCATTGGTGGTGCCAGAAACCTGCCGGTAAAATAGGTTCAAGTGACTCTGCAGCCAGGCACTCGGCGCTTGTGTGGGACTACAACACCTGGGAAGTTGACCCAGCTGGTACGTGAAAGTGCCCCTATGGAATGCCGCGGCTGCAAAAATGGAGAATATCGCAAAGGAGAAAATCACCGCAAGACAGAAAATTGCGGGCTTCGTCCCCCAGTGCAGCGTATTTTTTTCTTTTACCTCATTACATGTAGCGCCCTCAGTACCGCCCCAACCAAACATCAAAACAGTGAGGAAATATTTTCTCCTGTCTTCTGCGATCTGTCCACAGGGCGGACGCCGATATCGACAGAATTATTGGTTGCACAGTAGCTTTTGCCGTTCGGACGTACACGACGACTCTGTGAAACAACGCCACTTCTGTGTGCTGCGTACTGGTCCTCTCTTCTGTATTTTTTTATCCCCGTGTGCTGAATACGGAAACGCACGGCTCTCCAGCCGTGTGATTAGCGCCCATTCTGTGGGCGCCACTGCAGCTTGCTCTGGACAACTGGCCTTTGCCCCGTTCAACGCTACCAGCATATGTACGGACGCTTTATTCTGACGCAGAAGGGTAAAAAAGGGTAGCGATGATACCAAACTGCCCCTCTATTCATCAACGAGCATAGACCGCAGCATGTTGATGCATCACGTGTCAACAAAAAATCCCCCATTCGGTAAAACCTGGCTGGCGTCTCTGAGTGGTTGTCAGACAAGTGGTGTGGTCTACGTTAAAAGAGCGATGCCAAGGCAAAGAGTGTCATTATCTAAATATACGGGCAGTTGTATTTCGTTACACGTTTTTTTTCTTTGGATTACTGTACTGCTTTTTACAGAACTGAAAACTCTTAAGACGTTGTAATTGCACGGGTTACACCTGACGAATTAACAATACTCAGGTGAGGCTCACGCAATGCTCTCGGTTATCGGAAGACACAACAAGCTCATTATTCCCATTTGTATGCTCTGCGAGCAGTGTTATCAATACTGTAATCGACCAGATTTCGGGGAAATGCCAAGGTGAAGTAAGATTCTGCGAAGAAAAGCTTGACATCCACCTGAATGCAGCCATGCGGCTACAAAGGAAAGCTATACAGCTTTCTGAGAAACTTCGCTGTTGAAGAACAATTCGTCCTGGCCCAGGATTCTAACCCTGGACCACCGTTTAACCGGAGCAGTCCCTCTACAAACTGAGCTAACCAGGAGGCTAGTCGTTTGTAGCGCAAGAGCGAATTGATCAACAATTCGAATAGGACAACAGGTGTAATCGACCAGATTTAGGGGAAATCCGAAGGAGATGTAATATTCTGCTAAGAAAAGTTTGACATCAACCTGAATGCAGCCGTATAGCTACAAAGAAAAGCTAAACAGCTTTCACAGAAACTTCGCATTTGAGGAAAAAGTCGTCCTGGTCCAGGATTCGAACAGGGGACCACCGCTTAACCGGAGCAGTCGCTCTACCAACTGAAATTTCCTTTGTATCTCTACGGCTGCATTCAGGTGGATGTCAAACTTTCCTTCGTTGTAAATACTGTACAGTCGTTTAAGCTTTAGTTGTGCTTTGCGATAACGGGACTGTTATCGACATGTCAAAATGTACTACGTGTTGTACAGTGTGTATGCATAGGTGTACTATGCTTGAGCGGTTGTCTGTTGGGCGTAGTGTGCTTTTGACATGCGAATAATGAAGTGTATGTCACTGTTTTGTGCTGTTTCTTCCCAATCTGTACCCGGGAGCGTGTGGCCTCTGAAATGTTGCCTATATATACGTTACCCATACAGGAAAACGGCGCGCTGTAAATGCCCTCTGATAAAGATGCCTAGTCCCTGTCCCTCCCTCCCCCTTCTTAGCATGACCTATAGGTCAATTCTAAACAATTACTATTGGTTGACATCGAAATGGCGAGATGAAGAGCAGTTTTATATTGGCATTCTTTAACCCACTAAGGTCTTCCCTCCGAATAATGCTACTGATTTTATTTTGGCTTGCCTGGGCCGCCTTAGTGCTCATGTGCACAATTGCAGGCGACATACGCGTTAGCTGTGAGAGCGTGAGCGGAGTACGTCCACAGACGAATGAAAGTTGCACATAAGGGTGGCATCATGTCTTGCAAATCGTAGTTTAGGAGTTTTGTAGGTGATTTTGTGGTTATTTTAGCGCATTTTAAGCCCACAAAACCACAGTAACCTACATATGTGTACATTCCTGATCCTCAAACCGATCAGCTCGATAGGGCTTTCTCGCATAACAAGTCTTGAACGGGTAGCGCCGTCAGGAAGAAAACGTTTCTTCATCAGCTCACGAAAGTGGGAAATATTCCTCCACCTGAGGTGCAGAAACGCGCTTTTCCCTCTAAAAAAGACAATCTTTCTACCTCTTAGAAAAATACGCGATACATTACTGTTTGACCCCTAAGCGAGAAACTGCCACACCCGTTTTTTCAGGCTTCACTTCCAGTCCAGCGACCAGGCGTTTTGTAGGAGCGATAACTTAAAACAAACAAAAAATATTACGCGTTAGGTATTTGAGAAAACGTCTTTTTACTTCACGAAGCAGCAGAAATTATACCCTCGTGTACACGCCTTGTTTTTTATCAGCATTTTAATTTCTGGAATGAAGAGTTGCCTCACACTATATGTTGTAGTGATAACGTGACCTTTTTTGTGTTTGATTATCAGATATACATATAAAAAAATGGCAGGCTCCATCGAGCGAAATTCTACGTCGTGTGTGTGTATGTCCCGGCTTGTGTCCATAGATTACGAAAAGGCATTCCCACTGCAAATTCACCATCATTTGGTGTTGATTGATTGATTGATTGTAGCGTTTAACGCGCCGACGCAACGCAGACGATGAGGCGTGCCGTAGTGGAGGGCTCTGGATTAATTCGGACGACCTTGGGATCTTGAACGTGTGCTGACATTTTGTGCACACGGACGTTTTTGCTTTTCTCCACCATCAGAAAAGCGGCCGCAATCATTCTGTGTTTCGATGCGAGGCACAGGTTGTATCGGATATGCGCTGTACTAAAACGCTTTGGCGGTTTCGTGATTTCTGATGTTTTTTTTTGTTTGCTTCCTTGTTTTCGCGGTGAAGCTTCGTGTCCGTAGCTTGTCTGAAATTGTTCCTTGCTTTCAGTGCTCCACCGACGTGTGTGCAGCACATTTTATTCGGAGCCTTTGCAAAAAAATAGTCTGTTGTCGTCACCACGATTAGATGGTTGCGCTAAACAGCAAAAAAAGCAAGTTTTGCGTATATAATTAACCCATCAAAGGTACACCTAAACTAGTTTAAAGCATATTTCAATCCCAGCACAGTAGACGTCAGCGCTGGTAGCAAAGAATACTTTTCGTATAAGTCAGGTCAGCTTTGTACCTCTGCCCCAGCATATCTTGAGGATTTTATTGTAATTCTACCTAACCATCGAACCGAAGCAAGAATCCCTCTTACGCCACTGAAAACACCCAGCGCCATATTTGAAAATTACTGACCACTGCTACAAAAATGCGTCTTACTGCCCTGAATGAATTCTATACTGGCACGTCATTTTCCATTCAACTGTTCAACACCCTTTGCAACCTTCAAACAGGGGTTACGACAAACCTCCGCTGAGTTTGCGGTTGCGGCCTTCGAGTTTGATCCCTGAATGTGCATTCGCCTTACTAGGCATCACTTGCAAATAGGTGGATGATGTTTTCTTTGGCAAAGCTGTGTGGACATCAGCGTTGGTAATGCACTTACGCCAAAACTCACTACGGAGATGCCACCATAATGCAATGGGTTTCCGCAAAGGCACATCAAGCTCAGGTTGGTGTTCCAAAAAGTCAAACGTAACCCCCCCCCCCAATGAAAGCGTAATTGACGTAATTGACTGGCCTAGTTAGTCTGGACTGGCTGAGATTGTCTTAGTTAGCGCTCTTGTGTTGTGGGTTTCTGTTCTTATCTGTTTGTTTTTTGCACTAAACTTTCCGTATTGGCTTTGGACTATGGTATTTTGGTTTTGGGGATTCAAGAGCTTGGATGCTGGACTTTTGTTCGATGATAGACTTCTAATTTTGATTTATTTCTCTTTGCATAAAACGAGCTTCGCGTCTTAACAATCTCTATCTTAAAGAGGTCCTGAAAGAGGTTTTGTCGGCGCACAGGTGCTCACAATTTCAGGTAAATTAATGTTGTAGAAATCACCTCCGTCAACAACTTTTAAAGACGATAGTCTTTCTTGAGCTACTTAAAGAAATTTTGGTCTCTATGTGTGTCTGTCTGTCTCTCTGTCTGTGACTCGATTTAGCTACCGGCTAGAGTGAACCAAAGGCCGCGCAATAGTCCTATATACCCACACCCCATTCTAAACGTCTAAGGGCGGTGTCCATGTTCATACTTATCAATATTTCTAGACAAGAACAAGGCTTACGCAAATATAACGCAGGAAATCATTACATTAAGGACATTTACAGAGTTCATTTATAAGAAAATTTAGATGTTTGCTATTTGCGAAATGGAGTACAGCATACACAGCAGAGAAAAGTAACCGTAAACTCCGTAACCTCCTGTCGCCCGCGCCATTATAGCTTCTGGCGGCGTTTCGAGAACTCAAGCGCAACATTTACTAAAGGTTCGGCTAGATAGGTTGCACGTTCAGCTGGGAATCCACGTGGTTGGAGTGGGCAACGATTCAGTAGGGCGCCTCAATTCATGCGGGTCTCCGTCGTACGGCAGCGCTGGCATCGAGGAACGCGCCCTGAAGGATTGAAACGCGGTACATTTAAATTGATTTGAGCAAAAATAAAACGTGTTTACCTTGCGAGGTGCGCGACAGAAATGGAACAGTATGAGAGGTGAGCGGGAAAGGAGAGCGAGGCATTTACTTAGCAAATGCGACGAAACACTATCATCTTTTATCGACATTTACGACAAAAGAAGCAGATACGCAACGACATTTTTAAAGCAGCGAGTATTACTGGAGTTATTGAAAATCAAACGTTGCTTCGTGACCCGCGCTGCAAATATCCCTCGCTTCATACATCTCCTCACCACGCGTGTGCGTTCCTGCCCAAAATGCCTCACTTCTCGGTGACGTTTAGAAGAAGATCCGGTTGGATGCGTCAGCTACTGCGATATTCTGCGCGGCAGCATCGCTTTCGCATGGGGCCTCGTGACATCTTAGTTCCACAGGCGCCATTTTGTATTATTCTGCTGATGAATTCTACATTCCGGCCACGGCTGGAAAACCTGGTGGAAGAAATGAGTCGCGACTTTTGCGCTTCCACACCACGCTGATATATCATGCGAAAAGACAACGCACCTGCCACAGCCCGTTCGGGACGACATGCCTTGCTACATATGGGAGTTTAAAATATGTGAGCGCATGTTTAAGGAATGACCTCACAAGTTCTCGAGTAAGGACGTACATACGTTGCATATCGACGTCTATTTATATATTGCTTATTAGCAGAAATTTCACGCCAATTTCGACCTTGGTGTTGTTATGGTGACGCCATGTACGTCGATAGACGTGCAGTTCTACGGTTCCATTCAATTGTTTCGATCGTTTTCAAACATTTATAACCATTAAAAGGGAGCCGAAGGTAGCACGGTACGGCACAGGGACTTTTTTGGCACTTCTCGTGCATTTCATTTTCCCCTCCGGCCATCACGTTCGGGAAAACTTCTGCGCGACCACGGGTTTATCAACTACTAGACAAGTACACCGTAGCCGATATTATGAGCGGTGTCGGAAGAGTAGTGAGTTTGGGGGCCGTGCCTACCCTTTGTTATACTGCACTAAGCAATTATTGCACAAAACATTTATTCCACCCTCTCTTTCCCCGCTGATGGCCTAGAGGCCCTTTTATCTCCATAAAAGCTATTGGAAGATTTCTTACGTGCTCCGTGCTACTAAAGGCAACATAGGGATGGTACGGTTGCCTGCCGCGGCCCTATATTACACCTCCCCTGTAACCTAACTTTTTCTGTTGTTGAAGTCTACACAATGGAACTATGATTACTGCAGATAGAGACATACCTATTTTTCAAAATGCACACATCCGTGTTTCTGTCTCACATTGTACCATTTTGCCTCCTTCTATATACAATGCATGAGTATAAGTTGAAGAAATCGCGCAAATAACTTAGAAAATATATTGACTTTTCATATTGGCAGTTCCACAGTTCAACCAAGAAGATTTATTTTGGATTCGCCAATACTTTACGCAAACCACGCCCCGTTATAAACCACACAGCAACAAAATATTATAGAACACCCGACAGGGATTTGACCCCACGACGTAGATTGAGTAAGCTAGACGCCTTAGTCCCCTGCGACGCAGCACAACAGCACCTGATTTCAAGAATTCATGGCTGTTGAAGTGAACACTTCTTTAATAACGGTTGCGCACTAACTTTCCCTGATGCCTGCGCTATGACGCCTTCATCATCGAAACTCCCCTTCGTATTTTCCGCCATTGCCTCTGCTGGTCTCAGAACATGAGCGTTCCGCGGTTTTTATCTCGGTTACACGACGCTGCCTTGTCTAGTCATCTGGGGCTCACCAGCACCTACGGTCGAGTACGGTGCTCGTTTTTTTGTCCTGGACTGGAGCGGCGCTACATCAATGTCTGCGACCACTCCCAATGCCTGAAACGGCCGCCATAGCACCTGCAGCTCTTCTTTAGCCGCACGATGTGCCCCTTGAGCCGTTATTTCGCGTTGGTATGCACCTCCGTATACGTTTTCTTATCTCCGAATCCGGAAACAAGTGGATAGGCTTAGCTACTGACGCGACACGGTCCACGATTACTCGTGCAATACCGACAAGGTTTTGTTTGCGGTGGTTTACTTGCGTATATTTCATTCCGTACTCGCTTTACATTTTAAATTTGCAGTTCTGTTTCGAATTTATTTCTCCTCTATCTATGTAATAGGGATTACCCGTATATCAGCGCGCGCCGTGTGGCACGAAAGGGACTTACAACCTTTAAAAAACACGTATACACTGCATGCTGCGCCGATACTCAGGTTTCACGTAAAAAAGATGGCCTGGTATTTTAACATTGCAAACATTCTCTTTTTACTAGGCATCCTTCTAAAAAGAAAAGCTCACGCATTGCAAGTAAAAATAAGGCAAGTTTCTGGGAGTGATTCTGAAACTAAATCGGTCCCAGCAAACAGTGCCGGAACGAAACAAATATTGATTTTGTATTGACTATCGGTGCAGCGTTGGCAGTACTACTCCTAATTTTGTTCTTTTGCTGACAACACAACAAAGAGCTACAGAATAACTCCTTGTCTAACCTTTTCTTCTGCAAACGTAAGGAATCTGGCAAGTGTCATTGCGTTTTATGCTAAACAAACACGGTTTTTTAGATAATGTAGGTGCCTGTCGACAAGGCCCCTGAACCACGTGATTCAACTGGCTGTGTCCATTTGAAATACATTTAGATGGTGGCCCTTGGATTAGTTTAGATTCAATAACCATACAATACAAAAAGCCTAATATTACAATGTTACGTGCATCATAAACATTGAGAATTTGCTCTCTAAGGTAAGCTTAGAAGATTGGGCTTTGGTTATGTGGTTGGGGGACGTCAGGCAAGCCATTTTATCAATATTGCCGTGTGCTTTAAGTTGCAAATATTGTAATAAAAAAACTATAAAAATTTCAACAAAAGCAAACAAGAGTGTCACCGTTTCTTTAATTGGGTGCGCTGTCAGAATATATGGGGAGTCGACTCAAGGGAGCAAACAACCCCACCGTATCTACAGGGCGCAGGTGACGAAGGGGGTTGCCGTCTGAGAGCGACTTAAGCCGACCAGAGCGGAAAAGATGAGTGAGAGCCTTGAACGAAAACAACACAAAGACATATTTGGACAGGCAAAACACTGTACAACCACGAGGACATGTAACGTAAGCGAGAGGTAACTTAAAAGGAATACAAATTCAGGCAACAGTTCAAAATTACAGAAACTCTACAGAAACTCTAATCAGAAACTCTAACAAAGAATATTAGGAGGTAGCGATGTTAACTAAAACGAGTGTTTTGTTGTGCTTATTTATCACGCGTTGTTCCCAAGAAAATGAAACGTGCCAGCGCGAGCCATTGAAAAATTCTCCCGCACCTCCCCGAAGGGAATCGTGCAGAAATGCGAATGCATTGGGGGCACCGATGAGTGTGTTGCGAGTAATGGCGTAATTAATGACGAGAGTGTGAACGTAATCATTTATTAATGAGCACCTGTTTGTGTTATCGTTGTACCTGACGACCACAACCACTGCCTTGTGATCGCTAAAGTGCACGGTCAAAGGGTCTTTGAGAAGCATACGCGCGTCACAGTTTCGCGTAAAGACCAGATCAATGCAACTCCCGTGAATGGTAGTGGGGCACGTGTCGAAGCCGCCAGAGAGACAATGCATAGAGTGCCTGGTCTGCATGTACTCGACCAGCCACTCGCCACTCTTCTTGCGCACGTCAACGTTGAAGTCGCCAACCAAGACTATGGGGTCAGAGGGTTTGGAGCGCACGCGCACACTTTCCATAGCCGCGTCCAGCTGCGCGGCAACGGCGTCTCGAGCGAGGTTGGGCGCGAGGTACACGGTCACCACAAAGACTCCGTCTCCGGTGTAGGCAAGGGTGTACAAGTCCTTGTACGGAGACAGGAAATGTACGGTCACGGTAGCTGAAACTCACGCTCATCGAAGGAACCCGCCCGTTGACCAGAGACTCGCGGCACGAGGCACACCCCAGGTACGACCTGAACGGCGCCAGACCAGGGTTGTCGTCACAGACCGCGATGATGGCGACACCGTTCTCATCACCTCCTCTTCCAAACTCGTTCCAAAGTACCCGAAGCGCGTTTAAACGACTAGACTCCTTCTTGATGTTCCCGAACGCGTAACGCGTTCGGCATTACGCGCTCTTCGCTTCGCAGACTTGTCTTCTTCTTCTCCAACCGATGATGATGACGTGGAAGCAACTTCAGTGACGTCGCCGCCAGGGAGAGGGGTAATGCTCACGTTGCATTGTGTGAACCCCCAACTAAGAAATGCATCCGCATTTATGACGACGACGACGACGAAGGCAGAACTACGAGGCGCGCGCTCACGTGCGCTCGCGCTGGAGGAATGCAGGCGCACGCCGGCCAGCGGAGCAAGACAACCCCCGGCTAATTAATGCATTCGCATTTAAAAGAAAACCGTTCGATGCATATCAGAGACAGAGTCCCACAATATTCACAGACCGCGCAACATGATGCACCGCTGTCGATGGTGATTCGTCTACCTGTGAAGCGTGGCTTCGTCGTAGGCTAGGCTGTCCGAGACGATCACGGTGATTGGAGGCCCGGAGGACGTTGTTGTCCTCCAGGGCGCGGGTCGCCGATGGTGTGGTGCACAAACTGGGAGAGGCCGTCGTCACATTACGACGTCCAAACGAAGCTGGCTTGCTTAAGCGCGGCTTCTCTTTTTATAGCTGTGCTGGCGCACAGAGAGAGGGCATAACACATAACGTGGCCACCGCCGTCGAGCGAACAACTTCCCTCTTTCTCCCTTCTTGAACCATCGGCGAGCCTTAGCACTGGCAAGGCCACGTTCGCCCCCTCGAAAGAAGTCGAAGCTTCTGTGAAAGCTGGGCAGCGGAGCTTTTGTTTTGGTATTTTCCTGCCGGTGAGCCGGTGAGGGGTCGAGGTTGCCGCCGCTTCGTTCGAGAGAGTTCGAGTGTTTTCTCGGGGCGAATAGAACCGAAACTGAATGAATCGGACGAGTGTAACAAGAGTTAGGCACTTTATACTAATATGAAAAAATTATACGGTACTTTTAGACGTCGTACGCTCGACTTTGTGACACAGCCCCCCCTTTGTTGAAAATATTATGCAATAATATTCCGAAAACTCAAAAGTCGTGCGTACGCGTCATTCACACTTAGTGAACAAAAGATGCAGTGCGTACTAACAAAATCTAGTACAGTACAATGTCGAACATATCTCACTTACAGTCTAAGGGGTTGACACAGATTCCTTAACAAATACACACCCTAGGGACAACTGATAAGTTTAAGAACAATACAGTTCTGAGTACTAGAACTAAGCTACTGTCCATAATAAATATCTCGTCAGTAGTCATTACAAGTGCGAAACTCATGAAAATACTAGGTTCACTCCAGTTCGAAAGTCTCGTAGGCTTAAATACAATGAGTGTACGTCAGTACCTAGAAATACATAGAATGAACTGGAAGAATAAAACCAATAATGAACCATTTCTAAAATCCGGTTCGCAAATAATTTAAAGAACCAAATAAGATGCAACCCCAAATGTCACGAATGCCACAAGTAGTTAATGCCAATAATACACTGTAAATGTACTGTACAATCAGTAATACACATATTCACAACATTACGTTCGGTACAATATAGAAGCCGGGAATACAACGTTCAGGCACAACCTTGTGAACATACTACCTAGAAATTCTACTCGCGGTACACAATCCCAGGTATACGTGGGTTTACACGCTGCTTAGGTAGTCTGCTCCACATTCTCGCTCCCTTTAATATATTCGTCTGTGAACTGATATTCCCGTTGAAGCAGACTCCAGGGGAGGATTTTTCTGTTCTGCAGGATTTTTCTGCAAGGGTCAGCCTACGTAAAACGGCGCCGAGAAATCTAGCTTCGCACTCAAGCAGGATACACGCTTCTATGGAGAAGTTGCACCAATGTTTTGTAAAAAGGAACGCCATCACGCAATAAAGAAAACGTAAATATAGAGGAACACGATCGCGCTTATGCGTGCGATGGTTAGAGATGTCCTCGATTCATCAGAAATTCCCAACCGTGAGGCGACCACGTTCTTTGCCCGCATGAAGTGCATGAAAACACACCAAAAGGAAACTTTCTGTTTCTTAAAGTACTTCGCAGCTTGACAACGCACATGAGTTCAAAATGACGAGGTTAGAAATATACCACGCAAGGGGTGACCCTGGGGACGACAAACTTTACAATGAATTCAAGCTCTCGGTGTACGTAGAAAAGGTATACTTGGCACAGATCACGTTCAACACCTGCCCTAACAATTGCACTAATTTATTCAGTGGGTTGAAAATTTTCTTCCGGACCAGTTTAAAAGGTGTAGTCGTTTGGCCAATATATCGCGGGTGTTGAACTCCAGCTAGTAAACTGCACTCGTGCTGTCGCAGTTAGGTTGCAGGTAATTCCTACTGAAAAGTTCAAGGTGGTCCTAGAGGCTGCTTAGGTTCTCGCACTGTGCGGGCAGACTCGAAGACAGGGCTTAAGGCACTGGCCACAACACATAGCTGACGAATGGCTCAGCCTGGAAAATGTCAGAGTGACACGGATATTTTTCTAGACCTATAAACCACACGTGATGGTGGAGAAAATGCGGATCTTAATCATGAACTTGGAATTACGATGTGATGTTTTCGCGGTAAGCTAGAAACATCCGATACAGATACTAAGTGAATGAGTACTCAGATACTGTAGGATGCATCGGTAGACTGGCTTCTTAATAAAGGTAAGGACACCATTACGGCTCAACTACCGTGTTCGGTGCATGGAGTCATTATATGTGAAATTTAGTCTTGTTAAGGGACACTCCTTTTAAGATTCCCGCAGCTGAACACAAAATCTTGATTTTTCTGAAAATAATGCGGAACGTGCGTTTTACCATACGGTAAGCGGTTGGTACAGTGTCTGTAGTGACTGTATTGCAAACAAAAATATCGATAAGATCTTTCAGGTTTTTCGGTAAAGCTTGGCTGTGAGATGTGTTGTGAGGCAGGACTGTGGCGTTGAGGGAATTTACAATAGGAGTGGGATATTGAGGGGAGGAGCAAATTTCGGGGTGCACCATGTTAAACACCATCATAAAACTCTAAGGACTACATTCTCCGTGTAGCGAAATCGACAAGACGTCGTTGCGTAAAGGGCATCACATGGGCCCTACGAGGTAATGCTCCCATTATGTCCTCCGCCAGGCTTTCTGAAAGTACAATAAGATCAGCAGTCTTCCGTCCGGGGGCACAAGACTACACATGACAGCTGATATTTGATATTTAGGCGTCTTTGTCGCGTTAGACCTGTAGACATGTAGACTTTATAAGTATATATATATATATATATATATATATATATATATATTTATATATATATATATACAAGAGAAGAAAAACTTCGAACAAGGTAAAAGCACGATTGTGGCCTACGTTTCAGCAAAGAGAACTTGCTGTCCCTGAGGAAAGCAAGTTCTCTTTGCTGAAACGTAGGCCACAATCGTGCTTTTACCTTGTTCGAAGTTTTTCTTCTCTTGTGTTCTCTACCATCTTCAAAGTTCTACTATATATATATAGCGAATCAGAATAGGAAATGAGGGGCTCGTTGAAATAAGACAGAAATAATAATTGGCAGTCAAGACAACCTCGGAAAGCAAAGGGGAGGATGTAGTACGTCAAGATAAAGAATTTGGAAAATAAGAAAGTGGAGAAAAAATGCCCGCCAGGTGGGATCCGAACCCACGACCTCCAGAATACCGGTCTGGTGCGATAACCACTACGCTACCGGCGGGGCTACTTTATCCTCCACTTTCTGGGGTATTTATGTTCACGTGTTTTTGTTTCCTGCGCTTGGGGGTGGTAGCCAGCGCCACTCGGACTACTTGGGGTGAAGGGGACCTTCTTTTTAACCCCCGGGCCGTGACTCGAGCGTCTACGACATGTCGAGAGTGGTCGACCAGCGTTGAGCCCTCTTAAGCTAACCTTGGCACCAAGACTGCCAGAACAGAGGCCCTCGCTATGCATGTAGCGAATCAGAATAGGAAATGAGGGGCTCGTTGAAATAAGACAGAAATAAGAATTGGCAGTCAAGACAACCTCGGAAAGCAAAGGGGAGGATGTAGTACGTCAAGATAAAGAATTTGGAAAATAAGAAAGTGGAGAAAAAATTCCCGCCAGGTGGGATCCGAACCCACGACCTCCAGAATACCGGAGGTATTCTGGAGGTCTTAACTGCCAATTCTTATTTCTGTCTTATTTCAACGAGCCCCTCATTTCCTATTCTGATTCAGTTCCTATTCAGTGTTCAAAGAGTGAGGAAGAACGCCGATGCACTTTCAGCGGCTTCGTGGCCGGCTGAGCTGCAACCTGGCCATTGCTTTTTGTAGCTGTACACTTGAGCATATCAGTGGCTTTTTTTTATGTGCCAGACATAATTGAACCTCTCTTCAGAATGCCAGCGACTCACCTAATTCCTTGAGAACAGCGCGTATAAAGATCAGACCCGACAAACGCTCACTCAGTATCCCGGGAGGCGTGCATTACAGCGTCATCCACGTGAAAACTCTCTCCCTCTGTTTCTCTCTTCGTCGTATGGGTCTCGGAGCCCAAACTTGGCATCCAGGTATTGGGTGCTGCAGGCTACTACAAAGGTTAAACCATGTTAGGAAGGCTCTAGGGGACACGCACAACACTCCCTCACGAAAAAAAACCTGGCCACCCAAGTGTAGTAGTGAAACGCCAGCCATTATGAATAACCAACAGAAGTCTCGGCCCTCAGCGGCAAGGAACTGTGGAGCAGCTATCCTCGGAGTTAGTCAAAATAGCGATGGAAAAGACGGTGCTAAGATTCTCTTTGTCCGAACAGCCCGCCATTACAACGTGATCGTGAGAAAGTTCAGCGCACGCGCTCTATCTACGTAGGTAATTTTATGTATACTGCTACAGGAGCTCTAGGACATTAGGCAGGAGATTATAGGGCTAAGCGCAGTTAGAAGGACCGGAGAAGCATTCATGGAGCATACTAGCGGGTATATTCTGTACTACAGTGAACCCCAGACAAAAAAGAACATGGGGTGGGATTTGTATTCCGCAGATAAATAGCGGAAAACGTGGAGAAGTTTCTTAGCTTTAGCGAGAGTCGCGGCTGTTGTGATCAAGCTAAGCAAGCGATACAGGTTAAAGATAGTACAGGCCAATGCGCCAACGACCAGTTAGGATGATGAAGGCATATAAAGCGTCTACCAGGAAGCTGAATCAACAACAAAGAACGCAAGAGCACAGTTGACTATTGTGAAGGGAGACTCTAACGCAAAGGTCGCTAAAAAGCAAATGAGAGAAAGGACATTAGGAAACGTCGGTAGTGACAATCAACAGTCAAGGAGGTACGAGTAACTTGCAGAGAGAAAACAAGAGGTGGATGAATATCTTCTTTTACAAATGAAAAGAAATGGACGTGGAAACGTCCTTACGCTAAAAAAACGAAATTGACTGCATCCTAAGTGACAATACAGGTATGAATACCAAGAGCGAAAACAGGAATCTTGTGAACACGCAAACATTCTGCATAGAACCAGACAGGACCAAATCACAGGACTTTAAAATAAGTCTTAATAACTTATTCGCGCTTCTAGACAAGCAGAATGAGGTCAGTCTAGGCACGGTAAATGACAACCTAACATCGGCAATAAGCGAACCAACAGAAGCTGTGGGAGAAGCAAGATGTAGGGAACAACCTGGAAGCTAGGTAAGAAACCCAGGGAACTAATTGCCTAACTGAAGAACATGAAAGTGGGTTCTCCGGCACATCAGATTGAATTGCCTGAGCTATCAAAACTGATTACCAGGAGTAAAATAAGTGTCATTCGTGATATAACAAGTCAGTAATCGAGGAAACGCTTTAAATAGGGTGAAGATCTAAACAGGTGAGGATGTAAGCACTCAGAGACTAGCAGGGTAACATCACGCATGTGTTGATCGAAATAAAAAATGCAGCAGAACGATTGTACACCATGCTGTATGAAGGCGACGTAAGAACAGAGGAAACTAGTAATAGTACAAGCTGAACCAGTGATGTCCCAGTAGTATAGTATACAGATGAAGTATGAAGGCTCTCAACTGCATAAAAAAAGCAAACGCTGCAGGGGACGACGGCATACCGGTGGACCATTTGTAAGAGGCAGGATATATTGTACAGTTAAAGCTTGCGGTACTATTTACGGAATGCTTGAGGACTCAAAAAGTTTCCTTAGCCAGGAAATCCGCCATCATTATTCTAATTCATAACAGGAAAGAGCTCAAGGACCTCAAGAATTACAGACCCATCTGCCTACTCTCACATGTTTACAAGGTGTTTATCAGTTACAGCTAGCCGCATAGGTGACAGCCCGGAATTCTATAGACCCAGAGAGCTGGCTGGGTTTCGGAAACCATACTTAACCATGGATCGTATCCATGTTGAGAAAGTGTTTGATTCCGTACTGACCCGAGCGGTGCTATAAACCCTAAAAAACAAGGAACAGACGAGGCGTACATAAGACTTATATAGATATCCATATACCATCCACGGGCAGGATAATCATCAATGAGTAAAGCGATAAATTTCCGATCCGAGAGGCCGTCAGACGGGGGGATACCACCTCACCAAAACTATTCAAAGCATGTCTGGAGGGAATATTTACAAATCTTGATTAGGAAAACGTTGGATTAAGGATAAATGAGGAATACTAGAGCCATTTGAAGTTGGCAAATGACATAATCTTTCTTAGTGAGACTGTAGAACGCATTGCAAACAGACCTGAGGAACACATTCAGAAAGCGCGGCCTTGTGGCCAAAAAATACCATAAAATATTAAGTACCGTTAATCTGGGACGTAACAAACCTTTAGGCAACGAATTCCTGGATTTAACAAAGCTTCTCGATTCCCCTTTGCCAGCCCTATTGAAGTCCGTGTGCGTGCAACCTTTATGTAACGAAGGCTTTGCGACATTAACCTTGATGTAACGAATTCGCTACACTGAGGATTCATGCTATTTTGTACATTTTCTGAGCAATCGCCTGGACAAATTCACACGTTTACCTAATTTCCCCAGCACCGCAAACTACCGTGTTTCTTCATGTGTGTTCTGGCCCGGTTAGGTTATAGGCGCACCTGTTGATCTGTATTTGCGCGTCTTCACTGCTTTCTCAAATATAGGTTCATCGGTGATAATTTCTGCGGCGAGAAAACGAAATTTTGACGTTTCAAGACCCGCTCGTAATTTCAGGGGACGTCTACGCCGGCAAGACAGATGAACGTTGCAGTTCAGTACAGTCTCCAAGCTGGAACCCTCTCAAAAGTTTAGGTGGGGCAAAGAGCATCAAGTACGCAGAAAGGTGCCCTTTCAGTATATCTTGGGCCATTGAAACTGCTTAAGGTCCCGAAGTGTGTGACAAGGCAAAATTAATTATCTAAAATTAAATTTATCCAGCCCATGCGTCGTACAACATCCGCAAGAAAGTGTCTTCTACGCCGACAAAGTGACTAAGACCCAGAAAACCCGGTAATACGGCCTCAGTGTCAAAACAGTTCTTAATATTAAGAAAAAATACTGAAAAACACAGATGTTCCCAATTGCACATTTCCGCACTTTCACAGTATTTGTCTGCCGAGGTAGCTCCCATGGGTTTCAGGGTGTGGCTGAGACCTGCAACTCCTGAACTCTCCCCATCCAACATGACGAAGTGGCAACAGGTACTAGAAAACGCATCCATGCAATTAACGCCGATAATTCTAAATCACAAGGAGACTATGTCCCATTCCCTTCGCCAGGAAGAGGAAAGTCTTAGTAAGGAGCTAAGCGAAAGAGAATCAGGCCTTCAGCGAAGTTACGAATTCAAAAAGGCATCCGCCATATCCAAAACAAAAGTCCGTAAATTTTTCCGAGATAATATTCCTAGCAATGATTACACCCGTAAGAATAAAGTTAGCCCCTCTACTAGTGGCTGTCCGTTATCTGAACATGCGAATTAAAATCACCACTTTAACGCGAGTAACGCGCCAAATACTGACCATTCACCAGTTCACATTAGCGCCGGTACTAGTTAGTCTGCCTACCCAAACCCAAATTTTTATCCATCTTCTGTCAGCTCTCCCCAGGCTATCAACGCTAACAAAAATCTCGCTGGAAATGTGATGATCCTTTCTAGTACCACTTTACCACCAGATCAGATGAGTGCCCTGTCAAAAGGTCTGAATTTTTGTCCTCAAACTGGCGGTTTCGACGAATTTTACCTTTTTAAGGACTTAGATAACTTCGCCAGAAATATGAGACTGCGAGAGTACTTCCATGATCGTCCTCCAACCGACGGAGTCCGAACTGCAATGCCTAGCCAAAAGCACTGGACCCGTCCCACGCAGCGCAATACATGCCTCGACATGTACATTAAAGCCGTTGATCGCGATATACGGGCAGCATACCAAAGGAAACCTCTTTCCGCCGTAGGATCACAAACAAGGAAAAGAAAGAGCTGAAGGAACTCGCAGGTTGCCTCGAAATAGTAATCAAACTGGCCGATAAAGGTGGTGCCATGGTGATCCTCGACAAAGCTGACTATGTCAACGAGGCTCATAGACAACTATCAAAATCTACGTTCTACAGAGTACTCGCTAGTGATGCCACTAATGATTATAAGCTAACTGTCAAAGATGTACTCACTGAGCTTGTTCGAAATCACAAAATAACTGATACAACTGCTCGCTCTCTTATCCGCTTAAGCCCAGTAGCCGGTAGATTCTACCTTCTTCCTAAGATTCATAAAAATAACAACTGAGGTCACCCCATTTTTTTCTGGCATTCGTACTGTCACTGAGAACCCCTCGCCTTATGTCGACTCTCTCATTCGCTACCATGCCCCCAGCTTTTCATCCTTCATTAGGATACAAATAATTTTCTCTCGGGTATTTTGAATATTGAAATTCTTAACTACTGCTTACTTGTCAACCTAGATGTCGTGTCGCTATACACTAATGTTCCGCATGCGGGCGGAATCACCCCTGTATTATGTGCGTATGAGCGGTCGGCGGGTCACAAACCTGTAGATTCTCCCACCCTTAAAACTTTTCTTCACCTTATCCTTGAGATAACAATGGTGAGTTTGATGGTGTCAATTACGTGCAAGTCAGCGGAACGTCAATGGGAACCAAAATTGGGCCAAACTACGCGAATATCTTGGTGGGATGTCTAGAGTCAAACTTCCTCGAAACCCAAAATATGGAGCCAGTGTACCACAAAAGGTATCTAAATGATATCTTCATGATATGGCAGCACGGTGAAATTGAACTTCTTACGCTTATTGAGACTTTGAGCATTGCGCTTCCTACTATCGCCCTCTCTCATTCCTACTCTACGAACAGCATATATTTCCTAGATGTTACAGTAACTGTTTCTCAGAGAAGGTTTTAGACTAATCTCTATAGGAAACGTACCGACACACGCCAGTATTTGCAATTCCACAGCAGCCATGTCAGGCAGTCCAAGGCTGCAATACTTTATAGCCAATCTCACCGTGTTAGACGAATCTGCGCAAACCAAGCGGATTTTGATTCTAACAGCAGGGAACCTAAAACCACGCTCTTGAGTCAATATTACCCAGAGCAGGTGATCGATGACTCGATTACACGAAATAACCAGTTGAACCGCAACGAAATTCTCTGTAAAAGATCTATAAAAGATAATGCATAAATAAACCTCGCTTTGACTCATTCGGCATCTTCTCGGAAAGTTGCATCCGTACTAAGGAAACATCCCACTGTCCTTGCTCAAAGTGAACGCCTATAAGGAATATTTCCCGAGCCGTCACGCGTTGTTTAGGGACGCAGCAAAAAATTGGGCAACGTTCTTACCAAATCCAGCATCAACCGACCACAGACTACTGGCTGCATGCCCTATAACAAACTACGGTGTAAGGTATGCCCACAAATGACCGCCACACAGCGCGCCGCCAGCAGAGCTTCAAACTATGATGTTAATATGAAAAGGAACTTTAACTGTGATTCCGCCAACGTCGTACAACTGCTCGAATGCACCCGCTGCGGCAAACATTAAATCGGCCAGACTGAGACAACCTATATTTGGGGTTTAACAATGTCCGCTCTCATGCAGAAACGTCCCCTTCTTTGCCTCTATCAAAGCAAGTTAATATTCCTGGTCATTCTTTTGAACAACTGAAGGCCACAATTCTTGAATCTAGTTTTAGAACGCATCATTATCGCAAGTTTCGTGAGTCCTACCTCATCTATAATGTTACGTCAGCGTGGTTTGGCATCAATGAAAGTTATGGAAAATTTACGGGTCTTCCGATTAAATGTCGGCTGCATTTATCAGAGTAGTGTTATACCTGTTCATTTCTTGCCCTCGATAATATTCTCCCATCAGTTGGCGACCCCCGTAGAAGGTTTAGTTTTGTGCTAGCACCGTGCTTTTTAGCACATTGGCTTCACTAAGCCAAATTTGACCAGCAAGTCTGGACATTATGTTCTCGGTAGAAGGCTGCGGAACCATTGTTAGCTTTGATACTCTCACCTTGTAATCCGTTTGTGCACGTGAGCGTGTGTAATTGCTTTCCTCTCCCCTTTCTTTTTTGTATTGCTGTTTTGTAATATTTGTTGCTGACCCCTCGGTGTTGCCTGAACTGGTGCCATGTGCACCTGCCTTCTGTTATCTTTCTTTTCATGACTTGTATCAGCCTGTTTTTTTTTCTCCTTTTCTTTTCTCGCGCTTTTTTTCTCCTCTTTGTATACGAATGCACCTCATTTCCTTTCGAAACTACCTGTCTTACTGCTTTTAGGCGCGATCCTTGCCTCCAACCAATAGAAGCCAAGACTAGTATTCTCATTTTCAATCACCTGACCCTGATCATTAGAACGGGTGGGTATGAGCAGATGTTCGCTTTTTGCGTGCATGGGCATATCTTTGGACCCCTCTCTGGACCCCAGTTGCCACGGGACCCTGAAAATACCAATTACCCGAGTAATTTCTTTTGCTTCGTACTTTATTATTTTCGTACTAGGTGACTGTGACTTCTTTGTTATCTTTTTTACGCCCATGCCAAATTCCTGCAAGGGCAAACCTTGTTTTCACCCCTCTCTTTTCCTCCTAATGCCAAGGGGGGAAAGTATCATTACCTGTATTAAATTTTTCTGTTCTGTTTCTTCTTTTGTTGAGTTTTTCTTTCTTATGTTCGTTCCGCGTGACTGTGATTTTTTTGCAGATGTCAAATAGGTGCATGGGCATATTTTATTTTGACCTCTCTTTCACCCCTGCTGCCACGAGGGAATGGGAGGATGACCATGGAAAATTTTTATTTTTTTTCGTAGTTTCTTTTCTTGTTTGGCTCTTTTTTCTCATGTTCTTACCGCGTGACTGGGTTTTTTTAATCCTTTTTTCTCTCTGGCTCTTGTGTAATACTTTTACTGCCCACCAACCATGATCCTGTTGTACAAACTCTCCCTTCTCTTGCCCTGCCCTCGCCCTTGCTACATTTCCTCTCTCTCTCTCTCTCTCTCTCTCTCTCTATATATATATATATATATATATATATATATATATATATATATAACCCTGATACCAACTTATTCTGTACTCTCGAGAAAGGAAGTCCTCTTCATGTCAGTGCCTGTTTTGTAACTTTTATTTTTATGTTTAATGTTTATCTCGTGTGTCTCTCTCTCTACTTACCTTATTTTTTCTCGCTCTGTGATCAAGGTTGCAGTCGTCATTGCAGTACTATTCGGCTGTTTCCGCCATATTTAATGGTGCCGAATGACGTGTGTTTGTCATGTCTCTTTGATACAGTGATAAATAAACAAAAATATGTCCAGAAAAAATCCGCCTTTTTTTCCGGGAGCGGAAGTCGAGCCCACATCTCCGCATAACGCGTGCGGTGCACTAGCCATTATGCTATCCCAGCGGCTTCTCTCTCGACTTAACAGCGGGGGTTTACATTTACAAGTTGTGTGAGGACGGTCAACTAGCGCCGCCCCTCGACCACCGCGGGAGACGTAGAACATCTTTTTTTCCCAGCGACCGCCATGTAAGACGTGGTCGGAGGTCGGGGTTAGTAATTGGCATATCCGAAATAATGGAGCCAGAGCCCTCGTAATGCATGTCGCATGCGTCGTCGCATTGCATCGACGCATTGCGTCGTCGCATTGTTCCTGCGTCGTCGCATTGTTCCTCCTTTAACGTTTTATACTTCGCCATGGAACGCCGACAGAATTGTTGAGTAACAAGGCCGCGTCTTCTTGTCCGACATTGTGGAGGCGCTGCAGACCCAATGCCGAGTAGTTCATATAAAGAGCTCCTCCTATCCCCCGCAAACTAATGGACTGACTGAGCGCTTCAACCGTACATTAGGCGGCATGATTTCAGAATACGTTTCTCCCGACCATTCCAACTGGGACTTAGTCCTGCCTTTCGTCACTTACGCCTAGATCACGGCGACGCAGACAACCACGGACTTCTCGCTGTTCTTTTTATTATACGGACGTGAGCCATTGTGCACAGTGGACACTATGCTTCCATACCACGCGGATGCATCAGAGTGTGCACCAGTCTCGGAAATAGCCAAGCATGCAGAAGAGTGCCGCCAACTGGCGAGATAGTTCACGACCGTAGACCAAGGACATACGAAGTCCCGCCACGACGCCTCCAGCGGAGCTCCTACATACGCTGCTGGCTCCTTCGTTTGGCTTTCGACAGCGTCTTATACTGCCGGCCTTTCGCGCAAACTACAAGCTAAATACGAGGGACAATACCGAGCATCGAGCGAACTTCACCCGTCAATAACGTGATTGAGGCGGTCACTCCTCCTACAAATCGCCGTCACCGTTGCAGCGAGACAGTTCATGTTCAGCGCCTTAAGCCGTATTACGACGCGCTCGTCCTCGCCTCGCCTTGAGCCGCCAAGAATGGCTAATTTTTTCCCCCGACGTGTAATTGTAACAGAGATAGTCACTGTTAGAAGGCACACGAGTGTGGCCAAAAGCGGGTGTGCTCGACTGAGACCGAGGCTGAATTTTTAGTGGCGTATCCCCCACTAGGTGTATGTGAGAAGCTGAATTATCGAAGCAGCCCCGTCGAGTACGCTCTTGCTGCGAGACCTGCGCGTGGACGCCCGATCTAGTTTGGCTTCTGGTACAACCAGCCTTTGTTATCACGCTCTGGACGCCTGCTAATAAACCCCATTATAATATATATATATATATACACACATATATATTGATATAGAAATATTACTTTGGAGAAGGTAGCGGGGTAACACGTCTCCCAAAGTTTCGACAAGTGGACTGGTCTATTTTCAAGGCATCAGGGATTATCTCTGGCACACTGTTTTAAAGGTAGAAATTCTATTCGAGAGAAAGCGGATGATGGTGTCCGGAGCACGGTTGTTGGTTGAACAGTGAGTGAGTGGTCGGATGAATGGAGCGAAATAGTGAAAGAGAAACAGACGGCGCGAATATTGCCACCGGGCCGCGACCTTCTACAAAGTATTATTTCTATAGGGGGGCCATCTTCAAACCCCCATCGTTGCCTATATAAATATATATATATATATATATATATATATATATATATATATTGTACTGGAGAAAGTAGTACGACATACCTTGCGGTTAGTGTGCGCCAATCTCCCCTGTACAACCGACGGGGTATGTACCGGTGGAAGGACTACTATGGGCCGCATGATGATGGCAGGCGAAAGGTGCTGCGCGAGAGAAGAAGAGACACGGTCAGCATCGCGTGACTCGCTCTAAGAGAACGCACCGAGACATCGGTCTGCGCTGCCTTACCCGTCTCTGGTCTCTGCCTCTTTCCAAGCGTCTTGCCGGTGCCCAGCTATAATCCCGCTTACAGTGTGGTGGAGGTGCAGTTCCCCTTTGCCTTTCCAGCCTGGAACTACGGAGCAAGCGCATAATTCGACCAGTATTACAAGAAATCCATCGTGAAATGGCGCCTCCGCAGCATAAACCCATCATGTGCTCCGGATCTCTTCCTCGACGCGACTCTGCCAAGTTCTCCACCGCCGATGATCATGACGCAGAAGACTAGCTGTCATCCTTCGAAAGAGTGAGTGCCTAAAACCGCTGGGATGACCCGACGAAGCGTGCTAACGTCGGCTTTAGCCTTACTCAAATAGCCGAACGGTGGTTCCTCAACAACGATGCCGACATGGCAACCTGGTCTGCCTTCAAAACGAGATTCTTAGAAGCGTTCGGTCGCCCCGCCGTCCGCAAGTTTAAGGCTGAACAGAGCTTACGTGGGCGCCCGCAGCTTGCCGACGAAACTTACACGAGCTATATTGAGGACGTTGTCGACCTCTGTAGGCGCGTAAATCCTGCTATGCCCGAGTCCGAGAAGATCAAGCACGTCTTGAAAGGCATCGAAGACGGCGCGTTTCAGATGTTGTTCAACAAGGACCCCCAGTCTGTTGGAGACATCATCAAATGGGGTCCTAGCTACGACGAGCTCAGGAAGCAGCGCGTTTCTACCCGCCAGTGCTTCCCGAATGAAGAACCGCATCGGGCCTCAATTTCAGCACTTGCAGTCTCATCTGATCTTGCGCCTCTTCTTCCACGCATTGAACAATTTGTGCGCGAGGAGGTTGCGCGTCAACTTAACCGTCAGCCATTGGTATCCACGCCTTCATGCCCCTTACCCACGACAGTACGCCGCGTAATTCAAGACCGAGTCGCCGAAGCGCTGCCTTTAGACCACCAGCCTACATCCTCGAGTGCGCACCTGGTTCCGGCCGTTACTGCTCACCTCGACTCCCCCATGGCCACGCCCGCAGCCGCACCTGTGGCGGCGCCTCTCTTTTCGCCTATGGCAGCACCTATTTCTTCCATCATGGTGGCACCCTTCGCTACCCCGGTGGCAGGGCCTTACACGTATGCTACGATTTGTGCGCAGCTACCGCCCGCAACATTTCAGCCGCTGCAGTGCGCCACAAGTCAGCGGGTGCTCCCATAACCTTGTGCGGCAGCTCAAGCCCCCAACCCATGGCGTACGCCCGATAATCGCCCCATATGTTTCGCGTGTAACGTTCCCGGACATGTCGCACGTTTCTGCTGACGCCGACCGCTTCAGACGAGTGACGTTCCTCGAGCGCCCGCCTTTGGTTCTCAGCCCCACTCAGCGTCCGTTTCTTCTGGCTCAACGCCTGCTTCCTATTTACCCGACGGATTTCCCTTTTCTGGCCGCCGTTCTCCTTCCCCAAGCCGCCGTTCCATTTCCCCGATGCGCCCCCGTGTGAACCGTGCAGCCGAGGGAAACTAGCAGCCGCAGTTCCTCAGGCACGAGCTGCGAAACTGTCGAACGTGCAAGTCCTCATATTTCGCCTTGTAATGTGATTGCTGTGATTGTGGATGGTACCCCGGCACTCGCGCTTATTGACACTGGAGCCGCCGTATCTGTGATTCATGAGACTTTTTGCCGCAAATTTCGCAAAGTGATTACGCCGCTTTCAGGATTAACCCTTCGTACTGCCAACGCACAGCCCGTTCAACCGCTAGCCATGTGCACGGCTCGCGTTACGATTCAAGCCATTCCCCACATCGTTGAACTGGTCGTCCTACGCTCATGCTCTCACGACGTCATCCTCGGCTGGAATTTTTGGTCACGTAACCGTGCTGTCATCGACTGCTTCCGTGCACAAGTTGAACTGTTTTCATCTAATGATGATGCGGCGGAGACTAGAAGCGTGAAATTGGTTGCTGCCGAAGATGCTTCCATTCCCTCATCCTCCTCCGTTCTTGTACCTGTATCGTCACCTGATGTTCCGGACGCCACCGTTCTCTTCACGCCATCCAGTCTGTTTTCGTCGCGCACAAACCTACTCTTGCCGTTCGCTGTCCTGGACATCAAATGTGGTTCGAGCATCATGTCACTTTCTAACCCGTCCCCTTGACCGTCTCGAGTGCTTCGCGGCGAATGTCTTGGCTGAGTCAAATTTGTTGCGCCACACCTCGTTGTCGACATCCCGAACGAGTCAGCCACAGGCCATCTCGACGCGCTAAGCCCCGACACCACTTTCGATCCGGCAGTTTTTATGCCTTTCATAGATACTGGCCTCACCACGGAGCAAACAGACCAGCTCTTGGTTCTTCTACAACGATTCCGCACGTCCTTCGACTCCCACCAAACAACCCTAGGGTGCACGTCAACTGTCTGTCATCAAGTTGACACTGGGAACCACGCACCACTGCGCCAGCGACCATACCGCGTGTCACCCAAGGAACGCCGCGTTATCGAGGAGCATGTAGGCGATATGCTGTCCCGGGACGTTATTAGACCCTCCACGAGTCCCTGGGCTTCTCCAGTCATGCTCGTCACCAAGAAAGATGGGTCTATTAGATTTTGCGTGTACTATAGACGTTTAAACAAGATTACACGGAAGGACGTGTACCCGCTACCTCGAATAGATGACGCGCTGGACTGCTTGCAAGGTGCCGAGTTGTTTTCTTCATCAGATCTGCGCTCGGGTTACTGGCAAGTACCCATGGCTGAGGCTGACCGACGGAAAACAGCGTTTGTAACACTGGATGGGCTCTACGAATTCAACGTCATGCCCTTTGGACTGTGTAATGCGGCAGCGACATTCGAACGAATGATGGACAATGTTCTGCGTGGGCTGAAGTGGTGTATCTGTTTATGCTACTTGGAAGACATTGTCGTGTTTTCACCGGACTTTACGACCCACCTCCAGCGACTTGACCGAGTCCTTACCTGCCTTACTTGGGCTGGCCTGCAAATGAACCTCAAGAAATACCGTTTTGCTGCCCGCAGACTTACTATATTAGGTCATGTGGTATCTAAAGACGGCATCCTACCAGATCCAGCCAAGCTGCGTGCGGTCCGCGAGTTCCCTAAACCGACCACAATGAAGGAGCTTCGAAGCTTTATTGGGCTTTGCTCCTACTTTCGGCGATTTGTCCGGAACTTCGTGTCTATCATCGCACCATTGACGCAGCTTATCGGTGACGCCAAAGAAGTTTTAACCTGGTCAACGGGTTCCGAGAGAGCGTTCCGAACCTTACGAAGGCTTCTGACATCACCGCCGATATTGCGCCATTTTGATCCTACCGCGCCCACTGAACTTCACACGGACGCCAGTGGTACCGGTCTCGGCGCTGTCCTGGCTCAACGCAAGGCTGGTTTTGACGAGTATGTTCGTGGCGTACGCAAGTCGCGCTCTGACAAAAGCCGAGTACAACTACTCCGTCACAGAAAAAGAGTGTCTTGCAATCATTTGGGCAATTACTAAATTTCGACCATACCTCTATGGCCGCCCTTTCGATGTAGTCACGGACCACCATGCTTTATGCTGGTTGGCAACGCTGAAGGACCCGTCCGGACGTCTGGCCCATGGTCACTTCAACTCCAGGAGTACGACGTTCATGTTGTTTACCACTCAGGAAGAAGACACACCAACGCAGACACCCTTTCTCGTTCGCCATTGCCACCGGAAGCCACTACGTCAGCGCTGGAGTCGAATACCGACGTGTCGTCGCTACAAATTGACGACATGGCAACCGAGCAGCGGAAGGACCCTTGGATAGCTTCGCTACTAGACTTCCTTGCCAACCCTACAACGCCTTCCGCATCTCGCACACTGCGGCGCCAAGCAGTGCATTTAGCCATTCGAGAGGAGCTCCTATACCGGCGTAACTATTCCGCAGAAGGCCGCAAATGGTTGCTAGTATTACCGCGTCACTTGCGCTCCCAGATATGCGCATTGTTTAATGCTGACGCCCAGTGTGGGCATGCTGGCACACTAAAGACATATCAGCGCCTACGCCTACGCTACTACTGGCGGGGCATGTACACGTTCGTCGCGAAGTGCATTCGCTCCTGCACTGATTGCCAGCGTCGTAAGACCCCTTCACGACACCCCACTGGAGAGCTGCGGCCGCTACCATGCCCGGAACGGCCTTTCGATCGGATTGGGATTGTCCTCCACGGACCCCTTCCAAGCACTCCATCAAGCAACCGTTGAATCATCGTCGCTGTGGATCACCTGACTCGATACGCCGCAACAGCCACCCTGGCCACCGCAACGGCACGCGACGTCGCCATTTTTCTACTCCGGCGTTTCGTCTTACGCCACGGTGCGCCAGGAGAGCTGCTTAGCGACCGGGGCCGCGTATTTCTTTGACGTCGTGGAGGTGCTGCTAAAGCAATGTCAGATTGTCCACAGAACCACGACTTCATACCACCCCCAGACAAATGGCCTTACTGAAAGGTTCAACTGCACCCTTGGAGATATGCTCTCCATGTACATATCGTCCGACCATTCAAATTGGGACATGGTGCTACCTTTCCTCATGTAGGCATATAACACCGCCACGCAAGTGACCACAAGCTTTTCACCGTTTTTTCTTCCATATGTACGTGAGCCGTCTTGCCTGATCGACACTATTTTGCCCTACCACCCCGACGCCTTTGAAGGTGCCCCTATTTCCGAGATGGTGAGGTACGCGGAGGAATGTCGACAGCTCGCTCGCAAATTCACATCAGACGACCAAGGACGCCAGAACTCTCGACATGACAGCTCCGCCGCTGCACCAACGTTTGAACCTGGATCCCTTGCATGGCTTCATGTGCAATGCCCCAATCCTAGTCTCTCGGCGAAATTCCTTGCTAGATACTACGGCCCATATAGGATTCTCGAACAAACATCGCCCGTGAACTACCTCGTCGAGCCCGTGACTCCCACCTCAGTACTTCGTCGCGGAGGTCGTGAAATAGTGCACATTGAACGTTTGAAGCCCTACTACGATCCCCTCGTGGTTTCGTCCCCTTAAGTCACCAGGATAGCTCCTCTTTTCGGCGGGGGTTGATTGTACTGGAGATAGTAGTCTCCGACACGACGACATACCTAGCGGTTAGTGTGCGCCAACCTCCCCTGTACAACCGACGGGGTATGTACCGGTGGAAGGACTACTATGGGCCGCATGATGATGGCAGGCGCAAGGTGCTGCGCGAGAGAAGAGGCACGGTCAACATCGCGTGACTCGCTCTAGGAGAACACACCGAGACATCGGTCTGCCGTGCCTTACCCGTCTCTGGTCTCTGCCTCTTTCCAAGCGTCTTGCCGGTCCCCAGCTATAATCCCCCTTACAATATATATATATATATATACATATATATATATATATATATATATATATATATATATATATATATATATATATAATACACTTTCGATCATCGCAGTCACCTGGCGTAGCAAGCCAGGCATCTTAGCTGGGCTGACATCGCCAGTTTTCATTAAAGATTGTTCTCTCCCTCTCTCTCTGTCTCTACACTTTCGATATGAGGACCTTGAAGGGGCCGTAAACATTTGTTCGCGTGTTACGAAATTCTTCTTTAGCGAAGGTTTTGTGAAATTGTGGATGCTACATGAGAGTAAAAGTGATGTTCCTCCTAACCATTGAGTGTGCCTTAGGCGGTGTGTGCTTTTTATATACATTAATCGGGTGAGCATGAAAAGTTTGATTACGGTTCTGTCTATTTATTTCGTGCGAAGTACCTTAGGACAGCACAATGTCCGTGCGCGTCCACGTTCCTGCGCATAGCATTTACAATAGCGAAAATGACAGGCACCGCAGGGTTTGAGCCTGTGTCTGGAAGACCAGACAGAGTTAGTGTCAATCGTCATATCCATTGGGCTACGACCGTGAGTTGGCACCCAAAAGTCAAATGGCTTACTTCCTCGCCTGTAACGGTGGGGAGTGCCTTAGGACCTCCCAATATCCGTCCGTGTCCATCCGTGCGCACATCACCATCAAGCGAAAATCAAGCGATATTCAATTTGGGCCGTAAGTTGCAGTTTAATATAGGGAATAATCAAGGTGCAACTCACGGCTTAAGTCGAATGATGGTCAGGGGAGCAAATCGGATGTCACTCGAGGTGCAACGTGGATCTCATTTCGAGTCCCCGTACGCCGCACCCTCGCCATCATCCACAGATGGAGATGGTGCCATCGTTACATTACAGTTCAGTTCCTGTTAGACTATTACACGTTCTGAACCAGTTCTCATACCGGTTTGATAAGCTGAATTATTAGCAAAGTCAGGAAAAAGGATTGAGTAGCTTAAGGTGTAAAAAAAAAGGCAAAAAGTCTGCATGCTACTCTTTCGCAATAACAGTGGCGTAGTTTGACTGATTTGAACGAGCTCCGAAATATGTAACACACAAGTTTTGCCGCTTTTCAGGTCTATGAGAAAGGCGGTAACCGCTGCTGGGTATCCAACCGACGTCTTTGGGCTCAGCACCACAACGCCTTAGCCACTGGTGCACCATGGCGGGTTGTGGTCCGTTTCCAAACTAAAGTTTCAACAATCTGGTCAGATATTAGGAAAACTAATGAAGTAGTGGCGATGTGACAGCTACTATCAGCGCCATAGCTTATGTTCTCCAAGGAACCAGAAAAACCCACCGACAAGAGATAAGACGATGGGATTGTATTTTATCCTTTTTTTTGAAATAGCAATCCTAGCCATGGAATTGCCTATCACGCTAAGAAGCAAACCCTAGGGATAGGTCTGCGTACAGGTGCGTTTAAATACCACTGTTTATTACCAGTGTTTGGCACCACAAGGCATTAGGTGTACAAGGCCTGAGAATCAGCAGAGGTGGGAGTGAACCAAGTTTCTCTCCACACTGACAGCAGATCCTAGGAGAGAATGAACAGGAAGAGCAAGCTTATGCACATTCCTAGTACGTCGAGAGTATCCCAAGACTGTCACCTTCGACAACACTTGCAATCAAGGCGTCGCCGTCACCGTCTCAGTCTCGCAGCTTACGTCGTCTATCCACAGCTTCGTTGTCTCAATGACCCTTTATGGAATTCCCAAGCTCCACAGGCCAAAAAGGTCACGTGGGCAGTACAAGGACATCCGACTCTACGAGTTAGGGGGGGAGGAGTAATGACCGGCAAGCAATGGGTCCGCTGCTCTGAAGACGACCACAACAAAGACGGAAGCTTCCACATAGCGCAAACTCACAAGCAAGTCAAGGCGACGGGAGGCGCTCATAAAGAAAAGCGCGATCACGTGCACTTGGTATTTTTTCGGAGGCCACGTGAAATGTTTATCACAATTTCAAGTAACATTTTCGTTTGCATTGAAAGACTGGATAGAGGCGGCGGATGGGGAAGTGAAATTTTTGTTTAGCTTGAGAGAACGAGGACAGTACATAATACAGGCGCTAACCTGAGCTGGCGGTAGGTCTTATTTGACACTTTTTTAGCGTTTTAGATGCGATTCTCCTTTGCATTGCCAGGTTGGGGACAGACACCAATATTCGTGCTCTCGGTATTCTTGCGCGCGTAGTCATTCTAGGTAGTCATTGCAGCAGTTTGACTACAAGGGAATCTTTAACGTGCACCGAAATGTCGAACGCCCGTGTGTTCGAGATTTCGGCGCAGGTTAAAGATTCCCAGATGGTCAAAATAATGCACAGCTCTCCATGCGGCGCGCCTCATGGCCTGCGTTGCGTCGGCGCGATAAACCCTACAAATAATGGATCAATCAATCAATATAGCTAGTAATAAAATCTCGGAAAAACCTGGGGACTTCAAACCTTAAAACACAATGCCTAAGACCACGAGTGCACCAGAATCCTGGAAGAACGCGGACATCGTGCTAATGCAGGAGAAAAGTGACACGAAGAACGTCAAATATTACAGGCCGATTATCTTATTTTCAGTCGTCTGCAAGGTACTTACCAAGTAATCGCTGACATATTGCCAGCCACCCTATATTTTAGCCAACGTGACGAACCTGCATATCCCAGGCGGCACAGAAAGTGTGCCCCAAGACCGGCCCGTCTATGACCGCTTTCTGGCATGTCCGGCCAGCATCCAGGTTCTGGCAGCCACTGATCATGCGTTGAACGGCCAACATTCGGCAACCAGCGCTTCGGTATTTTTCCGTCCGCCCGTGTACGGACGCACAATGGCAGCTAACCGGCTGCCAGGTATTCAGTTCTCTTACGACTGCCGATGTCGAGAAAGAGAACGGCCGAAGTACAGCCTTAGGGCATCCGTTTTTTCTTCGGGAAGCGGTAATCGGCCGAAGCACGGCAAGCGACCGGCCACAGAATATGCGTCTTCTTGCGGCAGTTGGTGTTCGAAAGGAGACCGGCCGGAGCGCGGCTGCCGTGCATTCATTGTTTCAACGGTGAACCGCGCGTCCGGCGGTAGAATATTCGTTTTCTTCAGGCAACCAGTGTTATGAAGGATACCGGCCAACGTACGGCCCCAGAATATACGTTTTTCATTCGGTTAGCTGTCCTCGGCCGAATTACGGCAAGCGAATGGCCATAGAATATTTGGCAACCGGTGTTCAAGAGGATACCGGCCTACGTAAGGTATCTTGTTATACGTCATTTTTTCGGCAAACGGCATACAGCCGAACAACGGCACGTGCCTGGGCGCCGAGAAATCATGCACAGACGTGTTTGGAAGGAGACCGGCCGTTTTTTTCCAGGGGTAAAAAAGCCGTTAAGGGAGCCGAACGACGGGGACGCGTTTTTCATCCGCTTCGTGTTTCTACGTTTTTAAATGAACGAACATCGTTTGTCAAACAGTAATGAGTGTTCTCGGTGAACGGGTAAGGTGCAAGGACTCACTGGACATTAGCAGGGAACATTTTAGGCCATCGAAATGTCATTTATTGCCACAAGAAGACTGTGCCACTCCGACGGGTGAGCTAAGCCTCGTCAGTCATCGCCGCTACCACGCCTCTGCCGCCGGCTTCGTCGACGCATCAGCTCGAGGCTATTCGCCCCCTCAAGAAATGGAAAGCATTGGAGACATCGACCTGGCAGAGATGTCCGATCCGAGATGGAGATGGTTCACCAGAATAACTGACATTCAGGGGTGTCGAGCAAGCGGACACAACGCAGGAGCTAAACCGCCACCGTGTCAAGGACTCCCCACCAAAGAAAGGCAAGTGCGAACAAAAGCGCAAGTTATTCTGCTTACAATTAAACTGCGACCAGCAATGTTGCACTATGTGGTTGGTGATAAAAGTAGAAGAGACTCGCTCGCGCATTGGTAGGATCAACTTCATGCCCTGCACTATGTTACTTCATGGGATTTTACGACTGCCTATATAGAAAAAAAGAAAAAAAAATTTTAATTTGCGATAACAACAGAGCCTTGTCACTGACGAAGCCTAGCTGTTAATTTAGTTCCGATGTATTAAGGTGAGCTTAGCTACTCTTGGGATATGACTCATTTGGTTAAACATAATCGCCAGCATCCTAGCAAACACGGATTTTGTCAGGATTTTTTTGCTCAACGCAGATTGTTGAGTTCACGCACGATTTGGCTCTTGCAATAGATAAGCTTAAAGTGGTTTACTGTATATTCTTGGACTGCAAAAAAGGAAATGATGGTGTTTCATATCACCTTCTGCGTAGTACATTTCATCCTATGAACTGAATGAATCGGTTTGTGCATTGTTATTACTATTGGCCCTATAGCTTTCTTCAAAAGTACTGTGTAGTTTACCGGACAATAGAGAATGAACGTGATTCCGTATACCTGCAGCTTTATTCGAATTTAATAACATCCTGGTGTGCTGATTCAGAAAAGTTTTTGGATGTTAAACAGTGCGTTAACGGCACCTTTACAAGAAAACCTTCATTCCAATTGAATACGTATACCGTAAATTATGCTGCTGTGACAACGGCCGAGGAATATAAATACCTAGGAGTTTATTTAGGGAGTGCTTAGAGGTTAAATAGGCAGGTTCACACCATGAAAGTTACGGCTGCATATCTTTTTGGCTTTCTGAGACGAAATTTCAATGAACCTCCATCTAACTGAAAATAGGAACCGTATTTCACTCATGTGCGATCAATCTTGGAGTACGCATGTGTTTTCGCGGATCCCTACACCAAAGAGCTGGTTGATACGCTCGAAAACATACACAATATGTCAGTGCGATTCGTATTAGGTAATTGGCACGCTCAACTTAGCATGAGAGAAAGTAAAAGTAAACTTAAATGGCAGGACGCGAAAGATCACAGACGAAACCACAGGTTGAACTTTTTTCGTAATATCTATCATTCGAAAACTGGAGTAGAAGGGGAGAAGTATGTCCAAGCGCCATTCTACATATCGCAAAGTGGGACCGCTAGCTTAAAGCAAATTATTAACTTTCCTTTAACGGTGACGCCTTACGTGATTCATTTTATTTTACATCAATACTGCAGTGTAATTATCTTCCACGTATGATTGCATTACTGTTTATATTGACAATTTTCAGCGCGCTTTGTAGAATTATTTTGTTATTTTGTCTCATATTTAATGCTTAGTGTTATGTATCTCCCTTCTGTAATGCATGCAAAGGCAAGCAGGCATCAAATAAATAAATAAATCAATAAATAAATAAATAAAACAATGAATAAAAATGAATAAAAATAAAAAAAATAAATAAATAAATAAATAAATTAATAAACTTCCAGAGTCGCAAGTTTGCCTCCGACGGGTTGAGAACCCTACGCATTCAACCTTGACCAATAAAATATTTATTGCCCTATTCGTTGCAGTATGCAAGGTTCCCTGTATGCATGCTACCATTGGTATGTTATTGGTTTCAAACAAATTTTGTAACTAATTTTACGCCTTTCCTTGCGTGAACACAGAGGGATACAACTGCAGCCACCTGAAGCAGGGCGTCATTCGCAACGCGTATAGAATTTTTTGAATGTAGTATGACATTAGAAGAAAATTAAGTTCTTTGGTACTATTAAGTGGTCTGGACGTAACTCATGAAAACAACATTAAAATACATTGAAAATGAAAGTACCTGTTCGCTCCTTCTTAGGATCAGCCCTGCGCAAGACCATCAGAAAAGTTGATCGAGTAGAAAATGTCTTTGCAAGAAAAATGGGCAAAAACTGGATATACTTTTTTGTGAAGGAGTTATATTAAATGCTCCTGAGTGTTTTGTTGAGAACCAAAACGCTTCGTTAAGGCATTCACGCTGGTTTTATATACAGCAAAATTGGTCAAGCAACTGTTCTAAAAATAGTTTATGTAGTCATAGCATGAAAGTGTTCCGGAATATTGCCCTAAAAGAAATTGGTTAAAAGCGGCGCAATTTATCTCTCTGAAATTCAACCCACTAAAGTATGCGCCCTCCACCCCCCCCCCCTGCTCTTTCCCCGTTCATTACAGGTAAGCCGCCCCACAGAGGATATCAGGACCTGGACAATACATCTATTCAAGCTCTACAAAGAACTGAATATTTTCCGTGTTCGGCAGTAATAGAGGCACAGCAATTAAAGGAACGACAATTTGTGAGCACTGTTTATTAAATGAATTTTTCTGTCAACTGAGGCTGGTAATTAAGCAAGGCTGCGCTGAAAGCTTGACGGCTGGTGGTTGCGCGCGAGCTCACTTTGATGTGGCTGCATTGGACCCAAAATTCTGGGTTTGTGCTGCTTCTGCACTGCGCGAATGAGTCATCTGCTTGTGCGACATGCAGTGACCGGCCTCAGTACAGTTAACGTACTGTGGCTGAACTCCAATGCCCGTAGCACGGCCGTATTTCCGGTAGCTTTAGCCCGTCTGGAGTCCGACGGCCGTACTTCGGCCGTACACGGGAGGCTTTGGAATGGCCGGAGCCCTACGGTTGGAATCTGGCCGTATGACCGTAAGCCGGTTGACTGGCCGACGGACACTGGCCGTTGGACAGCCATGGGAGTACGGCCGTATACGGCCAAAAGGCCCACATTTGGACACGGGCCGAACATGGCTGCCGGAAAACGGCCGGACAGAAAATCACCGGCCAAAGTACACCGGCCTGTTTTAGGCCGAACAGTCCTGTGCTGCCTGGGATATAACCTGCATAGATTACGAGAAAGCATTTGACTCGGTCGAAACCTCAGCAGGAAGTGTAGGCATTGCAGAATATGGGTGTAAGCGAGAATTACGTAAGAATACTAGGCTATAGCTACAACGGGTTCACAGCTACCATAGTCCTCCATTAGGAGAGCAGTAAAATAACTATATGTAACGGCGTCAGACCAGAAGATAGAATCGCGCTAGTGTTATTCACAACTTGTTTAGTAGAGGGATTCAGAACATTGGATTGGCAACAAATGGGCGCAAGTTTTAATGGAGAATAACTCAGTGCGATTGGGTTTGCTGATGAGGTAGCCTTGCTAAGTAACACGGGTGACGAATTGCAAATCGTGATTACCGCGCTTCTGCTTCCGGCGTAACAGCGTAGCCTCCACGCGCTCGGCTGTTAACACCGCTCAGAGCGGTGTGCTCCGCGGCCTAGTACAGGAGCGTTTCTCACTGTGTGCTTAATTTTTGCGAAGCTTTCAACTGTCTTTGCCTATGCTGCGATGCCGTTCAAGACGCAATCGTCACTTGTTTAGCACTTTTGGGTGGTGGGTTAGGCGAGAACCAGAGAAAGTGAGGAAAAGCCGCCGACAGCACACATCTGCAATACACTGCGTGGCGAAAATGCAGAGGTTGCGACATGTTTTTGATGCATCTCTTCCCAGCGGACACCGCGCTGAGACATCGATAGATGCCATTGATAAACCGCAAAGACTGTTCGAACGACCAACTTTTGCAATGCGCTTGTTTGACGGCAAGCAGACGGACTCAAAATCCAATTATCACACGCAGGCTGCGACAGGGGTGACCACTCTTAACGTCCGTAAATGTTATCCTTGAAATTATCACAGTGTAATGACTTCTGGTTAGGTGTAATCAATTTAAAACAACGTATATAGTTAGGTCATCACAGTTGGCTTTTAACAATTCTCTTTTCATCCAACCGAACCTCTATGATTACAAAGTTTTGTTTACTTTTTTTTCACGCGAACGCATTACACTGCCGAATGATAAGAAAGGATAATGTCTATCGTACACTGAATGTCGATAGCAGGATAAGCAGGTCGCACAATGTGGAACCGCAGCTCGAGATATGCAAACACTTTATACGGAAAATAGCTCAACGTATACACACCGCGGTTAAACTAAGAGTTTCTCATCCTTTTGGAATCTACAGTACTACATTTCGAAACAGCCCCTCCTGATCGCATAAAGCATTAATTGTGCAAGCTGTAGGTCCACAAAGATATTCTCCGCGCGACAGGGCGCATGTACTGCGCAGAGTTAGGCCAATCATGGTCATAACCTTCTAGTAGTACGACTGGTCGTGCGGTCGTGTTATTTTTCTGACCAGTCAATTCAAAGCCGTCAGTAACCGTAAGTCTAGTTTAGAAATATCATATTGTATTGAAATGGCAACAGCGTAGTAGTCGCCTTGTCGAAAGTCCATCGTCAGCGCGGTTCGACGACATTCGCACGCTGTGCGGCCTCCGCCTTCCGCGTCCGCGCTGCCGCAGACATGACAATTTCTTGAACATTATAAGTATGGGCGCACGTAAAATGCATTTACACCCGATATCGATTATAATGTCAGTCGGTGCCATACCGGTAGCGCTTGCATCGCGGAGCTTCGGAGCGCCAGTGGTACGACCACCACTACTGCTAGTGCTGCTCGCAGCAGCCGGGGTCACCATCCTCCAGTATAGCAGCGAATTGGACCTGAAATTCGTCCGCAGGTGACGAAAACAAAACAACACACACACACGCACACGGTTATGCGCACACGCACAAGCGCAGGCACAGGCACGCACACACGCACACACGCACACACGCACACACGCACACACATGCAGACGCATACGCGCACGCGCACGCACACACGCACGCGCGCACACACACACACACACACACACACACACACATACATACACACACACACTGCAACCTTTTACTTATTGCCAAACAACTACGGTTCACTGCGTAATGCGCGGCAACCGAACAGACGCACGGGAAGGTCGGAGCACTAAACAGCCCAGTATGGCTGTTTCGGCGTTTTCTTCATAGACAGCGCTAGCGTCTGGTATGAACAAGCAAATGGCAGCGCCAACCCCTAGAAAAAAAGGTGTAAATAAATGCTGCTTCAACTCACCGTCCGCTCGACAACTTTCTCGCTCTGCTCTTCGTTGCACTATAAGGGGGCAGAGTGGAGCAACTTCCCAACACTGGTGATAACGTCAGGATGGCCTCGTCGGAGCAGCGGTGACTCCGCTGAGATAGCCTGTCGCACAGTGGATGCAGCTGTGTGATCGACCGGCAGCAGCTACATATTGTGTTAGGTGCTCAATGCTCGCTGTCAGTTCCCCGGACTTATGTAGCACAGGTTATCGTACCGTAGAGTTAGCTGTGAGAGAAACTGTGAAAAGCTTTAAATTTAAAGCCTAGAAGCAGTGTTTTGAAGCCAAACTCGTGCCAAGTGTGTAAACAATGCGCTGTACGTAAATGCTTGCGCGTACCGTACTTCCGATAGTATAGGAACGGCAAGGGAATTCCAACGTGGGAAAGCAGCAAGAGGCGAGGGTAAACGATGAAGGACCCTAAAGGTAAGGATCTCATCCAAGTTTTTGAGGAGCTTAGCCTTGCTTTAGGCCATGCGAAACCGGAGCAGGGGATTCTTGAAATCAGGCCGAATGAGAACGTGATGGCTGAGGACGTCAATGAGGCCACGCCTGAAGTCAAAAATCGCCATGAGCGCGAGAAGGCTAAAGAGTGCCACGAGCGTGAGGAGATCAAGAAAAATGAACTCTTGACTGCCTAGAGTTTAAAGAGCGCAGTAAACACGTGGAGGTAGAAAAGCAGGAACGGAGGGAGCAAGCCGAAAGGCAAGACGAGCTTGAGTTGCTAATGTTAGAGCCAAGCTCCGGCACTGCTCACCGGCGTCCAGCGTGGCTACTCCAAGGTTTCAGGCGAGCGGTCCGATAATTTGGGACAAGCTGCCGCTGTTCGTTGTTGAGAAATCGGTGCCGAAACAAGGAGCATCCCAGGACAAACGCGAAGACAATGCGATCGTGTTCTTTGATAGTGAAACGAGGCAGGAAAACCAGAAGGGCGCAAAGACAGATCAGCAGCGCAACAAGGAAGATTTCGAAACTCGCCAACCGTGCACGAATCGTGGCGAGTGCATGTCACTCACGAGATTGCATGCGGGAAAGCTAACGCAGAAACCCTACGCTTTCCCAGTGAGCGAGACAAGAAACAAGTCCGAGCAGTGTAGGAGGAACTGAAAGACCCAGGAAAAGGTTTGAGGGGGCATTCTCGAGCCGCCAGTGGCTGAAGCGGGTTGTACAACCCCATTCGGGGGAGATACCAAGGCGATGCAGCGGGCGAGAGGAACTCTACGCTACCTGTCGTCTCCGATCACCTGTTGCGCGAAAACTAGTTTAATGTCGAAGTGCCACCGCAAAAGCAACAGTGATGTCGTAGGGGAAGACTGCAACAGAGAGAGTACCGCAATCTCGGCGATCAAAAAGGAATATAAACGTGATAACGTACTCGGTTAGATTTCTGAGCGAGGGCCATACGCATACATTGATTGGGATCGTGTGTCGGTTTCGGTTTCAGCAGTCTCTGCAGAGTGTTCACGATCATGGGAGGCGTTTGAGACGGCTACTGATCCGAACGCGCACACAGCGCGAGATAACCAGGTTCCATATGAGAGTGCGAAAAGTGAGGCTATCTAGACGTAGCCGCACAAGTCCCCGGAAAGCGAAGGTGCTTCTTAGGGTGCAAGTTCGAACACCAGCGATGTCATGGCAAAGCCTGAGAGCGGGTCACGAAGGGCGAGCGAGTCACGAAGCCCGACCGGTGAGCGAAGCAAAAGCTCTGACGGTAGCTTAGACGAGCCGCCAACGGCCCAAGTGGGTTACGTCATCCCCTACGGCGGGTAAACCCAAATAGTCGAGCCGCACGAGGCGTATCCTACGTTATCCCCAGTCCTTAAGAGCTGGCATAAAATCAACGTGGGGCCCAACTCTAATGTTCTCCCGCATTCAAACCCAGCGTTTTAAATGCACATAGTGCAAAAGCGAAGGTTGAGAGCCATCTGCTTTGAGCGAAAACTTGATTGGGTGTCAAACGTTCCTGCCTCTATGTTCGCTATAAACTAAGCTCCACACAGAAATAGGGCCGTCAGCCCTGCGAAGCTGGTATGCGACTGAGGACCAGGAGAGTTCAGATATTTTGACCTGTGCGGATCTGAACGAAGGAACTTCGGAAGCCCCTTCTAAGCAAAGCGCGAAAGGAGGAGCATGTAAAGCAATCAGGAGTCGTGCTAAGCAGGCTCAGGTAAGCACGCCTAACAGTCCAACCATCGAACTATCTCTTAGGTTGCACCGCTGTGGCTCCTCAAGAGAATTTGGTGCGTAGCGCGACCGACTTAGAACATCAGAAATCAAAGTACCCGCAGCCGCCAACTATCGTCGACCAACCCGTAAGTCCGAGATAAGGGCTTTTTTGGGTTTGGCTTGATATTACCAGCAATTTGCGAAAGATTACTCAATACTTGCATGTCCATTACCTGAAGATTGTAGAAAGAGTGAGTCCGTAACGATGGGATGGGACTCAAAAAAGGAGGATGCGTTTCAAACGCTGAAACAAGCTTTGAGTCAGGACCCAGTTCTAATGGCCACAACTTTTCAAATGGTTCCGTGATTCAATGCGATGCGAGCGATCAATTGCATGAGAGCTGTGCTATGTCAAGAGGATGCTAACAGAAGGGAACGACCAGTTTCGTATTTAGGCCGCAGGCTAACTTGCCGAGAAGAGGCGTAAAGTACATCCGAAAAGGAATGTGGCTGCATCGTGTTGGCAGTGCAGAAGTTGGCCTGCTTTCAAGCCGGTACCCAGTTTGTTGTAGAAACTGATCATTGCGCGCTAACCTGGCTAAATAATGTCACCCAAAACCGGTCGCTTGCTAAGGTGCAGTATTATACTCCAAGTGCTGAATTTTGAAGTTTGCTTTAAGAAAGGTGAGTTGAACACTGACGCAGACGCACTGAGGCGACCATTCTAAATACTGCTGCCTTCGACCTTCCTGTGACTTCCGTTTGGCCTGTTCGTGCACACCTTTTAGTCTTCGTAGATGGCAACCCTCATTGGCTGTATTAGTTGATTATATCCGCCCGGCGTGATTTCAAGCAATAAACTTTAGTTCCATTTTATTGAGAGACACAATTCAGGTGGAGGACAGGGTTAAAACACTTGGCGAGTAATTTTCAAGAACCGCTCCTTTGACGTCCACGTATAAAATGATGAGAAAGTCGGTATGAATATTTTCATCATCGATAACTCAAAGTAGATATTACCTGATTGTACTAAAATATCTTTGCATTTTTCATTACGTTGACAAATTATAGACACGTAGTCTGGGTAACCACAACCATCAACAGGGTAGACCAGCTCATATTTGTCTGAAAAGTATTGTGTTATAAAGACCCTACAATATGATTTCGATATGCCCAACCCTTCATAAAATTCAACGCATAATATGTAACAACCAATGCGTATATCCGCTGGTCCCGACATAACTTGCAGTTATAAACCAACTACTCTTTTTATGAAGGCAACGCCAAATGAATAGACCGTATTTCTTCATGCAGCACACCTAACCCACACACCTTAGTACACTGCTTAACACAAGATACATACGACTGTTAATTCTTTGCCTTCGCCTCACCCTAACATTAGACCATTTATTTAGGCAATCGACATCCGAAACCTTTCTAAATCAGGCATAAACACAATCTTTTTCTGCAGCACCTGTTATATATCTCGTTGTATTTTATTGTTTTATTGTATTTGTGACATGCATTTATTCTTTTCCATATATGTATTACCTTACCTAAAGGAGCTCTTAAAGACATATTTTATATTTACTTGACACGTCTTCAAAGCTACCGGTTTTATTTTGTGCGTGCGTGCTTGTGCGCGTGCGCGCGCGCGCGTGTGTGTCTGTGTGTGTGTGTGTCTGTAGTGTGTGTGTGCGTGCGTGCGTGCGTGCGTCTCTGTGTGCGCGTGCGTGCGTGCGTGCGTGTTTGTGTGCGCGTGCGTGCGTGCGTGCGTGTGTGTGTGTGTTTGTTTCTGCCCGAATTAGCTCCGTTGTGTCAAAAGTATTCGGGTATTACTCCTGTGGAATTGATCAACGCAGCTTTTGTGGATGTTCTTTTCCTGTTACTGTACATATGAAAAAGTTATTTCATTGAATTTGGTCTCCTTTATCACGCGGTATTATGAAAGTTGATAATAATGATGATATCACGTTTAATGGCGCAAAGCCGACAAAGGCAAAGAGCGCCATGACTATTGTGAATGAGATGAGAAAGATTTGTAATAAAGACACCAGATTAAAAATTTTCCACAAGAATTGGTGTATAGTTCTATATTAAAACATTATGAATATACTAAGATGAAGGCTGCATATATCGGGTCACATTAAAGCACAGTGAGTATAGGCACCTAAGGTTCAAAGCCTCAGGTTCCGACATTGTATTGCAACATGTCATGAGCACACGTGAAGTTATGGACATAAGATATGTGTTTCAAATTGTCAACGTCTCCAAGGTAGCTAAAACCTTTTTTGTAAGAGCATATGGGATGGTCTGCAAAAAATAATGAATGGTGGAAAGGAATGTTATATGTGTAAACTTCATTAAAGTGACGTTTTCTTTCATTGTTGCACATCTTGCATTCAATAAGCACATAAAGGACAGATAGCTTCTCCCCACACCACATCGAAGACAATGTGGCTGGTTTGTGTCAGTCAACAGGTATAAATGTGTGATGAGTGTGTGGCCGATTCTAAGTCCGCATATGGTGATTTATATTGATCTGGCATGTTTTTCAAAATGCAAGGTTTTCAATTTTAAGTTTAAGGACATGAATTTATTGCTTATTTCTTTTTCCCACTGTTGTTGCCGGGGCTCTCGCAGCTTCCTCGTCACATAATGTTTAAGGTGATGATATGAAACCAGCTTATTACCTGTGCTTTTACGAAGGGCAGGAGCTCAAGCACTTCGGTCAGCAGCTTCATTTCCAGCAATGCCACCGAGGCCCGGAGCACAGAACACTGTGACAGCAAGCTTGAGATTATAGGTCGAGTACAGAGCTCTTAGAACAGCATTATAAATTCGGTTTTTACAAGCCTTCAGTGATGAAAGCTTTGTAAAACACTCAGCGAGTCTGTGTATAGTATATAACTGAGCTCCTAATTTTGTTTTGGGGACTATGGTTTAAAGCTAGCAGGATACACCATGACTCTGCAGTAAATATTGCAGTGTTCCTGTTCATTGTATTGGACAATGTGAATGGGGGTCCAATTGCTGAACAAGACACCGCTGCAGAAGTCTTCGAGACATCTGTGTAGAATTGAGCTTCCTTGTTTGTCCCTCAGTAACTAAAAGTGCTGACTAAGAACAAAGCCTGGTACAGTTTTCTTTTGTATTTCTCTGAAAGACATATCACACTGAATTGGGCAAATGTCCCACAGATCAACGAACTCGTGAATGGAGGTGCAGTAAACTTCAGCAAGAGGAACATGTACGTCCTTTGAGAGGCGTGACACTGCCAAAGAGAAGGGTGGTGCTATGAATGGTCGATTTTCAAAAAGTTTAGTATTAGGGGTATTTTTCATAATTACATTCAAGTGTGTTCCTTTATAAAAGTAACCTTTGCAACATACATCATAGCTGTGTAAGTGCGCTGGCACTCCAAGGACCACTGATTGAATTCAACGTGAAGGGATGAAATGGGGCTTCTTCTTTATGCAAATGTGGCCCAGCGAAGCCCCAATTTTTATACTGGGTCCAACACTTTGAGTGCTGTTATGGTTGCAGACTGGCATGCAATACATCCATAGTGAATCCTTGACTTTACTAGGCTATTAAAAGTGAAATCATACACATTGTCTCCATTCCCCATGACTGATGCGATAATATTTTTAAAATTTTCATCGCTTCCCGGCACTTCGTTTTTAGTAATTTAATATGTTGAAGAAATGTGAGTTTGTGGTCAAGTAAAATACCCAGACACTTGTGTTTATTTTTTACTCGCATGGGCTGACCCTGTATTGTATATATGAGGAGGAGGATCGACACTACGCCGCCTAGAATATACAACAACAGCACTTTTATCAGCAATAAACATAAACACGTTCTTGCAGCCAACGTAACCAGTCTGTTGACACCTAATAGGATTTGGCGTTCACATATCAATAGAATGTAGGACTTAAAACGAACTTTAATGTCATCAACGTAAGTAGGGTATGAGACAGTGCGTGGGAGAACATTTTAGTGAACTCATATTAAGAAGAAAAAGTGCGCAGATCAGCACTCCCCCCAGGTGTACGCCATTTTCTGAACAAAGGTTCTAGACACCCGTTACCCACGCGAACACGAAATGTGTGATCAGAGAGATGGTCCTTAATAACGTTGAGCGTGTTACCGGTAAGGTCAAATGACTGCAAATCTAGCCATATACCGTATCGCCATGTTCTATCATACGCCTTCTGCATGTTAAAGAACGCAGAGAAGCAGTGTTGCTTGTGAATGAAGGCGTCTTTCGCATATAATTCAAATGCAACCAGGCCTTCCTACAGTTGACCTTCCAGACCTGAAGCCCGTCTGATTTTTGTCTTACATACTAATAAACTCTAGAAAGTACCATAGTCACCGATTTATCATTTTTTTGAGCAGCTTACAAAAAGCTATTCAAGGTGATGGGTTTGTGACTCGCAGCAAGACAGGATCCTTTTCCTTCTTTTAGATGTGGTACAACGATAGCCTCTTTCCGTGACCTTCGAAAGTGACCTGTTTGCAATATTCTGTTGAAGAGAGAGTATTGCATGCAGGGTTTCACTGCGTAGGTGTCTGATTATGCCATAGCTGATTCGGTCAGCTACAGTGGCTAACTTACCACATGTCGAGAGTGCAGTCATCAATTCAAGCATAGTAATTGGAGCATTGTATGCCTCATTCGATTATGGGTTCACACGAAGGGGCTGACGCTCTGCTGTCTTCTTGTGCTGCACAAATGTTGGTGTATAATGTGAAGAACTGAATACATGTTCAAATTGTTTCCCAAGAGCATCTGCTTGATTTTTTAAAGAGTTATCCTCTATACTTAATAGGGGAACAGGATGACTCTTGTATCCTTTTAGTTTCTTTAATATAGTCCAGACTTTCCGAGAAAGGGGGCCTGGATGAGGCTGGCAAACAAGCGCGCCCGGTATCCGTGCCACGCGGTGGCAGCTCGTCTTTGTGGAGCATTGTCTGAGAGCGGGGGTTCGGTTGTGTCCGAACGCCAGGTGCAAATTGGCTGCATCACGTTCCGACGGTGGAGCCGCTTCACGCCTTCGTCCAACTACCCGTGGCAGATATGCCCCAAAGTGCCGGGAAAGGTCACCGCAAAGTCGCGTCTCGTATTCCCTTCGTTACGGCTTGGTGAAATGACGCTTCGGGTGGACGGCCGTGGCAGACACGCACCGACACGCCTCGAAACGACGCCGTTTAGTCGCCTTCACTGCCCCCTCACTGCGTCTTCGTATGACGAGGTCGGTTTGCCTCCATTCGTCAGGTTGAAACTTCAGCCAGTGAGAGTATTGATTCGAGGGATTCGAGCTTTTGGAGGCTGCAACGGATACCCGGGGGTTATCAAGCAATGGAATCGCAACGACTCAAAATGAAGGTCGTTAGAAGAACACGAAAGAAAACTACAAAGCAGACGACATACACGAGATTCGCCAAAAAGTTCAACGACACCAGCTACGGCACCGAGCTATTCGAGACCATAGCACGAGCTGCGCCAGCAACGGGACAATCGGAAGCTGCCAGCGACAGCCGCCGGCGGCAGAAGCGAGTCCGTAAAACAGCACTGTGGGAGTCGGTGGGTGGAGTGTGATCGGGATGCACGGCGGGCGGGCGACCGGACCCGTGCTGTGCCTCAAGACGTCCTCCACAAGCGCAACTTCTAGAACATCTCATCCACATGTAGGTCGGAGAGGGGTCGTCTGACATCGGTAGAAGACTGCAAAGCCCCAAGAGAACTGCGTTCGTTACTACGTGACGGTAGCTCACAGCCCACTCTACCATTCCGGCCACGACAGTTCACTTGGCCTTGCGGCACGGCAACACCACGGCTCGGTTTCTCATAAGTGTGGGACAACCCCCTTCCAGGTGCGGTACCGTACTGTTACCTTTTTTATTTCCCGTCTTTGACTGTTTCGCGGTTGTTCGACCTGTTGAGCGTTTGCTATATTCCTTTGCTGAAATTCCCCGTTGTTTATTAGTTCCCCCGAGGGTATCAAAACAACCCAGAAGCAGCGGCAAAGGCGGCACTCATCAGAGGCACCAATTTGAGGACTGGTGTCGCTTTTGTGCGAGCCATGTAATGGTCTTGTTACCCGTGTACATATTGTATAAAAATGCTGCTTCAACTCACCATCGGCTCGACAACTTCGTCGCTCACCTCTGCGCCGCACTGGTACCGAGCTTTAGGAAGCAATTTCGCAACATTGGGGACAGCGTCAGGATGGCCGCATCGCCTTAGCGGTCACTGCTCTAAGGTGGGTGAGTCCCAAAACTGTTTAACGTGCACCGTCGTTGTCCCTGCACGCCCTTGTCACTTAATCTGCGCTTCACGGTGTAGTTGACTGCTCGCGGGTCCTTCTGCGAGAGATCGCCTTTTCGCTCACTCCAATCTGCCGTTCCGAAATACCAGTGTCGGTAGACGTGACAGAATACCTACATGATGTGTTACCCCAGCCAGCCATTCTCATATTCCTCCTACCTGTACGTCAATCGGCTTTTCGTGCATACGTGTCGCGATGCCCTAGAATGGTTTTCTGGTACACGGGACCGCAGCGTTTTCTCTTTGTTTACCCACATAAAGCTTTGTTTTTAGTTGGAATTGCATGACATCTGTTCTTGGAGTACCGTATTTGACATGCAGTGACGTCTTTCCAATTGACTGTTTTCCTGCATAGCCATATAAAAACCCCGGAATAATTGCTGCATACCACAAGGAAGCAGCCAACGATGCCTGTCTCGCGAATCGAAAATAATTGCGAAAAGGCAACATAATGTGACGGCCTTCCGAAATACGACCAGGAAAAGCAGGAGGCTTCGCCGCAAAAAACAAAAAGGACGTGGTGTCTAACTTTTAATTTTTTTGGCATGCATATACCAAAATCCTTGTGCGGACGAACCACGGAGATCATTCTGTCATTCTTCCATCAATCGCCCAGCTGCATGAGCTAACGTAACCACTTCAGCTGGATTTGCTGGTGACGCCGTTGCCTTGCTGAGAAACTGTTTCCAGATTAATGTGCCCACGAAGGGTTGCCTTTTATTCCTCACTCCTCTCACTACGGGAAACCAAACATGAACAATCTTAGCTCTTCTTTGATATTCTCACTGGAAATTCACACCTAAGAGACCTTTAACAATGTATTTACTGCAGGGTTAATCCCATTTCTTAGGTGACGAGGCAAGTTAAGTGAGATGGTGGCGTCTTTGTGTTTGCAGGCAAGTCTTTTGTATGTTATGCTGACGATACATACACTGATGTAACCGATAACTATACGCATTGAGCGCTGCCTGTAGAGGAGCCACCGAAATACCTGAAGCGGCCAGTTCCGAAAGTAGTCGCGGGAGTCTCCGGCATACTCACCACTGCCGTCGCTGCTTTTGCGACACATTCATGACACAGATTTGTCATTTGCATGCGTTTTAAATACGCATTTATGTGAAGCAGTCACTCTGTTCACACATGTGGTGTATTTAAGAGAGTGTAAATGTTACTGACGCGATCTTAGTGCCGTATTTTCGGTATGTAGAAGCAGCAGGTGGGTGTCACAGGCCACCGTCGCGAAACTGGCATATGCGTCGAGCTGAGTGTACTTCCACTCTCCTGAAACTGACTAACAGTATCTCCGTCAGCAGTTTTCCTTCCGATGTTCATGCTATGGCCATACACTAAGATATAAAATGGTTTTGTGTGCTTACATAATCTAGCCGAGCACTCATACCTGACCAAGCCAGGTATGGTCATTTCCCGGATATTTATAACTACTTTGGACACGCCAATGTAAATAAATTGGACGAACATTCCAAGAAATATTTGCGCTGAATAACGGAAAATTCTATGCTGGAATCAGCACACGACCTAATGCTCGGTTGTCTCATCGTGAGGTCTGCGAATGCAATTGATCATTTGCTACATATAGAATTCGTTAGTAGCGCGGAGACGGGGTTGTGAAGTAATCCACATCCGCGATTAAACGCTTCCTCTAAACATGGCCATATGACACAAACATCGTGCAGAATCTAGCCCGGACTGAAATTAAAGGCCTTACCATTTACAACACTCTTCCAAAGACAATGTCTATCGCTTGAAACTTACTATATATATACTCTTGGTTGATTACTTAATTACTTACTTACTTACCTACTCACTTACTCACTTACTCACTTACTCCTTAACTCACTTGCTTACTAACTTACTTAGTTTACTTGCTGACTTACTGGCTGAGAGACTGCCTGCCTGCCTGACTGACTCACTGACGTACTTACTGTATACTCAAAAAAAAGCGTCCACCGAGGGATAAGCTGGTCATTTAGGTGCAAAACAAAAAGCGAAACTGAACTCGCAGTTTGTGTGTAATATAACTAAAGCTTTGTTTTTTTTATTTCACTGCGCATTTGTAGACAACGATGGCTAAGCGTCACCCTCCGACTGCCCCCCCTCCCTTGTCTTGCGAAATATCAGTGTATTTCCCGGCTGGTTGGTCTGGTGAGTGAGTACTATCCCGCTTAAATTACGACAAACGTCCTTAGCATTACCGACGGTGCACTGCGTTTCTTTATTCCCGTACGAGCGGTTCTGCTTCCTCCACACGTGCAGACAATTCATTTTTCATGATTTTATTAACTTGCCTTAGTCCTTGCTATTAGGCATGTGTGGGAACGTATTTAGTGAACTACAGTCTTGCCAAATACATAACAGTTTCGCGTGCCTTGAATTGTTGTGAGAGGCAGAAGTTATTGTCAGGTATTGGGTAATCACATCCCGAAACGTGTTTTTTTACTACATATATATTCGAAACAAAGCCATATTCGCAGTACTCACTGCAAAACAATGCCAACAACTCACTGTGCCCGCGTCACGTCTAAACGAGGCGACAATACAATTCACGTGTGCCTGACGTACACGACGCTGACAAAGGTGATATGCTGTTGCTGTCGCCGATGGCAATAAGAGCTGCCTAGAAGCGCGCAAAATCGGGTTCCCGGATAACTCTTGTTGGGGTTCGGGCACGTCAAGCACTATACGAAAGAACTTTACGTTCCAGCCTTATACAAAGACGCAGCAAGTTCTTCAATTGTCCTAAATATGATGATGGTTGGGTTTTTTATGGCGCAAATTGTCCTAAATATACTATTTTCTTACAGACATCACCATGCCATAATGCTTACGGCGCCGAAAGGCAACAAGAAGCAAAAGAGAACCAAAAATGACCGTATCTGGACTCCGTGGATGATAGCGAGGGTGCGGAGTACGGGGACTCGAAATGACATCCATGTTGCGGCCCGAGTGACATCAGATTTGCGCCCCGACCGCCATTAGATTAGTGCCGTGAGTTGCAGCTTCATTAATTCCTAAATAAAACTGCAACTCACGGATGAAATTGAATTTCGCTTGATTTTCGCTTGATGGTTGTGTGCGCATGGCTGGATGCGGATGGACATTGGAAAGTTCCAAAATACTCCGCACCGTTGCTGGCGAAGGATTAAGCCGTAGTATTCTAAGGTGCTGTCACGCCAGGGCTGCCCCCTCAGCACCCTATTGTTTTGCATATGCATCGAAGTCCTGTGTATGAGTATAATAAGAAATAGTGCCATCGAAGGTTTCCGAGTTGCATGAGTCTGAAATCAAACTTTTAGCTTATGCAGACAACGTGGCTCTTTCTTGTGTGAACAAAGAAAGTGTTCAGTCGGTAGTTGACACAGTCAAAACGTTTGGAATGGCGACGGGTAGTTTTGTGGACTGGGCAAAATGTCTGGGATTTTGGCATGTGTATTGGTCATCAACACCGTTCAACCTTTGCTAATGTTAGTTGGATCACCACTCAAGTGAAGAACATGGGCGTAGAACTGCAATATTACAGGGATAGCGAACCATACTGGCGTAGCCAGACACAGGCGTTGAGGGAGAAGGCCAAGAAATTGAATAGGGCAAGGTTGTCAATTTTTAGCAAGAGCCACAGCATGTAACCTAATCTTCGTAACGAAGATCTGGTATACTATGCAGGTACTGCAATGTTCGCGAATCAACGTCCAAAGGCTTCACTGGGTATTTGCGGTGTTCGTTTGGGGTTCAACATGGGAGGGGTGTAGCAGAACAAACTGTCGTGTTGAGGCATAGAAGTAGGCCGAGTGCAGCTGGGCTGCCGCAAGAACCGGTAAAGGGACAGAGCCGCCGACGATGCGGGCGAGATAATGACAACCTTTATTCCATGCCACTAGCGTACATATATAACAAACACACATATGACCAGTGACGTCACGTAGAAACTGCACGTGGTACGTCGGGGCGAATGCTGCAGATAACACAAGCACACGATATGCGGCATAGGCGCTATCACCACATCTCCCCATCTTAAAGAATATGCTGACAGTTGCAACGAAACTTGAACGAAAAAATGCGCAAAAGGAAATAGCATTCAATTACTGAACACGTAGTGGTCTGGTTGTCGAACAAGACAACCAGATCGCGTTCTCTATTCTGGGCGGTCAGTTCGCTGTAATAAAGGGCTAGATGAATCGTCAGGTACCGTGCTGTCTGTAACACGCATCGACCCCTGTTCGATTTCTACCCGACTGTCTGTCTGAAGGAAATCATAGCTACCTCCAGCGTCCTCACCGTCATTCGGCTGCGAAACAAAACGAACGGGAATTTCCGGTTTCTCTCGAGAACTACGCCGGTGGAAGTTTTAACCACATACGACCATCTCTGCTCAGCAGGACGCATGACTCGCGCTTTCGCTTTGCAGTCTGTCACCCAAACGTCCACGCCCGGTTCCAGCGCTGGCACCGAAGTAGCTCAATGGCGACGGTCAAAATACGTACGCCGCCGCTGTCGAGTGGTTGTATCGTGGTTTCTCAACCTGCTCAGGCTCACTTTCTGAGGCAGAAGGCTCTTTGGATGGACAGGTATCGTTGTTCGCGGCCGCCTGCCCATTAGAAGTTCTGCCGGGCTTTTTCCCGTTGGCCCCGGCTTGTCCCTGTACGCTAGGAAAGAAAGATATGGGTCCTTCGCTTTTTAATCAGATATTTAACTGTTTGCACCATCCTCTCTACTTCCCCATTTGCTTGGGCATATGTGGGACTCAACGTCACAGTGCGATATCCGTAGTTGCGAGCGAACAGCCTGTTCTCCTGCGAAACGAATTGCGCTCCGTTATCCGACATAGTGATCTCTGGTATTCCATGTCTTGCAAAGAAACCTTTTAGGTGCATGATGACAGTTGCACGTGTTGCCGAAGATAGAAAGGCTATCTCTGGGTATCTAAAAAAATATTTCCACTCCTACCAAATACCGCTTTCGTTGAATATGGCAGAGATCAGCACCTAGCTTTTGTCAATGACGTTGTGGAGAGGTTTCCGGGATCATTGGTTCTGACCTTTGTTGTCTGTGCCCTGTGCATACGCGGCAATCGGTCACAGAAGCTCTCAGCTGATACCACAACCCAGGCCACCATACCGAATCTCTGACTCGAGCTCTACATTTCTGGATTCCCTGGTGACTTTCATGGAAGCGTATCAATACGTCTGCACGCAATTGCGGTGGAATTACAAGCCGTGCACCTTTCAGCAGCACACCTTCTACGACTGTCAGCGCGGCTCTTTCCTGCCAGTATGGACGCAAAACCATCGAAAGCGACGAGAACTTTCGCCACCCTTTCCGGCTGAATCTCATGAGTGTTTGGCAGACATCATCAGCGGCTTGTTCTGCTTTCCCTTTTTCAAAAAGGTCAGCTTCCACGACGTTTGACAAACAGCCAGAAACGTGCTTGCTGACGTCACCAACAGACAGTGCATGATCCATTTGCTTATCCCGAATCGGGCACCCCGAATCGGGTCTCTGGACAACATATCAGCAGTAACAAGGCTCTTACCCGGGTCATGCAATACCTCATAGCTGAACCGCATGAGCCTCATGCGAAAACGCTGCATGCGAGGCAGTAAAACATCTAAAGGAGATATTCGAAACAAGGATACAAGTGGTTTGTTGTTGGTTTCGCCCACAATTTCAAGACCCTTGATGTACCCCTCGAGTCTTTCTGCCGCCCATGTCCTTGAAAATGCTTCCTTTTCAATCTGGCAATACCTGGTTTCGGCAGCCGTCAACGAGCGCGAAACAAAGGCAACTGGTCGGTTTTCTTGGTTTGTTTGAATTTGCATAAGTACTGCCCCCAAACCGAATGATGACGTGTCAGCGGAAAAAATTGTAGGGTATTTTGCATCATAGTTAGCCATGACGCGCGCCGAACCAATAACGTCTTTGACGTATTACAGCGGTTGCTCTTGGGCTGGTCCCCACGTTCATTCAGAACCCTTCAAAAGCAAGTGGCGTAAGGGCGCCGTTTTCGAAGCCAAATCTTCTATTAACTTTGCCAGATGATTTGTCATACCGAGCAGTCGTCGAACGTCCGTTACGTTAGTTGACGTCGCCAATTCTTTGATGGCCCGAACCTTCTCAGGGTCCGGCTTGATTTCATCTCGACTTATCACACAACCAAGAAACTTTATCTCGGTTACTCCAAAACAACACTTTTCTTTTTTTAGCGTAACGCCACCACTCGTGAGACGGTCTAAAGTTAGACCCAGACGCTCGTCATGTTGAGCCTTGTCGCAGCCACAAATGAGCACATCATGCATCATGTTTACCACACCTGGGATTCCTTAAAGAATCTGCGACATTTTCTTTTGAAAAATTCAGGTGCTGACGTTATCCCAAACGGTAGTCACTGAAAACAGTATCGCCCAAATCGCGTTATAAAGGTTGGATGTAGGCAGTTGGATGGTCCAATTTTGGACGAAGCTTGTACCCGTTTACACGGGTGCACGGAACATTTTCTACAGGCTGGGGGGTGTTTTGTACCTGACAATGTTTAAATGAATATGAAGTAGAATAATTTATTACCAGTGAAGCTGTTTAAGCTTGAGCTAGTTTTAGAGGCATTAGCAACCAAAAGCAAGAAAAAGAATTGTGCTTCCAGTAAAGGGTGCACCACTGCAGATCGGATATTATAACAGTGGAGCCGGCTTTTGTGCCTGTGTAAGTATGAGCACACCAACATATTACACCAATGTAAAGCTACTAGTAATTTTAAGGATTCTAAAACGCAACACAAAAATGGCGCAGCTTGCACTGGTGGTGCACGGCTGGAGAACCAGCACAGTGGGCAGTCGACCTACCTTGTTACCTTGTTTAACCCTTGGATCCGCTGTCAGTGCAAGGTACATAATGCAACAGCCTTGTAAAATCCGCCTAAACTTGGTCTTACGCTTAAGCGCTCAGCCTGACCTAGCAAAAACTTTGCAAAACCTAAGAATACCTATCAAAGCCTAGCAAAAAGTAGCCAATCTTATCAACCCCGTAAGAAGCTCGGTGAACCCCCCTCCACTGTTTTTTGTGATTAAACACCCACTGTACACCCTTTCAGCACCCTACTAAAAACTAAACGTGTTGCTGTGGGTCAACACCCTTTTCGCCGCAGACATATAGTGTTTTGTAATTTTATAAATTCAAATAGATGTTGCACGTGTCAAAGCTTAACTTGGGCAGTTAGGCGCGCCGTGTGTGGAAACGAGCGATCATTGCATGCGCAAATGTTTTTTTATTTTGAACATTTTTCACGAGGTAGAGAGGAAGATATAAAAGGATATCTTGTACTTCACAGTGAAAATATTCATGCATGCATGACGTTATACAATCAAAAGCTTAACACCTTTTCTACACCCGTTTCACGCCCTACAAAAAAGCAAGGGTGTTTAAGTTAGTTAACACCGTTCTTTCAGCACAAGAAAGTTGCGCAGCTACGAAAAGTGTGTTGAGATTCAAGAAACAAGGTGGAATGGCCTTCCAACACCCTTTTTCCACTTAGGCTAAACCCCCGTTGGCCGACAATTGGTGTAGAACTTTTAGTGTTTAGGCACAGAAAGGGTTCCAAATTAATGAAGAAAACAAAAGCTGCTCTTAAAGTAACAAATACCAGCAAGCAACGTATAGAAAAGACCAAGTTTGAAAAAGCTTCGAGAAACTTCGTCGCCCTAACCAAGAAAAAAAATCGAGCACTCCTAAGCCTTTATGTGTTGTGAATATGACAGCATTATTGTCATATGAAGCGCCTCTGAGAGCTGCTTACTTTGGTACTGCGAGTAATTATGGGGTTGATTTCCTCCTGCCCGGTCACGGGTATGCGTGCCTGATGTGCCGCAGAACACCGGGCTCCAACCGATACTTGCAACACTACGCTTAATCCTTTGGCTTCGCGCATACACAGCAGAGCGCCAGTTACCTTGTGTTTTGAGTGCAAAACTGCATTTTCTTATGCAGAACACCAGTTCGTGCGAAGGAAGAGCTTCCGTACGAATAATAGTGACAGCGCGAAAACAAAGTAGGTTTCATACTGGGCGAAATGGAATACATCTTTTATGTTATAAAGCCTTGATGATTGATTGTAGGGTTTAACACGGTGACGCAAGGCAAGCGATGTGGCGCGCCGTAGTGAAAGGCCCCGGATTAATTTTTACCACCTGGGTATCATTACGTGCGTCGAAATCTCGTACTTACGGGCATTTTGGCATTTCGCCTGATTCAGGAAAGTAGTTGCCGCGGGCGGGAATCGAACCCGACTCCTCGCGCTCAGCAACACAATGCCTTAGCCACTGAGCCAATACGGTGGGAGGAGAACCCTGATAAGCCAATTATCTGAGTCACTGTATTTACAATCAAGATCACAAAGTCGTAATTACACCGTAGATTTTGAATATAGATCCCAATCTTGCCCACATTTGAAGGCGTTACCTTTTGTTTCAAGAGAATGATAAGCTACCATCAGATGGCACCAGCGAATCTTTTTAGATTCGAATCTTGTTAGATTCAGGCATCTCTTTAGAAGCCTGTGTTAAAATGTCCGGATATAAAAGTTAACGCATGCTTTAGAATATCTTGGTGCGGCAAATGGCGTGCGGCACTCGAATATTTGCCATTGAATAAATATCTCTGCTTGACGGGTTTGTTGTTAGAAAAATGTATTTAAGCATTTTTGGTTTCCATTGTATAAGTATATCTAAAGTTATCACGCAGCCCACAAGTGACAAACCGATATATTAGAAAAGTTCAACCGCCATCAAAAATAATTGGGCAGTTATTTTAGGTATGGTAAACAGGGTCTTTTGCCCTGTTTCCAGTATTGCCGCTAATGTCGGGGTTAGTTTTCGAAACCTCATTCTATATCTTCGTGTTTAAGGTCGTGTTACTTTTATAGGTCTATATAAGAATTTTTATCCTTCTGAGGGGCCGTCGGGTTGCAAGACTTCCGAGTACATATAGAAAGACGCCGAGCGGGGTCGCCAGTGCAACAACCACTTCAATCTAAAACAACGATCCAGCGCTCAGCACCAAGACTACTCTTTACGCTGGAGGTACATGATTAATATTTTACGTGTAAGTAGGTGCAACGAAGCGGTCTAACGTAGATACCATTGCAGTGCTGGGTAATCATTGTATACTTGTTGACAGTATGTCAATACCATTTCCTGTCTTTCACCACATCTTAGCCACTTATTATGCTGTTGCTCCAGTCCCAGTAACAGACTGTATATTTCATTCGTGTAAACTCCAATCCCGGCGCCCACTGTAAGCGAGCGGTGACAATGACTTTATGGGGTGCATTTAAGTGGCAGACAATTCATGGCACAAATTGGGAATGAATTATTTTCTCAAGTTGAGAACGTGGTGCAGAGGAAGGAAAACCCAAACTGAGTATGGTCAAGTGGCATTGCTCCAAGCAAAGGCTTTAGAACTTATCGTATCGTGTTTCCTGGTGCATCATCTCATCTATCATTAGGATTTATTGTTTCGAAGAAATTTGTAAGGAGTCTGTACGATTCTCTGCTTTTTCATGCGGGCTTCTCGGATTGTCCTGATTTTATTTTGAAACATTTTTTAGCAAGAGGCTGTTTATGAGCACGTGCAAGTTCGAATTTATGCCCACTCGTTTTGGAAATGATTTAAATGTTACCTTCTGTCTGGGCGAAACCTGTCCTAAGAAGAGCATGTATTTCTTGGTACATATGCTATTTTGTTATGCTGTTCCTGCTACAAATCCTTCCTGTTACCGTTCTTTTGTTTCAGAGGAAGAAGGTTTCCATCTGGGACAGCCAAGTTGGAGGTTTTTGTTCTCGAACGAAAACTGCACTGTCATTGAAAACCTTTTTTATCGTGGCATTGAACCCAGTAAGTTGTGTACAGCCATACACGAATCGTCAAAACCTAGGAGAGCAACTAAAACACCAGCATTGTTGAAAATTAAGCGCGAACTATAAAACACGGAAACGAATAAAGTGAAAGAAGGGTGACACCGACGCTTTCTAGCAAATCAAAGGTGTATTCTCACAGAAAGCGCAAATATATACCCTCAGGGCCACCCAAACAAACACGTTTCACCGATGCACATGCGTATGTGTGGGTAAGCTAAGAAACTGGGCTCACCCCTTATCTACCCTCTTTCCTTAGGGGCTGTTACTTCCTTTTCAGAAGTACTGAGAGAGGGCTTGCTAACATGGCCCGAGACCCTAATCTGTATGTGGAATGCATAGGCCAGTTACCTTTTTTTGCGATCACGGCGCTTCAAAAGTATAATCCGTGTCCTAAAAGCTCGGTTCACAGCCACATTTCAAACTATGAGAGTCCAAATGAGTGTAAGGTTTCCCCTTCAAAGACGAGTGGTTCTCCCTCAGGCGTACATAATGCCCTTGCCAGTCTGGCCCACATAAACATGGCAACAGGTCAGAATACAGTCGAACACGGATATATCGAACTCCAAGGGGATCATAAAATAGTTCGATATATCGATAATTCGAAATATGAAATATGCCTATCTGAAGCGTATCTGAAAACTCCGCACATCACTGAGAGCTTTTCAAAGTCGCTGCAAGCGATACCTTACCGATTTGTTCCTCACAGCCCGGTAAATTCAAAGCCACACCGCTACGATAACGACAATTTAACACAAACAACAAAATCTGTGAGCTTCGCTTGCTTCTTTTTCTGCGTCATAAGATAACAAGTTAACAAATCCAAAGTCTCCCGCTTTTCCGTGACCATGGCTCCGAAACGTGGGCCGTGGACAAAAACACGTAACATGCCACATGGGTCCCCCTGCGCGATCAACCACTGAAAACCTCTAGAGCATGCAGAAAACATACCAGAAACCGAACGCAGCAGGAGAAGTCGCCATCATCATCACATCCATCGCATCAGGAGAAGCGCACTTGCAGGCAGGGGCAATTGGGGCGCAGCGTTCGATATATCGAATGTGTCCGTGATCGAGAGTTCGATATAAGCGTACTACAGCGCTATACTTTTGCAAGGGGTCTCCAAGGGGATGTTCAGACAGTTCGATATAGACAATAATTCGATATATCCGTGTTCGATATATCCGTGTTCGACTGTAATACAGTAGACGTGCTTTGTGTTGCGCGGTACAAAACATTTTCCGTGATTGATTGTACAATCACTTGCGGGAACGCGCACACACGTTTCAAGTCTGTCGCCGACGATTGAGAATTGACTGCTCAGTTTATTCTAGGCAGAAGAAACCACCCGAAGGTCGAATCTCGCATGACGTTTTCAAATGGTGAGACAGTGCATGCACATGCGGTATAAGAGCCCCTTTTTCACTTTTATCCAGGCGCGCTGCCTTTCACTTGCATCACAATGCGCTGACAGATGGACTGCAACACAGGAAAAGGATAGCCGGCACTTCTCAGCCGAACAACCTGTTCACAGAAGCTGCGGTGCACGAGATGTTGACTAGGCTAGCTAATGGCCCATTTTATGCTCGTGAGTACAATTCAATTTTTACTGTCTTGGAGTGGAAAGAACTACAACTAAGGAGGGGCTTGTTTGACCGGGGGCATACCTCCAGCACACATGTTCGGCCAAAAAACTTAACCTTAGGTCGAGGTACTTCATGGTTCCGTCTGCGGGAACCTCGCGAGTGAAGCTCAAGCCTCCACCTCTGGCCTTAACAACGTCAAGAACACTATGTCTGAACGATTCTACATAAGCACAGCTGGCCAGCACCAGATCGTCAACCTAACGAAAAAACGTAAGTACCATGCCATGTAAACCATGGTTCAGGTCACAGTCAACCATACACATCAATACATTGCTCAGGACGAGGGCCACCTTCTACCCTAAGCCTACAGCGCTTTTTTGTGTAGAACTTCAAATTGAATCCTACCACAGTACTCTTGAATTAGAAGGTCAGTAATTCCACGAACGACTCCACCATAACACAACAGCCATTAAAAATTCAAAGTCGCACTTGTACTTAGTGATGCAGTCCCTAAAATTTTTAACAGCAAGACCTCCGGCAAGGAGAAAAACAGGTCCTCTACACCAACTCTAAAACCTGTGATGTTACAACACACGAGAGTGAACACATACTTTGAATGTGTTCATAATTTCGTGCAAAAAAGGGGTCAGGCACGATCAAAGTTTCTAAGTGCCTTCGTTGTTAACTTGAAACTAAGTGTAAATGCAGGATATATGAATAGAAGTTTCTAAGTGCCTTTGCTGATAACTGGAAATTAGGTGTAAATGCAGGATATATGGATAGTCCCTTAGAAGTAGACTGTGCCCCCCTGAGGTTCAGTGCCTGTTTGGTTTATTGCCTGCTTCGATATCTCATTCGACGAGGCTCTGCAAAATGGTTCGTGCGGAGTGCATGCGGCAGGAGCGACACTTCAGGGACTGTCCGCCAAATACCTGCATGTCTCCCTCTTCTCGTAAGCTAAATGCTGGGCTGTTTCGGAAGTGGATTTCGCAGGCTAATTGACTCACAGAACCCTATTTGAACCAGATCTGTACAAACCTGCCCGTTATCAAGCATCAAGTTGCTAAGGAAGGGAATCTCCTTGTACTGGGGCACGTTTGCTGGGATGAACTTGAAAATTTGGGCTTAAACGTAGACCTAAGTTCTACTTGGACACGGCTTTGTTGACTATAAAACAGCTGGCGCCTAAATGTAATCCTGCGAGGTGTGTCGCCAAAGAATAAAAACAACATTTCCATCCCGAGGGAATAGATGATGTTCTCAGAACCCGTATAACGGGTAAAAGAGATACATCCTTGAACTCGGTTGCTACTTGTTTCGTTAAAAAGGCGCATTACTTGTGAAATCGTATAAGGAGGGATTCTTTGTTGCACATGACGAGTCGGTGTTTATGAAAACGGCAATGGCGGCTGTGCATTAAACTTTCGAAGAAGAATCTGACAGCGGTAAGTGAGCTAAGAATCGAGCTCTTAAAATGTGCAGAGTGTGGAAGATGAATGGTTGAGCCAGTGCTGTTAAAAAGAGAGACGAACTCACAATAAAACGTTTTTTTTTTTTGTGGTAAAAGGCACAAGCCGGCCGTCCCCTTTCGCTCGGTAGTCTCAGAGCCTGGCTTATGATAAATGGCTTTTTCCAGTTACATACAAAGACACCTAATTACTTGGATCCTGCGTTCTCCCTTTTTGTACAGAGATCTGAAGACATTACCAAGTGTTTAGACACTCCTCTGTGCCGTAACGTCACAGGTATTAGCGTTGAGGCAGAGGACTTGTTCTTATCTCTGCCACATGCTGTTAAAATGCGTTGACAGCATCACTGACAGCAATGATCAGTTCGGCATTAATAAAGACTAGTGTCACGGTGGAGTTGTTCTTTGAATTAGTAACGTTCTACATCAAGTGTACTGTGTTTGGCTTCAATGAAAATTCTACGCATAAAAAAGCGCCATATCCCTATGGTCGAAAGCGGTCCCAATCCTGACCAACATTTTTATGAGTAGGGTTGGCTGTGACCTTTACCGTGGTTTACATGGCATTTCACTTAAGGTTTTTCATTAAGTGACAAATTTGTGGTCCTGTCCTAGCAACCTGTGCTGATATAGAATCCTTAAGACATAGTGTTCTTGTCGTCTTTAAGGCCAGAGGTGAAGGCTTGAGGTTTGCATGTGAGGTTCAGTCAGATCGCACATCAAAGTATCTCCACCTAAACTTCCAATTTTCTGACCAACATGCGTGTTCGATGTATGCTCCCTTTAAAGCAAGCCCCTTCTTAGTTTCCTTCTTTTCACTCCAAGACCGTAAAAAACACAATTGTGCTCGTGAGCCTAAAATCGACCATTAACATATATTGTCACCATCTGGCGCAACGCATCCTCAGTGAGCAGGTTGTTCGACTAATAAATACCGGCTATCCTGTTTTTGTGTTGCAGTCTGTCTGCCAGCGTCTTGTGAAGCAACTGAAAGGCTTCGTGCTTTGCAAGCATAAACTGGACAAAAGCCAAAAACCTGCTGTTAAACCGTATGTGCATGCGCGGTCTCACCATTTGAAGAAGTCAGCTGACAGATTCGGCATTCAGGTGATTTTTCCGCCAAGAATAAATTGTGCAGTCTATGCTCAATGGTTGGCAAAAGGTTTGGCACCAGTGGGCGGGTTGCCGCGCGTGGTTGTACAATCAGTCACGAAAAATGTTTTGTACCGTGCAAAACAAATGTCATCTACTGCATTTATTCTGACCGGTGGTTGTGTGTATGTGGGCCAGACTGGCCGGTGCATTATAGTACGCCTGAGGGAGCACCGCTCTTCTTTGAAGGGTAAACCTTACAAGCATTTCGCCTCTCGTTGTTTGAAATGTGGCTGTGAACCGAGCTTTTACGACACGGAAGTACTTTTGAAGCACCTTTATCTGGTCAAAGAGAACTGGCTGAAGCATTCCACATACAGATTGGGGTCTAGGGACGTGTTAGCCAGCCTCTCCCAGTATTATTGCAAAGGAATTACAGCTATTATGGAAAGAGGGTGGATAGCGTGGTAAGCCCAGTTTCTTGTCTTACAAACATGTGCATATGTGCAGCTGTGACACGTGTTTGGTTTGCTTGCCCTGAGGGTATATATTTGGGTTCTCTGTAAAAATGAATCTTTTCTTTGTACGTACGCGCCGGTGTCGTCCTTGTTTCTAGTCGGTGTTTTATAGACGCGCTTAATTTTCATTGGTGTAATTTACCAACAAGCTCGACTCTCAATTTTACGTCTTAAACACCCAATCAAACTCGATTAGACGAAGTTCAATTAAAAAGTGCAGGCTTAAAGAATTATATTCTTCAAAGTAGGACAAAAATAAGTTAACTAACTTATTACGGCGCACTGTTACGGCGCAAAGTATTACGGCGCACTGTTTAAAGGACTCAAAAATGGCGATGCACGGTCATCAAGCCTGAAGACATCATCATCATTTATGAGATTAGATGCTACTCAAAGTTAATAGTTCAAGCGTGGTTCATCTTACGTATGTGTTTTGTTTGTCTCGAACATCGTAGTGTCGGAACCTCAACGGCAGGAATACCGCTTTGCAATCCCCTACCAATCAGCCCAACTGCCTGAAGATGATGAACGGGCCCCGAACAGTGCATCACACCTGCTTATGGCATGGAGGCATCGGAGGGCACCGGGTCCCATCTTGCATTGACCGAAATGAAAACGTGGTCTCTGCGCTTCAACTACAATAATGATCAAAAAGATCAAAACCTTTATCAAGGCCACCCCGCTAAGTATGGGTGAGCTGGCTATGCTTACTGAAAAAAATGTCTTAACTGATATCCAGAAAGAAATCGAGGAGCACATTCGACATAAGTAACTATACGAGGAGTTAGCAGCTGTCCAGCACCACCAGGATGTCATCGCACACGAAGTCTGCTAAGCTGACAGACATATTTCACCTCCGTGTCTTTCAACGACGAGTGACTCGAGGAAAGCGTTAAGCTCACCTCAAGACGTAGTTCACAGTACATTTTCTCTGCATTAGATCGATCCGTTTGATAAAAAATACTTTCAAAAGCCCAACATTGCAATTTATTTTGAGTAAACAATGTATAAAAACCATTCGGAAACTTGAGTTCACAAAATAAAATATCTGCACTGGTATTTGAAGGGGAAACTAAATTCAATAATCAACGGCTGACCAACAACTACCTATATCTGGCCACAAGCTACTGAACTGCTGCAGGAGCTTATTTCAGCCAAACTCAATCAGCAAGCCCTTGTTCGAACTGCTAAGCCTCCCGGAGGTCACTTTCTGTCAAGTGTTCAATACCTGTTAGATTCTCAATGAACGTGTGCGTTAGTTCGCAAAAGAATTTCCGTATAAACATGGTGTTTTTCAGAGCAGTGCTGACGACTGCTCCATTGCAGGCTTTCTTTGTTAGCTTGTGCTCAATCTAAAGTACCTAACGTTTGCTTAGACATCACCACAATAACCGGGAGGCTACCGGCCTGATGAAGTCTTGGTACAACTTCACATGGTAAATCACACGGTACGAAATAATGTGAATACGTTCAGGATACACGCCAAATATAACACCGCAACTTCGAAAGCAAGCCAAAATAGGGTTTGAAGTTTCTGCTTTCATGCTCACAGTAGGATCCTCCCGCAACGTCTCCGTTTTTTTGCGTATCCAACGAACGGCCACATTACAGATGACAGTGCGCCTCAACTACGCACGTAAACAAAAAAGTCGACGTGCAAAACCAGGTTTGTTTCTTTCCCTTTATGAATATAGTCAGGGATTTATGTTGGAACGCAAGAAGGCCATATCAAGTTCTTTGTGATCTAATATGAAGCACCCACCACCCGAAAAAATTGAGCACCGTGCCCTGCTTCGACCTGTACAAATGACGTCGCAGTCAATGGTTCTTCAGACAGCACAGGTGTGGTCCAACAACACCTGCCAAATACCAGGTGATACGGTTGTTTGTCAAACGTGGCTAGCCTACCTTCGTAAGGGAAACGCCCTCAAGAATAATCAGACAGCATGTAATCGCCCACCTGAAACTAAAAACGTTGTTTTAACTTGTCATTACATCGTCCACAACACAGAGCTGTACCACTTACCCTAAAAACTTCATACAACCAGACCAGGTTGAAAACAAAGCAATTGAGGTACCTAAGATATGCAGCAACCTTTCTCGGGCAGTCACCGAAGAATTCGACGCGAACGTAATGCCAACAAAATTGCTATTAGCCTGCGACTCCTTCATTGAAGTTCGCTAAGTTTAAGAAAACCGTACACTTTTTCAAGATAACTCATTATAAAAACTCCTTAGGTTATGCATTTACGTCAGCTAACCGAGATGCGCATTAAATTCGCCGCACGTCGAAGAGACGCAAATGACCAAAATCGTCGACATTGCCACTGATGAGTGCATGTCTGAGCAGAAACCGCTCGCGCGGAAGCCTGAACACTTCGTCTCAGCCATAAACCAGGAATTCTGGGATAAGAACGCAAAATTTTACCTCTTTGGATGAAATAACGTGTAAATGCAGCGAACGCTACCATGCTGAATTCCTCTAACACCAGAATATTTATGAGATCCCCGTAAGGGCAGATGCCGCATGTTTCATGTTTGAATTCTCAGAAGAAAGCTGAAGCAAGAGGCAAGCTTTGAAACAAGTACGTCACTACTGAGTGTACTTTCAACAATGGCTTGTTTTAAAAACCATCGAAAGGCTTTCTTCCGAACAGCATCGCCAGGGTACGGTTAATGACATCAACTTGTGATGACATGGTCCTGGAGAGCCGAGGCGAGCCGACTTGCTTTTTAATGCGCCGGTGCCCAACATATTTTGAAAAGCCATCTTTTGCGGAACAGGATGCTCTTTCTTGAATCAAAGACAGTGGGCATTGAGGTAATCGATACTTTCGAACAAAACGAAGCAAAGGAAAGCCGAGATGGGAAGATTGTGCAACCATTGTCACACTCTCTTTTGTGATAGAGCCAATATCAAAGAATGCAAGTCACAGCATCGCCTCATTCGAATAAAAGGAGTGAGGAGAGATTGCATAACTGCAGCAATCTTACGTATGCAAGCAGTGGCTACCGTCAAACACAAGCAACACGAACAATCAAACTATTGTTTCCAGCGGACGCATAAAGATATATTTGGATCAACGGTCAGCTGAATGGCGTGGACCCATCAACGTTTAGGCCTTGATTTTGACGATGTTAGTAATTCAGAAGCAGGCAGAACGACTCCAGTTTATTGATGTGGCGAAAGCTCTAATTTTCGTATCACTGCGTGCTACACGTGGTTTTACAATGGTTCCACTACTGAAGAACCACCCGAGGTTTTTACCGTCTCAGGTTTCCCTCGAGCTTAGCTCGTTGAAGAAGGTTGCGTCTCTGCTTTACAATGCCTTCTTCATAAAAAATTGCCACATAAACGTTTATGCCCACTTTAGCACCTGAATCTTCCTTGGTAAAAACACTTAATGGACGGTGACAACATCGCGAGCATTTACTTAACTTACCGGGGAACTCATGACGGTGGGACTATCTAAAGGAAGTGCCCTCCGCGCAAATGAATCCAAGGAGAGCTTCAGTCCTGTTGATTTTGCTGACGCCATTCTTATTACGTATAGGGGGCGTACAGCAATTTTTAAATTTCGACAAACGTCTCAGTACTTACGGGGTATACAGTCATGTCCAGTCATACGAACGGTGTAAATTTGCTGAAATCGCTTCCCAGAATCCAGTTCACCTAAGCTATTGTTTTCAATCTTAAGGCCCGAATGTACAGCTCCTGAAAGGAACAATGAATCAGGCCTCGGAAGCGAACCAGATCTATCCCACTGGCGCTACCGTAGCTTGTAAAAAAAATTATCTGCTTGGATAGACGATGACACAGGGGAATGGAGGCGAGCAGCTGCCGCACGGGCAGAGTTGATCTTCTCAAGGCAACCTCATTGAGAGTTTGCTCAAGCCGCTTGAATACTCCTAAGAAACCGGGGCTTGTGTACCTGGCTTCTGCATCCCTGTCGCCATCATGCATTGCCTTTTTATATATGCCGAATCGTTTCTTCGACGTGACATTAGAGTCCTCTGTAACAAAAGAGGAAGATTGGGATTTTATAAGCCTGGAGGAAAGTTCTTTATGGCGCATATTTCGTGAATAGGATAGCTCAGCGTTAGTTACTATGAGCTTATGACGACCCCATATCGTCAAAATGAGGCAAATCGGAGTTGCGGTTGCGAAGCTAGTAACACGGCTTTGCCCACGCTCAATCCGGAATTAGGAGCATTATTACATAATTCGAACGTTATTTCTGCAAACCTTTTCATGAAAATTTTACTTACCTGATATTTGCTCCTTACATTGAAGCTTGACCCTAAGCAGAGGTTAACCACGACACATAAAAGTTCTCGCATTAGGGGTGAATTATCAGGAAGATATTCTCCTGTGGGAAACTTCGCCAACGCTTGCACTTACTGTGCAATAGTAGCAGTGTTTGACGTGATAGCTCGGAACTGATCCTCCGGTTTCTGTTACACCGAAGCCTGCAGCAAGATTAAAACTACAAAATATTTCACTGCCCCGTGTTTGCCGCAAAAATACAATATGTCTTCAGGGGTTTATTTATACCGCTGTTCGGTTGCCACATAAAATTTGTCTATAATGGAAAATTGTTCGGATGAAGCTTGTGCCGCATTTTCGTTAAGCGTTGTCAAAGCCCTCAAGCCTTTTTGTGAGAAGGAAGTGCCAATAAGGAAGAACACATTTCGCTTTTTTGTCGTCAATAAAATCGGAATCATTGCATATTTGTTTATGCAACAAAAGCGGTCAAATATTCATTCTGATGACCACTAAGTTTATAACAATGTTTTAATTAGAGACTGCCGAATTCTAAACGCCACCAGTGAACCGCACTGTTTCATTTAATTAAAGTAATTCTGAACAAATTAGTTCGTTTTTATTTTTAGGCATTGATTGGCGAAGGCGAATCCACCAGGTAAAATTGCACGTTCATCTTTACCACTCGGTAGCGAAAATATCCCAGGGAGCAAGTTTTAGTCCACCAACAATACCACTTGTTCGGCGGTACGTACTTCGGTACCCTTCCCATGCCATAAATGTGTGTGTGCTGTAATTGTCTGCAAGCACCGTGTTTCTTAAAGGCTGTGTTATCACCACAGGTGATGTCAAGGGGAACTCCACACTAAAAGCATATTGTGAACTGTGGGCTATTTATAATCCGCTCCCTGAAGAACATGAAACAATGATAAGCAACTATACACTTTGCGAAGAATACTTAAAGTGCTATTGTGACACCTCATGTTTATACGATATATGGCAACCTAAAAATTGCTATGCTTTAGATTAAAAAGACAAGAAATAATATTTAATAAATAATTACTCCAACGAATATCTGGGTGACTTCCTTTATTGCTTGTTTTTTTATGAAGACTGAAGCATGCGTTTAAAATTTTTAATTCTGCCTACATTCCTTAGTTTATCACAATTTGCTCGTTTATCTATTTGTCTAAAAGCTCATGCCTTCATTCACCTGTGTTCAGGGGGGATTAGGCATTAACACGTGTCATTTGCCGCTCCTGGGTCACCTGAGGTAGCAACTTTCTACAGCCTTCGTTAACGTGTGCTTCTAGTATACTCCTCGAACCTTTAATTTTGGTTCAATATTTGGAAACGCCACCTGATCTTAGTTTGAGGAAGGTTTGTCTACATAAATATAAGAGGAATTCAATGACAGTGTACTTGCAGCTTGGCAAGTCTGTCGCCGGAGCGGCCTTCAGAAAAACCACGAAGATCTATTACGTGTGAGAATAACACTTTTTTGCATTCAGATCATAAACGTTTGCATACATCTGCCATAAAAACTAGTACCTACGTGTGTGAATCTTACAGCCTATTGCTATTAAGACAATGTTTACAAGTAACGCGAGCATCACTTCATTTGGCAGAGAAGGTGCTGTCAAAAGACGCAGAGAGTATGCTTATACCTGTGGGGCGCATAGGTGGGTGGTTTTGTGTCCCGGGACGGCAGAATGAGAAGGCGCACGTATGATTGTGATGCATCTGTCTGGTGGACATTTCGAGACAATATGGTGCCTTGTGTGCTAAACTCGCCTGTAGGAGAAGTTACTGCACACTTACTGCAAATCTATAGTGATGCCTTTGCCTGCAGTTGTGTTATGACAACAGCCATAGCGCTTCTTTCACTTTTATCTTCGGTTTCACAACGGGATGGGCCAAGGTTTGATTACGAAAATTGAAAGCGTATTTTTCTTGACTCGCACCATGTGCCTTGTTTCGCTAATTATCATTATTGCTTTGTGAAACCGCTTGTGTAATGTTGGCTTTTCTACAGGGCGTTCTGGTAGTGGGACAGCCACGATGAGTACGGTATAGAAACTTTTTCTTAAAAAACGTTCGGCTGCGTGGGTAAAGTCACTGCACTGTCGCCAGCGACGAAAGGTTAGAAGCCGTGTGTACGTGGTTTACCGCATACGTATGTGCGGTCACTGCTCAGTGAATTTTCACTGCAGTGCATATGGTTTGAAAATGACAAGACTGCTAACAACAGGATCATCTTCAAAACAGAAGGTTTGAAACCGTTTACAACTGTGGTGAGCACACAACGAGCTGAGCTGTTGTTGCGGACACGAACACAGCACCCCCGAAGGTGTTGCAGCGTTCTCCGGAGATATAAAGATGCTGTTCCTACGAGCAGACCATGAAATGGCAGAAGAGATGAAGCTGCGCTTTCAGGGCTTGGGCGTTAAAATAAGAGCCCTTCGTTGGACTCATTCGTAAACCCCGAAAAACGTCCCTGAGTTCATGACCTAGGCATGCATGATCGAGAAGGCACTCGAAATGCCGTCGAGGCGTTACGATCGACCACTAGACGCGATTTTGTCGAACCCAGTCTACGCCCCTGGATTCATGACGGAAGAGTTTCTGGGACACAATCCTGGCCGTCGTTCGCGAAGAACCGTGGAAACGTTTCCAAGAAACACCGCCACCCAAAGTCGCCGTCCTGGTGGACGTGATCCGATTAGTTCAACGCGCTCTGGGAATTTCTACGCGTGCAGAAGCACCTCGTGAGCCCAAAGCTATGACATACCCCAAGCTTTTCATCCACTCCGCCCAGCTAAAAGTCGTCGTCGTCACTACGCCCCGCAGTGCCATTGCGCAGTGTCTCCAGCCCGACCCCCAGTAGCCCAAAACCAGGCACCGCGAAAGACGGACGTAAGGAGAACACTCGATAATCCTCCGCTGTGCTACAACAGGACAGGCAGCCGACATACACCGTCGCTGCCGCTACCAGAGGCTGGATTTCAGAGGGTTCTGAGTCGACGCACCACGCTCCCTAGCAGGCAGAAGCCTAATGAGATCAAACAATACATGTCGTACACGAACCCAGGTCCAGCGCGCTTCAGCCATTCGTTGTCGCCTACCCATACCGATCAGCAAGCCGTCGAAGGAACGCAGCATGCCCGCGTGGGAGATATCACAACTCGCGTAGGGAAAACGAAAAAACAGCAACTTTTAGACGTAAAGTTGCTCTACAAAAAGAAACCACAAACCCTGCGAAAAGGCAACCATGCACGAAACATCAGGATTCACGACGCGCCCTGAACCAGACATCCCAATCGAACCATTACGTCACCCCCCAAAAGACGACCACCACACGGAGCGGCGTACACCCCAGGATAGACAGACAGACCATGGCAACGCCGGTGCGTAAGAACCAACCGTCAACACACGCAAGCCGACATACCATGCCGGACGTATCCTAAACTCGAAGACGATAACGGCCGATGTCGGGAAATCACTCGACGGTCTTAAGAATGTAGCTCAGAAGGACACGGGAGACGATGCCATAAAGAACATCTTTTTCTGAGGATTCGGAAGAACGAGTAATCCTGCCCCCTCTTGCAGCCTTAATATTACCGTCTAGTGCCAAAAAGCTGATCCTGAGGCCGATGCAATTCTGGAAAGGGAGCAGAGATTACTTATTGAGCGTGGTTTCTTCTTCGCAAGAGGCATTTTGCGCTTGCCGAAAAATATCCCATGTCCTGGTCACTAATTTCACCTAGACGTATCAGCAGTTCAACAACCGCTCCAATTGAGTTCCGCAAAAAACGCAAGAAATAAGTCACGTGATCCTTGTCGCCGAATTTCAATGCACGCTCGAAGATGCCGTCAACCTTCCGCACCCCTTCGACGTCAACCCGGCGTTACCATTAGAAGAACGGAACAATTTATTGGGTTTGCTGCATCGCTACCGTGGGTGTTTTTCGTCGAACTCAAAATTGCGCCAGACACCTCTTGCAAGGAACCGAATTATAACCGATGATGGAGCCCTACATGCTGGACACTCACCGTAACGCATGTCTTCACACGAGCGGTAACCATCCGCCCTCAACTCGCGGACATGCGCAGCTACGACGTTATCAGCTGTCGAAAAAGCACGGAAGTGCGCCGGTCGTCCTCGTGAAGAAAAAAGACGGCACATTAAAGTTTTGCGTTGACTACGACCGACTGAACAAAATCACCAAAAAGGCGGGTACCTTCTCCCAAGAATCGACAACGGCCTCGAGCACGTCTGAAACGCGAAGTACTTTTCGGTAGATCTGAAGACTGGGTAGTGACAAATTGAAGTGGACGAGAGAGACCGAATGAAGACTGCAATCATAACACCTGACGGCCTATATGAGTTTAAGGTGATACCCTTTAGTCTCTGCACAGCACCAGCAACGTTTCAAAAAGTCATGGGCACTCTGCTAGCTGACCTGAAGCGGCACACCTGCCTTGTATATCTCAAAGACGTTGTGGTATTCACCCGGAATTCCAATGAACACCTTTCAAGGCTGGAGTCTGTGATCGAGGCTATTCGTTCAACTTTGAGGACCCTTAAGTCTGAAAAGTGCCGCTTTGCGTACGAAAGCTGAGGTATTTTGGCAAGGTCATCAACAGCGCGGGAGTCTGTCATAACCCGATGAAAACTTCAGCCATAGCGAACGTTACAAAACCGAAAGCCAAGAATGGCGGGCAAAGATTCCTCGCACCCCCCGCGAACGTTCGGCGCTCCGTCGCAAACTTTGCATGCATTGCAGAGCAACTCACGTGCTTGACGAAAATTGAACGCCTTTTAGGTGCTAAAAAGATAGAGTGAAAGCATGCTGCGACCTGCAACACCCTGCAAAACCCGCCTGTTCTCGGTCATTTCGACAAAAAAGCCGACACAGAAATGTTCATGAGCGCCTTTGATATGGCCTTGGGGCCATCCTATCCCAAAAACAAAAGCAGTTACAAAAAAGTAATTGCCCATGCCAGCCCTGCTCTATGGGAGGCAGAGAAAAACTACTGAGCTTGTGAGGATGGGTGCTTCACTAATATATGAGCCACATTCATATTTTCCCTGTACGTGTACGGCAAAGCGTTCGAGGTTGTGAAAGCTTACCATTCCCTGTGCTGGCTCGCCACTTTGAAGGACCCAGTACGTAGGACTATAAACCCGGCAAGACACTCAACATTCTATACAATAGTCTATACAATAGTCCATACAATAGTCTACTACAATAGTATATAAATCCGGCAAGACAACCTGACACTGACTCCCTCTGTTATGCCAACGTCCGCCCACTACTCGTAGACTTCAAAGAAGACCGCCCATTGTTCGGAGTCCTGATGGAGACCGACCTAGCCACCTAACTGATCAGCAGCGTGCTGACCCTGCGTTACGCATCATGATAGGCTACCTCGAAGGACGCAAGCGATCGTACCAAGTACCTTCAAACGCAACACACCAGCATAAAGCGTTAAAATTGGCCACGTGAAAAAAAATTTCAACTCTAGAAATAGAACAAATTATCTTTTCGTCCTGCCCGCAGGCCTTTGGGAGAAATTCTTTTATGCAGAAATGCATTATAGTCAGGGGTTGTCGTGCGACCCTTGGCCGGCGTGCGCAGCGCGTCTGATGATGATTGTTGCATGATGCTCCTAGGGATTGGCCAACCGAACAATCCCTCACGACATAGCTTCGCGTTCAACCACCATCGTCATCTTCCGGTAGGGAAACCGCTGAAGAAGAAGGAGGAGAAGAAGACAAAGCTGCGGAGAGGAGGGCTGCGTGAGTTTTGGCTACCGTTATCCTCCTCGGCCGGCGCATCTTCCCGATCTGAACCCGGTCGAAGAGCGGCTCATCGCGCCTCGACTCCCCTTCATGAGCATCAGGCGGCTAACTCGAGGCAACGGGCAGTTTGGAATCAAGGGACAGCCGGTGAACGTGCCCGCGGCACGTTCACCGGATGTTGCCGCGGTGAAGCGCGGCAACATCCTGGCTTGGCTAAAGCACCTGGAACACACCCCGCTGTATCGCACCATCAACGTTCGGGTCGATTGGAGTCGGCTCGATCACTTTGATGACGGCGGCGAACGAGAGGAACCGCAGGAAGACGACGTCGATAATGCTGACGGTGAGTTCGAAACGATTCCCGACGACTTTGACGTGAACGATCCTCTGCAGTTGGCGGTTGCGTTCAACGCGGTCTCGAAGACGCTTCTCTATAACGAAGCGGAAATGACGGGTGTGGGAAAAGAAAAAAAATAAATGATTACGCTCACACTCTCGCCTCTCTTTTCGCCATTAATCGCATCACACTCATCGGTGCACCCAATGCATTTGTGCATCCTCACAATCCCCCTAGGGGAGGTGCGGGGATTTTTTTTAATCATGTCAGGATGACCTGTCTTTAAGACATCTCGACACAGCCCGACGTATTGAAAAAAATCAAGGCAAGTACTAATGGCACCGCCTTACATCATGTGTCTCCCACTACATCCGGAGCTGTCGTAACTGCCAGGGACAAAAAAAGCCGCCGACGAGAATTACTTGACTTCTACAAGCGACCCTTGTCCCATCGAGGCCCTTCAAACAGATCAAAACGTACATTCTGGGGCGTTTTCCTGCGTCACGAGCTGAGAACAAGTGCGTAGTCGTAGCGACAGTCTACATGAACAGCTACGCAGACACCTCGGAACTTCCGAGGGTGACTGAACAATTTCTCTATCCATTACGTTGTGCTGCAACGTGGAGCCCCACAACTAATATTCACATACCGTGGAGCGGCATTAACGTATGAGCTTTATAGGCGTCCTGCATTAAAACAATATGGATCACCGGCAGACCAGGGTGTATCACCCTCAGACGAACAACCTAACCGACCGCCCAAACAAGATGATTCGTTTTGAGCTCGTCCTCAATCTATAGCCTACGACGATCCTCGACGTCACGGCGCCACACGAAGACAATGGCGACAAAACGCCAACGTCCAAGGATACCTACAGCGGGCGGAGAAGGCACGGCAGATCGCTCGCTCCTGACGCTTGTCAGACTTTGGGCGCCCATTCGACAGCATGAACTCAGTGAGAATCTCCTGCGACGATATTTCGGCCGTAGAGAATTCAACCACGTGTAGGCTAATATATCTACGAGGCTGTCGTCGAAAGTGATTCCGGCACATCCCGACGACCCACGCAGCACGAAGTCGTCCACATGGTTCACCTGAAGCCTTGCGGTGCAAGTTGACGGATTGCGTTTTTGTTTGTTTAGACTGTCGCTTTTAACCCGACAATGTTGTACTCCCGAATTCGAATACACCAAGATTTCGACTACGTCCAATCCGTAACGAAAATGACGGCAGGAAAGCGGACAGATGAGAAACGTGGATGGTGCTGCCATCTAGGAGAGGTGAAGCGAAGTTGTGCATCATGACGCTAACCAGCGCAGACAGTTGGCGTAAGCTGCGTCTTTGCGACACCGACCGACGAATGGCGCTAACGCGTCGGATTTCATGGGACGAGAAACGCCAGTGCGAAGCAAAGCGCGTTCGCCCGTTCACGGTCCAAGCAACAAATTGTACTTGTCGCGTGCCACAAGCTGAGCTCGTCCTTACGCAACCGTCGGCCGTACACGCCACGGAGCAGGACCAAAGTGTTAGAACATGTCGTGAAGCGACCTGCTAACAGGACGTCACTCTCCAAGCACACCGACAAGACAGCTGCCATTCCTTAGTTCATACTCTTTTTGCTGCACAATTCGCTGCACATTTTGCTGCACATTTCACTTTCATGCTTTACCGATTCTAATGGAGAGGAATCAACGACAGTCTTTTTTATCATCGAGGGGCGGTGGAAGGGGTGTTGTGGGGAGGGTTTTAATCACGCAGCACACTATATGTGGTGCGCCGAACTTACCCAGCGGTCCCCGCGCGAAGGTGCCTACTCGCAGGCGGGCGCGTCTGCGGTACGGCTTTTTCATCTGGTCTATCAACGGTTGTTTTGAACCAGTTTTGGTGCAGCTTCGCGTCGATTGCGCACTTATTTTCTACGGCTTAACTTCTTCGACCGCACCCCCTGGGTAACCCGACCCGACGGAAGTAAGGGGTCCTACGGCAAAGATACGTTAAGGATTGGTTTGAATGGCCAGAAAATAAAATTAGAGACCACATACAGACATTTGGCCGCTAGAGAAAAGTTACCTTTCGCGCACTGCTTGCCACGAATAGCACTACGGTTTTTAAATTGATGAATACTACATCGGTTGCGTTTTAAGAGATATTACAAAAGGCGGAAGGAGGAACTGGACGTCGTATATAGCGCTTTTAAAGGTTGCCTCACTTTTCTAGCATATCTCATTCTTACGACAAACACTTGTATAACCCGGTATAAATAGAAATCACTAAGCTCACACGCCGAATTGTTTCGGTGTCTACGCATCTGCTGCGAGGTGGTGCAGCCCCAAGCTAGCACATCAGGATTTCTAGGTTCCGCTTTCTGACCCTTCGGAAGACGCTCCTCTCTGTTTTATTTCTGCGACGCATGCCGGGATACGGCGGCGGCGTCCACCGCTCTAGCCCCGCCGTGTCCGACGCTGCTGTGTTCTGGATGCCCCGCATGCGAACTCCAGGTAACGGCAGGCATAACCTCTCGTTTCGCCATATCTTCTAATGTTATTCACAGCATGTTTAAAAAAGGTATTACAACATTAAATTGCTATCAGGTCAGCGTAAGGAATAATGGAGAATACATGAATAACCTCAGCTTTGCTGATGTCGTTGCCCTGCTAAGTGACTCGGCAGATGAATTGCGGAGCATGATTACCGCACTGGACAACCAAGGTAGCATTGTGGGCCTGAAAATTAATATGCAGAAAACTAAAGTAATGTTTAAAAATTTCGTGAGCGCATAGCGGTTTGCGATAGGTGGTGAGGCAGTGGAAGTGGTACCCGAATAAATCTACGTAGCAAAGCAGTGAGTCTGGATGTCATCCTTAAGAAAGAGATAATTAGATGGATAAGAATGGCGGAGAGTGCATTTGATAGGCATTGTCAGATAATGAATGGCAGCCTAACATTGTCTCTTAGGAATAAAGTGTATGACAGCTGCATCTTACCAGTACTTACCTAAGGAGAAAACCTTGGAGGCTGACTAAAAGGGTTCAACTTAAATTGAGGACGACTGAGCGAGCAATGGAACAGAAGATAATTGGTCTAACATTAAGGGACAAGAAGAGAGCGGAGTAGGTGAGATATTCAAGCGCGCGTTAAGGACACGTTAGTAGAAACTAAGAACAAATGGGTTTGGGTAGGACATTTATTGCGAAGGCAAGATAGCGGCTGGTCATTAGGTGTAACAGAGTGAACCTCTAGAAAAGGCAAGCGTGGCAGGGTTCGGGAGAAAGTGAAATGAGCGGATGAGATCAAGAACTTTGCGGGGATAAATTCGACGCAGATTGCACTGGACCGGGATAAATGGAGATCCATGGGAGAATGCATTGTTCTGTAGTCGGCATAAATAGGCTGTTGATGTTGTTGTTGATGATGATGATGATGATGATGATGATGATGATGATGAAACAAAGCTGGTTAGGGGCAACAAGTATGAGTTCAGGGCCAACTGGGCTGAGATTCTGGGGGTAAAGGATGTGATCCTGTGGTAAAAACAGATGCATGGCAGGTTAGGGGAGCCGGTAGTAAGACAGTAAATAACAATTTTCAAACAGGGATCGCGACGATGCTCATCACTGATGTGCAGTAAGACTGAATTGGACAGCAAGGAGGATGTGAGCAGAGGTTGTGGAGGGTCAACCGGATAACGGTATAGACAGTCAGCGTCACAATGAAGGCACGCCGAACTCGTAGATAACAGCGAAAGAATATTCTTGAAGGCGTAGTGCCCATCGAACAAAGCTTCCGGTGCGATCTGTCTTCGCGGTGAGCCAGCATAAGGCATGATGATTTGTTACGACAGTGAAGGGCCATCTGTACACGTAGGGGTGAAACGTTCCAATTACCCAGCATAGGAAGGTATAATTACTACCGTAGGAACGTAAAAAAGAAGCTAAAATTCTCCAAACTCCAACCATATCCTTGCAATTACAGCAAGAGCGAATTTCCAGGTTCCTTTATAGAGCCCTCAGCGCTGATGCTTTATCACTCTGTGAATGCTGGTTTCATATATAAATGCCTAACAAGAAAAGGGTGAACTTGTTATTATTCATGAATGTAGTGTCCATCGCCCATCACGTCGCTCTAGTCACGTATTAGCGGCTGGAAAAAAGTCTGATTTTGTACAATATGCCTTCTTTCTAACGTCGAGTACAGTCTTGCGCCAACGCTGCTCACGCAGATTTTGTCATTGTAGTTTGGGGTTGAGTACAACACTGCGAACTATTCTGCTTAGCCACAGCAACATGTTGCCTTTAAAACTACGCGTACACGATATCTCGATGCTCGTTTATTTCAAATCTGAGGCTTTACTCCACGCCTGTATTGGTGTCGTCGAAGTCATGCATGTAGAACTTGGTACCTTCACAGAGCACACAAATCTTGCGTTTTTACACCTGTTTGAATGTATACAAACGTATCTGAAGTCCACGTGACAGCCAACGAGTGGCGTTGAACCAAGTGCTATGATAAGAAGTTAAACTTTTCTCTTAAATATTATACCTATCTGGTTTAGGCAACAATAATTGCGTTTTTGTTATTACAATAGACAGTAGACTCTTCAGATCTATTACCAATGTTCTGCATGGCTTCGTAAACAAAACATTCAGCCCAATTTTGATACCCGTGATAGTTTGGTCAAGTGAATTTAATAAAAGAATCAATTAAACGCAGGAAGTTAAAATACGGCTCTTCGGTGCAAGTGCGTTTCAAACAGGAGATCCTCGGGGAATGAGCCGGTTAAAGACTCGACACAGCTGACAATAACTGACGGTTCTACGCTTTCGCTAATATGTACGCATGTAGCATTTGAGTAAACACTTGAACCCTTGAAACCATGCATAAATACCCGCAGAAATGCCTGCCAATTCCCCCTTATCTCATCAGGCTCTGTCTTCTATGGTTACTGGCGGCGCTTAAAATACGGCTTTGTAACCGATTACTAATTCGTAAACCAATAAAAAACTGGATTAAATAATGATTTTGCTAAAGCATCACCAGGTGACGATTGGTTATTCTAGGCAAAGTGATATAATGACGAATCGCGAACTTTATTGAGAGGCGAGGGGGCAGTTGAACGTCAGTGCTCTTGTATTTATCAGAGGGGGGTTTTCTGGTTATGAATTCACCCTGGAAATATTTCGGTTTTTGCGCACTGAATCGTCAAGGTTCTGCTTTAGGAAACGGTCTCATTTGGTTTTTAATATTGTGTCTATTAGAGGAATAATTCGATTGCCAATGAGAGCAGCTTATCTTGGCCATTTTTTCAAAACGAACACTGTTTTCGGCGATGTACTATGATCTAGCCCCTTCGAAATATTGGCCGGAGCTTCATTAGCACACCTTTTCAATCGTTTTATTTAGTGGCATTTTTGGCCAAGTACCCCCCAGCCGGGACCGTGTAACGCCCCGCGTTTACACAAAAATGCCGATATTGCGGGAGGTCCCCCTGTAATCGCTACAATGGCGTATATGGAGACAACTGGTCGCACGAAATTTTGAATAACTAAGAAAAATGAAAAATATAAAAATACAGAAAATGGCGAAACATGTAACGATCTGCATTTTTACAGTAATAGAGATTTGGCGAAAGTTCCCCTGCAATCCTTATAATTGCGTAAATGAAGATAATTTGTCGAAGGAAGTTCTCAAATATAAAAAATAATAAAAATTCAAAAAGTTACGGAAAATAGCAAAACCTATAACACATAGCCTTTCCGTAACAATAGAAATTTTGAGAAAGTTCCACCTGTAGTCGTTAAAGTAGCGTAAATGGAAACATTTTGCATAGCAAAATTTTGGAAAACAAAGAAAATAAAAATATATCAAGTAAAACAAGAAATATCGAACCTTGTAATACCCTGCTTGCCCACAACATTTCATATTTCGAGAAAGTTCCAAGTCTGAGCGTTATAATAGCGTAAATTGAGATAATCGGTCGCACGAAATTTTTAGAAACTAAAAACTAAGAAAAATATTAAAATCGTAAAGTGGCAAGACGTAAAACACATCGCACTTCCACACTAATGCAGATTTTTCGAAACTGTGAGCTGTAATAATTATAATACCGTAAATTTAGATAATTGGTGGGACGAAATTTTGGGAAGCTAAAAAAATAAACAAAATATAAACTTTTCACGGAAAATGGCGAATCGTGTGACGCCCTGCATTTCTATAATAATGCAGATTTCGCAAAATCCCATTTGTAATCGTTATAATAAGGTAAATTGAGATAATTGGTCGAACGAAATTTTGAAAAACTAAAAAATAAGAAAATAATTGTCCCGAAGCCAAAGATGACGCAGTTGGCTCGAAGGAAAAACAAATTTATTCCGGCGAACTTGCGCTCCTTTAACAACACAAAAAATACACAGGCGGCAAAACAGCAGTCAACAAAATGTCGTGCGGGGGCGAGTGTCGGCGAATCGAATAACGTGGCTTCTGCTCTGCAGGCTTTTTATCTTTTGGCGCGAGTGGTTCTCGAACAGTCGATTTACATCCAGAACATTGTAGATCAAAGAAGATTATTCTAGGCTAGTGACGTTAGGGCGAAGCTTTCTCCTCATCGGAATGAGACAGCCAATGCGGCATAAAAATGAACGCCGCAACGCGCGCTTCGCTTGGGACACATGTAACAGAGCCGGGCGTGCCCGGGCAGTAAAAGCCAACCATAAATAAATAAACCCATGCATGGCTCGCGGCAATATTTAAATACGAAAAATGGGAAGAGGTGTAACCGATGGCATTTCCACAATAAGGCAGATTTTGCGAAAGTTCCACCTGCAATCGTTACAATAGCGTAAGCGGAGGTAAATGGTCTAACGAATTTTTTTAACAATTTAAAAAAGAAACGCATAAAATATTTACAGGAAAAGCCGAACCGTGTAACGCCTTGCAATTCGGCATTATTGCAGATTTCGCAAAAGTTCGAAATACCATAGTTATACTAACGTGGATAGTGATAATTGGGAATACTTCATTTTAAGAACTGAAAAAGAAGGAAACATGATTAAAATTATGGAAAGAGGCCATACATATAACGCGTGGCATTTCCACAGTAATGGAGATTTCGCGAAAGCTTTACCTATCATCTTTGTAATACCGTAAATGGAGGTATTTCGTTGAACTAAATTTTGAAAAACAAAAAAAATAATGAAAAAAAAAATCATTATAAAAAATGGGGAATCCTGTAACGAACGCTCTGCATTTCCACAATATTGCATATTTCGCGAAAGTTCCAAATGTAGCCGTTTCAATAACGTAAATAGAGGTAATTTATTGTACGAAATATTGACAAAATAAAATCTCAAATTACATATAAAAAGTTAGGAAAGACGGCCACGCGTGTAAATCGCCACATTTCCACAGCAATGCAAATTTCGCGAAACCTCCACATGTAATCATTATACTAGCGTAAATAGAAATAATTGGTCGAACGAAATTTCGAAAAACTAAAGAAATTAAAAAAAACAAAAAGAAATTGGCCAAACATGTAATGCCCTGCATTTCCAGAATAATGGCGATTTCGTGGAAGTTCCATCTGTACCCTTTATAAGAGCGTAAAATAAACAAAATAAACAACGAACTTTTGAAAAATTGCTCAATAGCGAAAATATACAAAAATACCGATTGGCACCGTAATGTAGACGTTGCTTTATTTCCACCTATAATCGTTTTATTAGCGTAAATATTATAATTGGTAGCAAAAATTTTGGAACACTACAAAACAAGAAAAATACCAAAAACAGGGAATACGGCCAACCAGGTAATGCCCCGCTTTTCGACAATAATGCAGATTTTGCGAAATTTTATTGCCTAATTGATAAAATAGCGTATATGGAGATCACTGGTCGACAGTGTTTAAAAAATACAAAAAATGGCTGGAAAAAAATTACAGTCAAGACAAGCGGCATAAGAATGCTATTTATTAGCAGTTTCTGTAGACTGTTTTGCGATGCAAGGCTAGCTTGCCATCGGGAAAAGCTTCTTTTTTTTGTTCTCAGCGGCCTGTACACCGCTACTTTAGGTGCTACTGAGCGTTCGCGTTTCAATTTATACATTTCAGCACTTGGACCTGCACTAATGTTGCAAAGTAAAAGTCACCATTTCGGTAGGTTTAATATCATGGCTGTCTTGCGCCTAATTCTAACTTTCGTGCCTCTAAGTGTACAATCATCTTTGTTAGTAACAAGGTTCTGATAACCTGGTAAATGATTCCTTTTTAAGTTGTCTAAATCTTTGCGGTACTTTAGGTACGATTGCCTTAATGTGCTTCTCCGAATAAATGTTATTTCCCCCTGATCGGTTGGTTAGTTTCGTTTCTTACAATTTCATAGTCCTGAAATTTCAATCAGTCTTCCTTCCGTGACGCTTCAACAGTTCTTTTTGGTTCTTGTCGCACTACAAGTAAGGTGACTGATTAGTGTGGCAATGTTTTTGTTCACTACACCTACGTCGTGTGCACTGTGTCTGCATATTCTACAGGGTGCTTTCAAATAAATCGAACAAATGTTGGTTGGCCGACCACTTCAATTTGCTTGTATTTTTTATATAATTCCTTGGTTATCTTATGTCCATATTCATCCATTGTGTCTCTTGTTTAAGTTTTCTCAAGAGACACAATGGTGTCTCAATGATGCACGTTCAGGAGTAACCCTGCATGCACTCTTTTACAAATTTACTTTTCCAGTTTGCAGTTTTATAATGGTTGCAAGCCTCGCACATTAGCTCCTGAAACTTCAAAAGTGCGGGCCAATACCCCAAGGGGGCACGTGCTACGAAGAAAGGAATAGCAACAGCGAGAGCATCTTTCAGAACTTTTACTTTCTTTTCTTTTTATTTTTACCAGTTTTTGTCAAAGCTCACCGTAGTTCTTGTTTTTTGTCATTGCGTCCAGTCCCCTGGAATCCCCCCCCCCCCCCGTTCTTTTGCCCTTTTCCCGCTCCCACTCGCACTCCCTCTGCCGTCACGCTGTTGTATAGTCTTCAACTTTTCTCTTCTCTGGCTGCGCAGTCTGTTCTTCTTTCCATACGAAGATGACACCGGACACAGCCAGTTGAACTGACTGGAGATCGTCTCCAATGAGAGATACCCGCCGTTGATTGTGTGTAGAGGGTGTCCCAGCTATCATGCACCAGGATTTTAAAAAAGAGCAATGGGATTTGTAGAAAAAAATCTAGTGTGTATTGTTTTCAGTATGAGGATTAGCGGCTAGAAATTCCTTCGTTAATAAGATTTAATTTGGAAGGGGTATATAATTATGTAACTCCAGAAGTACTGTCTTAATCAATAAAGTGTCAATGCTGCATTTGTAACTACCCACTATGGGCATCTCACTCCCGTATTTTTAGTGAGGCAATAACTACGTACTTATTTATTCTGACTGATAAAGGAATCTCTTGAAATATGAAAAATACCACGTGATGTCACAACCAAAGACTGCGTAAACAAGCACAAATAAGCTTTTGAAAGCAGCTGCTTTGCCTGTCCCATGCTCGAAGAGATAGCGCATCATCATGATAATTATATGAATAGAAGGGGAAGATGACGCACAAACTTGGTCGCGATTGTTTTTTTCTTTATTTTATCGTGGCTAAATCAGAGGGATCCGCTTGGAGGACATTACGTTACGATGGTGCATGAGCATGGCCACGTTGTATTTTAAGTTCAAAGCACTTTGTGGGCTCGCCTTGAGGTCGTAGCTCACTCGCTCTAACCCTTCGATGTCAAGCGACTGCCGGAATCAGGCGGCGCAGCAAGAACACACACCCAAGTAGAGCCCGAAGCCGCGCATAACGCTGTCCCACACATACTTCGAAAAGCCGAGCGGTTTATGTAGTTATATCCTTCCGAAACGCCTGACCTCTGGCGCTTATTATGCACCTCCCCGTCATTTAACGCTAAGAAAACTGCAGTTACATTTGAGGCGAAAAGTATGTATGTTACCGGCAGCCCTTGAGCCATTCAATTAAGACCACCCGTCGGGTTGATTTTTACGATAGTAAGCAAAACAAATTGGCCGCGTATCCGCTCCTTTCGTTGCAAATGTGGGCGAAAGACAGTAGTCAACTTGCGCCGTTGGGAAGTAAATGCCTTCCTCATGTTTCCCGCTCACCTCTCATGCTGTTGCCCTCCCGTCTAGTTCTAGATGATGGTGATCCTGAGTGCGAACAAGGGCAAGTAGGGACTGCTAGCGGTGAGCGTGAGTTAAAGTGAGTGCGACTGGCCACGGCGAGTGGTAAGCGTTAGCTCCAGTGGCTGCGAGTGGTGGAGGTAGCGTAGTGAGCGTGAGTGTGAGTGGTGAGTGCGAATGTTTAGAGTGAGTGTGTTTGAGAGAATGAGAAAATATATTTTTCTGTGTAATTATGAGTGAAGGGCGCCCACTTTTTCCGGGTTATGCAAGTTGTACTACCTCAACATGAGCGGCACCAATAGGTTCGCTGAATATGCAATGGGGGCTTCGCAAGATTGCACCGGGGTCGCTCGGAAGTCACGGATGCTCCACTATGACCACTCTCCTCCCCAAGAAGCTTGAAAATTGAGAGTAGGCAGGACTCGGGCCTTCTCCAGTATCGCCTGAGCAGCACTCCCTAAGAGAGCCCGCAGCGGCCGGCAAGGGCCTGAGAGAGCCCTGAATTTATAACCAGAAGCGTATACCGTTTTCACCGCTTTCCCAGTCTTTTCCACACGGCTAGAACACAGTACAGACGCACAAGAACACTTTTTCCGGTCGCATTACAGCGGCTGTAGCATCGCACGTTGAGTCTTAGAGAGGGGGACAAGAGATCTCGGCGATCGGTGTCCGCCCCTACATGCACGTCTTTACACATGCAACAGTTTGTTTTTGTGTTGCAACTTTTTGTCATGGAACCTATTATTCTTTCCGAATAATAAAGTATCGTATAGTAGTTAAACCTGTTTTTCCAGAGCTAATATAGCATAATTTCTGTTTCTAGTGCTTGCATATTTTATTGGCGTGTTACACTGATCCGTACCTGACTACCAAAGTTTAGTACTTGTACAAAATATTGCTTCTTCATTGTACAGTAATTGAAGGCCATGCTTGCGAACACTTTTTTCTGAATAATACCAGAGTCCTTCAATGCTTTCCTGGTCACGAAACTTCGGCGCTCGTTTCATATAGGGACCGCGCGCGCCACTACAGGCGCCACCGCCGCACGAAGGTCATCCAGCCGCCGCTTTCGCAGCGTATTGGCCTGCTCTTGGCGTGCAAACGCTCGCTGCTTTTGGTGTCTGCGCGCTGATTAAGTGCGTTTTTTTTCGCAGTAGTTAGCGATGAATAGTCTATTTATCACCTGCCTTCGATGGGGTTTTATTTTTCGTAGTAAATTACCCTAGACCTCGGCCGCGAACGGCAACGGCTTCTGCGTGCTCTGGCACAAGCGCTGCGCCGTCGTGTTTTCGGATTTTTAAATCTCTACTTCTTCTGTTCTTAAAGCAATGTAAATACCACACATGCGGTAGCTGCGTAGTCACGGACTGCTGCGGGCCTATCTATAATACTGTCACGGCGTATTTTGGTCACATACCTGCCGCTACGGTAGCATGCCGATCGGAATGAAGAAGTCGAGACGTCGAAGAAGTTTTAAGGTTAACTTGTTTACTTTACTGGTAACATTGATGACATTTAGCACATACGAATCAGAACGAATACACTTGTTACATAAATTAGAAAGACAATCAATAGAACAAGAGTACTTAGCGGGACATGGCTGACTGGATCTCGGTCTCCCGGCGGGAGGGCACGACGACGAGCGGCAGAGTTTCTGACGTGAGCCCTGGTGCAGGCTGCCCCTCGCCCTCAATAGCCGGAGACTCCGCGTTATATTCGCTTCAAGCGGTCCGGTGGGGGACGTATTGGGGGAAAAAGCGCATCCTTGAGTGTGCGGACGCCTTGGAACAAGGCTTACTGCAGACCCGCCGCGGTGGCTCAGTGGCTAAGGCGTTGCGCTGCTGAGCACGAGGTCGCGGGTTCGATTCCCGGCCGCGGCGGCCGCTTTTCTGATGGAGGCGAAAAGCAAAACCGCCCGTGTGTACGAGATTTCGGCGCACGATAAAGGTCCCCAGGTGGTCAAAATTAATCCGGAGCCCTCCACTACGGCGCGCCTCATCGCCTGCGTTGCGTCGGCGCGTTAAACCCCACAATCATCATCAAGGCTTACTGCAGCCAATCGGGAGACGCTTCTTTGCTCCAATCAGACATGTCCCCGCCAAAGTGAAAAAGAAAAAATCACACAGAGAAGACACAAATTTCAAACTCGAAGGCGCCCGTTTCTGGCAAAAGAATTACTGGTGAGAATAAAGTAAAGGTATACAAACTTGAAAGGGAAAAAGACAGGCGGCCGTTTGAACGAGACCGGGTTCGGAGCACAGAGCGGCCCGCGTAGACGCAGCGGGGGGTCGGAGACGCCACCACGCGCGGCAACCCGAGGTCTCCCGGTCGGCCGACGAACAAACCACGCGTCGGAGCGGTTTCTCAGAAAAAAGGGCGCCAGGGCCCAGCGGCGTCCGAAGCGTTTTCACACACAACACTTGGAAGCAAGAGCCTTGGCGGCGAGCACAGAGCTCAAAACAAACGGAAAACATCAACAGACATCCGCTTCGCGACAATACAATAAAAAAAACTGAAAGAAACCAAGTACGCGTCGTTCAGGCTACGCTTAATGAATCCGTTGATTGCTCTGGAATGCACAGAACACTAAAAGAGATAGCCCAATAGTATTGTCGTTTCATTGAGTGGGTACATACTTGATCACATCTAAAAACGCTGCAGAAACGCTAGGGATCAAAACACGAAGAGATATGTGTTGCACCATGTGTTTTTCTGCTTCCACGCTTTGCCATCCTTGCAAAAACAGGAAGCGAAAAAAAAACAATAAAACTGATTTTATCACACGCAACAAAAATTCAATGTTACGAAGGGAGACAAAGCGTGGTCCAGCGTACAAAAATTATTTTTTCACGATGCGATGTGGAGCACACGGAGGAAAAAGAATATTGCCACGTAGCCAAGAATGACGCAAAGCTTTTCTGAACGCAGCGAACTAGCGAGCTCCTGTTCTACAAAAGACAAGAATGAAACACAAACGTCGAAGCAGTCCGCAGTGTGACGTGCACAGATGAACGTCGATACAGTGAGTTGCGCGGCATTTGCTATGAATGCATTACTCTCGGATTGTTATTAATTTCAGATCCATGGAAATGGGATCGAGAACATTGTCGAAGAAACAAAAAATCAAGTTGGCGACAAGGTGGCACCCTTTTCATATCAAACAATATTGCCCGACGGGACGTACGACAAAAATAGCAAACTGGCGCTCCGGTTGAAACGCCAGATGAGAAACCGGAATCGGCCACGCGCGGTTACAAAACAAACAAGACGAACCATAAGAGATAATTAGCGGAAATATGAAAAGTAAAAGCACAAAGACGTCCCAAAGCTTTTTTACACGCGAGCCTGAGCGCAAGGTAATACAAGCTTGCCAACAGGTAATGAAGCACCGCAACAACCTGACTGATATGACAAAAATCCGGCTTTAAGTCAGCCTTGTACAATTCTAGGTCCATGATGCTCTCAAAAAGGTGCATTGCTTTTTCCATTCTCACACACAGTGCATTTCCACGCACTGTCACACACTTATAATCGAAGCTGAAATCTCCCGTTTCTTGCCTTGGAATGGCGCGCCTCCATTTCTCTCGCAGCTCCCCGTCGCTCGGTCAACAGAACAAAAAAACATTTTCTGTGGTATCGTTGTACAAGGAACAACATCCTGGGACGCAACACGTGTTAGGCATCGTCGTTGCACTACTTAAGTCGCATCAAAAGAGAGCGAGATGCACGTTACATTTTTTTACCGCACAAAACAAACACAACTCGCCGCGGCTCCGCCGTTCGAGCCAGCGCAACGCCTCCCGATGAGTGACCTCAGTGAGAAGGTGGCGCCCCCGCGCGGCGGCCAAACGCAGCATATGAAGCTCTCCCATTGAGTTACGGAACAGTTTCGTGACCAGTAAAGCATTGAAGAACTCTGATAATACTTTTTGTGCTTTCCCCTGTATATTATACTGAAACCTTTTTTTCCCGAGATAATATTGCTTAATTTGTTGTTATAGTGTTTGCGTATTCAATTAGCGTGCTAAAATGACCCGTACCTCGAATTCCTACATATTTCTTAACAGTATTTTCGCATTTATTAACAGGAGGTCCCCCCCACAGCTTTACTTTGGTACCTCATTCTGTTCTAATAACTACGTGTGATGTGTATGTACCAAATAATGTTTAATAAAATCCTTGAATCCTTGAACTTCCATGCCATGACTCACAGCCCGCGAGGCGTGCAGCGAGTGCTTGTCGCAGCGTGTTTGAGAAAACCGGGCTCATCGGCCAAGCACATAGAGCTTCCCCGAAACACACCCCCCCCCCCCCCCAAAAAAAAAAAAAAAAAAAAAACTTGCAGCACGCGCACACAGGGTAGCGGTACTCTAAATCGTAACAGCTTCTCCCCGTTGGGTCCGAGGTTCCCATGGATACAGGTTTTTAACCGTTTTGAGGAGGGATGCTTTGAGGAGAAGTGCTCGGCAGACGCTGAAATTCAGGCTTTGGCCAAACATTATAGTGTCAGTCTCAGGCGACCTGGCTGAAGGCACTGTGCTCGAGCTTCACCTGGTTGGTTACTGCATAAATATTTGTTCTCCAGGAGCGTCTCTGGCTTGGTCAAGCAACCTGCAGAACAACACCAAAAGCACAACTGTATCTCCGGCAAGCGTGAAGACAATTCCACAGTTAACAAATACCTGGCTTTCAGCTGCGACAATACGCGCCACTTATTGACTACGCTGGTTATATTTTAGCCTAGCTATATTTAGCCAAGCACATCAATATGAAAGGGTTACGCCTCAATTGGAATGTCCCACACAAACAGAAAGTGAATAGTACGGGCAAAACCTGCATGAGGAAAAAAGGAATTTAGAAAATCCGACGTGTACACGCCACTTCGCGTGTTGAGAGCTGCACTGAGTTTTCCCCTTTTTGAATGGCGGCTCGGGTGCACCCTTTCGTTAACGGATGCCGCGACCGGCTTAGAGGACACTGGTCATTTATGTGACAAGATCCAGTGCACGGAGAAAACACCCGAGATTTCCACCGCTCGCCCAAGTTGAACGAAATTGCTCTCGGGGGAATCGAATTTTGTGGTGGCTTGACGCAGTGCAACCACACAGCGTTGCCACTTGACGAGCCCACACGGAAACGTTTGCTGCAAATATTTGTGGAAGTAATTCCTGTGCTGCCACTGGTCACCTTTTTACGAGCACACTCAGCAGGAGAATATCGAAATGCGTTTTATTCTCTCTCATTGGCTTTTGCTGCTCAGTTATCGACTCCGGCTTCGAAGAGCGGCAGTTACCGGCTACTGATTTTGGCCTGTTGTCGGAAGCCCAGTTTGGAGTGGTACGGCACGGTGTGCTCTGTAGCGACATCGCCATTTACAACTGCCCGTAACCCGTCGTCAGGCCAGCAGTTCTCGTTCGGGAGGGCAGCCGTTTTCAAGGCCTCACGCAAATCAAAAGCCTCTACCGAGACTCCTGAAAGTAAGGCGGACACATTGTCGCGCCGAGCGGAGACGTGCTGCCCTCTCTCTGTTGGCGGAGATAATTTATCTTCGCGGTTTCCCTGAGTCTCCCAGTTCCTCTAGGAGGTGGTGGCCCTCTCCACATTAGCACCTTTCGCAATGAACTGAGTGCCGTGATTTCTCGGCAGTACTACAAAAATGAAACCTTTCTCGCGCAACAGCGCCATCGGACCTATTTGAGAATACGTACTGGTACTGTGAAAGCCTTGGTGAAACCGCTGCCTGGGTGACGATTTTACCAAATGGACGTTTGATGCTTTCTCTAGCCGTCGCCAACTGCACATTCTGCGCAGCTACGGTCTGATTCACTTAAACACGTCACCCCGTCAGCTGGTCCAGCTCGACGTACGAAGGATGTATCATATCTACTATGACGCTTGTTAATTGGTTAGTCACAACCTATATTAAGGTGGGTCTACGCAGAGCTTGGAGGAAAGGAGACACACAGGCGGGCGGAAAGCATTAACAATTATTTTAATAGGATGCGTCAGTCGTGCCGGCTTTCTCACCAGGTTGGGCGTAATCGTTCGGGTTGCAGGGGTGGTAAATCGACGACGGGACGCCGATGGGCCAAGTGGGTCTCGGGCCCAGGAGATGGAGGCAGTGCGGGGCTGGTGGCTCGAAAGGTCTGCGCCCTGAACCCGAGGGCAGGAACGGGAGGCAGTACCGGACCGGTAGTTCGGCGAGCTCGGACTGTAGGCGGTGGTCAGGAAGGCGAGGCCGCGCAGGACCGGTAGTTCTGCGGGCTCAAGAAGTAGACCGGGGTAGGAAACGCTGGCAGCGTGCGGGCTCTTGGGAAGGACGCGCTTTCGGATTGCTCCAACGGCTGCGCGTCCGGATATCAATGCGGTCGCCCCAAATCTAACCCTCATCTTCTCCGTTCGCTCCACTTTATCTCCTCCTCCTCCTACGACCGAGCAGCGGCGGGGAGAACGGGGAGAAGGGCCGGCTTCAAGCGGCGGTGGACGACGGGGCTGGCCATGCACCCGCCAAGGGCGCGCCGAGCAGGAAGGAAGCCTGGCTCGCCCCGAGGCAAAACGGAACCATACGTCTTTAGCCACGGCCGCTGGATGAAAGGCGCACTGATGCGCTTTCATCCTGCGGCCGTGCCTTAGCGAATCGTCGGTTCGTTCCCGCGGGAAAACTTCCTGCTGCCAAAGTTCCCCCATCTGGTTCGGAGTAGCCGGGGCACACACACGACCGTCACACTACATTTGTAGTGGAGTCGCTGAGAAATCGGCACAGTTTGCTGTTCACCATGACCTCATGTACGTAGGGTTCCGAAAGTGTTAGAATGGCGGTTTGGGCTAGTTGGTGGATACTGAAATTCGAAACAGCGCAAAAAGGCGGGACAAGAAATCGACGACACAAGGCGCTGACTAACAACTGGTTGGTTTATGGCGCGGCTTGCGATATATACCCAGAAAAAAGGGCGAGAAGGAACACGATAAAAAACAACGAAGCACGAAAAGAACACGCAAAAAAGAAGTGCCTCGAACATTGCACACAAAAACAAGATTGATACTCGTGCATTGATTAAATTGTAGCAACGCTGATATGAGACGTGGCCAGAGGCGCGAGGCAAGGAAGACATCCTAAACAGGCAAGCTTTTTATGAATCCAGATAGCGGATTTCCTTATTTAATAATTCAATGTACGGCTTACCCACACCATCGCCACCTGCCTTGTGATAGAGGTAGGCTTCATAGATCTCACGCTCACGCTGCCCCGTATACGTTCTTGCAACACGGGTATCGTGGAATCTGGGCGAGCAGCCGTGGTCATGACAATGTGTGGCAAGATTGCTGCCAGTACCCAATTTTAGTGTGTTTGCATGCTCGCGGAGACGATCGTTCATACAGTGCCCGGCCTGACCGATATAGGTCTTCCCGCAAAACCTTCTTTTTTATCGTGTTCCTTCTCGCCCTCTTTTCTGGGTATATTTAGCAAGCCGCGCAATAAACCAACCAGTTGTTAGTCAGTGCCGTGTGTCGTCGTTTTCTTGTCCCGTCGTTTTGCGCTGTTTCAAATTTCAGTTCCAAAAGCTGCCTGCTGTCCTCACCCTGGTCTCCTACCCAAAAGATGTGCCTGCCCTTTTTGCGACGCGAAGAGAAATGTCCTGTCTCGCCACAGTTAATACACGCGTTCTATTTGCGCGGTTCAAAAGCTTTCTTTCTATGCTGCTCCTGTGCGTCTCCGCCCGTTTGGTTTTCCCGGCGCGCTTCACTCTCTAAGACTATGGTCACTTTCGCTTCGCTTTTTGGATGGGAAGCTCCACCTTTCGGCACTCACTTGTCATGCATCTGCCTGAGATCTCTGACTGTCCCATGACCCCTACGGACCATTATGTGCAACGAACTTGTCGGACAGCTTAGCAGCGCTGCCAACAGTATCTACTTCCGGCAAGTCCTGCACCCAGTATCTCACATTTTGTGGTTGTCGGAAGTTTCCATTGTAGGCCAGAGTCAGCAATCACCCGGTCTTGATCTCCGAAAGGTTTTGCCTGTTTTATTAACTTTCCCATTTAGGTCCTCAGTTTCTCTGCGATCTCCGAGTACCACTCGCCCTTAGCTCTTTCAGCCTAACGGAAGTTCTGCAGAACGCCTCCGCAGACACCCGTACTTCCGCGGGGGTCTCGACAATACTTTCTCATTTTTCTGTCATTACTCTTTTGGAAAAGAGCCCCCCCTGTTAGGTGCCCCACCCGGCAAACGAGTGGGTGTAGTTTTTGTAGACATGTGTCTCAGATGAACTGGGCCTCATCGCACGTACACTCGAAATGTACCAAGTGTAAACCGTTGTTTTCTCCAATCTTGTAGGCTCGCAATAAGTCACTCATGCAAAACGTAGGTCGCTCAGTCCCCACACTATGCATGCAGCAGTCACTCTGACACGTAAGTCGAACATTTTGAGCCCCAGCCAATTAAGCGGCATTTGAGCCGTTCACCTTTTTTCCTCCTGCTCGAGTGCGAGTTTGTCTCACTGGAGTTCACGTTCCCGCTTGTGTCTTTCGTGCTGCTGTTCTCGCTTCCTTTCTTTGCGCTGAAGCATTTCTGGTTACAGTTCCTGTTCTTGTTTTTTTTCTCTCTCTCTCAAGCTTCATTTTCTGTTTCCAATTATCCCAATCTGGCTGTATTTCTTATTCCTGTTGATCTCTCTCAAGTCATATTTCCACCTCTCGCTTTTCTCACTTTTTGAATTTTCTCGCATAGCCTTTCTTGAGCTAGTTGAATGCAAAAATTTTGCCTGTCTGTCTGTCTGTCTCTCTGTCTCTATGTCTGTCTGTCTGTCTGTCTGTCTGTCTTGCTGTCTGTCTGTCTGTCTGTCACTCAATTGAGGCCCCAGAGCAAAGTAAAACGTGTGTTGTGCGAAACGTTTATAACCCTGTAGCCTTTTTCCCACACCTAAATACGTTGGAAATGTTCAGAGTTGTCATTATTCTTGAACAAAAACAAAACATTGCGGATATCTGAGGCCCAACATCAATAAATATGTGGTATTTGCAATTCCCCGCTATTTGAAACGAAATGGTTTCTTGATTGTTGTAAGAGCAAATTAAATGCTAGCCACTGTACAAATGCAATTCGTGGGGTAGATAGACGGGCAAGCGGACGGACGGCCGGACAGATGGATGGATGGATGGGTGGTTGGATTGACTGGAATGGATGGATGGATGGATGGATGGATGGATGGATGGATGGATGGATGGATGGATGGATGGATGGATGGATGGATGGATGGATGGATGGATGGATGGATGGATGGATGGATGGATGGATGGATGGATGGATGGATGGATGGATGGATGTAGAGCAAGATATATATTGTTTCCTATTCCCTTTGGAGCGGCCATGCACCCCATAGTAATTACGGAACGTACATGCCATGTCTACATGACGAGAAAGGAGAGATCACGGCACAGGAAGCCAGCGGCAACCTTTCACGCATTATCACGGAGTGTGCAGTAGAAGTCGGTGGCACGATGGCTAGGCAGGATACTGGTACAATTTCCGAGGAGACGAAACATCTAATTCAAAACGGTGATCCATGACAATCTCCACCCAAGCTGACAGAATTGAACTAGCGGAGCTTTTGATGTTCATAAGCGAAGACAGCTGACAATCACAAGTATAATAAGGGTAGGATAGAATGTGCGGTAAAGAATGCAGGTTGCCCGAAAGCAGTGAAGAGGCGTCTTGGCGTGGAGAAAAATCAGACGTTTGCACCTGAAGGCAAGCAAGGCAATGTCATCACAAATAGGAATAAAATAGTCACAGTACCAGAGGAGTTCTATAGGGATCTGTTCAGTAGCCGGGACATCCAAGGATAATGACGAACGAGAAAGTATTTCGGAGCAGATCGAAATCCCACCAATAACGACAGAAGAATTAAGGAAGGCTTTGAAATAAAAGAAAGGGGGCAAAGCACCTGGTAAGGATCAAGTAACACCGGACCTCTTGAAGGATGGCGGAGAAATTGTACTTGAAAAACTGGCAGACCTGTACACGCAATGCCTAATGACCGCAAGTATACAGGAATCTTGGAACACCGCGAACATAATGCTAATTGCTAAGAAATGTGACATGAAGGACTTAAAAATTACATGCCGATCAGCTTACTGTCAGTCGCCTACAAGATACTTACCAAGGTAATCGATCACCGAATTTCTGCAACCTTAGATTTGATTCAACCTAAAGAACAAGCAGGGTTCCTTAAAGGCTATTCAACAATGTACCATATTCACACGATCAACCAGGGGCTAGACAAGGGCGCTGAGTATGCTGAACCACTATATATAGCCTTCATGGAATATTAGAAAGCATTTAACTCGGTTGATAATGCTAATTTGCTGATGACGCTGCCTTTCTATGTAACTCGGGAGACGAATTGCAAAGCATGCTTTCCGCACTGAACAAACACTGTAGAACCGTGGGTCTCAATATTATTTGCAGAAAAACAAAGTAATGACCAATAACCTCGGGACAGCACAACGGTTTGAGATATGTGGCGAGGCAGGGGAAGTGGTAAGCGAATATATCTACTTAGGCCAAGTTGTGACCCCGGATCCCTATTATAAAGCAGAGATAATTAGAAGGATGAGATAGGGGTGGAGTGCATACGGCAGACATTTTCAGATAATGAATGGCAGCCTACCATTGTACCTGAAGAAGAATGTGTATGGCAACTGCATCTTACCGTTACCGGTAGTGACCTGTGGGGCAGAAACTTGGGGGGCTCACTAAGAGGGTTCAACTTAAATTGAGGATGACTCAGCGGACAACGGAATGGCAGATGATAGGTATAGCATTACGGGCAAGAAGACAGCGGAGTGGGTCAGAGAAAAAACGCATGTTAAGCACATATTAGTAGAAATTAAGAAGGCGTACGTGGGCAGGGCATGTGATAATAATTATTAATGGGAACTGAGTGGTTTCCTAGAGAAGGCAAGCGTTGAAGGGGCGGGAAGAAGGTTATATGGGCAGATGAGATCAAGACGTTTGCTGGGATAAATTGGTCGCAGTTAGCACAGGACCGGGGTAATTAGAAATTAATGGGAGAGGCTTTTGCCCTTCGATGGGAGTAGTTAGGCTGGGGGTGGTGACATGCAATGCCATGCAGGCTCCCTAAGGTGGTTTAAAGGTCATCTTTTAACGTGGCTAAAGAACTTAGAAGTACTTAAGTACGTCTCTTATTTCAGCGTACAGTTTCCCATTTTCTGCGTCGTTTGCAATGTGTGGGATGACGACTAATCACGGTGCCAGTAATGTCGGTCTGACTGTGCGGCACCGCAGATGGCAAGACGTGTACTTCGGCGCGTCATTATTACGTACATACGCACAGCCAGAGGTCCTTACAGCAATAAATAAATTCATGTTTCACGTATAAGTATTCATGGCAAATTATACTGCTCTACAGTACTACATCCAAGCCAAACACCCCAAAGTCCTAGAGTTACCTACACATGGTAACCACAGAGCGAACACGGTAAAATTGAAATCTTAGACAAACCGCCAATTTTACGGCGCAAATGGTTGGGGAAGAAAATGTGTGGTTGGGGGACAGGCGACGACTCATGTAGCATCAGCGGCATTTGCAGCGAAACATCCAGATCCGCTGTGAAAGAGTTGACCTCGCGTTCTGCCTGTGAAGCCTGAAGTTTAGTGGTCTCCTGTTCATTTATCACTGAATGCTTCCAACAGCCAAGTGAAAACTCTTCTTGTTCGATATTTTGCCGCACGTTAAAGATCCCCAGGTGGTCTGTTATTAATCCGGAGCCCTCCACTGCAGCGCGCCTTATCGCCTGTGTAGCGGTGGCGCATCAAACCCCACACTCAATCAATTAATCAATTAAGCAATTATTCTGAGAGCCAGTGATCGTCAGCTTCAACAGGGAGTAGAGGCTGTAAAAGCTGTGGCTTTCTCAGCGCGTCCGAAACATCAAAACACCCCCATTTCGCAACCTACAAGAGTGGTTTTTTCAACGCTTTCAAATTTATGGCTCTCCAAATTATTACTTTCACACTGCGCCAAATCAGTCTCGTGCAAATAACCAACGTGCCACAGACACACCCCTTACCAGCTCACCTATGAAGCCTTGTATAACTCACTGAGGGCAAGGTCCCGCATGCACCATTCACGATCCCAAATTCTGTGAAATCCGAGCGACCTTGAAGTTAGATAAGTTGGGTCACGCGGCGCTAGCACTTGTTTTTACATTGGCGAAGGTGTCCCCACACCGAGCGCCATCGCTTCCATCACGTACTGGTAGGGTGGTGTACGAGCGGCGAGCAGAGGTGGTGTCTTAGTTTTGATGAGGAACACGGAGACCAAAACTTTGATGCTTTTCACATGGATCGAGATGAGCAGTGAAGATATAGGACAGCATCCTTGCGGACATGCTTACAGCATAACTCTAGCCGAGCAATACTTCGTAGGAGAGCCCGAAAAGGATCTGGTTTTGGCCACTGAAAGCACTGAATTTATGCAAACACGCGTCAACAGTTTTCTCCACTTTCTTTGTGCTGTGCCCACTACTAGAATGCAGTACACGCATAGAAGGGCCCTCTTTCCGGTCTCATGATAGTGGCTGTAGCGGGAAACGTTGAGCCTAAGAGAGAAGGAGAGGAAATATCGGCATGACGCATTTGCACCCAGGTGCATGTGTCTCTCTAGAAAGAATAGCTTGTATTGTACCTTGCAAATGCGGTGGCTTGAGCCACCGCCGGCTTGTTTTACCATACTCGAAGAAGGCAGGCTCTGACGCCAGGGCGGGGGCTCTGCCGCCAGGATAGCGGGGATCTGCGTTGTAACAGCAGATGAAATCGCCAGCGCTCAGCGTGCCACCCAGGGGACGGAGCAAGAGTGTGTGCGCACACTGCCGGCGGTTGATCGCATTTTTTGACAGCCTAGGGAAGGTTGTTGGGTGGGGAAGATGGGTGTGGGATGGGGGTAGGTATTTTTTTGGAACCGTCGCTAAGTTGTATCTTTTTCTCGTGAGAGGCGCCAGCGTCGGGTCGGGAGGCCGTAGCGAGTTTGCCTGAAATAGGCAAGAACTTCTATCTAGGCGCTCATTGTGCGAGGTTGAACTTGAGGTGGCAGAAATTGGCCAGAGACGGCAAGGGCTCGGAGTTTTAAATCGCGAGTCGCGGCGTGACCCGCTTCATTGCCGTGGATTGCCGCTTTTACGGGAGCCCCGGAATCGTCAAGCCGTTTTGAGGATGAGTAGGGCTGATAGAAAGATGTTGCCAATGTGGTAGTTTCGGCAGGCTGTAGGCGAGTCGGTAGGGATACTGACCGTTTCTGGGCAGAAAGTGGCGGCGAGGGCATTAACTATTAAGTGCAATGCACTTCTTCGACGACCCTGAACCTGCGTCCACCGGCGATGTCCACGCACGTGGAGATGGGCGCGCGCAGCCTGGCCGCTGACATGGCACATACCCACGTGGGGGATTGGCCAGGAAGATGGGCGCGCGCTGCCTGGCCGCTGACATGGCACATACCCACGTGGGGGATTGGCCAAGAATCGGGCGTGAGAAGGGCTAATGCACCTGCTTAAAGGAGTACTGACACGAAATTTCAAAGCTGAGAACCGCTCTAGCAATCAAGTACAACGACAACACAAATAGGTGTCTGTGAATAAATGCATCTTTCTTTCTTTGTAGTTGTGGGTGTGTGTGTGTTATCTCTCTTTCGCAAACATTACCGAACCGCGCAAATTCAACTCGTGCATTCGCACTTTCACATTCGTCCCCTCGGGGAAATGCGGGGAATTTTTTTTTCAGCGACATCGCTTGAGGTTATAATAGTAGCGATGACATTTATGCATTTCGCCAGTACATGGCCGGAAAGCCCTGGGTAGGGAGTAGCACCTGTGCATAGGGCGATGGGGCCGTACCCCTATTCGCAGTCAAGTATCGAGCACGAGCAGCCCAGTGCCGAAGTGTTCGTTTGCGTGCATGTTGCGAGGGATTGGTGGCATTCGGATGCAAATTCACGCGCATAGGTGAACGCGTTCTTTCGTTTTCCCGGGGTATCGGGCTGAAGCCTCCTACTGTAAGGACTTGTCCAACTGTGGGAGTCAATAGTAGGTGCCTTGTGAAGCGAAGTAATGGACTCGTTGCAGCTCTTCCCGCGGGTTGGAAACTCTCAAAGCTAGTAGATTTTGGTTCTCAGTGGCAGTGGGGTGGTGAAGCGTGGTTTTGTACACTTGGTGAATGAAGAGGTTGATTCGAACCTTATCTGTTGTTTTGAGAGCGAGGTATAGGGCTCCGTAGTAATTGCAGTGAATAAATAATTGTTGAATATTCGCAGTGTATATCGCTCTGTAACACCTCACGATGGTGGGAAATGCTGACAGAAGGAGCATAATTGTGACAGGCTTTTACTTATACGTAGTAAAGTATTTTTGTGCTGTCTAGAAGTATTTTTTTCAGTCTTGTGCGATCCAACAACCGGAGCTGCGGGTTATTTGGAACTGGCTGCTTTGCAATGGTCACCTCAGCTTCAGGTATACCTCGGGCAGATTTATGAGGAGGCCGATTTTTCACGTGCGCAACCACTTGTTGTGGCAACTACTTGGGAACCCATTGCTGCAAGGTACCCTGTTGCTCTCCAATGGAGCCAGTAGGTTTCGAGACGGTAAGGCGATTCGCAAATAATGGGCGTTCAATATGTGGAATTGACAGCGATTTCGGTGGGAGGTTTTTCAAGGCGATGTTGAATAACAGTGGTAAAATGATCGATCCTTGCGGGGTACCTTTGACTTGAGTTATGAAAGCGGAAAGCGGACGATAAGGCAAAACCAATTGGCACAGTACGGCCCGTCAATAACGCCTTGACGTAGTAAGACGTGCCGTATCCTCGTTCAAGATATTTGAGTCCTGAAAGTGAGTCGTTAGTCCTACAAGTGCTGCAAACGTTCTTCAAGGCGCCCTGCTGTCGCGGGTGAATATGCACCACTTGTTGGACGTCGTGACACGATCCAAAATGCCCAACCTGAGTTGGATTATATATCGTGACAGGTAAATCAGGTGAGAAACGGAGCATGGCTAAGGGGAACAAATCTGTATCCAAGATGTATGTTCCCAATCGGGTATGTATTGAATGCTCCTACAGTTTCCCAGCACATGATGCTAGTGAGATGAGGAGATGGTTTTCTGGAGTCGGAGGTTTTTCGCTTGGTGGAAACAGTGATATCCCCGTGCCCCCAGATTTCCGCGAGAATACCTGCGTTCTAATGTTTGTCGATGCGCTCCAAGAAAGCTTCAAATGCGGCTGTATCCAATTCACGCCGGTATTCTGGATGAAGTCTTCACCCGGTGTAGTGTTCCGGGTGAAGTTGCGCACGACTGCCTCAATGTCTGTAAGGGTTAAGGGCACATCGAGGTCGTCGTCGGAAGGGGGGGGGTGCGTAGGAGCAATGGGGGGGGGGGGGGAGGCTCCCGCAGTTTCTTCAGCTCCTCGATATCCGCTGGTGTAGATGTGTTTGAAAACACTGCTGTTTTGGTTCCGCTGTTGCCCCTTAGCTATTTGAAATGCCAGTTTCGTCGAATGCCTAATGCTGCTTCAAGCTTCATGCAAACTCTAGCCGAATTGTTTTGGCTAAGATGCTGGGAATAATCAGGAGCCGCCTTGGTTAACATAGCAATTGAAATGCAGTGTCGCCGAGTGGTATTTACAGTTTTCACCTCTTGACTAGACTGCAGGGGTCAAACCAAAATTGAGAAGGTGGTGGTCTAACACCGGGGTGTCAGGAGCTGGTGGGATATATTTTTTGTATATCCGTGCAGTCTCCAAAATGGTAGCTGACCATCCTTCGATGGTCAGCTTTGTTGGATGCAGAGCTTTGTTGGATGCAGCTGCAGGCTGATGATAGCGTATCATGGAGGTGCGTTCATAATGAGTCTTTTACATTACAGGTCAAAATACACGACCACGGAAAAGTCACGAGATACGCTGTTGCCAGTATAAATGCTTGTGACAGGAGAATTGCATAGATGACGGTCCCTCTTTCGTATGCCTTCTAAACCTGTGTGCCCTTCTTGCCACTTTTGGGGAACCCCATGTGGTACGGCGGGCAATCAAATCACTTTTAACGACCAGCGCATCCCCTTTGGTGCGTGTCCGCTCGATACAAAGTAAAGTAACGTGGAAAGCAGTTGAAAGCGTGGGCTGTACATGTTAAAAAACGCTGTTAAGCTACCGAGTATACAGGAAGTGTCACACTATCACCTCGCCTATCTCAGTGGGAATGGCGTGAAATTGGTCAGGTTGGAGCGAATTCGCTAACTTTGCCTTCAGGTTAGCAGAGGCAGAGACAAATATGGAATATCCTTGCGGGCGGGGGCCCTCTGTGTTCGTTTCGTAAACGGCAATCACAGTGAGAGTATTGGGTATCACGTATTGATGCAGTACATTCTGCATGTTGCGATATGATCTGCAGTTCTATTGCCGGAGGGACAGAGGCGAGAGAGCGTGAAACTTACTGCCGTTGGTGTTCTGTGGCGAAGTCATGATCGTCAGAAGATTAATTGGCGTCTGCCTGGTCCTTCGTGTTTCCTAGTTATTCGGTGTTTCCGCTCAAACGCGGGCACAATTTTGAGTGGCTTTCAAAGGCAGATATGCGTTCCAAGAGAGCTCCTGTAATATTACGGACGAGGCTTTCAAGGCGATAAAATGCGGTGATGTCAAGAGTTTTTGGAGTGGCGTAGGGTGGGTATAAGAGGCGGTTATGGGTGTCGTTTTCGGTTTGGATGTGGGTTTACTGAGTAGTTGTTTAAACGTTTTTTCAAAGTTGGCGCTGCGTTCTCTGGGTACTGTCAACAGGAGCCTAATTTGGACATTTTCTTTAAATAAAGCGAGCTGGGTAGTTTTTGGAGAAACTGCTGAGAGAATAATTCTCCTTGTCATATACAACACATGAAGCTGAATAATGTATTATAGGTTATGGTATAATCAATAGAACAGCTACTAGAGTGCTCCTAAATGTGGTTTATTATACGGCTTGATGTAGATACCAATGCAACGAAACCCAAATAAATTGGCATTTGCTGCAAAAGTTTCGAATATTTTTTCTTAGGTTTCGGTTTGTAAACCTAATTTCTTCCCGGGTTGAGCTTTGCTTTTGTAAATCAAGCTTTCCCGGCAAATATCTTGCTTTATTTTGTATTAGGGTCGTCAAACCTGCACACTTGAATGCGAAAACGCAGATGGTTTAAATAGTACCTTGCCTGACCGGAAAATGACAGTGATTGTATACCTTTGAACGTTCGTATGGCAATAAAAACTTGTATATCTCCACAGATAAAACAGTCACTGGCCCGACGTTCGAGTTAAAATGACTGTCGACCACGACAGAACATTCACTAAGGTGGCGGATGCTTTCATGCATCGATATATAATGAGATAAAATATCTGCTTAGACTTGAAATGTTACAACTCCAGGACATTCAGCCAGGCAAGAAATTTAAGGAGAGGGGATGATTCATTGTTGCATTTTCGTTTGGTTTCAACTTCCTTCTTAGCGCACACTCACGCAAATACACAAACACAACCATCTCATTCTCGCCGCCAGGATTTAAAGACAACCCGTTTTTCTACGAAACCCCCATACCGAGCAACCTATAAGCCCTCACTTAGCACTAATCACTCTCAAAGTATCTCTGGGGTTAAACTTGGTTCTGTGACCTTGCGGCTGATACTAGTTCCTTGCGCGGGGCAACTTGAGTACTTATGGCGCCGGTGAGGAGTGAAACCACGGACACCGAGTTACCTTACATAAGCTGTGTCCAATCGTGACAATTTGTTGAAAGATGAAGGATAGAAACCGAAAACGGTGGCCGTTGGTCCCTTGGTCAAGCTCCGGACGATAGGATCCCTGTGTGTTCACCAGGCAGTGAGCTCCGGGTCCTCTTTGACCATCAGGGTAACGTCAAAGAAGAAAGTACCCAAGTCACATGTACCCAAGTTACTCACATGTACATGAAAGTACCCAAGTTACTGTCACATCACTCAGCCGATGACAAGGAGGTACCAACATCTCGGCCAGCGCCGAAGGTGGCAAGAGAACAGCGCACCATAGCAGGGCGGCGCAAAAAGCCACCAGCTGCTCGTGTCACAGGCCGAAGTCCGAACTGAATTTGGTAGTTGATTTATCGAGCCTTAGGTCTAATTTACACCAGCCTAAACCTTGTTTTTGAACGTTAATGGCAGCTCAAATAATTACACAGTGGAAGTGCTGGGGTTTAATAAAAACCTTGATGATATATATGAAATCCTACACAAAACGCAATCACCCATCTAAAAGGTTAAAAGAGATACGCTTGAGCTCCAAGCCCACCAACTTCTTGAACCAATACTCAGTATTTAGGAGAGATAGACATAGCTACATGCACTCCCCTGGTGGTGTAGCTATAGTTATGCAAAAATCTGTCCCTCGCCAATCTCTTCAGTTGTGCACCGCCCTAGAAGAAGCGGCTGCCGTAGGTCAATAATTTTAAACAGGCTAACAACCATTTGCGCACTGTACATTATTCCTAAATAGAAAGGTACTGACAAAGGTCCCAGCAGTTGCATCTGCCATAACAAGTGTAAGGAATCTAATATAGATTGTTACACAATTATCACAAGTTTAATATACGTCTTGAACCTATTTGGGCATTGGTGAAGGCTGTGAACTGGTGACGGCGCAGGTTCTTCATGCCGCTGTGTGCTCAATTCCGCAAACATCGGGCGCCACACCTAAAACTAGGAGGCCAGGGTGGAATGAGAAGTGTCGTCTTGTACGGAATGCTCAAAATAAGGTTTGGGGTGTCCATAGCAGGTCCCGAAACCATCTGTCTCCTGCTTCTACACGTCTGAGGAGAAGGAGGAGGTATATTGTTGTTTGAATTCGGTGTCTGGTGTTCTTTGTCGGCGTCGCATGAAACAAGAGTGAAGGGAAGCAGTGGGGCAGATGATGCCAAAGACGCGGTGTCGTTGTCGTTACACTTCCACACGCCTGGGCATACCTCAGTGATTCTGCTTCCGGCTGCCGACAGGAGCGGACGCAGAATAGTGGGCTCCGAGAGAGTGGCGTCAGCGGCCAACGCAGGTCGTGGTAACTCGTTTTATGCCGTTACCAAGGACTAGAGAATTATTCTGCCGCACATACCCTCACGAGGAGAAATGAACCGCACAGTTGAGCTGCATTGTGGCACGAAGGGACGACCGTACCGAATAGAAGATTTTCAGCAGCCGCTCAAGGATTTAGGTGTCATTCAGGATGTGAGTGGCATCGGCGCGTACCAAATGTCACACTAGTGGCTTGCGAAGTTTCGCACGCGCGAAGCGAAGAAGAGGGTGGACGTCGGGCACCTAGACGTGAAAAAGAGTGTGTGTTTAGTGGTTGACCCCAGTGGACAGGAAATGCGCGTAAAACTTCATTGGGTGTCATTCAACGTGACGCACGACACTATCCGATGTTTATTCGAGCCGCGTGCGGTGAAGTGAAGTGCGGGACCAGTGACCGCTGAAGAGTAGAGGACTTTACAAACACGTCCTCGACGACTCTGTTCCAGCCTAAGGCTCAATAAAGTGATTCCTCCTCCTCCTTTCGCTCTTCGAGAGGGCGTGACCCTGGACTGCCTCCCAGACCAGCTACGGCTGGGAAAAAGTACGGGTTTTTGTCATGCATGGAAGAGCGGCCATGTGCCTACGGTGTAACACCGTGTAACACCGGGACCCGGCATTCGCAGGGAATGCCGGGTCCCGAAATGCGGCCAGTGTCACGGTTTCGGACGTGAGCAAACTGAATGCATGCGCTCCTACGCCGACGCGGCAAGACACCGACGACAAACACACCGACTTGGTGATGGATAACGCAGAAAGAGAGAATGATGCCGCGGCTTTTTCGAACGAGGTCAAGGGGACGACGACATGAAAGCTACAACGGAGTCTAGTAATCGAGGCGCAAGAACAGACGCAATAAAGCTATAGGCGGATTCCACATGCACAAGTGATAAAGCGAACAGCCGAAAGCAAGAAGCACCAGCGGCGAACTCAACCGAAGAAAGCAACGCAGAAAATATGGAACACCTAGAAGGCTCGTGAAAGCGCTGAAGAGGGGCAATTTACGGATACGACGGATGAGCAGCGGCTGCGACACCCAGAGCAGAAGTGGAAAGTAGTCGTTGGGAACAAGAGAAATTTGAACAAACAACGGTCGTCGTCGCTTCTACACGACGAAAAGGGCAGTGCTTCAGTGTCCTTGACTCACATACAATTATAACAAAGGCAAGCGCAGCGCTTTTTGCCTGGTTTCTCTAATCAGCTATGCAGTAGATAAGCCATTGCGATTTGCTACGACTAATGTGATAGGGCTGGCGCCGAAAAAGAGGCAAATACAGTTATTTTGAATAGCCGCGGAAAAGGACATCGATGTCGTCGATAGTCAAGAGGCTAAAATTGGCCGCGAAGAGCACACAGAGAACATGGCGCAATGGTAAGAAAATCAGTATGAGGTTTGTGTTAGTCACGCTGTGGGGAATTCGGCAGGGTGTCTTCTTTTTATTAAAAAGAGTATTGGCGCAGTGATAGAACGTGTTACTGCATGTGTGAATGAAAGATTTATTGTGTGTGATTGTGCACTGCAAACCAGGAGTGGAGAGTTTCACGTTTTATATGCGGCATTAAAGTTTAAACGCGAAAGTAAGATTTCCTGTTTTGGAAAACTATTTCAAATCAGATCGTTTCGTAGTGTTAATGGGACCCTTGAGCTATGTTTGTTCTTCAACCGAGAAAACGAGTGCAACGCCATTCCGGGGTGCAAGTACAGCCGGTAAAAGGCTTGTCTATAACACAGCGTTCGTGCTCTCAGCCCTATCCTGCCCCGCCGGAGCGGGATTTGAATAAAACTACTGCGGAATTCTGAAGTCTTAGCCCTTCGCTTTTGCCTCCGACATGTTTGGAACGAGTATGTTTCGGCAGTTTTCGGATGTAGCTGGTTGAATTTGAAATCGCTGGTATAGACAAGCGTTTTACCGGCTGTACAGTTGTTTTGAGTGATGTAATTAATGAACGTGGTCTAGAAGATCTAGGAGCGACTTTTCACAATTGGCCCGTAATATTTACACACTTCCAACATACTAGCCATGCTATACTGGACAGAGCGTATCTGTCTTGGGAATAGATTCCAGATTGTCGCGAATACGAAGTATGTCCGATGATTTTCAGTGATAACTGTTTGGTTTCGTTTTGCATTGGCCGGAAAATAAAAATAACTGTGCCTTTAGTTGCGAAGGGTCGAAACCAAAGGTAGGCTATTAGAAGATGGCGCGTGTGTTGCTAATGCGCTTACGTTGCTTGAAAGTGGGAAATATGAGTGCAGCTGCTATGGTGAAGGTTGAGAACTCTTCAAGCAGATTTGAAAAACCAAAGCAATCGAAAGGTCGAGCCTACTAAATTATGAGGCGACAAAGCAAGATGGTTTTTTGCGGAAAAACTTGCAGTCCTTGTTAGCGGAAAATGCATCAAATCTGGCATATGCAAAAATGACATACGAAGACTAAAGCAAAAACTTCAAGCCATAAACACAGAGCGTTACTGTGGCGCGCTTGTAAGGGCAAGGGGTGAAACGATAACTGCAGGAAGATGCCGTTGAAACGAGCATTAGGCCTTGAAAAAAACATGCGCGGCTCTCATAAAAACACTGTAGAAACTGTCTTTTCTCAATACTACAGGGAGCTCTTCACAAAACACGAAGTAATTACGAAATTTTCAATCGAGGTTTTATTCAGGTAATGCCCAGATAAGACGAAGAAACAAAAGAATACTTGGAAACCCTGATTTCTCTTGACGAGGTTGTGAAAGCTACAGAAAAATATAAATCCTGGGAATTCCCCTTGACCGGATGGTTTACGGCTGGTTTTGATAATAAATTTTATTACGAAATTGCGCGGGTGCTGCAAAGGGCATTTATTAAAGCATATAATTTCGGCTTACTGTCCCCATTCTTCTCTTTGTCACACACTGTGCTAATCCCCAAAGCCGGCAATACCGTCAAACTCAGATATGTGAAATCTTACCAGCCTATTAGCTTAACAAATGTAGATTATAAAATTTCAGTGAGAGTATTAGCGACTAGGCTGGAAACAGTAATGCAAGATATCATAGGTTTACAGCAGACTTGTGGGATCAGAGGACCAACTATATTTACGAACGTACATAAAGCACGTTGTATTGTGGAGCGTTGTGATGCCACAGGACCTGGGGTTGCAATACTCTAGATTGATTAGAGAAGGCTTTTGATCGTGTACCGCACGATATCTTATTTCAAATCTTAGAGTACATAAATGTCGGCAAAGTTATTCGAAATGGAGTGTGCATGGCGTACAGCAAATGCAAAACCCGTCTTATAGTAATAACGCATTGGTAAAACAGTTCAGGTACAGCAATCGGTGAGACAAGGATGCCCGATATGCGCCCTCCTTTTCTGCGTATGTATTGAGACTTTTTTTTAACTGTCATTAAAAGCAGTAAAATTCAAGGTTTTCGGTTTCAGATGACGGAAGGTCGACTACTATGGTACGCGGATGACATTTCAGTAATCTGCGCTACTAAAGAAAGCATTATCGAGGTAGTACAACAGTGAAACATTTTTGCTTGGCTAGAGGTACAGCAGTAAACTGGCCTAACTGCTTAGGCTTTTGGCATGGCGAATGACAGTCCACGTTTTCGCCAACATCCAGTGACTTATGAGTCCAGTTAAGCACCTGGGGGTGTTATTACACAGTTAAGAAGACAGTGACCCGTACTGAGCCAAGATATTTAAGGAACTTTGAGAAAAGACAGAAAAGCGGAATGGGTGGGGTTTATCTATGTTAGCGAGAGCCACAGTTTGCAATTTTTTACACGCAAGCTGTGGTGTGTATTGCAAGTTTTGCATTGTTCTAATGCATATTTTTAGAAATTCCATCGTGTGTTTGCCGAGTTTATCTGGTGTTCATCATGGTATAAAGCCGGACTTTGTTTATCGCATTTATTTTTTAGGCAAGTGATCAATAGGTTTCTGTTTTTTCGTGATTTGAAGACGCGTTTCTTAGGACAGTTTGTCAGCTGAGACTTGTAAAGCTTTTGCCTGAGTTTGTTTTGAGCTCTGAGTACATGAGGGGCTCTGTACAAGGATTTCTTAGGGTGGAGTATCGTCTTACCATTATCTTTCAGTGCGTTTTTCTTTCGAGTATTTAAGCGTGGTGATTCGGAAGAAACTGTACAAAGATATAATAGACAGTGTATTGCCAGGGCGAATATACCACAGAAGGCATATTCGAAGTCCTGAGTGAGATGTACTTCAGCGAGTTGAAAGAATGACGGTCCCAGGTGCAGGGAAATCTTTCGTTTTTAAGCTCCATACTGGAACACTGGAAGTAACGACCTGGATGGAGGAAAATGGATGGTCTATGCCTTGTCGTGTGCACAGTTTTCTGAGTCGAAATACAGAAATAATTTAGCGCGTGTGCTTGGACTGTTGAGGAGGGGTGTTGTTTAGGGGCTTCCTCCAGCGTACACACAAAAAACATTTGCCTGTCGATTGAATGTTGAAAATGAGGATGGTGTGCCGTTTGACACAATTATGCTGTATGTTATATATAGCACATTAAGAAACAGGAGGGTGCTACGCTACTGCGATTCAGGTGCCAGACCCATCCAACAGTACTTGAAAGAGTGAATAGGTTCATTTGGGCAGATACAGAAACTTCAGCTCTATAAACCAAGGTGGCTACTCACAATTGAAGCATTGTTGGTAACGAAAGAATATTGATATCAACGCGCTGGTAAAAGAAGGGCTGCAGTCTTAGTGTTTCTATTGAGTGTAGACATCATCATTTGCGTGTGTTTTGTTTTTCATCCTGCCAAAGAAGGCAATAAATGAAAAAAGGGCGTAGCTCACTTGACAAGTCGATCGGCTTTCGCTCCTCTTCCCTATTCGGGTCCAGGTTCAAACCATAGTCGTGCAGCAGTTTGTTTGCGTAGCCAGGGTGTAGCCAGTAGGCAGTAGTCTTGTATGTATGTTTGTGTACCCAGCAGTAGTAGCCTCAGAGTTTTGTGCAGATGCGGACACGCAAATGTCCATGGCTGTATAGCGGTATACTTCTATGCATTAAAAAGGCAAACATTTTGTGTCAGTCCCTGTTTAAGGTAATAACATTAAATTAAATGGAATAAAAGAAAGCGTACATCCGAAATAACCTGCTGGTTCGGCAGGATGAATACATGTACATCAAGTAATTTAACAAAACGTCTTTGGGGGATAGCTGGTCCATGATTCTTAAATGTGTTTCCGAAAAAACCAAAGACCAAACACAAGAAAGGAGGCGGTAGAAGCGCCAACTTTCAACTGAACTTTAATCAGTATATATAGAAACAAGTGGAGCCTGCGAAGCCTGCGCCACAATAGGGTATCACAAGTACGCATATTTGTGACTCACCGAAACGCTTAAAAAAAGAGTTCTCGGAGTTACAACGTACCACCGACGTATCACTGATAATATTATCGCCTTTTCGCTTGATATAAAAAGCTTCCAAGAGTTCCGGTTCAGTCGCACCTCTGCTACTACCCAGAATCTTAATCTCTCCCAGAAGTGGCTCATCGCAATGCACGGGCAGATGCCCAGTTGCATTATTCTTTACCGACAATAGTTATTACCGTGCTCGGTCGTTGATACATCGGCTGTTCTTGCCAACATATAATTTTCTGCATTTAATTGGAATCTGACATACGACGCATATAGCCCAATCCACAAAGGGCTAGCGTGCGTCTTGTCGCATTCGTGCTTTTCCGCCCATTGGGAGAAGTGCGCTTACAAATGGTGGCCAGCTTACGTTGCCCCGAGATCGGGATTCCATGTTGTTGGCCACCTTCATGAGATGCTGGACGACTTTGTGGATATACGGCAGGACTTCGGGTTTCACCATAGTTCGCGCTTGCTCAGGCGTTCTTCTAGAGGTGCCTCACGTACCGAGTTCAAAACCGTGCAGGGGAAGCCAGTTGAAAGCAGCCTATGAATTTGCTTGTCAAAGCTACCCTGTATAGAATGGGGACATGACTTGGAGAGGGCCGATTTGAGGCCCAAGCGAGCGATTGCGTTTGTCACCGTCATGCAGCGCGCAGAGTCAATAGGGAGGGAATCTTTTTGTGCCCCTGGAGAATAACGCCAGCAGACATGCCTTGCACCTAAATGGGTGTTAGTATCTAAAAACTGCAGCGAGTTCTGTAACACTTTGAGAGGACATGAAGACGAAATATCTCTTAGTTTAATTTGAAAGAACCTGTTTACAGAACTTCTCTCGGCTCTACTCCACGAACAGAAGACGTTTAAAACCCACAAAACGGAAGAAGTAATATTGGTAAAGTCAGGAGTGATGCCCACTGGGCAGCACTAAACACACTATTTGCTTTGTCTGAATGGCACGTCAGCGTTGAGTGATGGGGTGAAGCTGAACAAAAGGCTCTGCTGCAATCCTGCAGTCACGCGTCAGCAATAGTTTGGGTCGGCAGCCGCCAACAGCCTAACAAGATACTGTGACGTCGAAATAATGTAGCCGGTAAATGCATAGTGAATCGCCACTGCTTTGCATGTTTTCTTTAATATGTTCATTATTTCTTCGATATTTTTGATAACGTACTGCGATTGATATTGCCGCGAACCATATACGGGTTTGTTTATTTATTGTTTATTTTTAATGCCCGGCCGTGCCCGGATCTGTTATTTGTGTCCCATGTGAAGCGCGCGTTCCATTCTTTATTTTTATGCCGCACGCGCTATCTCATTCAGATAAGCAGAGTGTTTCGCCCTAACGCTGCTAGCCCAGAATAATCTTCTGTGATCTACAATGTTCTGGATGTTAATCGACGGTTCCAGAAACTCTGGCGCCGAAAGATAAAAGCCTGCACAGCAGACGCCGCGGCATTCGATTCTGCGACGCTCGCCGACGCAAGTCACTTTGTTGACCGCTGCTTCGCAGCCTCTGTATTCTTTTGAGTTGTTAGGGGAGCACAAGTTCGCTCCAATAAACTTGTTTCTCCTTCAAGACAACTGCGTCGTCCTTGGCTTCGTGACAATATTGCGATGAAGGCGCCTTGCTAATGAAAGTTCCATTCCATCTTCGCGGCTTCTTTAGGGGAAATGGTGGCGTACTACGAAGTTTTAGGTCCGTTTTCACAGAAACTTGAGGAGCCAAGCCGGACATAAACACAAAGAAGCTCACTCGGCATAAACATGGTTATCTTGAAGCAAAGCATACGAGTAAGTTGCTACTCATTCTTTTTGCCCAGCGTGAGAATTTATACGGGAGATACAATGATGAGAAGTCCGAATCGGCCACTAGATGAACAGTTAAGAATAAAATGTGCTGGTGAGCAACTACTCCACCTTCTTTTCTTGAAAGTGCTCTGAACGAGCGAGGCCGGAGAGCTCTCTTCGTCGCATGCTACCACAGACGTTGAAAGTGAACGACGGACGATTGGGTATGACGACGCGTCGAACGCTGCTATCAAGTGTTCTTCGCGTTAGTGGTTGCCGACGCTTGAAGATAGGGTTTTATCAGCCAATGACACGTGTTGCTCATGTTCTGGCGTCGTTGTATGCTCTATGCACGCTGAGAAACGTCTGGTAAAGATCATTTTATTAAACACATATCTACTACGCAATATGCTGCTATCAGCGTGCGTTTTTTTTTCTTCTTTTATAAGACCTATTCGCAGAACCGACAAATGTCACCGAAATGCTAAACGTCGGCATTCCTCAAGACAGCACCTCGTCATGAAATTCAAGTTTTTTGCCTACTCAGCCTGCTGAATATTTCTAGATGAGCCAATTATTTCAACATATAATTCCTACGAAGAGTATGAAGAACTTGAGAAGTTGGTGTTACAATCACATTTCTCGTGCAAGCAATCAAAAGCGGAGTATTGATTGATTGATTGTGGGGTTTAACGCGCCGACGCAACGCAGGCGATGAGGCGCGCCGTAGTGGAGGGCTCCGGATTAATTTTGACCATCTGGGGATCTTTATCGTGCGCCGAAATCTCGAACACACGGGCGTTTTTGCTTTTCGCCTCCATCAGAAAAGTGGCCGCCATGGCCGGAATCGAACCCGCGACCTTGTGCTCAGCAGCGCAACGCCTTAGCCACTGAGCCACCGCGGCGGGTCAAAAGCGGAGTAGACAAGGTACACAGTAAAAAGCCAATTCCAAATTATGTAATTTGAAAGCCTTGCGCGTATAAGTACCCCATAATTATCGTACTGTCAGTGTAAGTGCCAACACATGAAATCCGAGAAATGAAGTGTGAGCACCACTCTGTCCGACTGATGTCAGTCTAATTCAGCGGTCTGCGCCAAACAACGGTGCTACACAAATAGCTATATACAGAACTGTTCATTCCGCCGTGTATATTTGATCAAACACACGCGAGACTCGGCGACAGTTAAGGATAAGCCGATTTTTTATTCTGCGTCTCAACGCTTAGCTCGGGATAGATTGTTCTTTGTATTTAACCAGAAAAACTGCATCAAAGGAGATGACCATCATACCCCTACATTGTGATCTTCGTATTACGACTTTGCCAATAGGCCAAATATTCTTTTGGAGAATTCTGTTTAGCAACCATAACCTTGAACGCATGTTTATACCCTTTCCCCCTCTATGTTCTCTGGAAGACTGGCTGGGGCACCGGGGTGAGCGGAATAGGAGGCCTGGTTACAAGCTTGCAGGTGCACATTCGACAGGTTGTCCTACCTGGATAGCTATAGTTTGTATGGTTCCAGATCCATGAACATTGGCAGATTTTGTTCAACAAAATGTATCAACATTAGGAACGCGTTATTCAAGCAAAGGAAGAAATCACTCATAGAAGGAAGCAGGCAACCTACCACCGAAGTGTGTGCAAGAATTTACCACTGTGTTATTATTCCGTAGTTTACACGTCCCCTGCTCTTGCGATTATGGGGCTTTCAGCCCTTAAATCACAATTGCGGATTTTGTACACACCCGCTCCTTCATATGCCAGGAAATTTGTCCAATACTGCAATGTACACAGTTGTTCACACCGCCTGGTGACGTACCTCCCCTGTTCCTTTTTTAGAGTTATAAATCATTTTTTTGTTGTTGCAAACACCTTTTTTCTGACCATCACGTTATACCATGTTGACCGGAACACTCACACTATACCGGATATTTTTATTGCGGGCTGAGTTTCTTTCAAACTGTGCGTGTTATATTTCATCGAAATATGTAGCAATGGTAGCATCGAACGTCTGTAGCTTTGGTAGATTTTCTGTTTTGAATGATAACGAAATGCCTTATTGCAAGACAGATATAGAGTTCAGCCATATCAATTATCTTTTGAATTATTTCATAGACGCCTTGTTAGCGCAGAATCCTTTTCAATTCTTGCGATTCCAAGCAGTCAGAAAACTTGTTATTTCGAAATACGAAAACACTATCCTTGCATTGCACATGCATAGTCGATATTCATATAGATGTAAGCACAAGAAATGTACAAAATTAAGCTGCAAAAGCAAAATTTCTGTTTTTTCAGCCTTTATATTATTCCCACACAACTGTTTATTTTTAAAACCTGCTCTACATATTGAAGTAGAGCAGGTTTCAGGAAGTATTGCACGAACGTAGTCATTATAGGTGAAAACTTCGAGCTCTCAAATCAACCCACACAGCTCGCGTTAAAAAAATGCACTTGTTGTGTTTGCGAGATAGGTCTGGTTCATTGCATAGTTTGAAGGTAGCCGAAGAAACCATCCTTCATCGCTGACTATTTCAATTGTACCCGCATGTTTAAAACCACTTGCTCTTGCAAGCATATTCGTACTGACTGTAAAAAAAAGTTTACCGTCCAGGATACGTTTTTCGAGAATTTTCTATGGTTTCGAAAAAAATATTTCGAATATTTCGATGCTTATCGTTTATTTTCCTTGCACATGTGGAATCATCTTCTGCGAATACAACAATACAATTACAAGTAAGTTTAATTGGATTGTTCTTTTGATCGGGTTAAGCATAGAATATACACGTCAAAAACTTTTTCCGGCGCACTCTCACAATAAATATAATTTTGAACGAGGTAGCAACTCTGTGCTTCACGTGATGTTCAGAGCATACTTCAACTGTGATGTCTTTCTGTTGCATTACTTCTGCAGTAGTTATCAAAGTTACAGTTTTTCTTTCCCTCCTTAACTTTTAACACGGGTTAGCACCACCTTTTAAACGACTAAATCCTAATATTACTCAAAGCTTGCGTCGATCTAATTCAAAATTGTTCCTCATTGCGCGCATAAGATGAGCATTTTTTTCGGAATAATCAGGAATGTTGAAAAGACACAATAAAATGTAAAGGACGTGAAACTAAAACAACTGAAACATTATGGTTTATTCTTCTGTTGTAGGAGTCGGTAAAACACGAAAGCGAAATTTGCAGTGGTTATGCAGCTGAGCGTGACTTGAGGGATGGCGGCTGTCTAGTTGGTGTGCTTGGCGAGCGACGTCCTCCTTGTGGGTCACTTTGGCAATGTTGTACTGGCGTCATTTCTATGATGGAAATGGCGTCCTAAAATCTTGGTGTATCCCATTATAAAACAGCTTTGTGTTAAAATATGAATCCTGAAAACGAACAACCTTAAGTATAACTTACTCTGGTTATAAAAGTTGCTTCCCCGCAAGAAGACCCTGTGCGCAGGGGTGCATCCTTTACAGGCCGCTGGCTTCATTGTGCTGGCGTCACTTCCGTAACGGATAGGACGTCACTCAAATATCATTGCATCCTGAAACAGAAGACTGTCGTGTTAAAAAGGAAACTAATAAATACAAGAAACAAAAAATGAAACCAAAACCTATCAAAGAATCATGCGAAACTGTAACAATACACTGAGCCCCGCACGGGGCACCTTGAGTAATCTTGGTGACGGTGAGTGGCGACACCGCGTACTCCGAGCCCCCCATACTTAGGCTGTCACCTACCGTGGCTAGAATTTGAAAGATGAAGGGTTAGAAGCTGTGAACGGTGGCCGTCGGAGCCTTGGTCAAGCTCCGGCCGACGGGCTCCCTGTCTGTCTACCAGGCAGGAAGCTCCGGGACCTCTTTAACTACCATGGTAAGGTCAAAGGAGAAAGTACCCCCGTCTCCCCGCTTCTATACTATGATATATGGTTTCCAAATTTTCTAAATCCAAAGATCGGCTCCCAAAAAGGGGCCGCACCGAAGTATCCTTACCACCGTTGCCAACGACGAGTTCCCCAAAGCCGGACAACTATGCTAGGTTTGTGGTAATTGAATCTGTTGATGCGTCGAACCCCCTTGCCACAAAGTCTGTCTTCCTGATCTCCAAATTTCTTGAGGGCATTGTTGGTCAGTCTTACAAAGCCAAAAAGCTCAGAACAGGAGAAGTTCTTGTAGAAGTGAATAACAAGCAACAAGCTACAAATCTCTTGACTCAAACTCGCATCGCAGATCTCGACATCAGGGTCACACCCCACCGCAGCCTCAATAGCTCCCAGGGTGTGATCTCTGAGTCAGATCTGATGAATGAAACTGACACCGATCTGTTGGAAGGCCTTAAAGACCAAGGTGTGACAGCAGTGAAGCGTATCATGATTTGTAGAGATAACAAGGAAATCCTAACAAAACATGTAATATTGACTTTCGACCATTCCACAGTTCCTAAATCAGTAAATACAGGTTTCATTTATTGCCCCGTCAGGCCATACATCCCCAGCCCCCGCCGGTGTTTTAAATACCAGTGGTTTGGGCATGGCCCTACCACCTGCCGTGGTCGACTAACATGCGCCAAGTGCGCACAACACGATCATCCATCAGACAACTGCCCATCGCAAACACTCATGTGTGCTACCTGCCAGGGGCCCCACGGGGCCTACTCTAGAACATGCGAGAAATTCAAACAGGAGAAGGAGATCATCAAGGTGAAAGTCACTAAGAACCTTACCATCCCAGAGGCGCGAAAGAGGTTCGCCTCTTTCCGCCTGGGGAGGTACGCCGACGCAGCTCGCCCGGGGGGCGGAGCGGCGTCTGGTGTCCACAGGGACCCAGTTCAGCGAGTCTGACCTGGTCCCGCCTCCACCCCCCGCTGGGTTGCCTCACGCAGCCCAACCCGGCACCACGCCGCTTGCTGAGCCAGCAGCGGTTGTGGTGCAAACCACTTCTGTTGCGACCGGTGCCGCTCCCGCCTCCGCCTACCCGCCCTCCAGTGCGTTGGAGAGTACCGAGGTGATGGACACCACGGGCCCCGCATCGGCTCCCACCGCCACAGCAACGCCCGTGCCACGTTTGGCGTTCCCAACACCCGCAGCGGTGGCGGCTCAAACGAAGGGCTCCCGAAGTGGGGCCAAGTCCGGGGGGCCCGGTCCGTCGGGCACCCCTCGGACATCCGACGACGAGGTGGATGTCGGGCCGTTCCTGCCTGCAACGCAGCGCAAGGAGCGGCCTCCGACGCCCAAGCCAGCAGCACAATGGCCCAAAAAGCCAAATCCTAGAGTAACAGCCCCGAAAGACACACGAACACACATACACGCAGACTTCAGTAGCTTCTAAATCTCCAAAATGGGAAGAGAAACTATTACTCAATGGAACTGTAGAGGCCTCATTAAAAATCTTGATAATGTCCATGAGACATTGCATTCGAACCAGCCAAGTGGGATGTGTCTTCAGTAGACGCATTTGAATCCCAATCACACAAATTTCTTAAATACGTACATGGTATTCAGAAAGGATAGGGTTGGCTGCACACACTCTTCGGGCGGTGCAGCCATATTACCCCGGAAATCCCTAGCATGCCACCCTATCGCTCTCAACACCGTCCTTGAGGCTGTACCAATACACAAAATAATTTTTAATAGGTTGATAACTGTATGCTCCATTTACATTCGTCCTGATTATGCACTTTCGAGCTCTGACTTCGAGGCGCTGGTCGACCAGCTGCCCGAACCGTACATCCTAAGAGGCGACCTTAATGCATACAACTCTCTTTGGGGTTCCTCCAGAACGGATGCCCGAGGTCGCCTGATACAGAAATTTCTTACATCTTCAGGAGCATGCCTTTTCAACAAAAAGCAGCCTACATACCATAACTTAGAGCATAATACATACTCACATCTCGACTTGGCTGTTGGTTCCGCAGTTCTCTTTCCGTGTCTTGAGTGGGGTGTGGGCACTGACCCATATGGTAGTGAGCACTTCCCCACTTCCCTAACGTATATTGGTAAAGGCCCATGCAGTCCATCTTCCCATAAAAGGTTTAATGAATCAAAAGCAAACTGGAGCACATTGACACAGACATCTCAACTACACCACACATCCATAAAACACCTACACGCGGAGGAAGCCGCCCAACTCGTCACGGCGCACATCCTCGACGCCGCCGAAAGGTCCATTCCCCAGGCCTCCAGCGGGTCCCGCACCCCAAGGAGGCCCTGGTGCGACGAGGACTGCAGGCGGGCGCGAGAGGCCCAGAACAAGGCGTGGAGTGTCCTTCGCCGGTACCCCACATCAGATAATCTCATTTCTTTTAAACGGGCCAAGGCTTTTGGGAGGGGAGTGCGCCGTGAGGCGAAAAGGGAGAGTTGGCGCACCTTCCTCACTTCCATCAATTCGTACACAGACTCACACAAAGTCTGGACACGTATACAAAAACTAAAAAGACAACAGACACGCAGCCTGCCCCTGGTTAGTACAACTGGGGACACACTGGAAGACCAGGCTAACACACTCGCACAACACTTCCAACACGTGTCCAGCTCAGCACACTACACTAATACTTTCATGCAACACGAAACATCTGCAGAAAAGAAGCCCTTACGAGACAAGAACAAGTCGAATTCTGCTTACAACTCTGAATTCACACTTCATGAGCTGAAGGTTGCTCTTGCCACTTGTAAGCCCTCAGCTCCAGGGGCAGACAGCATTACATACACCATGATACAACACCTACATGCAGACACTCTTGAGACACTCCTACACCTCTACAACAGAATATGGCTTTCGGGGCAGCTTCCAAGGTCTTGGAAGGAGGCCATAGTTGTGGCCTTTCTGAAGGAGGGGAAGGACCCTTCCTCTCCAGCAAGTTATCGTCCCATCGCCCTGACAAGCTGCCTGTGTAAGCTCCTCGAGAAAATGATAAACCGTAGGCTCCTGTACTTTCTGGAGTACAATGGTCTTCTTGAGGGCTGCCAGGCAGGCTTCCGGGCAGGGCGATCCGCAAATGATCAGCTTGTTGCATTAGAATCATATATCAAAGATGCCTTTATACACCAACAGTATTGCATGACCGTATTTTTTGACATCGAAAAAGCGTACGATACGGCATGGCGTTACGGCATCCTTGCAGACTTAAAATTGTATGGTGTAACAGGTAATATGTTGAACACTCTTGATAGTTACCTGTCCAAACAACCATTTCGTGTGAGAGTCGGGTCGGCACTGTCCAGAGTTCACATTCAAGAAAATGGCGTGCCTCAAGGTGGAGTTTTGAGCTGCACGCTGTTTATCGTCAAGATGAATTCACTTCGGAAAGCATTGCCTCCATCGATCTCCTGTTTAGTGTATGTGGATGATGTACAAATATCTTTTAAATCTTGTAACATATCCATATGTGAACGTCAAGTCCAGCTTGGGGTAAAGAAACTCTCTCCCTGGGCTGACGAAAATGGTTTCAAACTTAATCCCACAAAATGCACCTGTGTCGTATTCTCAAGGAGACGTGGAGTAAGGCCCGATCCTGAAATAAACCTTAATGGTGACCCAATTCCTGTTAAAAAGGAACATAAGTTTTTGGGTGTGGTGATCGATGAAAAACTCACATTCATATCTCACATCAAACAACTCCAACAAAAATGTCTAAAAACAATGAATATTTTGAAAGTCCTGTCTCACCAATCATACGGTGCAGATAAACAAATCCTGCTGCGCCTTTACTCCGCTTTGGTAGGGTCTCGTTTGGATTACGGTAGTGTTGTCTACGGGTCGGCTACAAAAACAGCGCTAAAAATGCTCGACCCAGTGCTGCACCATAGGCTTTGCCTCTCGTGTGGTGCTTTCCGTACAAGCCGTGTCCAAAGCCTGTATGTGGAGTGCGACCAGTGGTGCCTGGAGTACCAGCGAATGTATGTTGATCTTTTATATGCTTGTAAAACACCATCAATCGACAACCATCCTTTTAAACCTGTTTTTAGGGATACATCCACGTCACAGCTGGTTTTAAATCGCCCATCTCTGTCTCTACCTTTCTCACTTAGGGTGAGAAGGGAAGCTTCTGAACTGTCAATCTCCTTTTTGGACACGTTCAGAACATCTACCATTGATTTTATAGCCCCCTGGCAATTTGGCCCTGTATCGTGTGACCTGTCGTTTACACAATTACAGAAAAGCAGGGTACCACAAATCGCGATTTCACAACATTTTCAGTATCTGCAGCAAAAATACCAGGCTGCAGAATTTTTTAGTGATGCATCGAAACCTTCCATCGCGGTGTCTTGTGCTGCGCACGGACCCAACTTTACGGCCGCTACATTCATGCTTGTAAATTCGACAATCTTCACGGCGGAAGCGTATGGCATTTTTCTTGTTGCTGGTCATATTGTTCAACATCAAATTCAAAAGTCCATCATCTACACAGATTCACTCAGCGTTGTACGTGCATTATCTTCCCAAAAGCGTTCTAAAAATCACGTCATAAATCTAGTTTTTAAGACTTTATTGTCAGCTTATGCCAAAAATCTCGAAGTGATTGTATGTTGGGTACCCGGTCACAGTGGGATTGCAGGAAATGAGACCGCAGACCAAATGGCCGCTGCTGCGGCACACACGAACACAGTGGACATTACAAAATTACCGTACACCGACCCAAGCCATACATAAGAGAACACCTTTGCAGAACCTGGCAAGCCGACTGGAGCACACAGACAGACAAGAAGTTACACCTAATTAAAGCACACCTAGGACCATACACTACTGACTCACACAACAGATTCATTGAAGTTGCACTAGCTAGATTGCGGATAGGCCACACACACGCAACACACTCCCTTCTGCTCACTGGTTCTCCAAGACCTTTGTGTAGCAGGTGTGGGGAGGGCCTATCCGTAATTCACATTCTCATTTCATGCAGAGCACTCCACAGAACAAGACGCAAATATTTCCCACAAATATACAGACAACACAACCCACTACATCCAGCACTGTTTTTAGCGGATGATCCCATAGTCCCTATACAAAGCACTTTTAGGTTTCTTAGCGAAATCAAATTTTTACAAGTTATTTCCTATCACGCGTAATTCTTGGACATAGTTTCATGCCCTGCACTATCACACCCTGGCCTTTTACACCAGCCATCCTCATTATCTCACTGATTTTACTATTTTAATCTCTGCCCTTGTTGAGCAATCTTAGGGGTTACATCTTCAACCGTCATACATAACCATTGCTTTGGCGCTCTTTGCCCTAGTTGGCCTTGCACCATAAACATCCAACCATCATCAACAATACACTGAGGCGGGTTCTGCATACCATCCAGCAGTTTCATACGTTTGTTCCGAAGGGTATTCTAACAAGGCGGTAACGTGGTGAGAGCAGACGTAGAAATCGTGACAGCTCTCTGCGTTGTCTCCTAATTGTCGGTACATTTGATAATAGTCGAGGTGATGCGCCCCTTCCCACTTCTTGCCAGGAGTACGAAATAGCTGGGAGTGGAGGCTGGTCCGCCCCCACTTCGTGCACCAGTGGCTTGGCAGTATTTTGTGCGGGCTACACGTATTATGTGTTTCGTGCTTAAATTACCTAAATCAGCAAAATTTGAACTATTTGTGTATATTAGCCCCTTCCATTCAGAGAGTCAAGGGTGAACATCGAGCTGAAGAAAAACTTCTATCCTTTATCGGTTACAAACATAACACCCTACAAATTTTAAGAAACTCTTACAATCGATTATAAACCTTAAACCTGTACGTGTGCCACACCACTCAAAGTCACCTGTACATATGAAGACAAGTATGGTATATATGATTCCAGGGGCCGCAATATCCAAGCTTCTGGAACTCTTTGCTCGCTGATACTATAAAAGAATAAGATAAAACTTCATCAATGAATTTATTCTGTGGAGGTCGTAGACCAGCTTCACAGGGGTACCAACTGCACATGGCGTCCCCATTGCGACGGTAGAAGAAATATAGTATCCAGAAATAAGCACGATTACTTGGGGGACGTTGTAATTTCTGCCTCGACGAACCACGGTGCACGCAAGAGCATTTACACTGAGCTAGCAACCGAGGTGGAACTAGGTTGGGTTCATAGATTAAAGGGTTAGAAGGTGCTAAGTGGTGAGGGTAACGCGGCCTCCTCATGGAGAAATGGTATTGTCGAGCCATAGTAGGCTAATAAAGCTGCTGCATTTGGAGAGTTTTTGCGAATTCTGGTGAGAAATTCAACGGTAGGATTATTGAACATTCTCATAGAAAATATGAGGTAACCAATTTTATTCGAGGGGCAAGCACGTTAGATTTCCATAACTTTTATTATAACAAGCGTCGATGAACCAAACTTATAAATGAGATAATATTCCCGAACCTCACGGTCGTGCTAGGTTTTTGGTAGCTTTTAAAAGCGGATTTTAAAACTTTCCCTTCAAGATTCTCAAATGCATGACCGGGACCATTCACATGACTCGACTGAGATCACTTTTGCATGAGAGCGGTGATTATTGAACCGTATTCAAAAGGGCGTTTCAGTTTGACTGATATATTGTTGCCTTGAAACAGTGCACTCTAGAAGGTATACTACATTAGCGGAGACCCAGTAAAGTTACATTTATATTTACGTCATAGTCTGAAGCTGTGCTGGTAGCACACCATGTAATGGCCATGTGTCGGCATAGTTTATATCGAGGTTATTAGAGGGCATGGAACCATTAGTTTCCCGTAGATTGATACAAGAGTTAGAAAGAAATTCGCCTAAATTTTTATCACACCGGTAGACAACATGTGGTGGTTCAAAGAATACGCTTTATAAGAGGTAACTTTAAATTATATGGTTATTTTTTTAGTATGGTCGACACTCACGGAGCGGAGGCTAAAACTATGGTTAAAAATACACTAGGTTACAACTAAGTTTGTTTGCGGATTCTTTTTTATTAAATATTTCTCTATAATCAAATTGGTTAACTCCAACAAAAGCGTAGTCGATAACTTATTGCGGGTATTCTTTTTTCAGTAAGGCGGTCTATAGTTTACGACAGTTTGAATCAAGGTCGGCTTCGTTTGAGCAAATACTCCGAAATCTTGACTATAAGCTACTGCGGTCTTGCAGTGTCTGAAATGGCTTCTTCGGAAGTGCAAATACTGCCACCTGTGTGTCGGTTTTCGATACAGAATATTTTGAAGCCGACTTCGTGAAGTAGTAAAGGTAACAACCAGAAAGTGTACACTGTGTTCCGAGATGGAATGAGCAAGGAAAGTCCTACGATGGGTTAGGTTAAATTCCTCAATGAAGGTGAAGAGCTTCACGCAACCGTGCTGCCAGATCTTGGATATGTCTTTATTGTACCTTTTATAGTCCAGTGAATTTAATTTTAAATGTCAAGATAGTTTGATTCAAGGTGAGCCATAACGATATTAGCGTAGTTGGGTCCGAGTTGAGTTCCCAATGACGTTCCGCTGACTTGGACGTAATGAACCCCGTCAAACTCAAAATTGTTAAGTTCAAGGATAAGGATAAGGAAAGTTTGGAGAGTGGAAGAATCGATAGGCTCGTCGCAAGACGACTCCTGATACGCAAGCGATACAAATGTGATGACATATTCGTGGAGGATGTAAGTGTGCAGTGGCGCACTATCGACGGTGACTCGGAGGCAGTGATCAGGACTTTGAATTTTTGAGATGTCCGTGAGAAAATCATTGATATCATTTTATGAAGGAGGGAAAGCTGGGAGGAATGTCACAAATGAGAATATCCACATAGCGCGAGCGGTTTTTGGTAATAGTGCCAATGCCAGAAACGATGGGGCGCCCTCAGTTGTTCACCTTGTGAATCTTAGGAAAAAGATAGAATTTGCCGGCTACCGGGCTTAAAAAGATCAGGGAACCCGCCGCGGTTTTATTAATTGTTTATTTTAACAAGCTCAGCAAGTTTATATTTGACGATGTGTTTATAGGTTTTCGCGGGATCATTGGTTAGTGCTTTGTAGAACGTCCATAACGATAGTTGCTTATTGGCTTCGTTTACATTGTTGATTTTGTCACGGAGTACAATGGCGACTGCCTTATCGGCAGGTTCAGTAATCATGTAGGGACAGCTGGCGAGTTCCTTTAGAGCTTTCCATTCGTTAGTAGTCATGTTATGGTGGAAAAAAAATTGTGTTTGGTATGCTTTTCGCACATCGCGTTGGAGAGCTTTGATGTACATGTCCAGGCAACTATTACGCTGTGTGGGAGGGGTCCCGTGCTTATAGCTTGGTAGAGTGCTGCGGGAATCTTGCGCCCCAGGGTGATCGTGGAAGTGTTCTCCTAGCCTCTGGTTTCTGGCGCAATTGTCTGAGTCCTTAAAAATGGAAATTCTTCAAAAACACCAGTAGCCGGGCAAACGTTTACGCCCTTTGACAATAGGTTCATCTGAACTGGGTTGTTTGAAAGGTTCCCTACATTCTGGGTGACATTTTCTTTTGTGAAGGCAGACGGGGGAAAATTATTAGTAGTGGTGTTTGACTGAACTGGTTGGGGTGCAGCAGTCGAAGCATTTATTACAGTCGCGGTGACATTTTCGGTTTTATTGCCAGAGTGAGGGCAGTTACAAGTACCGAAACTTGTTATTTTATTACGCGTGTGGCCAGTGTTAGAAATCGTAGCTCGGTGAAACTTGCGGGATTTTGTTGGGGATAAAGCGGAGGCCTTCTTGGATTCGTAGTTGCCTAAAATATTCAACTCTCTTTTCGTTAATTCCTGGCTGAGTAGTTTCTCTTTCCTTCGGAGAGATTGGGACGTAGTTTCGTAGTGATTGAGAATTATTTAAATAATTGTTAAGATGGTTTATCGAGTACCTGTTCCTACTTTTTCAGGTTGGATAAGGGAGAGTTCGGTAGTGGCGGCTTTATTGTAATCCTGAGACCACTGGGAGCCACTGCGGCAGTCAAATACTGTGTAAGTGCGGAAACGTTTATTTCAGAACGCATGCGCTTTTCAGTGGTTTTTCTTAGCTTTAAGAACTGTCTTCCAACGGGGAAGAAGGCCGCGTTACCAGGTTTTTTTTGTGTTGTGGCGAGTTGCTGCTACGCTTATTTTTGCGAAGATTCTTGCAGAGCAGACGCACTCGTGACATTTGTTCAAATGTCACGAGTGCGTCTTTTATGATGTGGAGCCTCGAAAACGACGACGAAACGTGCCTCCGCCTGGCGCATGTAGGAGAGTTCGTGGAATGGCTCGTGTTTTAGAAAGCTGATTTAACTGATCGGCGCTTCGCGTGAGACCACGTCTTTTAGATGTGAAGCATCCCATGCTCGGGGCTGTGTCCCTCTCTTTCGAGTTGTAGTTGTTGTCCCCCGTCCGCACTCTACTCCGCATGTGCGTCTTTTCAGCCCCGTCTGAGTTTGGGCTGATGTCATCGCAGTCAACTATAAAAAAAAAGTAGTTATGCGGTGCCCGGTTTCGATCCCACGACTCTCTGGCCGCAACGGTAGGTACGTGGCGCTCTTCCCACTGCGCTACAAACCGAGACGGGAGCACGTGCTACGAACGCGCCTTATGTCCTTCACTCATTCAAACTACGTCAACAAGCTAACGATACAATGAAGGCACACGGAGCTGAACGTCAACGTAAACGACGAACTGAAAACTTTAGTGGAAGATGTTGAATTTCCCGCAGGAAAGCAGTTGCGGGAAGCGCCACGCGCCTTGCACCTCAACCACATAAGAGGACGAAGAGGGCGGGCAGCGGGGTAGGAGCGTGAGCACGCAATAAGAAAGAGTAGAACCAGGAGGTGTTCGATCAGGTAACGCGGGTGTGGGTCACTTCGCTGTCTCTACATTTCGCTACATTTCTTTGCATTTCTCTGTCTCTACATGGGGTTCACACTACGTTCCCGTTCGTTCTCCGATGAACGAAAGAACATAACGGCAACACAATAAAACCTAACGGAATCCCCACGATCCTTCGCATCCTTTTTATGGTTTCTCATGGGAAGATGATGTAATTTTTTGGTGGGTTTCTTTCTAGATGCATACGTTCGCCAAAAAAATCGCCATTTGTCTTTGCCCCCAACCTCGGCTGTTGCACTTCTTGCAACAGAGCAATATCTTTCTTTAAGCCAATTGAAAACACCACCGACTAGAACACTAAATAACACAGCAAGTATATTAGACCTTATACTAACGAACCGACCTGATTTTGCTTCATCTGTCACTTATTACCCTGGATTGAGTGATCATTTGTTGTTGACGTTTCACATTAACGCAATCCCCATAAGAAAAGCAAAAGAGAAAAAATATATTCGTGACTACAAGAACGCTAACTTCGAAGCTATTAACAACGAACTGTATTAACAACGAACTCATTCTTGCTGCACTTTGATGACCCGTCTGTTCAATGTAATTGGGACTTATTCTCGAGTACAATTCACATTCACCAACTAACGGATAAATATATTCCTAATCGTGTAGTTACATCTTGTCCCCACGCACCATGGCACAACTCGTATATCAAGCGCCTCTCTAACCGTAAAAAGCGCTTTTACCGATTAGCCAAAAAGTCCCCCACTAGTTCCCGCTGGGATACTTATCGCGTCACTTCTGATGCTTACGTCCATGCAATAAAATATGCTAAAAAATCGTTTTTATCTACAGTACTGCCATCTATGCTAAAAACTAACATTAAGAAATTTTGGCGCGTCATTAATCCACCCGCTCATGATGATATTGGCCTCGAGGACGACTTCAACAATCCAGTGCCTTCTAATATGTGTCCGTCTATCTTAAACGGCACTTTCGTAAAAACCTTTTCCAACACTACTGTCGGTAAGTTTACGGCCGTCCAACATTTCGAATATATTGCCATGTATCCAGTGATTGTCGATGTTTTCGGCATTTCCAAATTAATTGACGGTTTACAGAATCATTCATCCCCTCGTTTTGACCTAATTACTGCAAAGTTTCTGAAAAATGCAAGTGCTTATTGTTCTATACTACTAACAAAAATTTTCCAACAATCACTAAATAAATTTACGTTACCCGCCGTGTGGAAATTTCGGAAGGTGGTGCCTCTGTTCAAAACTGGAAATAAATGTGATCCCGCTAATTACCGCCCAATTTCACTCACCAGCACATGTTGTAAAACGCTCGAACATGTTATTTTTTCTAATCTGGTTAAATTTCTTGAATCTAACTCATTTTTCACGTCGGCACAGCACGGCTTCCGGAAATCATACTCTTGTGAAACTCAACTGGTAACATTTACACACAGTCTTCACCGTATTCTTGATCGTTCGTCGAAGGCAGATTGTATTTTTTTGGACTTTAGCAAGTCTTATGACAAGTTCTCTCATAAACTCCTGCTTCACAAACTACGCCAACTAAATATCGATGATAATCTTCTAAAATGAATTGAATGTTTTCTTACTAATCGTTCGCAATTCGTTGCAGCAAACGGCTACAACTCACCCCTACGAGACGTACACTCCGGTGTGCCTCAGGGGTCAGTGTTGGGGCCGCTGTTATTCTTAATTTACATTAACGATATCTCCTCCCTGGTAACTTCTAATATCGATCTTTTTGCTGATGATTGTGTCATTTTCCGAGAAATCAACACCGACAACGATTGCGCAATTCTTCAGTCTGATCTTACTAGTATCGCTAACTGGTGTCATGAATGGCGAATGAAGCTTAACACTAAGAAATGTAAAGTCCTACCTGTATCTCGTACAAACACCACTTCGTCTCTTTATTTTCTTAATAATTCCGCTTTAGAATTTGTTGTCTCTTATAAGTACCTTGGCGTTCACATCACATCAAACTTGTCCTGGGCCCTTCACAACGAATACGTTATTAACAATGCTAACCGTACGCTGGGATATATAAGGCGAAACTTTTTTAACGCCCCGTCCGAACTTAAACTGTTGCTTTTTACAACACTAGTACGTTCAAAATTAGAGTACGCCGCGCCGATATGGGATACCACTCACGAAATGCCAACAACTGCACTTGGACTTGTACAGAACAATTCAATTCGCTTCATTCTCTCCAATTATAACCGAGGTGCAAGCATTACAGCAATGAGAAATACACTTGGCCTACCTACGTTGTCTTCTCTTCGAAAGCTTTTTCGTCTAACCCTGTTCCATAAATTGTATCACCAGGCGGAACTCTGTAAATTAATTCCACCACCTCAGTACACTTCCCATCGCATTGATCCCTCTCACAAAGTTGGTCTTGAATCATGCAACACAAAAACCTTCTGTCATTCATTTCTCCCCCGTACATCCCTCGAATGGAACCACCTTCCCCGCGACATTGTTAATATTAATGATAACCTGAATTTTCTCGAGAATTTAGCTAATATTGTATATTCAGGAACAATCTAATGTTTTTGTTGTTATGATACTCACGGCACTGTATTATTTTTTTTTTTGCTTTGTAACCCACTCCCCCTTTGTAATGCCTTTGGCCCTGAGGGGTGCAATAAATAAATAAATAAATAAATAAATAAATATATACGTACAGTCGCCGGCGCATTTCTCTCCATTCCAAAGGGTTTTGTTCCACGCTACCTTCGCCTGTCAAGCAAAAGGGCATGCAAAGCGAGTAAATCGGACAGTAGGAACCTTATGTAATCACGTGACGCCACACGGAGGGTTAGCGCGAGCGGGAATTTGGCGATGAAAGAGAGGGAAGCGAGGTTATCTGACTCAGTGAGAAAATCCCTCGCGAGAGCTTCATCGAACAAGAGCACTGACCAGCAAAAGGAAATAAAGCAAACATCTGGAAAGTTGTTCTCGATGTTGCTAATCCTTTCTTCATTGTAGCATATTGCGCAGAAGAAAAGTTGTAGAAAATCGCGTGCCGCGTGACACCTGAACTTTATGGCACGTAACTAGGGTCGGGTGCAGACCAGCTGCAGAAAACAGCGATACTAGGGTGGCCCTGTGTTCTGCCACTCTTCTTGCGGACGTAATTGACCCCTTAAGATGCAGAAATCAAAGTGAAGAAACCGATGCAAACACGAACACCAGAAAAAAAGCCGGTTGAACTGATTCGGGCCAAAAGACAGAGAAACGGAAGTGAAAAAATGACCTAAGTTCAATGTGTCACTAAAGAAGTTGTTAATAATTATGACCAGGCGTTCGCGTTCAAAGCACGTATGCAAACTTAAGTGCCCTTAGGAGAGCTTTTATCGGGAAGCTGACGGAGGGTTGTGATATTGTAAAAGCAAGAAGCAATCATTTTGAATGTGGCGCGTTTCCATCACCCGCATCCTTTTTTCGCTTCTCGGCCATAGTAACGTGATTGCATGGTCTGGCCACGGCGGCAGAGCCTGCTTCTTAGGACCAAACATTACGAGAAAACAGCTCATAATTACGCGCTTAATAAGAATAAATATGCTCTGTAGTGAATTACATACCAATTCAAATAAAACCGCAATAAAGTGGTGAATTGCATTTCATTGCCACCAGTAGCCAAAGGAAAACCGGTTGAGCGAGGTAACGCGCTAAAAATGCCAAATTGACCTAGCCACTCCTCATTGGAGCACAATGCCCTGGACTCGTAACGCCGCATGAATAATGAACACATAGCACGAATGGAAGTTTTTAAGCGTTTCACCTTCGCGCCGAAATATTTGCGATGCTGTTGGGGTGGTGCCAAAGCTCGGAACATCCGGAACTTCCCGTAAACTCGGTCTTTCTGGAACAGCGCCACGGGATTTGGTGATATGCCATGGAGATCAAAAAATGGGTGGCAGTGGGAACTTTTGTGAGCGGTCGGGTACACTTGGAGCTTATTACATAAATCTGCGTGCCAGTTTAAAACAACGCATAAATACGCACACGATAAAGTGTTGTATATAGGTTAGTACCAGGGGAAGCATCCGAAAGAGGCTTTTCATGTCCAGTCATCAATGCAGCGTCACCTAGTAGAGGATTGACCTTGATTGGATGGTACCTTTTTGTACTTCCTTCCGAAAAACATGTGGGTACTTTGTCTCAAAAATTTTTAAAAACTTGAACCATAAAAATATAGTATCAGCCCCAGCTACACAGGATTCCGAGCAGAAATTTTTGGCATGGTTGTATGGCTTCGCTTTGCTATACGACATCATTGTTTTATTCAATAGCACCGACACGTTTTGCAGCGCATGACCTGGTTAGTTTCTCTCTTAGGTACCAGCACAAAACTTACTTGCGTCATTTTATGGACGAATCAATTGTGATTTCTTATTTAAGGTTATGCGTGCTTATATGCGTTAAGGTAAAGCGTGTTCGATCTCTCAATTGAATTCTTTAACAAAAATTTCTGAGTGAAGCTCTCCTTTGTTTCCTCTCAATCTTCACACGAAGGTCGCATTTTGTGGTCTATTTTGTTAATTCTGTAAATAAATAAAAACAAGTTTCGCCTATAGGAAAATTGCGGTCAGTTTGAACGTGCAGGCTGACCTTGGAATTTCGAAGCCACCCGGGATATACAAAAAGAAACGAGCGATGACACTTGATGGTAGGGAATGTGCTAAATGAGGTAGCAGATGATGAAAAAGCCTTTTTTGCCCGCAGTGCATGATGTCATGACGCCATGCCACAAGCACAGACAAGCATGCACAGAATAATAAAAGTAAACGAGAACAAATCAAGAAACGCGAACAAAGAACCATGCGCCTAATTTCAGAAAGCTGGTTGTCCTGCGCAGCAGACGACAGACGACCTAACACCAGATGATTTGTATTGACATGTGTAAACTGATTTATTACTTTACTGCGATTAGTGTCTGCTCTATGTAACTATTTCTGGCTTTGGTAAACTATCGGCGAAAGGGGTTTTCTCATCGTCTGGTACTTTACTTGGAACCTTCCCACCGTGAATCGCCATCGAGTGTTTCATTTTGCCTATCCCTACGTTTGAATATCATCTTGAGCGTCCGAATTGGCCGCAATTTCGCCGTAGCCGGAAATTGTTTTATTTCCAGAATAAACAGATGAGCACCACCTGGGTTCCCGGTGTCGAAGATAATATTTGTGTTTTGTGGTAAGCACAGTACCACTACCAAGCACTTCATCGTACTCTTCGCTTGCTGAGTAAGAGCACAAACAGTGCGAAGTACCATATTATTTGAGTATGAAACCAAATAGGCTTGTTGTATAGAAATACTTATAATTTTTTTGTATTAGACTAAGGCCCCAAGTTTTCTTTTTCAAATCAAAGTGATAAACACGCGAAATCTATCCTTGGTCTCTGGGGCGTGCCATAGCAGAGGTGTTTGTATTATTTTTAACTACCTGGGGATTTGTAACTTGCGCCGAATTATTGGCACAAGGCGTGTTAAATCCAGAGTATTTCAGTAACTCATGTTGTCACCCGCGTTGACGTCCGTAGTCCGCACCGCACCCCTCCCTACTATATAAAAAAAATACTATCCAGCGCCAGGTTTCGATCCCTCGACCCTGCGGGCGGAACGCAATGTGCATGGTGCTTTACCCACTGCGCCACAAAGCCGACACAGAATGGGACGCTACTAACGCGCCTTGTATCGTTGACTCATTCAAATTACTGCTGACGAGCGCTCTTTCGTCAGCAGCTGCCACAAGTGCAACAACATTAACGTAACGCAAACTACTTAACATCGTGCGCCCCGGGAAATGCTCTGCATTTGATCGTGCCCGTCGCGAGGGGGATGTTTACTAAACGCAAGATGTAGCAGTGCAACGCCGGCACGTGCAGGGACAAAAGCACAAAGAGAACAGAACTCAGGCTGGCGCAGTTTTAGGCAGGGGGTGCGCGAGCACTGCAAAGGCGTGAAATTGGAACTGCATTTGGTGGTAACAGTGAGCGGAGAACGGCGCTACAGCCCGTAATGGCGAAATCACTGCTCTGCGCTCCCCACAGCTTTTCGCTTTCCAGCTCCACCTTAAAAGCGACCACCGCAGTAATAGCCGTGGTCTTCAGCTCAGCAGCGCATCGCCATGGCCACACAGAGCCTGCGCCAGATTTACCGGACCAAGTTGGCTTCAGTACAGAATTTAGAGGTTCCAGCGCTAACACACAAAATGCACGGGCTCGAGGCTAGGAGAAGGCAGGCCTATTCTTCCCAGAGTCTTATACTGCAGACAATTTTATTCTTTATTATCAGCTGTTATCAGCTATCAAAGCTGGCTCTATCAAAAACTCCTCGAACAAACTGTTTCCTTACGGCAATTGGAAATCTAAATCCTGGGGCGAGTGTTTTCTAAACTGCCTGAAACAAATCCTCAAAAGAGGAAAAACAGCTATTACACACCGATCGAGAGGACTTATAGACAAATACACGGACTTCGAGTGACGTTCTGGATCTCTCCAAGATGTTGGGGCGTCAAGGAACAGAGTCGCTCAATTTTACGGGAGTTTGTTTTATCATTTTTATAAATATAGGGTTCTGTTTTCTTTGGACGCGTCCAGTTAAAGAACTGAAATAAAAGAAATACAATCACTGTAATTAAGCCCACGTAACGTATAAATTATTTCAATCATTCCAACATCACCACTTTTAATCTTTCGTGGCGCATTGACAAAACGGTTTTATTTTTTGCTAATATATCATGTTCTAGTATATATTCTCAACTGGTTGATGGCCCTTCGTTTGTTGTCCTGTCCAGCATTGACAAGTTCAGAGGATCAGAGGTTTCTAGGTTCAGAGACTCGATGATGGCCTTGTTTAAAGCTACAAATCAGAGTTTTTTCTATAAACTGGGCATAGGAACCAGCATTTTACACAATAAACAACCCACGCCAATTTACGTTAAAAACGTAAGGAATTCCTTCCATAGGTTGTAGCCTAACACCTGCATAAGTACCAGTTGGTACCTGAGCCACACCACAGGTGGTAATTGGCATACATCTCAAGCGATAAGCTAGATTTTATATTTCTAGGCGTTCCAAAAGCCAAACATGAGTACGCCGAGATACCCAATGAAGACGGTAGAATCTCTTGGGCCACCGCGTGCTCGACTGCCGCTCGATTCCATGGCAGTGATAAATCATAAAAGAAATCTTGATGAAGAGAAACTGCACGTTACGGCTCTCAGCAAGTACAGCTGGTGGCATCTGCATATAAGTCAACATTCTCTCGCACAATAAAAATAGAACACCAAATTTTTCATACCCACTGGATGCGTTTATAGATTGGTAAGCATTTACACAAAGAGTACACAATAAACCAGCAATTTTTTTACTTTAAAATGGCTAGGAACTCTGCATATAAGAGGCGAAAAATGAAAATGAAGCATTGTCAAGCTGCTATAGGTGCGATGAAAACAGAAGCTTCTAACAAAAGTCCTCCCAGCATGGGAACGATTGGATAATTCAGTCTAATTAGGTCAATGTGATCTATGCATTACAACAGTGGCATTCGTTTTGGAATTGCGTGAACTATGCAGTTTCTCAACTCACCTCGAATCCGTCCATAGTGACGTTGTAAGCGAAATCAGTTGCTACGAAGAGGACGAAGTAGTGCAGAGAACATATGAAGAAGTAAATCAAATTTACTTTCCCCATCATCCCTATAATAAATATGGTGTGGGTTCAATCAGAATAAAAGTACTTAAGCTCACATTCTTAAGAAGAATGTTATGAGCACCCCACGTGACCGGTCTCGCTTTCTATTTAGGGATGTCGAAAACATGTATGAGGAAGGAAGCAACATAAGTTCCGTTTTATTTTACAGCGCTGAAAACACCGCTACTATTACTACTGAGCAACACAAATCACACGATGAAAAAAACTCGTTGTTCAATTTGCGAAAAACCAGATTGTACATTCTTAATAATTTTTTTGTTGAAGGGCTATTGAGCTTTATGTTTACGAACACCCGGACTTCAGATCAAGATATTAATTTTCGTTTGAAGTGCAATAAACCTGCAATAGTGTGGTAAAAGATGCTTCATTCCTTGGTAGTTCGCGAGGAATGATGGTAAAATAACAAAATATACTTAGTTTGCGTTTGAGGAAAAAGGATTCCCGACTGATAGAGGTCAACGAGGACCTTTAAAACAGTTCGAAGCTACTGTCGCCAGTGTTCTCTTAGTTCAACTCTTGCGCATTCTTATTACTCTTCACATTTGTGCCATTCCACAAAAGATGCGGGCGGAGAGAAAATTCGGTAAAGGGTTAGCACGCAGCTAGATTGTTTCGTTCTCACCACCAGTTCGCGTGACAGCTGCGTGCTATCCTGTTCTGACAATTTTCTGCCATTTACTCGTGACAAAACCCTTGTTTACGTTACCTACCGTGGGCTGAAGTGAAGATTGCAGTAGGTTAAGAGATAGCAGTCCTTAGTGTAAAGTCGTGGTTAAAGTAATCATAATCATTAGTAATTAACTTTATGTATACAACTCAAGAGCAATCAAAAGCATTACAAGAATCTAGCAACATAGAACATTTTCCTAATGTTTGAGTGAATTTTACTATAAAATATTACTTCAAAATTAAAAATAGCCGCAACGCTTGGACCGTTGAGTTGATTTCCCAATTTGTAGGCATGTAAATTATTTTAAAACTGCATGAGGCAGCCAAGCTTTAGGATTGTAGCACAACTCTTCGCCACCTTTATTGTGAAAGTGCCGTCTGACAGGTGAAGAATGCATTCGATTGATGGTAAGTTTTTTTCTGTTTGTACAATCCGAGATTTCGCCATAAATACATCTTCGTTCCACTACTAGTCGGCATACCCTTCAACAAGGCGCAGTCCTGAGCTCGTTGCAATAATGATGCCCACATACTGGCAACGTAGCCCCAGGCGTTTTGCGCGTAACGTGACCCAAAGAAATGAGGTCCTGGAACGACATCGCGATTTCCGTGTATACGTGCTCTTTTCGGTACCTGTGAGCATAGTTAAGCTTCCAAGTAGCGAGTAAAAATCCGCTGCTGTTGCAGTTAAACTCTTTTGCCGAGGTAGGTACAAATTACTTCAATGATTAGTGAAGCGACGGAAGTTGAAGCAGGTTTCCGAATCCCGGTGAAGGTTTAGTAAAAATGGCTTTTGAGGATGCCATAGTTTTTTACTGTAGACTACGATGAATTTCAAGCTACAAAATGTAACCTACAATCTTCTATCACAATGTAGAGGAAAACTGGCAAAAATGCAAGAATCCCATATTAGAACAGCACGTGGCCAAGTAACATTGATGAACCACCCTCTGTTATATCAGCCCGCGGGAGAAGAGCAGGTAACAAAAGTGCACATGTGCAAAGAGCACAGCAAAAAGGGCAAAATGTAACGGCGCGCGTATATAGGAGGCCTAACGCATAATTGTATTCCTGCGTGCTTCTTGTTCTGTTTTGCTTTCTTTTTCACTGAACGAAGTACCGACTTTGTCGCCGTTGGAGAATTGCGTTTGCGTCTGCAGCCAACAAACATACATGTGACGAAATTTACTGCTCGCTATATGCAGCTAATATAAAATACAGCACTTTGTCATATTCTTAGTAGCAGTCCTGCTGTTTCTATAAATAAATAGTATTTTGAATTGAGTTTTCTCCAGAATGCCACACACATCAGACCCCTGCTTGTTAGACGACATGTCCTAAGCTCACACTAGCGTTTTCTCAAAACTTGTTGCTCAGCTAGTTGGTACATATCTAAAGAAAGAAGAAAACGTGGCTCAAACTAGACATAGACGAAAAAAAAACACGGTAAATTCCGCTTCAACTAGACCTTATAACCTCGTATATTGCGTCATTTTATAGTCACAGCTTCCCTTGCCGTAATGCTGTTGAACCGAAATAAAACCCAGCAGCAGAAAATGCCTTCACCCGTGGCCAACCATGGTTTTCGCGGGTTTAGGTTGTCGTAAGCATTAATACTGTGGCAGAAATGGCACCTGTATATGTCTTACCTTGTTTTCTTCGCCCACGTCTGGTTTGCGGCACGTTTTCTTTTTCGTTTAGCGTTTTCTTATTTATTTTCAATGTGGAATACAAATTCGCTTTTTTCTTCACAGCAACTTCACCCCTGTTTAATCATTTTTAATTTATTAAATTTATTTATACCCTAAATACTTGGCATTGAACGTTCCTTGAATGTTCTGTGTATTCTTCTTTCATTTCTTAGAAGTAGCGGGAAACAATTCTCTTCAATCCTGCTTTTTAATGACGTGTTTTTTGTGCAATATATAAATCTGGTTATATGGGGAGTGAGGTAGACTACTGATCAACAACAACCACTTAGTGGGAAAATCCCAATATTTTAACCTCGCTGCCCTTCCGTTATGTTTGTCCCTGGCAGTTTTTTATGTACAAGTTCTTATCATTAGTTTCGAATGTAGGGCTTATTGCCACTAGCACTCACAATACGCCCCGCAAAATCAACAAAAGTCATTACACATCTGTACACAAACTCGCGAAAACTTCAGAATTCACGGCATTTGCCAACCGGTTGTCGTATTGTATCACGATAACATAGGAAGGAGCATTTTTGTCACAGTATAAAAGCTTCCGACAACCTAAACCTGCGAAAACCAGGGTTCGCCAAAGGGTATAAGCATTTTTTGCTGCTGGGCTAATTCCGCTCAAACAGCACCACGGCAAGGCAAAGGGCGACTAAAAAATGGCACAATATACGAGGCTATAAACTCTAGTTGAAGCGAAATGCGAAGCGGCTTGTGCCAACTATCCCGATAAGTTGGTAAGATTCTCCATGGCTCTTCAAATCAGACAAAACAAACGGTTACGCGTTAGGATTCCTTGTAAGACGCTAGATTATAAGAGTGGCTGGTTGCCTAAAAACATGTTAGTTTCGAAGCAATGAAGTCGGCGGCCGTTGTTCTGCTAAAATTCACGAAACTATGGTAAGATGCAACAGTTCAGGTTTGGTGCATACATTTTTTTAACTTCATGGGTAATCCCGAGAAGCGTTCTCAAAAACACAGCGTCTAGGCAATCTGCTGTGGCCGAGAAGTGTAAAATTGAATACAGGATCAAGAACCTGCAGACATTCGTAGACGGAATGCCTACTTTCTGCTATATATGGAGTCGCACGGCAAGTCACGGAATTGTGCCTCAAGTCAGGAACGCTGTTAGCTCCGCGAACGGTAGTTACTATGGATCTTATTTGCATTGTATTAAAGCCTGCGCTTTCTTGGGGCACGTTTGATAGCAGAGGCCCGTCTCAACTGTACAAAAAGTATTCTAAGTTAAATATTATACGGGAAAACCAGCCTAAAACGTGCAAAACCTGCGTACTACCAAAAATAAAAATTACGTGGCCTTCCAATAGGTGAAGGAGAATGACGTGCGAAGCTGCGCGCCACCCACGTGATGCACAACCGACATGTCATTAGTAAGCGCATAAAACCTATAGCTGCACGTGTCTACCCTCACCCTCCAACACCTCACGCCCAATCCGTGCACTCAAACAGCCAACCGGTCATGAGCGGGTGCTTAGGAGCACCCGCTCATTTAAAAACCCCCGCTTAGGAGCACCCGTCGTTTTCCAAACATAGCTTGGGGTGGAAAGAGAAACCCAGCAATATCAAAAAGCAGTTCCAGAAGTCTAATTAAACGCTATGTACAACGTTTTATTTTACTTCGTTTCTTCCCATTACATATGCCTTCCTTGATTTTTGAGATACTGGCACTAATCATATGCCCCGTGTTTTCGTTGCGTGACCCAATGCATGTGCCGGCATCAGTTCTGGTGAAAAACATGTCGTGGTGGCTCAATGGGTAAAGAGTTGCGCTGATGAGTCCAAGAACGCAGTTCGGGTCCCGGCCCCGGCGGCATTTTCCTGATGGAAGCAGAAAACTGCGAAAACAGCCCCAAAACCTCAGACAACAAGCAGCACCAGCTACATCCCCGTTTCCTGTACCGTGCACTAAACAAACAACTCCAAGAAGCACACCCACGCCTCCACTGGCTGATAGAGACTATAAAGCGATCTTTCTACCACGCACTGGCCTTTGTGTAGCTGCCTATAATGGCCCACAGATGACCCAAACCATACAACAAGCAAGTAAAATCTCGCAGCCTGTGTTCAACGCCTACATAACGATACAACCACAAGCACTGCAAAATCTAGGTGCCGCGAGCACGCCAGAAAAAAACTGCGGCATACCACTTTCTGAAATTATTGCACTACAGCTGTTTGCAGCAGCCTACGAAATGCTACCCTACCTAAACCCACTTCAGGTGCGGTCGGCGGAGTGATTCAGATATTGAACCAGGGCACCACGACAGAACATTTATCCTACATTCTCCCATCCAATGAACCCAGTATACTGCATGCATGAATGTTGGGCGCCTCCACCTCTGCCGTCGAAACATTTGAAGGACCACATGTACCTTTCTACATCAAGGCCTACGATCTCTTCACGCAATGCTGCCCGTAAGGACAAACAGTACAGACGGGTTCTCTTTGTGGGGAACTTGGACACCAACAGGACGCCTGTAATAAACTTGATACGCCTGTATGCGCCCAGTGCCACACCAAAAACCCCACACCTCATCATGAGTGTGCATCTGCTTGCTAACTCTGTGGCTTCGATCAGCCCACGGCCACAAAGGACGGATACAGAAAACTCCAACCCCCGCCTCCACCCCTCCGGGTTCGGTAAGGAGCATCCGCCAAGCAGCAGACATTCCATAACCTGCCCGATCGTCAAACCCAGTCGAAGCCGAAGCCTCATCCGGGGAACGTTCATGCCCAACCGCAACACAGGGGGTCTGCTCAGCTGTTGTCACCCCACAGCCCACGGCTCTATACCATTCCCCCTCCCCCTGCTCGCACACCCCAGCCAACTCTCTGACTCCATTACCGAAACCCGCATCCACATCCTCGAAGAAAATGCGCACCTACGCCAAGAGCATGAAGCAACGGAACGCGAACTGCAACCTTAAGCAACGTATTTAGGAGCCGCTGACTAAAAGTGAACTCTTGACTTCACCACATCCAGAGCTCACATCACCACCCTCTGCACCGCAAGAACCCGTGCTCTTAATCGCTGCCAACATACGAAGCTCCCCTTCCCTCTTCTGATGTAGCACACATAGGAAGTCTTAGAGCGGTGCACGGGCCAAAAATTTGGCCCGCGCACCATAGTCAAGCATTTTCCATTCTTCTTTGCAAATATCCGTAGTGTTCTTTCAAAAACTGTCTCTCTTTTTTCACTGATAGACTCGTCGTCAGCATCAGTAGTAATATTAACCGAAACATGGCTTAATGACACTGTTATTGATAACAATATCTTTGTTTGTGCATCTGAATTCAACTTTTTTCGTTGCGATCGAAAGCACCGAAGGGGCGGTGGTGTCCTCCGTGCCGTCAAGAACGATCCTGTTGTTACCCCCATCTTAATATGTTCTTTTCTAGAATGTGCCTTTGCTTCCTTGAAGTGCGCTGGTAATCATGTTATATTTGCTGTTTTTTACCGTCCCCCCGATATGGGTTGCACATTTTCGGATGAATTTTCCCGTGTTCTTGGTGATATTCATACCCGTTTTCCGAACGCTGTTCTTATCATTTTTGGTGATTTTAATTTTCCTGCCAATAATTGGAGTGACCTTACCGTTCCACCAAGTGATTTTGAAGCGCACAAATTTTTGCACAGTTGCCTTGACTTTTCGTTAACTTAACTAATAAGTTTTTCTACACGCTGCTCACCAACAAGTTCGAATATCCTCGACCTAATTTTAACAAATGTACCCGATGCTTGCTCGAAAATTATTATTTTAAGTGCGAATGCACGTTATAAGCGACCCCAAACCTTCTACCGCCGGCGGCGGCGGCGGCGGTGTCCGCAGTCCTCCTCTCCCTAGCAACGGCGTGGAGCGGAGAGGAGCGTTGGTAGCAACGGCGCGGTGACGTCACTTCACCACGTGACCGCGCTCGCTCCGCCTCCTCGCCGTGGCTGCGCGGGTGCGCGCCGCTCCCCGCACCGCTCCTCGCGCCGTGACGTCATGGTATGACGTCACAGCGCGCCTCCTCTGCCCAGCAGCTGCGGCGCGCCTCTCTCTCCACCGTGACGTCACGCTCTCTCCTCTCCCCCTCGCTCGGCTGCAGCTGCCGTGCGCCGCTGTCCCTCTCCCCTTGCGCTCGCCTCCTCTCTCAGCCACCTGGCTCGGCGCGCTCGGCGCGGCGTAGCCCCCTATATATGCAGCGATAAACTGCCAGACCTCCGTGGGTCGGCTCGCGCGCGCTCACGGGCGAATGCCAACGGATTTTAACTTTACTCCCCCTCATAGCATCACCCCGTGCATTTGCACTTAACCATGTTCACCCTCGGGGAAATGCTTGGGAGTTTTTTTATGGTCTTTCCGACCATGCCATTATTACCGGAAACCTGATTCGCCAACTTGTCGAAAGAATAACCACCAACAAATCGATTAGGTGCTATAACAGAGGTAACATTGATGGCATAAATAATAAATTACCGGCCTTTTACGAAGGAATCATACATGGGCACCTCCAGCGCACCACTCAAGAAAGCTGGTTGCTATTAATAAATAAACTTACTGGTCTCATCAACAAATTCATACCTGTCAACACTGTGAGAACCCGAAGCACGGTTCCATGGTTTACTCAGCACCTCCGACGGTTGAACAACAACAAAAAAACGTTTATATAAACAGGCTGTCCGAACGGATACCTTTAACTCTTGGGCGAAATACAAAAAATGCGACAAAGAATATCAGTCGCTTTTAAAATCTACCCGCAGCCATTTCTTTAACCATGATTTATCATCTATACTTGCAAATAATCCACGCAGATTATGGGGCGATGTTAACCCCAAATGTTATCCTGATATTGTCCTAAGCAATAACCATGGCGTTTCCGTTCCCACATCGCAATGCACAGAGGTCTTAAACCAGGCGTTTTCTTCAGTTTTTACCAGAGGAGACGTTTCATCCGCTCCCATATTGCATAGTATCAACAGCACAGTCATACCGGAGATTGTTATCAGTGAGGCGGGTATTCTGTCCCTTTTATAGAAAGTGAAAATTTCTTCCACCTCGGATAATATAGGCTTTCATAATAATATTCTCAAGTCTATATCATTCAGCATCACCCCCTTTTTATGCGCTCTCTTGTCACAGTCTTTGTCTACCGGAACTCTACCTCAAGGCTGGCTAACAGCTAAAGTCGTCCCCCTCTGTGATGTGAGGTTACGGAGACTCCCGGCGAGGTAATGGGACGCAGGTTTAAGACGGAAACATGGTCAACATGTAGGATTATTTATGGAGATTCACGCAAGTGCAGACGTAGGCGACGAAAGGCACAATATAACATGGGCAGGAACGACGGTGGAACAGCCACGGTAGCCAGAAAGGTGACAACTACAAACAGTCCCAGTAAACGTTGTTAACGAAAGTTAGCGTTGGTTACCAAGCGAAGAAATGTCTGCTCGTGGCGAGGCACATAAGGGCAAGGTGTTGGGGATGCGTCGGAGGCACTGGCCTTGCGACGTCTGCAGCAAAGGCGAACGGCGAAGAGGTGGCGGCCACACTTCTACACCATGTAGAGGCTCACGAGGTCGATGGTCGGGACTTGGTGCCTGGGCGCCCTACAATGGCCACAGGACACCGGGGTTCTGGCCGTCCTACGACAGGCTACAGAAACCCGCGACCTGCCTGCTGGGCAGTCCTACTCCGTTACGAGCATCCTTGCCTCTTCTTCCTCTGCCTTTTTCGGCTGGGATTCTCCGTTGAAAGATTTCTGCCATTCTTTCGGTGGATTGGCCATCTTTCCGAACAGGTACCTCATCACATTACCCCCCTTTTTAGAAAGTTCTCCAGAGAACTATTCTAAGCATTGCCGCCAAAACACTAGCCCCTGTCCATCACAGTTTGCGGGCGCTTGGTAACTACAGTAAACAAAAAGAGTCTATAACAGAAGCACAAGTCATCCCTGGAGGGAGCTGTCACTGCACAAAAGTCGTTATGCAGCTGGAGATTGTTGGCATAGTCCCGACAGGTGCGCAGTAGACGCTTTCCAATGTTCAGCTTCGCAAACACGTAATTGACTTAAGTCGATCCTTGTTCTTTTCTTTCCGTCAAAAGCCGATTGGTTTGGCACGTCTTCTTTTCTTCTATATTTCCAACAGAGCTGGCTGTGAAGCTTGAGACGGCGTGGCCTTGTCAAAAACCAATAATTCTTTTTGCTCGCGTGTATGTCTGTTCTCCTCATCTTGACATATGAAAACCGGGGTAGTTGAGGATCCCTCTTGAATTCAGCCCGACTTTGACCTTATGTTCGAATACTGGATTGGGGATGACCGGTTGAGCACCTGTCCACAGTCGGTTCACCATTGAGGAAACTATTCTGTCTTGGCCACGGCTCCGACTGTTCCCCGGGGAAGCGAATCTTGCGCAGAGTCTGTATATTTGCTTTAAACTGGAGCCGCCTCCGCTTCAAGAAGCCAGGTAAACAAATCGTCCTCCGGAGACATTTGCGGCTCCTGTGTGATGGAAGGGTCTTTGGGGTTGTCGCAACCCTCGTAAAGGAAGTCTTTTTCTCCTTCTTTTCCTTGCGTTTGCGTTTCCGCATTTTCCTTGTCTCTTCAAGTTGAAGCTTCTGTGCATGGTTGCTTTGAAGCTCAGGGCACTCAGACGAGGAAGCTGCATTTCCTCCTTCATCAAAGAAAAGCAACGAATCGGTTTAGGTAACGGCTTCACCTTTGGCTGCCGGCTGTTTCGCCGTTTTCCCAGACGGTAAAAAGCCATCACCATTCTGCGATACGCTTTTATGAGGTGTAGGTTCAAACTTTTGGGGCAACATTTTGGTTTGTAACTCGAACTTCAGGTTTTCTGTTCTTAGATGAGTGTTAACGGGCGCTATTCTGCTGTACTCTTGGACGTCATCTCGAATGCATCCACGAGATGTGCAGTCGGACGTTTCTGGCCTTGGAAGACAAAGCTCATTTTCTGCTTCCCCAATTTCCTCCAACTTGTGCCCATTCTTCATGTGCACCACCGGAGAGGCCTCAGCCACCTTCCTCTTGACCAAGTTCTCTAGAACAGCTATCTTCCTGTTCAGCATGGCTATCTGCTTTTCCTGAAATAGTTTTTCCACTTCATACTCTGATTTCAATCTTTGCCTTTCTGCTTCGCGCTGTGCCATCAGACTTTGTCTTTGTGCTTCCCTTTGTGTCTTCAATTTACCACGCTCGCCATCAACCCACATGCGTAGTCCTGCTCCCTTCAAACCTGCTCGAATTCCTTCAGCAACAAGTTTTTCTAATTCTTCGATCCCCATGTTGCAATCTCAACCTGTAAATCTCTTCCGCTCGCTAGAGTCTCACTCTCCGAGTTGTTAAAGGAGAGTCCTGCCGTGGACGCCAATTTGTGATGTGAGGTTACGGAGACTCCCGGCGAGGTAATGGGACGCAGGTTTAAGACGGAAACATGGTCAACATGTAGGATTATTTATGGAGATTCACGCAAGTGTAGACGTAGGCGACGAAAGGCACAATATAACATGGACAGGAACGACGGTGGAACAGCCACGGTAGCCAGAAAGGTGACAACTACAAACAGTCCCAGTAAACGTTGTTAACGAAAGTTAGCGTTGCTTACCAAGCGAAGAAATGTCTGCTCGTGGCGAGGCACATAAGGGCAAGGTGTTGGGGATGCGTCGGAGGCACTGGCCTTGCGACGTCGGCAGCAGAGGCGAACGGCGAAGAGGTGGCGTCCACACTTCTACACCATGTAGAGGCTCACGAGGTCGATGGTCGGGACTTGGTGCCAGGGCGCCCTACAATGGCCACAGGACACCGGGGTTCTGGCCGTCCTACGACAGGCTACAGAAACCCGCGACCTGCCTGCTGGGCAGTCCTACTCCGTTACGAGCATCCTTGCCTCTTCTTCCTCTGCCTTTTTCGGCTGGGATTCTCCGTTGAAAGATTTCTGCCATTCTTTCGGTGGATTGGCCATCTTTCCGAACAGGTACCTCATCACACCCTCTTCAAATCGGGTGACCAGTCCTCACCGCTAAATTACAGGCCCATTTCTATAACTAGTACAATTTGCAAACTCATGAAGCATATCATACACACTGAAGTCATAAACTATCTGGAACGTCACAATATCATCTTCAATTTTCAGCACGGTTTTCGCAAGGGATTTTCATGCGACACCCAAATTGCCGGTTTTGTTCACGACCTTTATACATCTATGGATGCTGGTTGCCAGGTCGACGCAATTTTCTTAGATTTCGCTAAAGCTTTTGACCGCGTTCCTCACCACATATTACTACTAAAGCTAGCACAACATAACATTCATCCTAACGTTCTTGCATGGATAAAAGCTTTTCTTTCCTCCAGGTCTCAATTCACCTTTGCTATGAATGTTTATTCTTCCTCTTTACCGGTAACATCTGGTGTACCCCAGGGAAGTGTTCTTGGTCCTCTACTCTTCCTCGTTTATATTATAGATCTACCAAATTCTTTATCTTCACACGTTCGACTTTTTGCGGACGACTGCGTAATATACCATAACATTTCTTCTGATTCGGACCGCATAGCTTTGCAATCTGACCTTAACAAAATTTATCATTGGTGTTCAAATTGGCTTATGTCGTTAAATGTTTCTAAAACAAAGTGTATGTCCTTTATTAACGCTGCTACCCGTTTTCCTAGTCAATCCTCGTTGAAAAATATGACACTTGAGTTAACATTTACATACAAGTACCTCGGCCTCCACTTTCAATCGGATCTATCATGGCACCATCATATAGAACTCACTCTTGCAGCTGCTAACCGGTCTCTCGGGTTATTGAAACGAAATCTTAAACAGGCTCCATCGCACTTAAAAAAGCTTGCTTTTACCAATTTATTCGCCCTAAAATAGAATACGCCAGTGCCATTTGGGATCCTCATCAAGCCTACAACGTATCAAATATTGAATCCTTGCAAAACCGTGCTGCTCGTTTCATTTACTCAGATTATTCTTCTTATTGCAGCGTCACTAACTTAAAAAACCGTGCTGAGCTAGAGGATTTGGCCCTTCGTCGGAAATATGCGTGCTTATCACTTTTCCACAAACTTTACTATCACCCGTCATTACATGACAGTTTCTTTGAACCCCCCCTGTTCCATCTTTCCACGCCGTGATCATCCTAACAAAGTTAAGCGCCCGCTATCTCGCACACTTCGTTTCGCTCAGTCATTCATCCCGCGCACTATTATTGAGTGGAACAGTTTACCCGCACACATTGCCACCGAGAAAGACTCGGCTAAGTTTTTAGAGCTCATGCGGGCTACGCTGACCAACTATTTATTTTTTTGCTTTTGTTGTTCTGTTTTTGTTCCTTTTTTTTAACTATTGTATAACGCCATGCAATTGCTGCCCATATTCATGGTTTGCGTTTTGTTGCAGTTGTTACGTTGCATTGTATCTTGTTGTACTGCTTTTTTATGTTTTTTTTTCCTTTTTTGTTGTTGTAGTTTACACACCATTTGGTATTGCCCCCCCCCCCCTTGTAATACCCTCTTCTAGAGGGCCTTTAGGGGTAACCTGAATAAATAAATACATATATAAATAAATCTCGGGTCCGGTGCTTATCGCCGTAGGCCCGGCCCGACCCGACAAAGAAGGCCGACGGGCTGGCCCGGTCCGGCCCGAGACCTTAACCCTATGGTCCGGGCCCGACCCGGCCTGGCTGTGTGTTTCCAGCCCAAATACCGAAGGGGCCCGTGCCTGATTGGGGCACGTTCGGAAGCGAAAACTACTTAAAGGCGGTAAAACGCATCGTAAGAGAAATGATAACAGGCAAAACCAACATTAAACGGGCAAAACAGCCCCAATTAAACCTAACAATCATGCACACACCCCTACCGCAGTTGTGCTTCGCTCAGCTACATGGGGAAGAATTGACACCGATATAAAGGTGACCGAACCGCCCAACCTAAAAAAAAAGATGAAACAGAAACCCCCAACAACGGTCAAATTTATGGTAATATTGTAAAATATTTAGTAGTAGCCGAAACCCAAATGGCCCGAACCATAGAAAAGTAAAAAAAAGAGCTGAAGCTCACCTAAAGGGAACAAAACCACCCGGCATTTTGTGTAGAATTTCATAATGTGCCGTAAATAAATTAAAACAATCAATTAAAAATAGAATGGCACCTTGTGCAATTGAACGTGATTCTTGCGATTGCTATCCAGAAATGGAACCTGTATGCCAGGGGACACGCCGATTCGTGTTTATTTAAGCCAACGCCGCCTTTAAAAACTTCCCCGCATTTCCCCGAGGGGAAGAATGGGAAAGTGCGAATGCACGAGTTGAATTTGCGCGGTTCGGTAATGTTCGCGAAATAGAGATCACACACACACACACAACTACAAAGAAAGAAAGATGCATTTATTCACAGACACCTATATGTGTTGTCGTTGTACTTGATTGCTAGAGCGGATCTCAGCTTTGAAATTTCGTGTCAGTACTCCTTTAAGCGGGTGCATTAGCTCAGTACTCCTTTAGGCGGGTGCATTAGCCCTTCTCACGCCCGATTACTGGCCAATCCCCCACGTGGGTATGTGCCATGTCAGCGGCCAGGCAGCGCGCGCCCATCTCCCCCCGTTGCCAAGGAAGACGAGGAGATTCCTGGCCAATCCCCCACGTGGGTATGTGCCATGTCAGCGGCCAGGCAGCGCGCGCCCATATCCCCCCGTTGCCAAGGAAGACGAGGAGCGCGCGCACCCGCAGCTGTTGCTATGCGGACGGCCGTGGAATGCGGACGGCGGCGGACGCTTCAGGCTCGCTTAAGAAGTGCATTCGCCCTTAAAACATTGCCTAACGCGTGAGCGAAAAATGGCCAAAGAGCCACTCTCCTGTTGCTCTGTCCTACCCTTCCCAGCTCCGTAGCCTTCCACCGTGCTTTCATGTCCGCCAGCCAGCGCCGCTTCTCGGAAACTATCAAAATAGTGGAAAGCTTGTTTAGCGTTCCCGAGGCGGCGCTCCTACGCCGTCGTATTTTTCACCATGCCTGTCTGTCTTGGTCTGTCACTGATAAAACTTCCTTTGTAACGAAGCAAAATCCCTTGAGCTGCCGCAGGCTGATGCCGGCTTTGCGCGCTTATCTACTCGGATCACAGGCCCTGAAATTTTTTGAGTGGGGCATCCCCCCTCTATCCCCTCCGCATTTAGGTATTGTTTTGACGCCGCTGTTCGCACTCCGCATCGGTACACACTTCTAAAATTGAGGAGTGTAACGTAGAAGTGCCCGGACAGCGTGGCGGGATCCCAGCTGCTTATCCTTTTGTTTCCTTTAATTTTCTGACGTTTACAAGCACGTGATATTACTGGTAAGTAATCGTAGAAGTGAGCGCCTGAACAAAAAACGTGCACGCAAGTTTTCTTCTCTAAGTACAGTCAAACTCCGCTACAACGAACTCCGCTACAACGAAATTCCCACTTCAACGAAGGTTTTTCGATTCCCCGCCCGCATCCCATAGGCCCCAATGTATTAAAACTCCCTCCACAACGAACCACTTTTTTTATTGTTCTCCCGGTTCAACGAAATTTTCCCGGGACACAAGTCACTCTCGAGGAACAAGGCAGCTCTCGAGGAAGCCAGCATTGTTCCTGAGAACGTAGCATTGAGCGACTACGTAAATGCCGACGCGGACGTGATCGTCTACGAGGAGCTCAGTGATGCCGAGATCCTCAAGAGTGCTCGCGCCACCTCCGCCGCCACCGCCGATTCATCCGACGACGAAGAAGTCGGGCATGGTGTTCCGACGGTCCCGACGTCAGTGACCGCGTCGCAGGTCATGGACTCCTTGGACGTTTTACGTAGTTTCATTGGCGCCCATGACGATGATGTCTCCATGCAGCTCCTCGCAGACTGTGAGCAGCGCATTCTCCCGTTGCTCGTGCGAAAGCGCAAACAGTCAAAAATCAGCGATTTTTTCAAGTTTTGGAAATAAAATGCTCCCAGAGTGTCGTGCATATCCTGTGCATATCCGTGACCGCAAATTAAAATATAAACTCCGCACTGTGATTTCACGACGCCTGCTTTTGCGCGGATCTCCACGAGTACGACGCGCATATTACAACGCTGGTCTAAGCGCCGCGAGACGCGTTGTGACCGCAAATTACGATATAAACTCCGTGCTATAAGAAGGGTGCTATTTTTGGCGGAGCGAGCTCCAAGCAAGTTGGCAACATTGGGGCGAAAAGGTAGGTGGGAGTTTTCACGACGCCAGTTAGACGCCTGCCCTGTTTTTTTTATTTACTGATTTTTCCGCGACAACGAAATTCTCGCTACAACGTAATTTTTCGCGATCCCCGTGAATTTCGTTGTAGCGGAGTTTGACTGTACTCCAGAAAGAAAAATATCAGTAAAATAATCGCTGCCCCATCCGAAAACATCGTTGTTCTGTTAGCTATATGTCTACCTGACAATCAGTATGTTCTTACACCATTTCAGCCCGCCTCCGTCTTTATCTTTGGAAAAATGCAGCAAGTATGAAGCGAGCGACACGTTTAACGAGATCCCCCAGTGCGCCACAGAACTGGCGCCCCGTCGCGGCTAAGATGCAAGCGAAACGGCCCTTCAAGCCCAACAGGCAGGCTGACAGACACACGTCGTAGAAGTGGGTGCAGCGTTCGCGAATCGCGAGCAGTGACGTAAGGCGAGATGTCTGCACGCGTCACATAGCGGATCAGTGCCTGAACTAAGGGTCCCTACCCTTCCCATCGAAAAGCGCGCGACGCGTCAGGCAATGTTAATACAGGCGGCGTTGGTTTAAGCAGGGTGTGAACTTGATTTGTTGTTTCATCCGTTTCTTTTTCTTAGGTGTATATAGGAGTGTCGGGCACGGTCCCTTCTTTTTATCGAGACGCAAATTACACGCGTGCATTTATGCACATTTTATTGTTGCTGCATCACTAAGTTCTATACCGACTCATATAGCTTATCTAGAAAGTTTCAATTATATTAGGTGTTACTTCTTAGGCGGCTGTTGGCGCATTTAAACCACCCTACTCTCCTGTCGCGCTTTTCCTTTCGTCTTCGTCTGCCGACCATGACGCCGAGGGCACAGGCCACGTCCTACCACCAGCTACGCTCGTCGCGATGTTTTCCCGCCGAAACAAAGAGCTGAATTGTCACCTCAGTCTTGTCTTTCACAGCTTCACTTTTTTTGTCCCAGAGAAGAAAACGCAACACTAAATAGGGCCCTGCTACAGAAAACAGTAGAGACGCAGGTTTCTCTAGCAGCGGTTGCAGTTCGAAGTGTTTCATATTGAAATTTTGTTTTCGCCCAAACTTAGAGGTGGAGACAAGTCACCCTGAATTGGCATTCGTTGCACTTCCCCAGGCGGTGTGTCGCTGAGCCGCATGTGTTGCTCAGTTCATCTTAAGGCATGCAGTTGTAGATTTCTCACGCTTACCGGCTTGCCATACGCCCACATGCACCTCCGGGACTGACAATAAGTCCCGTGGAATGTAAAAAGAAACCGGACCCGTGCTTTTACCGCGTCAGCAACATGTAGTGTCTGTGATATCATAGAAAACCTTATTGCTTTACTGTGCCGGCCCAGCCCAGTCCGTCACGACGGCCGGACCCGTTCGAAGCATTATATTTTAGCCCGAGTCCGGAACGGGCCCGGGTGAAAAGTATGTCTGGTGGCCCGAGCCCGGACGCGAGCCGGAATGGTCTCGGGCGTTTCGGTACGCCCGAGCCCGTGCACACCTCTAGGAAGTCTTCTATACGTGAAATGGGCTACCAGTTCAACAGCCGTTTTGCTGACCTAGGAGGATGCCTCGTCGCCATTGAAAAAACAGAACGCAAAGAAAATAAATAGCATAAACAACACAAGCCTCCCCAAGACCCCAGCAACACAACCCTAACCTTCCATCGGACGATGACCCAAGTAATTCAGTTATTTACGACTCAACACCTCCGTCTTCGTTGCTTGCATGGCAATAGAACAGTTGATCGTACTGAAGCCAGCAAGCCTCACTCCTTCTACTTACACAGCAAAATTCACCTGACATCATTTCCTTGCAAGGAACTAACACCGATCACATTTCATTACCAGGATACACAGCGTATACCACACTAATAAATGATGTACGCCAACGCACTGAAGGACATAAATTCGTTGTCCTCGGGGACTTCACTGCTCCGCACACAGCTTGTGGATATATGAGAAATTACCGGAAAGCGACTCGGCTTTACGAACTCGTTAAACAAAATACTCTCCACCTCTGGAATACCTACGGCCCCTCCAACTGCATCAGCAACACTGTTTCAAGAGACACCTCTCCTAACCTCACCTCTACCCATAACATCAACGATGACACGTGGGTCTGTTGGAGGAAACCGTTCCTAGCGATCTCTTCAAATCGCACACGGCAGAATCAAATAGCAGCGAAGTGGCACGTTCAGATTAACTGACACGACAAAATTTCCTAAAACCTCCATCACAGATCCCATCGAAGATGTAAAAAATCGACCCCACAGCTCCTCACAGAAGCCTCCAAACATACCAAAGAATTAGCGCTAGCTGAAGATAACCCATCCATTGATGCCCACCTCCTCCACCTCTGTGAAGCCCGCAACAGACTCTCTGAACGATGGAGGAAACGCAAAAAAACGTAAGCTGCGGATTCGCATCGCCTGGTCGAAGCGCATGGTCGAAGCAGAAACTTACGCTCGTCAATTAAGTCAACAAAACTGGTCGGAGTTTTGCAATAAACTTGAAGAAACCCTGGAAACCCGTCGCATCTGGCCCTTTTCCCGCTTCCTTATGGGAACAAAAGAATTCAAATCGACTAAGGCACATTAACTCCTAAGACTGATACACAACTTTCCAGGTACGGAGCAAGACCTCATACAAGAACTACAGAAACCCCTGAAAGAAGCATCGGCAAACCAAACGCAAGTTATCCCACCGTACACCGGTACCCCACATCCATAGTTTGATAAACCTTTCTCAATAGCCGAAATGGAAGCCGCAGGGCAGAACCTCACGAGAAGCACCTCCCCATCAAAAGGATAAGTTTCGTACAAACTACTTCGCAACATCGACTCAATCGGCCTTTAAAACATACTGCAGTACATCAACAATCAATGGACGTCTGGCTCCCTTCCACCACAGTTTCAACACGTGGATAAAAACCTCATACCTAAACCCGAAAAACCTCTCAATACAATAATTTACGACCCATCTCTTTAACCTCCTGTGTTGGAAAACTCCTAGAACACCTGGCCCACAACCGACAATTACCGGACATCGAGGACAACGCTTACTTCCCGGATACGATTTAAGGATTCCGCTCACATCTGTCACCCCAAGACATTCTACTGCAACAGAAAGAAGATATAATTGACAAACTTACAATTCACAGCAAATTCTCGATCCTGGGTCTATACATGAAAGGAGCATTTGACAACATCATTCATCAAGCAGTCCTCCAAGGCCCCGCCTCCACCAACTGTGGCCAATGTCTCCACGAATATATTCCCTGATTGCTAACCAATCGCACTGCAACAGTGGGAATCGAATTCCTCCATTACTGCACTTTCCAAACTATACCTAATTACCCCACAAGGCTCAGTGATATCTGCACTACTGTTAAACATCGGCATAAAAAGCCTACCTGTTGACAGCCATCTGCAACCTGTGACATGCCCTATACGCCGATGATCTTACACTTCGGGGTCGACAGATGACAAACAAGACGCCCTTCAAAGTTCCATCCAACTAGAACAACAATACCCGCGAGCCCCGGGGGTTGGAATGTGCACCCGAAAAAATACGCCTTTCTTACAATGTATAAACGAACACCTAAAACGCACGCCCAATATGTAGGTGATCCTGAACTCGGCATCATTATTCAACCAATTCCTAACATCCCCCACCTCCGAGTTCTGGAGCTCACTGTTTTGAAAGACGAGTCGAGTGCCCAAACAATCATTTCTCTCCAGCGTACTCTCTCGCAATAATGCACCTTACCCACAGAGTTTCCCACCGAAGATTTTGCCTCCGAGAATAAGATACTCTGCGCATAATCTAAGCCATCCTTATAAGCCGGGTTGCATTCAGTGCTCCGTAACTAGCCCTAAAACCCTCCGAACAAAACAAACTTAACACCGCGATACGGCAAGCATACAAAACCGCCCTAGGATTGCCCCGCAAAATCGGCTACAAACAGGTTACTACAAATTGGGGTCCACAATACCTGTGAAGAAATCCAAGAAGCGCAGGCTACGTGTTTGCGTTCATAACAGAGGCGGTCCAGACTCGATGGTGTGCTGGGGCCCTGGGGCAAAACAAACAAGATTGGGCCAGGGGACGTGCGCTCACTGCTAAGTTCAATTATGTCGAAGCTGTTTAGGGTTGCGGTTCCGTACAGCTCTGCATCCTGAAAAAATGCCTTGTGTCATTGCGAACTGTCCCCGCGAATCTCTGAAGTGCCAGGCGTTCATGGATATGATTTTGCTTTTTTTAATGCGTAGCATTCTTTGCCGAGTGCCATCTCTCTCTGCCCCTGCCAGGATCGTGTAACGCCCTGCATTTAAAAAAAAAATGCAGATAACACGGAGGTTCCACCTGTAATCACTAAAAATTGTAAATATAGATAATTCATCAAACGAAATATAAAAGAAACAAAAACAAAATATAATAAGAACAAATGTCGAAAATGGCGAAACCTGTAACACGGCAGTCATAGATAGCCACAGATTAGGTTACAATTTAAAGTTATCTGATGCTACGGCATGTGGGTATCAAATTGAAGGTGTCGAGGAGGGAATTCACGTGGGACAAGCAAAAATTGCTTCCTGCCATAATCATACCTTAGTTATGGTCAGTCGTAATAGAAGTTGGAATTTAAAATGATGACCCGTAGGCATATGGGGTCTCAAGATAAAGGTTTCGATTAGGGAAATAACATTGGACAAATAAGAAAAACATCCTGGTAGCAATAATGACATAGTCACGGTGAATCTTACAATGATTTAAAATTCATTGGGATGTCGATAGTGTGTCCCCCGCACCGAATTGAAGACCTCGGTGCGGGGATTCGCGTGGGAAAAAAGTGCTTTCTGGTTTTACTCGTGACACAGTCATGGTGAGTCATAGATATGGTTAACATTCAAAGTGATGTGCCCTAGGGTGTGCGGGGAGTTAAATTGAAGGTTTTAATGCGGGAAATTACGTGAGACAAATAAAAATTCCTTCTGTTTATAATCATGACATAGTCATGGTGAGTCATCGATTGGGTTAAAAATCAATGTGATGCCGCCTCGAAGTATGGGGTATGAAAATGAAAATCTTGATGAGGGAAATCACTTGGGACAAATAAGAGATGCTTCCTCGTTATCCTCATGTGATAGTCATGGCAAGTAATACCTACCTACCTACCTAACTATCTAAAACCTACTTCCCTACCTACCTACCTACCTACCTACCTACCTAAAACCTTCCTAACTACCTAAAAGCTACCTACGTACCAAACTACCTACCTACCTATCTGACTACCTACCAAGCTACCCACCTACCTACCTACCTACCTACCTACCTACCTACCTAAAACCTACCTACCTACATAGCTACCCACCAAGCTACCCACCTACATACCTACCTACCTACCTAAAGCCTACCTACCTACCTACCTACCTACCTACCTACCTACCTATGTAAAACCTACCTACCTACCTAAACCTACCTTCTTACCCGCTACCTACCTACCTACCCCGCTACCTACCTACCTACCTAACTACTTACAAAAAACTTACCTAGCTACCTACCTACCTAACTACCTACCTACCTACCTACATCCCTACATAAAACCTACCTACCCACTTACCTACTTACCTACCTACCTAAAACCTACCTATAGGGTAAAATTCGATGAAATTTCGGCAGAGTGTGTGGGGTATCAAATTAAACGTTTCGATGACTAAAATCATGTAGGCCAGATAAAAAGGGTATCACGCTGATCAGTACTAGTTACGAGTAAACTGCACAAATTCATCGCATATTCTCGAACGGTAGCACAAAATGAATTGTGATGTCAAAGGGAAGGGTTTCCCGGTGAAAACGTAAACCGGGCAATGACCGCATCGTATGATCATTATGTTCACTCTCTTCATAAGTAAAAATTCTGAGTTGTGTAGTAAGCTCATCGCGCTGTACAGTGGTGGGGATTCGCTTGTAGCTAAAGGAAATAAATGCTGCTTAGTAATGGCAAGTACAGTTTTGAATGACGGCAGTGTTGTCAGCGCGAAGCTCCTAAGCGTTAAAATTCATTTATTTTACTTCCACATTACCCCATAATCAAACACTTCGAGGAACACTTCGTCTACTTCTGGACTGACCATCCTCATCGTTGCTTCCTGGACCGGTGTTTGGAGATGGCTGTGTCGTAGAATAAACGTCCTACTTCACGAAGTACCCAAGGCCCTTATAATTCAAAAACCCCCTTCTCGTGCTACAGCGGGATCAATCGTGCTTGCCGCATTTGACCAGGCCATCTTTAAAACGTGGCTTGGCCGACGCCCTGCGGCTTGCAATGTCTGGAAAAAAGCCCCGCGTAGCCACCAAAACAACGCTAGTAAACAGCGAAAGCGGCAAGATGGAAATGGGAATCGGGGAAACTTTCTTTAACGTCGGGATAGGTGAACATCCGCAACCAACCCCTGCTCACTGTTCCCCGCTTCTATATATTGTATAGACTAGAAATCAACCGGAAGCCGACAAAACTTATACGGACACTCCTGCTGCAGCTCGGGTATCCGAAAAAGTTGAGCCCCAAGCGAAATAAAACCGTAGCGGTGGTGGAGAACACCCAGTCGTGTCAGGAAGTAGCTGTTCGCGGTTCCCACCCGCCGCTGAATCGCTAGAGTTCTTCTAAGCAAGCAAACGGCCATGAAATCTTGGGGTATCAAAAGAGTCGCCCCTGTTTGGCAGCAGGAAATAGTTTCATGAGGCGGCAAATATTTTACTTTTATGAGCATGTACGTCTGCGACGTGCAAAGTTTATGTAGTATTTCATGACCTAGTTTAACAACCAACTCAGTATGATGTATCGGAGCGCGTATTAAGTGTTAACACGTTCGCGCACCGACAGCAGCAAGCCATGCTTGGACATTTGCACTATAGTGTGCGCGATCGAAGGCATTCGCTGATTGCGCCAACCCCCTTACTTCTTAGCGTATACGTAGGAGACATATCAGCCCACTAGTTTCTAAGCTGTTTCAGGGGAACGCAGGCTTGTTGACGGATGTTGAATGCTGCAATGTGTCGAGCCAACCACGCTTTCAAGATGGCGTACAATTATATCTATCGGGCACTGAATAAGACTTTTTTACTTAACTGGTTATTATTCAGTGCCATCATTTCCGACGGTTGTATCCGATCCACCTTCCTTGGCAGGGACAATATTTTTATAGCCTACACGCCTATTGGCATCACTTTGAATTTTAACACAATCATTGACTAGCAATGACCATGCGGTAATGATAAAGAGAGCGCAATTCTTTATTTATTTCACGCGAATCCCCTCATCGAAACCTTTAACTTGATACCCAACAAGCCCTAGTGGCGTCACTTTAAATTTTCACTCAATCTATGACTTACCACGACTCTCTTATAACTATACCCAAACAGCATTTTTATATTTTTACGACGTCGTTCCCCTCAACGAGACATTTAATTTGATACCCCACCCACACCCCAGCAGGATCACTTCGAATTTTAATCAAATCTAACTATCCATGACCCTCATGACTGTAAGCAGGACGCATTATTTATAAGCCCCACGTGATTCCCCTAATGGAAACCTTGAATTTGATACCCTATTTTCTTTAGCGGCCTCACCTTGAATTTTAACCCAAACTATGACTCACCATGACTATCTCATGATTTGAACCACGGAGCCTTTTTTTATTTGTCCCACGTGATTCCCCTCATCAAGATGGCAAATTTCATACCAAGAAGAAGAAATGGACGTAGACAGGGCATGTAATGCGATGGCAAGATACCCGTTGGTCATTAAGGGTTACAGAGTGGATCCCTAGAGAAGGCAAGCGTAGCAGGGGGCGGCAGAAAGTTAGAAGGGCGGATGAGATCAAGAAGTTTGCAGGGATAAATTGGCCACAGTTGGCACAGGACCGGCGTAATTGTAGAATAATGGGAGAGGCCTTTGCCCTGCAGTGGGCGTAGATAGGCTGGTGATGATGAGGGTGACGCCCGAGAGGGGACACTTTGAATTTTAACAAAATATAAGGCTCGCCATGACTATCTCCTGACTATAACCAGGAAGCATTTTTATATTTGCCTTACGTGATTCCCCTCATCGAGACCATTACTTTGATACACAAAACATATTGAATGTTAACTTATAAACACTGACTATCCATGAGTATCTCATGATATACACATACCGCATTTTTTTCCATGTGATTTCCCTCATGGAAACCTTGAGTTTGATGCCCCCACCACCCTAGTGGCATCATTTCAATTTTAACCCAATATATGACGTATTATGACTATGTCATATGATAATAATCAGGAAGCATTTCTGCATTTGTCCGGCGTTATTCCCTTCATGGAGACCTTAATTTTCATACGCCACACGCCCTAGCGCTAGGAATTTGAATTTTAACCCAAATATGACTAGCCATGAGTCGCATAGCCATGAGTCGCATGACTAGCAATTTAGTCGCATAGCATAGTTTTACGACTCATATACAAATCAATGTAGTCACTCGGAGGCATTGCAAAATGACAAAATCTGAAAAAGCTAAGCAAGAATAACAGCGATACATATTGTCAGAAACCAGCAACAAAAAACTATTCTAAATGCAGCTGAGGAAGTTTGTTTAATTGTTTGGTTTTCTGAAACTCCCGCGTGCTCGGTAGGTTATACCATCCTTCATATTTAAATGTTTTCTTGAAAACCGTTGCAATGAAACAGCTGACAAAGATTTGTGGAAGTACGTAATATTTTTCTTTAATCCGCAGCCCCAAGCGGAGTGTATGTGTTATCTTTATTTTTAGGTATTCGCAGCAATAGATTCAAAAGACGGCATTGCTTATGCTTCTAAGTACAGCGGTTATGGTGACGAGAGGGATTGTAGAAATAAATACGAAGCAGCTAACTATTACTGACGCGAATAATGTTTGTTATGAAATTGACTGAACAGAGCACCGGTGTTAAGCCCGTTTTCTTTTGAGTCCGACAGAGCACAACATGGTCCGGCTGGGCCTGTCGTGCTCTGTCGGGGGGGCCCTGTCGGGCCAAGTTGGACGCCGAGGTCGAATTCGCTCGGCGAGCGAACTGTCCGGCTGGAGCCGTCCGGCTGGGCCGTCCGGCTGGAGTTGGCTCCGCCCATCGGCCTTCGGCAACATGGCGGCGGCGAGCTGCGGGGACGGTGTACGTCGCACAACTTGATTGTGATATCAAAAACGACAACGACTTGCAGAAGTTACGACAGACCACCCCGGTCCTGAGTCGGTACTGCGATACGCGTTTATCGTTCGTCTACTTCAAATGGTCGCGCTTTGTGTGGAGCCGAGGCAGAAAAGGCACCAGTACCAGCGTCTGCAGAGTGGTGCGCCGTGTTTTCGTTCTCTATCAAGTGTGTAGAGATACGCTCGTCGCGCTCATCGCTAGCGCGAGACGATTGATAAGTCCAAATTCATCGTGGCCCCGCTCTCGCGCGCTCCAAGCTGTCAAGGTCTGTCTCCGCGCTTGGATCATCGATAACGTTCAAAATATGGTCGCTGTGAGTGAAAGCAACGCGCAGTGGTGGTCAGCGCTTGTGTACAGTGCAAGTTTTTCATATCAAGTGTGTACGCCGTGCTGTTATCTGTTTGATGTGTCGAAGTTCGGCTCTCGCGATCAGCCGTGTGTGGTGCGTCGCAGTTCTCCCGGAGTTGAATGTGTGTCTGTGAAGCTGCGGCGCCGCTAGCTCCGATACTGCAAGAAACACATCGCAACCGAGGGGTGCACCTTTTACATAACTTTCCCGTTGTATATCTGCGCAGTTGGTAGCGATGTGTGGCGGTGTTTGTGCGTTTTGAAATGTGAGGGTGTTCCCAGTGCTTTAGTGCCGCTGGTGGACTGCAGCGTTCCCAAACCAGCGTCGTGAGTGCTCCGCTAGTTCGCCTATTCTAGTGGCCGCGTGATGTGGTGGCAAGTGTGCTTTGTGCAGCAACTGCAGTGTGTGTCCAGGCTGTGCTTTTTTTTTCGCGTTCAGCACTGCCAGGTTACGTGATGTGTGCTTCATGCGAGATGCTGCTTCCGTTTGGGACTAGTTTTCGTGGTCATTTCACTTGCAGCTGTTGCTTGTTTACGTATGCCGCATATATGCGCTAGGTAAAACTTCCATGCACCACTATCCGAAAAAGTGCCTTTACTAATGAAGCACATGGTTATTGTAATGTAATCATGCAGTCATGACATATTCCTGTGAGTAGTGTTTACACACCGGGTTCACAAAATGGTTTCTATCATAAACCTTTTCAAATGCCGATTTACGCTTTTGTTATAGTTGTTTGCTTTAAGCCACACCAAAGTTGGCTGTGTTGTGGTCTTCCCTGAACTCTTTATTAAAATGCCAGCACTGTCAATCATCAGTGAACATTCTGAAAGCGGAGTTGGGGGTAATTCGGGTTCCGTGGGCGGCGCACGTGACTTCTTTTGAGAATCCCTTTTTGCTCCCAACATATCCAGTATCGTTCAGCTTGATTAAGCTCGTCGGATATGAGGGGTCCCAATTTGCTGCTTTGTTGTTTGGTTCTGGCGATGAACTGAAAAACCCGAGCTGTGACTCTGATTAGCTTTAAGATTTTGCCGTAGTGTTCCAGATCGATCACGCCCGACTCAGTAGGTGGCGATGTTGCCGCTGGCAATGATCTTGTTTTCTTCCTTTCCCCTAGTTCGATTTCATCGTATATCGCTTTCGGAACCACTCATTCCCAATATGCATGCGGGACAAATCCACAGTGCTTTGCTCCGCTACTGTGCGTTTTTGGCCAGCCGCATGGCTGGGATGTCGCGAGCTAGATTTTCTCTTCCCGGATAATGTCTACATACGCACTTGTTCGCGAGGCGTTGAATTTTAGTGACTCAGTTGCGTGTGAACTGCTTCCAGCGGCCAACATCTTCATGAATCCAATAGAGTGCTGTTGTTGAATCTGTCCGTAGGTAGATGTTTGATGGCTGTTGCTTGAGGGCTTCCAAAATATAGCCACACAATCGACCAGCGAGCAGGCATGCCATCAGTTCCAGTCTCGCCAGTGTAATTTCCTTGCCTGGTGCAACCCTTTGTTTGCTTACCAGAGTTGTCGATCTTGTACCGTTTTCCCCTCCAGGGTGAGGTAGGCAACTGCCTCATATGGCATTGGACGGGTATCAGCAGAAATGTGAAAGCAGTCCGTCCTCCCTCCATTTGTTTGCGACCTGTAGTACCGGGGTACTTGAACCTCAGGGAGATAGGGAGTCCGTCTAGCTACCTTCCAGGCCGCCGTGCTGTTGGTAGGTAGCGTGTTGAAGTCGATGTTTTTACGCCACACTTCGTGGAACAGGACCTTGGCATGGACAATGAAAAAAGAAAGCCCCCCCTCCCCCTCCCTTCCCAGTGGTTCATGTTGAACCTCAGCGCAAATGACAAGACGCAGTACGATAGCAACAGGCACACGAAGCGCTGCTTTGTCATGTCGTTTACGCTAGGGTTCAACATGCTTACCAACACTTCCAAGTTTTCAAGTTGCGCCCTAGTGGGTCACATATCCACGCCGTTGTTTGTAGCATGGGCCAATTTGTGAATGGTTCTATGCCATGAATACAATCCATACATAGAGAGAATGTTAAGTGGTCGGCACACGGGTCCCACGTACGTCGCAAAACCTTCAGCACACCCGACAAATAACCGAGATGCATGGTAGCCCGGGAGTCACGTTGAAATCACTGGAATAGCATTTTACTGCTTCAAACATTTCAGTGGCATTTTTGTACAGCTTCACGGCAGCTTTCTCGCTTCCAGCTCCTGTGAGCACGTCATCCGTGTATGTCTCACAGTTTGAGGGTACTGCTCTTTGTTTAAGTGGTGTTGAAGCATTTCGGGAAGTAGAAATGGGTTAGCCATCACTCTGAAAGGGATGCGGGTCATACAGCAAGTCAAAACTGGTGAAAGTGGTACACCCGGTTTTGGTATTGCTTGAAACCACAGGAAACGCAATGCACCTTTGTCCACCGGTTTTATGCCAACCTTTAATAATGTTTGTTTGATATCCAACCCTTGCGCCACTTGGTGTCTTCGGAAGTTCAGCAATAGGGTGTATGCACTGGGCTTTTGGCCGTGCAGCAATGCTACCTACACGACAGCCCCGACACCATATCCACAGTTGCATTCTGCCGTGCAGGCAGCATGTTTCCCGATGCAAAACGTGGTTTGCGGCGTGGTGTTGGTAAGAACGTTCGCGTGGGTTTGCGAATGCCTTGTCACAAGGAGTAGTCAGCATTGTTTTTTTTTCGAAATTTCGGACTGTGCTGTGCACACTTCTGCAACCGCAGATCCGAAAGCAGGCCGCACAACAAAAGCAAGCGTTTCGCTTTTTTTTTCTGTTTTGAAGCAGTAGCTAGAGCAGTGCTTGAAGACGATCTGACTTCAGGCAACGAATTCGCAAAGAAGCTATCGATGATGGGTTTAATCAGTACCGAATCAGGCGTGCCCATTTTATTTGAGGTGGAGACGACGGCCATCAAAGCTTTCACCTCATACCTTGCACATGCTCAAGTAAAAAAAAGCACTTGAAAACTATCGGTCGAATCTTTGTTGACGTGGCTGCACCTAATTTTATATACATATGTCGCGATTGCTTCCACCCAGAACCTCTGCATAATTGCTCACCATCATTGGGAGCTTAGGTAGACGTCAGTCATACGTTCAACACACCAGAACACTGTTGCCAGAGCACCTCACCGTATCTCGCACTCCCCAAGAAGCGCGCAGCATGCCTGGGTGGCTCGGTAAAGCCAGTGCCTCGTCCCGCACGCCGCCACCATATCAAATATTGTTGCAGCTTTGGGTGAAAATTTTCCTAACTCGAGACACGGTCCTTTGAAGCAGCCCAAAAATAAGAAAATCAATGCATGGGGATCACACGGAGATAGTGCAAAGTGGACTACGTTATCAGCGCCTGTCCAACGGTTAGACAGGTGCGGACAGCGGTGCAGAGAGCACTGCGCAATGTTTCAAGCATGTGACAAAGTGTGAGGTGAAAGCTTCAAGGCCCGTCGTTTCCACTTGGAACGAAACAGGTGCAACAGATTCAGTACTGATTAGTCCCATTATCGATAACTTCATTGTAAATTCGTAGCATGAAGGCGGACTGTCGTCAAGCGTTGCTCTATCCTTGGCTCTGAAGCAGCAAAAAAAAAAAAAAAAAAGAGCGACATGCTTGCTTTTGCCATGCGGCCTGCTTCGGATCTTCGGTTGTAGCAAGCGTGCACAGCACAGTCTGGAATTTCGACGCAAAAACAATGCTGACTACTACTTGTAACAAGGCATTCGCAAATCCACAAATCGCTCGAAAAAAAAAAACGCTGTCCACATGAACGTTCTTGCCAACACCACACTGTGAACCACATTTCACATCAGGAACGCCGCGGCCCATGCGGCAAAATGCAACCGTGCAGATGGCATCGGTGCAGCTAAGCAAATAGCACCACCCCGCATTCGAAAGCCCATTGCATACACCGATAGACTGACTAAATCGGAGGTCAGGTTCAGTCCACTTTCAAAGTTGTTGAAATATTTCGGTGAGTTACTGTGCGATGAAACGTCAAAAACCACCTGAAGCTTGGGAGAGTAACGTGCAACAGCCTAGTGCAGCATGTAGTAAACGGCATCAGCTTCACTCGTACTTTCCGTAAGTTTTGCTATCCCTAGCTGGTCGTAGTTTCTGATCACAGCGTCGGTAGTCCTGACACAATTCTGGGAAGTTTAGAAAGTGCCTTATCAAGTGGTATAGTGACATTGGCTTCCAAGGAAGCTCCTTCTTCTAATGTCCATCCATTTATTTGATGGTCCCGCCAAACACAGAAAAATACAATAGAGGCGTGGAAATTTCTGAAATTTCAAACACTTTGCGAATGCTGTTTGCTATTCGATTTGCAGTGCACTTTTATCATTCAAAGTGCTGAATGTTTTCGAGTATTGAAAATTTGAGAATAATTGAGCAGTAAAAGTTGGCTTTGCCGCATGGCATTCAAATTTTCTAGCTTCACTGCATGGCATGCCCTCTTTCGTTGACTTTTTGCATGGCGCTGAAGTTGCGCAAAAAAGCTTAACACGCGGTCATACTACCACACTTAAAAATAAATGAACAACTGTATACCAACTGGTAGAGGTTTCAGAAGTGTCAAAGGCGGTGGCGGTCAAGACCATTGCTAATGACATCGAGGTTTTCTTGGCTTTAACACACCATTTGCTCACTTCTCATTTTTCTTCCACTCAGTTTTTATGTGTACCAACTTTCAGCCTTTTGTCCACTTGCCTGAGGGTCTAGCTTCATTCAACAGCAGAAGATCAGAAAATAAACTAAAAAAATCACTCCACAAAGTGAACACCCTCTTCCAAAACGCTTATGCAGAGGCTGGACGGGCTGCATAATGCAGAACGCCCTTACTCTATGAAAGAGAACATGTGTCATCTCTTGTGCTACTGCACGCAGCATGCAACCCAACACGAAACAGCGAAAAGAACTCTTGTGCGATTGCTACGAAAAAACTTTTCAGAACTGAATCACTTTTGTGAACTGTAGCAGTCATGCTGACACTGCGCTAGGACAAAGGCTCTAGATTGGTCGACGTTCTATAACTTAAGATCCTGAGATCTGTTATCCAACTACTGCCATTTTTTCAAATGTTCCTGATTTATTTCATTCTCCCTCTTATTCATTGTTTCTACGTACTCTTTCCACATTTTTATTTTTCATTTACTGTGTTCACCCTATCTGACGCAGCAAGCAACGCCATTTGTGGAGCTAATGTCTTCAGTATTCATTTCCCAAATCATTTATCTAACATCACTATCATCATCTGGAAGGCTCCCGCACAATTACAGCTTTCAGCCCCATTTCATGCAGCAATGGCCTCGGTCTGCCTTGCGTGGTTCTTCCACTACACCATCCCTGTTGCACTAACTCATGTGCTTGCGCTTTGTGCATAAAGTAACCGACAGGTGTCCTGAGCTCGAGAATGCCTAGATTGGGCTGTGTGTCGACCTGCCATTCCAGGTGCAGAAGCACAAATGAACGGGTGTAGCACTTTTGTCTTCTGTCTGGCGCCAAGCGTAGGGAGAAGTGGAAAAGGGCACTATAACGGTTGGACGCTGACTGTTTTAGCTGTGATTGTAAGAGCGTTTGATTTTATGAGGAGTACTTTGATGGTATTGGCATTATAGTAACTTGCAGCTTTATAGGCAGCGGGCACGTGTTTTTGCAAAAAGATAAAGCAAGGCGCTGCAAATGAACTGTGTTTTCTACCTCTCAACTGGTTACATTGATTTGATTGATTATGGGGTTTAATGCACCAAAGCTACAATTGGACTATGAGGCGCGCCGTATTAAAGTACTCTGGATTAATTTTGACCTCCTGAAGATTTTTAAAATATGCCAAAATCTCGACATGAGCATTTTTGCTTTTTGCCTTTATGGTTGGGTCCCAGTCAGGCTGCACGTGCAATCAAAGCTCTTTTGGAGTTTTGTGATTGAAAATTTTGGCCGCATCAAATGACATCTTTTCGTCTTCACGTTTGTTTTTTTTTCTTTTTGTTTTTCTTGTCTCATTTAGTGTAGCAAGCCAGCCCGACGGCTCGGCTAACATCGCTGGTCTCCATTAAAGTTATTCTCTCTCTCTCTAAGCCATTGTATTGGTGTTGAGTGCATAGATTTTTTACTGATTGCAAGAACATAGTGTATGTGATGATGCTCAAGTATCAATTTATATTTAAGGAACCCAGGAGAAGAAAAATATGAATGGTGCAAAATGAAAGGGTTCAACATGCATGGGACTACTTGATCATTACGAGTTGTGTGCCTATCGATGAAATGTCAATAAACCGTGCTGCAGTTTAGCGTCATCTAGTGCTGATCTTTTTTTTTTCCAAGTCTGCATAAACTTAACTTATTGTTGTATGTAGTGTTGTTCACTTAACCTTGTGTGTTTCAAGTCTGTAATACTTAGTACATTTGGTAGCATTAAACAAAGGAACTCTTTTTGCTGTGCCTTTACTTGCCTAACTTTGGCCGAAAAAGGCTTCATTTCAAAACAGAAGACCGCGTTATAAGTGGAAATTACGGAAATGAACTAGGTCTTGGTAACTCATTGAGGCATCACTGCTCTTAACAAAACGTAGCCAGCTTTGTTTATAACTAAGGCTTATTAATTCATGTATCTATAAATCTCTGGGGCCTATCTGTTTTTGTGCATAGCTGTCTTGTTTTGAAATAAAATTTGATCGGCGAGTTTTATTTTGTGTGGGGTATACACGTCGTGTTCTGCCGTGAGTCTTCTGCAATTAGTGTGGGGCCAATTTTTCTTCAGCACCTCGAGCTGCCCTTGTCACTAATTTTTTAAATTTTTATTGAAGTGCATACTGCGAACCAGAGGCCCAAGAAGGAGGGGCATAAAGGTGTGAACAAGATCAGAGATACCAGCAGTTCAGGATACTACACGTGGCAGCAATGAGAAAGAACAAAAGGTTAAAATAAACTAAACATTTGCTTCTTTTTATTCAAATTAATCAAGACATATGTTCAGGTGTATTTTTCCAGTCGATAATACATGTGGGAAAAAAAAAATTTTGACCGGTGTGTATAACGGGTGAAAGAATGAAAATGGTAATGATGAATATTATTTTGAAGTATGTCGTGGTCTTGTATCTAGGCCAAGTTTGTAGCAAAACAACACAAAAAAATTTAAGGCATTGAGACTTCTTTTTTCCCTAGTGCTTCAATCGCACCAGTTTTCATGAGCTCATTAAGAGAATCCGTGCGACCATAGTTATAATTCTGAACAGTGAAGAAACGTAAGATGCAAAAACTTTCTCCTTGACTAATGTTCGAATCCCATAAGCTTACATGATCTCACAAAGAGAATTTGTGCGATTATATTTAGAATAAATAAAGTCAACAGCCTTTCTTAGAGCCTTTTCAACCAATTCGATATTATTTCCTCTATAGGGGTCTGAGACTGTGCAGGCATACTGAAGTTTCTATCAAATTAAAGTAGGGTACAAAAATAATCTAACTTTTGCTGGAGTATTGGTGAGTTTATGCGTTATTAAACCGACTTCACGACAAGATGAGGAAAGATTGTTTTTTATATGACTTCAGCTCAAGTTGCTAGTTTATACAATAGCTAGACGAGTACATTTCTGAGCTTCGGGCAAGTTTTCCTGAAAAAGGGTAAAAAAGTGTGAGTGGATTCTTTTTGTTGACGATATGAAGGGAGACTGCAGTCATCCGGTTTTAACCCCGTAGCCCACACATGACTCCAGGAGGGGATATTATAAGAAATAGTGAAATTGCCAATATATAGCGAAATCTGTCTAGGCTCATTTACAATGGAAATAATTCATTACAGAAAATTTAAAGGAAAGACCAAGGGCACTACCATGGGGACCATTAGAAGTAGGAGGAAAATGTCAGCTAGTCACTCCAATCCGATGAACAAGCAGTAACCCAGGCTGCAAGAAAGGAGCGGGGAGGGTGGGAGGCAGTATGTGAATTAATTTTTTGAAATTAATTTGGCCAGACGGCTGTTACCCCCCAGTAAGTGCAGGTGGTGGGACTGGCCTGCTCCAGTGAGGGATAAAAAAAAAAAAACTTCCATTCTGCTGTATGAATCGCTCATGCGTTCTGGTATATGGCCAGCATATGCAGACGTGTATGGACGCCTGTTTTTACAAACCCCGGACCAGGTTCTAACCCTGTGCTAATTTGCAAACAAAATCTGTAGTGTCGGAATCAGCATAATTAACTGTAAACAAATGTACTTGAAACATGCAGCAAAGCCTTAAATGTGCCTAGCTGTGTTTTCTGTGGAAGTTATTTACTAAGTAAAACTGTTGACCTGGATGGGAGCCTTCGTACAGTCGTCCAGAAAAGGTGATCTCGTTGTAGAACACAAAGATCAAAGCCGGCATCGCCATTAAAAAAAAACTAAGAAAAGAAAACACCGCGGCGCCGGTCGGTGGAACTATTCCGGTTTTTGCGAGTGACTAAATGCGATCGCTGGCTGCCGTAGTTCCACAGGCGAGTAATCGCAAACTGAGTACGTAAATATGTGTTTAAGAGATGCGGACATGATGTTAAGGTAACAACTATGCTGCCGATATTCCCATACCAAAATTTTGTACCCTGCGTCACAGAATTTAAAATACCAGCACTCATTGCAGTTGACGAAAGAAGCGCTAACATTTGCCGCAACGACGCAAATAGACAGCCCGTGCGCACCGTATCAGAATGCGATGCATGCGCTGAACTATCGAGAGCTTGTTTCTGCGTAATCATAGAGCGCTGCTACGTACGTGGACGAATGTTACATTGCTGGGAGAGCGGTTATGCTTCAAAGAACAGTCTTGCCGCATGATATTCGGAAAAACGGGAAGAATATATTTTGCGCCGTCGCCGCTTCATAACCCGAGCCAAGCTGCAGCATCACCGGGCATGCACGGTTTATAGGAAGCTCTCCATTGCGCTTGCGTCTACATAAACGTTACGGCTGCTGGCTGATTAAGTCTAGCGAGATCAACATATGCACCATGCTGAGGGAAATAAACTCAAATTTTCTCAAATTACCACAATAGCTGTTTGAGCGTAAACAAAAAGTACTATAAGGTCGGACGAACCAATCACAATATTCTATTCAAGTGACGTGTTTGGCCCGACACTGCTGGCGGCGTCCGGCTCCCGAATGCAAAAGAAAATGACCGCCCGACACAGACTCGCGTGTCGGACCGACAAGTCGGACCCGACATGTTGGATCCGACTTGTCGGACTCAAAAGAAAACGGGCTTTATATTCATTCAGCATTGGGTGCAGTTAATGGTGGTCTAAATACATTTACAAGGGGAATATTATCACAAGCCACTATGAAGAATTTTGTTCAGCTACAAACGCATTGAAAAGGGTCTCAGTACCTAGCTTTTTCCAAACACTGGTCAGTGCCTCCACTTTTACCCGCGTCTTTGTATTTTCGCCTCGAATTAACCACAGAATAACCAGATTTTATCACTATGACTACGTGACATAAAGTCACATACGGCGCCTAGGCAAACGCTATTTCTAAAACCTCCGAGCTTGAAAAAACACGCAATTTCACTCAAGCTGCGCTATGCAAAGAAGAGATTGGGTCCCATTTTATTACTTTTTTCTCTTTATGTGTACACATTGGCTCAAAACATATCACCCTACAATGTGCCGCAGGTTACAAGTTGCATTCCATCGCCAATAGAGCCAACCATACACCCTTGAAATTGGCTGTCACGTGACAAACAGCATTCGGCAAGCCACCTTGTTTTTCCTCTCAGTGACGAATTTCGTTCAGTAGGCTATTAAGGTGAGTGTTGTATATTTGTCTATTTGGTTTCGGTTGCCCGATCACTGCCGCAGGTGGCGCCAGTGTTGTTTAGGTATATAACCATGCGCAAGTTGGAATAAAGGGCAAGGTAAATATAAATGGTAGCGAAGGCTCGCGCGAAAAGCGGTTCAGAACCTATTGCCAGCGACATAAACATGGGGGCTTATGGGAGCAGCGATTGAAGCGCGACTAGGTGAGGAGGGAACAAACACTAGTAACAAAAAACCAAGTTTTATTCAACAATAAAGCAACATTTATATTTTACGAACTGTATTTATTTCTGAATCACATTTATTTAGGCACAGTGTGCAAAGAATTTATGAAAATGTTGTTAATTCTTAAAAACCTTTTTTGTAGCGCCCTCTGAAGAATGGCACTTGTCATTTCTCTGTGATGCAGTCATTGTAGTGTTCGGAGAGGAGCACCTAAAGTTCGTCTGCTAGGAAACGCCCCTCGGGTGTTCTGGTGGTGCGCATTTGCATTCGTTCTTCCTTGTTAATTTAGTGTGCCCTTAATTTTTGCTGTGCGTGGAGTTGCGAGGTGCGTCGTATCGTGGGTGAACACGTTTAGTACCGTGCCCGGCGGGCACGGTGAACTACGGCACGATGCTGCCAACGGTTGGAGCGGAGCGCTTTCCTCGGTACCTACGGAAACGATGTGTTGTACAAGGTTTCAACAGCAACTCCCGTACGACTGGGGTTTCACTGCACAATTTTCCTCTCTTTTTCACAGGTAACGAGAAAATATGGTACTGTTAATACGTGCACGGGGGTTGTGTTAGGGGATGTGGTGGTGCTTCGAAAAATAGTGGGTCTAAAGCTTTGTTATGTCACAGTTACCTCTTGATTTCACCTCAGGTTGGATCGGAGCAAGTGGTGTCAATTACTCTAGGACGTCTCAGCGTATTCACACTTGAATTCAAATGATTCACTTTAATTGTCGAACTCAGTGCCTTCTTTATTGCATTACAGCGCTTGTAATGATCGTTCCTTCCCGCAAGCATTATTCCCATCGCAGTACTGTGTTGTGCTGCTCCGTGCTGCCCTGCTGCCAGATCTTTCCTGCTTTTTTTACTTATCTGTTGCGACACTTGCCTAAACAATGCAACCATGAAATTGTCGGCGTGAATCCTGGATGAAGTTCTGAGAAACCTATGTCTACTTGATAAGACGCCGGGACAGCTGCGGTGTGCTCGCTTCACTTTCGTGAATCCGCATTACTGCGGCCTGGTTTTCTGCGTCAAGATGCAGCGCCTAGCTTTTTTCAGTTGTTTCGAAGTACTGCTGTTGAGGCTTTCATTGCTCATAATGCTATGTGTTACGGGTAAAGTCAATTTTTTGGCTCGTAAAAAAAATCATAATGCATGTAGTTTCCACGAACATTTTGTACTTATTGTATACGTGCTGATTTTGTACAGTGTGTTAAAGTTGTTTAATGTTTATGCTGGAATAAAATTCAAATATCTTGGTTATAGCTTGACTATGCGTTATTTCTTCTCTTAGAACTGAAGCACACAAACCGAGCAAGCATTATATACCATTGATCTATACTTAAGGCACGCACGCAACCTGCGTATGTGCGACGCAATTAAACAGCCCAGTAGCGGCGTTGGAAGAAATTTGTATCGGGGTGAGGAGTGGGCACATTTTTGATATGAAGGGGGGGGAGGGCGTCGGGGAGAGTGGTTGAGTGTCATTTTGTGCTCTGTATCCCATGGCAGAAAAAAAAATTCCGGTTGGGGGTGTACGTGCCCGGTTCCCGGTTTGCCACCCACTGCAATCAAAATAAACAACTGATTGCTTTTGTACAGCAGTTGAAGACATGAATACAGAATAAAGTTTCAGAGATAATGCAAGATGTTTTCAGCAACGCCGAGGTAGATCATACGACAGTATGCTTAAGTACGTTTCTGTAGTCACGAGTCTGTAAAGGCTGGCGTTGACTGGAAGCACACACGCCAACGGCTTGCCCACTTGCGTCAGATGGCAATGACATGAGCCCTGAGTGATCAGAGGCGCGCTAAAAATATTTTGAAGTCAAATTTTGGCGCTAATGCCACCAAAATGACGTCACTTTTTGACCGGATCTTGCTTCATATCCGGTTTGTTTTTTGTTCCGCCGGAAGTGTTCCCTCCTCACACAGATGGCGCTAAGCCCCATGAGCAGCACGAGAGCCGCCATTTTCTGAACGTATGGGCTTCTATGGAAGCTTCGCTACCAGTTACATTTACCTTGTAAAGGGTCTTTTGTTCCGATGGGCACTCAAGTCGTCTAGTCGTTCATACATTGGCGGCACACGCCGCCATTACATTGGCGACGAGAATGGTCGTTTAGGAGGGGGCGTGATTTTCGTCATTTTCGCCATCTGTTTCCCGCCCCATGAGTGTTTCCGGGCTGGCACCACCGCCTCGTTCCTGCCCACGCCTGGCCACCCTGCTGTTTTCTGGCCGCAATGGATCCGCATCTTCGAGAATTTTCTGCTCGCATCGGATGCTTCGGACTATGCGCCGGACCGTCGCAAGGCTCTCCTACTCCACAGCCTCGGCGTAGAAGGCCAGCGCATATTTCACACACTACCGCTTCAATCTTCGGCCAACGCTAAGCCCGGTGAGCCAGCTACTGATACAGATTATGGAGCTGTCAAGGACACTTCTCAGACAAAGCACGATGCGTCATCGTACGATACCGCTGTCGCAGCGCTGCATGCGCACTTCACGACAACAACCTATGTTGTGGTCGAACGGCACCGTTTCGGTAGGCGCGAGCAGCAAGTCGGTGAAGCAATCAATGAGTACGTTACCGCGTTACGTGAGCTTTCTGCTACATGCTCTTTTCCTTCTCAGGAAGATTCCTTGCGTGACCAGTTCGTTGCGGGCGTATTATCTCGAAACTTGCGCGAGCGGTTGCTGCTTGAAGGGTCTTCTCTTTCGTTCGCTCGAGCTGTACTTATAGCGACGAAGTTTGAGCAGGCAACCAATGATTGCAAGGCAGAGGCGGAGGAGTCCATTCACCTTCCATCAGAATTAGTCGAATAGTTTGGTGCTATTTTTGATCCAGGACTTGGCATCACAAAGGGTTTTGTTCACCGCGTCAAAACACGGTCGACAGTTCAGCCAGTTGCTCCAAAACTCAGGCGCCTTCCGCTCTCACTGCGGCCACGAGTCTCGAAAAAACTCCGCCGCTTGGAAAAAATGGACGTGATAGAGCGAATAGAGGCATCCGAGTGGGTGTCCCCCATTGTGGTGGTTGAAAAGAAAGATGGAGGTATCCGCCTTTGTGTAGATCTTCGATAGGTAAACAAAGCCATCGTAGCAGATTGTTTTCCCCTCCCTCATACAGAAGAGCTATTGCATAGTCTAGTGGGGGCAACCCACTTTTCCAAGCTTGACCTTGCATCAGCTTACCATCACGTCATGCTTCACCCCGAGAGCCACGATTTAACGGCTTTTATAACACACGACGGGCTCTTTTGTTTTAAGCGCGTGTGTTTTGGGCTCGCGTCAGCACCATCTGCTTTTCAAAGGATGATGTCGAAAATTCTGCAGGGCTGCAGCGGCGTCCTGTTCTATATCGATGACATCATTGTGTTTGAGAAGGGGAGAGAGGAGCACATGGCGAATCTTACCGCAGTTCTGAGGCGCATAAAAGAGGCAGGACTCAAACTGAACACAAAATGCGTCATCGATACGCCGGAGCTTGCGTTCTTGGGCCACAGGATCACTGCAAACGGTATTGTGCCGTTGAAGGAAAAGGTTGCTTCCATCCGAGACACTCCAGCGCCCACTGATCCAGCCAGCCTTCGATCATTGCTGGGATTGGTCGAATATTATTCTAGGTTTATTCCCAACTTCGCTGACATGGTTGAACCAATGCATGTCCTGCTAAGAAAGGGGCAGCGATTCGTTTGGTCTGACGAGATAGACGCTAGTTTCAGAAAGACCAAAGACGCGCTGTCAGCTAGCACTATACTGAGAATGTTCGATGCATCTCTTCCAGTCTTAGTGTCGACGGACGCATCAGAGTGCGGACTTGGAGCGGTCCTACAGCAGGTGGACGGACATAAACTGCACACTGTCGCTTTCGCGTCTCGAGTTCTTTCGCCAGCTGAGAGGAAATATTCGGTAGGATAACGGGAAGCGTTGGCCTGTGTTTGGGCGTGCGAGTGGTGGCACGTGTACTTGTGGGGACGCCACTTCACGTTGCTCACTGATCATCAAGCCTTGGTGGCATTGCTTTCAACACAAGGAACAGGAAGGCGCCCCTTGCGGGTAGCGCGATGGACAGAACGCCTACTACGGTACAACTATACCGTCGAGTACCGCAAGGGGTCGCAAAACCAAGTTGCGGACGCACTCTCACGCTTGCCCGCGTCGTCTTTTGAGGAAGAAGAAACGCTGTTTGACGACGTTGTATCAGTTCTCGAAATTCCTTCCTGCATTACCAGAGAACAGTTTGAGCAGTCCCAGTTGCAAGATGGCACACTGCAACAAAGCAAAATCTATGTGCAATCGTCTTGGCCGGCACACAAATCCTTATCGGCCGAGCTTCAGCCGTTCTTCAAAGTACGTGACGAACTTTCTTTGGCAGACAATCTGATCTTGCGTGGCGAACGGCTTGTGGTTCCCACATCACTCACGCAGCAGGTAATTGCTGCAGCACATGAGTCGACCCGGAGTGGTGCGAACAAAAGCGCGCCTGCGAGAAAAGTATTGGTGGCCGGGCATGGACCACCAAGTCGAGCTAGCTATCCAGAGGTGTAGCATATGCCAGGAAGCAGACAAGAGCATCAAGGTGCGAGCTACACCCTTGCAACCGGTCCCCTTTCCAGAGCAGCCGTGGCTCAAACTAGCCATGGATCTTGTAGGCCCATTTGAGAGGGCGCCCTACGACTGCAGGTATGCAATCACGCTTGTCGATTATTATTCCAAATGGCCCGAAGTGCATTTCTGTAGCGAGACAACAACCAGCACAGTAATACGCTTCTTAGTACCCGTGTTCGCGCGCGAAGGCTACCCAGAAGAGGTTATTTGCGATAACGGTCCACAGTTTGCATCTCGGGAGTTTGAGGCATTTCTTCAAGATCGTGGCATCCAGGTCAAACATTCGTCAGTATACTATCCACACGCGAACGGCCAAGTGGAGTGCTTTAACAGAGTATTCAAGTGGCGGTTCTTGAGCAGCGACCCTTGCGCCAGGCGGTGACAGAGTACCTGGGTGTTTACCGATGCACACCGCATGCTACAACGGCAAGGGCTCCAGCTCTTCTTCTACACGGGCGGCTGCCAAGAACTCGGTTGGATGTCGTCGGGCATCCGTCGGTCACCTTCTTTGATGATCCTCACTCGGAACTCCGGCTTTTACGTGAGCGGGTGAAGCAAAAGCAACAGAGCAGCAAACGATACACGGACGCTCGGAGGGCTGCAAGAGAAACCAGAGTTGACGTTGGTGACTTCGTCAGAGTGAAGAAGCCCACTACTGGATTTAAAGGCGACCTAGAATTCAGCCGCCCTAGAGAAGTGATCAGCAGGAAGGGACCATCCTCTTTCCGCCTGGCTGACGGAAAAACGTGGAATGCATCGAAGTTCTCAAAGGTGCCACGAGCCTCTGCCGCCCTTTATACGTGGGGAGGAAACGGTACAGCTAGGGGAGGAGGATCTCTGCCTACATCTGAGGGCCCCACCCCAGAGATAACTACGACGATTTCAGCTGCTGCTCCTTCGGCTGCGCAAGCGCAGCGCCCACGTCTCCTGAGCACGTTGCGCAGGCGCCGACGGCTCCTTCGGCTGCCCAGGCACCGACGTCTCCGTCGGCTGCGCAGGCGCACAGGTCGCCTGCTGCGACGCAGTCGGCCAAGTCTCCAGGAGCAGTCACACAGGAACGCAGGGTGCAACCACCAAGAAAGAGACTACCACCAGAGCGTTATGGCTACAACGTGTAGCAAGCGAAGTGTGTAAAGCGAATGGAACGGACATATCCAATGTGGTGGATTTCTTTTGTAAATGATCTGATTTTGCAGTACTATATAGCTATGTTCAAATGCAAATTCCAAAAGATGCAAATCCCCAACAACTGTTTACTTGTTACCCTAGATGTCGTGTCGCTATAAACTAACATTCCGCATGCCGATGGGATCACCGCTGTATCATGTGCGTATGAGGGGTCGGCGGGTGACAAACCTGTCGATTTTCTCACCCTTGAAACGGTCCTTCACTTTATCCTTGAACTTAACAATTTTGAGTTTGCTGGTGTCAATTACGTGCAAGTCAGCGGAACGTCAATGCTAAAGAAAATCGGGCCCAACTACGCGAACATATTTATGGGATGTCTAGAGTCAAACTTCTTTGCAACCCAAAGTTTGAAGCCATTGTACTACAAAAGGTATATAAATGATATATTCACGATTTGGCAGCACGGTTAAATGCGACTTCTTGCGTTTATTGAGGATTTTAACCTTGCGCATCCTACCATCTCCCTCTCTCATTCCTACTCTACGCACAGCATACATTTCCTGGATGTTACTGTCACAGTTTCTCAGGGCAGACTTCAGACTAATCTCTACAGGAAACCTACGGACACGCGCCAGTATTTGCACTTCCACAGCAGCCATATCAGGCACTGCAAGACTGCAATACCTTATAGCCAATCTCACCGTTTTAGGCGAATCTGCACAAACCAGGCGGATTTCGATTCTAACTGCAGAAAACTTAAAATCGCACTCTTAAATCAAAAATACCCAGAGCAGGTGATCGATGACGTGATTACACGAGCTAACCAGTTGAACCGCACCGACATTCTCCGAAAAAAAGCTCCAAAACCCAATCAACAAACAAACCTCGATTTGACCCATTCGGCCTCTTCTCCGAAAGTTGCATTCATACTAAGGAAACATCACAATATCCTCGCTCAAAGTGAACGCCTAAAGAGAATAGTCCCCGAGCCGCCACGTGTTGTTTATAGACGCAGCAAAAATTTGGGCGACGTTCTCACTACAGCCAGCATCAGCCGACCACAGACTACTGGTTGCATGCCCTGTAACAAACCACGGTGTAAGGTATGCCCACAAATGACTACCACACAGCGCGCCGCCAGTACAGCTTCAAACTATTATGTTAATGTAAAAGGGAACTTTAACTGTGATTCCACCAACGTCGTATACCAGCTGGAATGCACCCTCTGAGGCAAACTATACATCGGCCAGACTGAAACACCCTTTCGTTTGAGGTTTAACAATCACCGCTCTCATGCAAAAACCTGCCCTTCTTTGCCTCTATCAAAGCATGTTTACACTCCTGGTCATTTTTTTGAACAACTAAAAGCCACAATTCTTGAATCTAGTTTTAAAACGCATCACGATCGCGAGGTTCGTGAGTCCTACCTTATCTATAAGTTTAAATCAGCGTCGTTTGGCATAAATGAAAGTTATGGGAAATTAACATGTCTTTCCTCCGATTAAAATTGAGGCTGCATTTCTCAGGCTGGTGTTATGCCTGTTTATTTCTTTTCCTCAATATTATTCTCCGATGAGTTGGCGAGCTCCCGTAGTTTGTTATAGTTTTGTGCTAGCACGACGTTTTTTAGCATAATGGCTTCACTGAACCAAATTTGACGAACAAGTCTGGACATTGTGTTCTGGGTAGAAGGCTGCAGTACCATTGCTAGCATAGATATTCTCATATTGCAATTAATTTGTGAACGCGAGCCCGTGTGATGGCTTTCGTGACCTCTTTCTTTTTTGTATTGTTGTTTTCTAATATTCGTTGCTGACCGCCTCGGCATTCCGTGAACTGGCACCATGCGCCGACCAGATGAATACCACCTGCTGCCGCGTCATACACGTGCACCTACCTGTTTTCTTTCTTTTAATGACTTGTTTTTAATGCAGATCATTTCTTTAACTCACATGTAGCGTCCGCCGTCCGTCCGCAACAGCTCAGCGCGCAGGTGCGCCCTCTCCCCCACTCCTCCTCTCTCGCATCCCGCTACCCTCCTCGCTCTCAACAACAGGTCCGCACCCCTCCCCCTACCGTATATAAAAAAATAATAGTTATCGGCGCCTGGTTTCGATCCCACGACCCTGTGGGCGGAACGCGAAGTACATGGTGCTCTTCCCACTGCGCCACAAAAGTGACACACAATCAAAGGGTACGAACGCGCCTTGTATCCTTGACTCATTCAAATTACGTCAAGAAGCTGCTGATACTCGGCAGCAGTTGCATCGATCTCGTCTTCACCAGTTGCTGCAACGCACGACCACTGCTTAAAGTCCCCTTAACAGTACACTTTAGCGACCACGAAGCCGTCGTTCTCAGCGTCCAATACAACGACAACAGCAACAAATAAATAAATAACGACTTACAACCTACTCCTTGCCTTCACTTCTTGCGTCACAAAAAAAAAAAAAAAAACTTGGGCTCATCTCTCCACGAGGGGGGACTCGAGTCGCAAAAACACGAAAGTAATAATTAATATACGAAAGAAATATAATAATTAATATTAATAAGCAATAATAGTTAACACATTCACTACCACCCTACCACCACCCCCCCAAACACTAACGTTAACGCAATACACCCACCCCCTATGCGACGCATTTACTCGAGTCCCCCCTCGGGGGGAGGTGGGCCCAATTTTTCTTTTTTGCATACCAATGTACACTCATATCTTCTTTGAAACTTCTTTGTTCTGCGTGAATAATCTTTTTGCCCATGTCAAACACGTGCTTGGGCATATCTTGTTTTGGCCCCTCTTTCACCGCCGTTGCCACGGGGGAGGGAAAATTACCTTGTTAATTTTCCCCCCGCTCTTTGTAATACCAATGTACTCTCATTGCCTGTCGAAACTGCCTGTCCTACTGCTTTTGCGCGCGACCCTTGCCTCCCACCAACAGAAGCCACGTGTCTCTTGATCCTTAGAACGGGTGTGTATGGGCAGATGCGCGCCATTGGTGTGCATTTGCATATCTTCTTCGGAACTTCTTCGTTCCGCGTGACTAATCTTTTTGCCCATGTCAAACACCTGCATGGGCATATTTTGTTTTGACTCCTCTTTCACCCCCGTTGCCCAGGGGGAGGGGAAAATTACCTTGTTATTTGGTTTTTTATTTTTTAAATATTTATTTTTTCTCTGTGTTTCGTTCTTCTCTCTCTCTCTCTCTTTTTGCCATGTTCGTGCCGCGTGACTGTGTGTTCTTATTATATATGTGTGTTCTTATTATATATATATATATAGATATGATATTGTATCTAATATCTGACATTTAAATTGGATCTCAGATTTGATACAATCTGGGGCGCTATTCCAGAAGGCCCGAGAACCGCCTACTTCCGAGTTTCCGTATGCTTGGGTTATGACTGTAGAGATAGTGGAGCATTCGATACACCTCAAGCGAAACCGCTGGAATTGCGCGCTGCACGCCTGGAATATTCACCGCACTGTATTGGGGTCCCTTACGTTGATAAAGTAAGGCTTTTGCTACCTTACACATGCACCACCATCTGAAGTCGCCCTACAATGCTCATTACCTAGCACAAACTAGATAAACCAACTGCAACTTGGAAATCGTCACCCTGGTTGTTGGCCACGCCTGATGCGGGTCAGCCCCTTTTTTTCGGTGTTCAGTTCTTCCACTAAAATATGTTTGCTACTTGGCTTGAGGTAGTGCCAGTGCTGCTCTGCGCACGCACAAACCACGAAATCAAAGAGGTCCACTGCAGCGAACGGAACGCGCCCTGCTCCCGACCATGAAATATAGCTTTTGTTTAGGGCTTGAGCGAGTGTGCACGGCGGGCGCTGATCAGAAATCGTCCCCTGTCAAGATACCGTGCCAAGAGCGTGTCAAGAGCGTGTTTGAGCATTGGCGAGTGCCTTTTAGACGTATATGTTTTGGCATTTCTCATGGACTGTGTTTTCACGGTGTGTGAAGAAGTATCCCGTGGTAAAATCGTATCTTCTTGGCGTCTCCTATAGGCTCGTTCAATAGTGAACTCCAGTTCTTACCGACGAACCCCGCGACTGTGGTACCATTGGCTGACGGTGGCCTGGGGACTTCATTTTTGTTTTGTGCTAAGTTCTTGTCTCTCCTAGCGGGCATGAAATGACACCTTTTAAGACTACAATGTGATGCCCACACGAATGGGATGCCTGGGTGGGTGTGGCTGCGGTTGTTACGCTACGCCCACAATTGGGCTGGGCGTGTTTTACGGTGGTGAAAGCGTCTACTTACCGAGTAATATGTTCCCAGGTACAGTAATCCCTCGCTATAATGAAAACAATTTTCTTTATAAGAGGTATTTCGATATAAGCGACCACTCAAGGAATGCTAAAGTAGTTGAGATTCACCTGCGCCACAAGTGCGAAGAATAAAAACTCAATGTATTTAGTGAAGCAAAACTTTACTGAGGTGCCAAAAAGGCAGGGAGCTTTGGCTGTTTCATGTTTTTGCCGGGTGCAAGCAACCCCTGCTGAAATTGGCCCAAGCAGTGACTGGCATTCGAACGCCTCGCAGACTGCTAAGAGCTTGAGGAGGGGAAGGCAGCAGCCACTTTTATAGGGGCCAGGTGCGGGCGTCACGGAACGCTACGAGAGTTTTGAGCTGAAGAGCGCCGCAAATGCCGTAGCTGGAGTCAGAGGTTGTGTTTGTTGAGCTCGAAAGACGATTAGCCTCTCATTGTGGGCACACAACCCAACCATGAAAACTGACCGGTTTTGTACTAGGGGCCTTGCATTATCACTGGGCCATTTTTTCCCGAGGTGCCCAGCATTAATTCTGCGAAACACGTTTTTGCTCGTCCTGCTGGCGACGACACTGCTAATTCGGCGGTCCGAGTGTCGGTGGTCGCGCACCGTCGCATCCACGCTATTGACCAATGTCTAGGAACAAAATTCAATCCCCCTACCACGCTTTTGGACCGCTTCACTGAAGTCCGGTGGCGAATAGAGCGTGACCGGCTCGAGAAAATCACCCGGAGAACACGAGCTTGTTAACCCACCATGTTGGCCATCTGACTCGCCGCTGGGTCGTCGCCCCTCGGCGACGCCTCCTGTCGCCACACTTCGCACTAAGTTGGTCCAGCTCTTCTTGCGGTTCGAGTAATGCGGCCTAAAATGCATGCATTTTGGTTGGGACCAGAAGAAATTTCGAATAAAACGGTATTTTGAGTAAAGCGAGTTCGTTATAACAAGGGATTACTGTAGTTCCGGTAAAACAACAGTTACATGCGTTTTCAGCCCTTTTCTTAACTGTAATGCCTCCGTAGATGACTTTGTATTGGCACCAAACAGCTTTTCTGTAACGTTTACAACTCATTCCAAACTAGTTAACTGTGAAAAAATGGCGCATTCCACGTGACACTAGAACGGGACTGCAGCAAGGCTGAGTCACGCCACCGGTCCTTTTGCTAAAACCACGTGACCTGTTAGGTAACCCTTTTTTCCTATATCTACTCCATTGCAACCGCAATAAACGTTGTTTGTCACCCGACTGCCGGCCCGCTTACATGGTGGCAGCGGTGGCCAGCCAAAATGACCACACCGTGAGCCCCCCTGCCGTCAGCGATGTTGCCGCCACCAAAGCCCCTGGATACATCTTGCAACGCCTGGAATGGATGGAAAACTTGGAAAAGTGAGTTCACGCTATTTTCAACTGCTACCCAGTTGACGAAGCAAGCTAACGTACAAGCAGCCACTTTGGTAGCGGTTATTGTGGAAGAGGCAAGGAAGATTGCAGCACCTTCACGTTTGAGGCAGAAGAGGGCAAAAATGACATGGACGTCCTAATTTCTAAATTTGAATAGTTCTACAAGCCTGAAACGAACTTTATATATCATGAAGTTTGATTTGGGTCAAGAAACCAAAGAGAAGGCGAACCTTTCAATGTGTGGCTCACGGAGCTCCGCATGTTAGCCAGAAATTGTGAATTTGGGGCAATGGAAGAGAGGATGCTGCGCAGCCGCATTATTCTGGGAAATCGAGACAAGAGCAGACAAGAGCAGTAGGCATACTTCTTTGCCTGCGGGCAGCGGGGTAGGAGCGTGAGCACGCAATAAGAAAGACGAGAACTAGGAGGTGTTCGATCAGGTAACGCGGGTGCCGGTCTCTTTGCTGTCTCTACGTTTCCCTACATTTCTCTCCATTTCTCTGTCTGTACATGGGGGTTCACACTACGTTCCCATTCGTGCTCCGATAAATGAAACAACATAACGGCAAAACAATGGAACCTACAGGTAACCCCTATGATTATTCGCATCCCCGTCATGGTTCCGTGCGTGAAGATGGTGTAATTTTTTTCAGAAGTTAACAATGAACACGGTCAGCAGCACAGACTACTGCAGCGCGACGGCAAACATTGAAGGACAACCAATGACGTGCAAATTCGGCACGGCGGCAAATTGCTCCGTCATATCAAGGACAGACGTCGCAAAGCTGCCAGATCTACCAGAGCAGGCTTTCCAGGTCACGCTAACTGCCTTTTTTGGCCACAAATCAACATCCCAAGCAAAATTGCGCCTTTGGATTTCAGCAAATAATACGGTGATCCCCGAAACATTTTATATCGTAGACCACAGTGTGCCAGTAACTTTGAGCGGTTCAGCGGCCGAACACCATGAATTTATTGTCCGGGTTCAGCACACCGACGTCGATCAACTTTACCTGCCAGCACACCCTTTTGCAGATATCTTCACAGGACTGGGATAGCCCAAGGACTACGAGTATAAAATAAAGCTCAAGCCCGGCGCAGTGGGTGTCGTCGTACCTGCCCGAAGGGTCCCAGTGGCGCTGGAGAACAAGACTAGCGCGGAACTTCAGCAGATGGAGGATCAAGGCGTCATAACAAAGGTAACGGAGCCCTCCGAATGCTTCAGTCACATGGTTACCGTTGTTAAAGGAGACAAAGTTCGAGTCTGCCTGCATCCAACATCGCTCAATCAAGCCATACTCCGGGAGAGCTATCCCATGCTGACTTTAGACGATGTCGCTCGCAGGCTTGGCGGGGCAAAATTCTTTTTCACGCTCGATGCCGCTTCGGGGTTTTGGCAAATTCGGCTTAGCGAGTCGAGCTCCAAACTTTGCACAATGAGCACGACGTATGGTCGCTATCGGTTAGTACGAATGCCGCTTGGAATAGCTTCAGCCCCCAAAATTTTCCAAGCAGCAATGCACCGCGTTTTGGAAGGTTTGCTTTGTGTGGTGGTTTGTATTGATGACGTACTAGTATGGGGAAGAACTAAAGACGAACACGACCATAACTTGCAACTTGTGTTGTCCCGATGTCAACAGCATAACCCTAGGCGTAATGCCAAGAAGTGTACGTTTCCGCAGCCGGAGATGCGGTACCTGGGACACAACCTCACTACAGAAGGCCTACGCCTGGACCCGGAGAGGGTACAAGACATACTTTCAATGTCTGAATTTTCAATACTTTCAATGTCTGCTCTCTCTCATTCCCCTCACCGTTAACGCGCGGTACATATAAACGCGGTAACTGCGCCGCTCCGCTCAGTCGTTCCGCCGCTCCGATGACATCCGATGACCACCGATGATTTGAATGGAGGCTAACAGGCCTGCTATCGCTGTGGTCGGCGCAACCGTACGTAATATAATGGAAACAACACCAAATTGACACGCTAAATGGAAACAACATAACGGAAACGCAACGCAACTCCACGATGCGTCGCATCTACCCATGGGTCCCCTCGCGGGAAGATGGTGCAAATTTTGATCTTCTGCACGTCGCACATCCTGGAGCCGATAGGATGAAGGCGCGGGCCCGAAGCGTCATGTTCTGGCCCTACATGGCGAACGACATTGAACAATTGTGCAGAAACTGCGAAAGATGCCAAAAGCATCACCGCGAAACGCAAAGATGCCGCTTTTGAGCCATGAGGTTCCAACCTTACCCTAGGAGGCTGTAGGAATGGACCTATTCTTGTACGAGGGCGGACAGCTTGCTATTATAGTTGACTTCTATTAATTCTTTTTCGAAGTAAAAGACTTTCGCCATACCACTGCCAACCTGCTTAGGTCTTGGTGCGCCGAGATTTTTGCAGTTCATGGATTACCGTTAAACTGTGTAGCGATAACGGGCCGCCATTCAACAGCACCGAATTCAAAGAATTTTTACATGAACTCGGTGTTACCCACGTAACGTCATGCTCGTATCATCCACGCTCAAATGTGATGACGGAGAGGGGAGTTAAAAAAGCAAACAAACTACTAAAGAGTGCTGCCTTAGAACGCCCGACATCCACATGGCTCCGCTTGAATGGCGTAATTTCACCTCGCGGTGCTGTTTTAAAGTCCTCAGTGCAGAGACTGATGGGAAGGAAGACGAGGGCCCTGCTGCCCGTACCCACAAGCCACCTGGGGCCGGAGTTGGTTCCCAACCGAGCCGTCCACAGCCGCCTACAGGAGATCCGCCAACGCCAGAGGATCTACTACATATTAAAAACAGCGCCAAAACACGATACGACAGGGAGTGAAGACAAACAGTGTTTGTCTTTACTCCCTGTCGTATCGTTTTCTGGCGCTGTGTTTTTTAAGTGGCATCATGCACCAACTAGCCCGTCTCATTTCACTTGTGCAGGTCTACTACAACCGCGGCTCCAGGAACCTGCCACCTCTGTCGCCTGGGCAGGGAGTGACTTAATACGACACCCAAGAAAAGACCTGGACACCTGCGGTCTTTCTGCGTTCAGCTGAGACGCCGCGATCCTTGGTGGTGAAGACGGAAGATGACCAGGAACTTCGACGCACTCGCGAGCATCTGCGAGAAGCACCTCCGCCACATCGCGAAGAGAGTCCTCCTGCTGGGTCCGAGCAACAAGACGACGCCCAGCCCGCTCAACAGCTACTCAGAAGCACAACGGCACGCCGAGAGCCCTGCCGCTGCCCCAAACCTGAAAGACAATTGTAATTATTTGCTTCTTTAAGAAAGGGGAGATGTAGCAAGGCTGATTCACTCTGACGTCACTGGCCTTTTTGGTAAAATAACGTGACCTGTTACGTCACCCATCGTTCCTATATCTACTCCTTTGCAGCCGCCATAAACGTTGTTCGTCACCCGACTGCCGGCCCGCTTACAGTGACCGCACCGTCTGACAACAATCCAGTTATTCAGTACATAATGCCGTACAATCCTGACCACGATACACTGCGTTCCAGATCACAGTCCATTACACCGTGGGGCCACAATCTACCTGTTACCTCACTTTTAAGATAATAGTGGCGTGTGCCACTGTGCTTGGTGACGTAATTCGCCCAAAACACAAAAAAACGAAATCGCAAACAGCAATACAAATACGATAAGAAAAAGAAAACTTTCTTTATTATCGTCTTGAAACCACCTAAGCAAAGCTAATTGCCCCGAGGAAGCTGAGTTGTTTTATAGGTTAAATATTCTAGTGTATCCCCTCGCGTTAGCCACGCCGGTGTGGCGCCTCGCCGCTGCTATTCAGCAATTTCGGGCGGCGGTTCTTGCTCTGTCCCACTTTTTTGGGCGGCCTGTTACGGCCTTCCAGAGTGTATTCTTCGGATAAGCTGCGCATGGACTTATTTCTTAATATACTGGACTACTTTCGGCGGCTAAGTCAAAATTTGTGTTACTATCAAACCAACCTAAACCACGATGTACCCTTGCGCTACCACTACCGTATGCATCGTGCTTTCAGTTCTACTATTTGAGCAGCAAATTTCTATATAGCGCTCCTTCCCTGCTGTCAATCCCACTGCAATAGAGCGGCGATGGTAGATGTCCCTAAGTCTATGCTTTGGGCCGACAGCAGAAAGCTTTGTCTTCCGATATTTGCGAATCCTCTCTCCCTCAGAGCATAATGCATAGTCCTCGAACAAAATTGCACTTACAGTCACTAACACTACTCTATTCACATGCCGAGTTTGCTTTACCTGTCGCACTTAGTTTTTTTTTCACGGATGCTCTATACATTACAGAATTCCCGCCTTCTGCGAATACATGTCCATCTGCGGAGAGACGATAGCTGCAAGAGACCTCGTAACTCTTGTGTTATCGAAACTGTACGAATGCATATGATGTGACTAGGAGTCTTTAAAAACTGTAAGTTAACGGCGAGTTTTATATAATTTCCATAAGTAAGTCGTTCTCAGTCCAGTTACAATTTTTTTGACAGTGGACTGTGATTACGCGGGCTTCTGGGGCTTCTAGAATAGATGTGTAGCCTTTCCTACTTTCATTGAGGTAGTTAACTATCTACAATTCTCTATCGCATATTACAAACAACTTCGTTTGGTTTGCGCATACACGCATAGATTGAAGTAAAACACACCCCAGCTTTGCTGATTTGCCTTTCTAGGGTGGGTGGGTAGAATAATATTTTCCTTGTTTTAATTACGTGCGGATTCTCAAGAACCTCGAAACATGAGCCAAGTTTTACTACATGAAGACGATTACACGAAAGGGAAAATTGCGGGCAGGTCTAAATTTTCAAGTCCTTAAAACCAGTGTGTGAAACAGCAAAAAGTGCGGGTTCGATTACGGTTCAGGTTGGGGACAATTAATTTCGTTCTGATTCAGTTCCAGTTCGAATAAATAGCTCACCGAATTGGTTCGGAAACGGGTTCGAACGCTGTCAACCGGTTTGCGAAGTGGTTAGATGAGTTCAGTTATCAGAGAAGCGAACAAAATGCTTCTGAATATAAAGCAATCCCCCAAAAATATATAATAAAAAAATTAGAAATATTTACCTGCTTGATCGACGCCTAATCAGATAGACTTATTTGCAGTCCAATCTTTTTGGCAGACATATATGGGGTCTTATTTTTTCTAGCCTGTAAGACGTTTTCCGGAAACGTATAGGACAGCGAAAAACACTCCCAATCAGAAGCCAATAAGACTGTAAATAAACGTGCTCTGAGCATTCTTATTCACAAATTTATGCTGACCCACCCTGTAAAGATATTTGCAGTCGTCTGAGTGACGATGCACCCGGAATCCGCTCGTGACAAATACCTCACGAGACGATACGTGCATCAAGGTTTGTCCAAGGTGAAATCGTACTGCGTTATCTTACCGTTAAGGGAGCATCCATGAGTAGCAATTAGGAGTCCCCACACGAAGGACGGGCGGCTTAGGAAACGATTTCGCAGCAGCTGTGCCGCTGAGTAGACGATTTGGAAACAGGGCACTGGTTAATGTCTCAAGCCCCGTTCACGCGCCTCCTGCGCAGTGCCTCTTTCGCGCAGAGAAAAGATGCGGAGAGTATACACTGCATGCCGCCGAAAACGGCGCATAGAGGCCGCGTGACATAAGACGGCCAGTTACCAGGATATTGTAAATGATTTGCCATATTGTTCAGTTAACATGCCCGGTGGGCCACATGTTTCGAATTGTACCGATAATGGTTCAGAACAAACGCTTGCTCTTGGCCAGCAATGTGAACACGGCAGTACAAATTAAGCTTTTTTAGACCCACTTTGCGGAAAATGGTGTACCATAAGTGGGAAAAGGGTGTTGGGAGGCCATTGCACTCTTTTTATTGTTTCTCAACACCCCTTTCCTGGCTCTACACCCTCTTTGTGTGAAAAACAAACGGTGTTGGTCAACTTCAAAACCATTGATTTTATTAGGGTGTTGAAAAGGTGTGGGAAAGTTGTTCACCTGTTGATTCAAGAAGGCCATGCATGCATACATAAATGCACGGTAAATAACAAGACATCCCCTCATACCTTTTTTTACCTTAATTAAAGACTATGGTCCTGCGGCGAAAAGGGTTTTGACCGACTGCACACACCTGACTTTCTGTAGGGAGTCGAACCGGTGTGAAATAGGTGTTCCGTTACAAAAAAAGACAGCGGAGCTGGGGCTCAATCTCGTTTCTTCCGGTGTTGCTAAGTGTTGCTATGTTCGCTAAGCTTGAGGATGCTCTTCTTCTATTGGGTCCCCTCAAACTTCCAGGGGTTCCAAAGGGGGAAACAAGCTAGGTCGACCCACAGCTATGCTGCTTCTGCAGCGTGGAACCAGTATTGCAAGTTGCACCATTTTTTTGCGTTTTAGAATCCCAAGACTAATACCTTTGAAATGGTATACCAAGGGGTGCGCTTACGAATGCACCCGTTGTGCTCACAATTGAACAAGCCCCAAAGCCGGCTTGACTGTTATAATAAGCCATCTGTGGTGGTGCAGCCTTTACAGGTTCCGCAGGTGCCGCAGTTTTTTTGTATTTTTTTTTGCTAACGCCACCAAAATCAGATCAAGCCTAATCGGCTTCACTGGTAATGAATTCTACCAATTCAAATTTCTTTAAACATCGTGACTATAAAACATCCCACCACTTGTAGAAAATATTAAATTTTTAGACGCAGAGCATCTGATTCACCCACCTTGTTCCTCCGGCGTCGTCGTCGTTGTCGTCGGCGTTTTCCACCCCTCCCCCATTCTCCTCGCCGCGCCAGCTGCGCTCTCCGCCGCTCACCCCCTCTCCTCTCCGATAGTGAACACTCTCTCGCGAGGGGCATTGAATTGGATTGGATTGGATTGGAGTGGCTTGGCTTGGCCAGGCTTGGATTGGATTGGATTAAAGTGGATTGTGTTGGATTGTGTTGCGCCATAGCCGCGGCACGTTGCGTCATAGCCGCGGCAGACGCGCTGGGGCCGGCGCATGTGCAGTACTCTCTCTTCCGCGGTTTCCTCTCCTTCGGGCGCGCCGCGCATATAACCGGTGTGCCGTTCTCCGGCGAAGCAACATTCACGCTTGTCTCAAACACCTAGAGTCCACGCCGCTTTACAAGTACGTCAACGTCGTCATCGACTGGGACCGGCTTACGCAGTCCCCTCAACGTTATGCGCGCTATAAAACGCGATCCCTTCACCGCTCCGCCTATGCGTCGCATCTACACAGGGGTTCCCGCGAGGGGTGGTGGGAGCTTTTTTTAGTGTCCATCACTCTAATTTGTAGTATTACACCGCTGTGAAAAAAATGTGTTCAAATATTGGAGACCCTTTTTGAAGGACCTTGAGATGGCGGGGAATATGTGTAGGTACCTAATAAAGTGTATTACTTACGGAAAAAAACAACTACTTCGCGATAAAAGTTCTTTTTTTTTTGCAAATCGGCATTTTGATTTGTTTATGCTCACACCAGAATGCATACTTCCAAAGTGAGTGATAGAATATGTGTGTTTTGCGACAAGCCCACCGACTAGACCAAGGGGCTTTCCTCTTCTGGATATAAAATCAAGAAGAGCAAAGTATTTTGCTCTTCCCTGTACCCATTCATGCCGTTGGTTTTCTTGCTCAATTAATTTGTGTTCCAAGTGTAACTTGTGCGTGTTGAATGTCTGTGTTCACTTCTGCGCGCTCCACTGATCCACATTAGCGAGCGTAGCTGCGCTGGCCACACATTATTTTAGTGTGTTTAGCAACCTTACACCCTTTTTTAATGGTGTTCACAAGCACACCCCTTTTTTTTTTATCCGTACATCCTATTTGAGTAAAAAATCCTGTGAAATTTGTTCGCCATGGGGGAAGATTCTTTCATCATTTTCGACCAGAAAGGAAGTAAGAAAATTTAGTGTGTATTTTTATCACATTCCCCGCTCATCCCTTGGGGGCCCCTCCCGTACGCAATTAGCTACCCTCTGCCCTATGGAGTACAACAAGACAGTTTTTAACCTAGCCTGTGTCACTTATGGATAGCGCACTAGTCTTCATCTTGTTCGAGGACCGCTTAAGATACGTGAATAAGACTAGACTCTCCTCAAGGCTGCTAATAAGAGCGTTTGTATGAGAAAGCGGGCCTGCTCTTTACCGATACTAATGGTGCAATGTCTTAAACAAGTTTCAACAACTGGTCCTAATAATATAAAATACACAGCAAGGACTGACGATTCACCAGCGAGCTCGGCGTCCTGCTGCTATGTCGTGCTAGGGACAAGTTTGGGGTGTTTTCGCTGTAGGTGGGACACGTGTGTCCACTCGCAATTATTAATCTAAGCGGAAATTGTATGCATATATATATATAGCTGTTTGTACGGAGAAAATAAGCTATGTGGTGTTAGTTTGAGATAACAAACTGTGCCTTTAAAAAGACTAAAAAAGCACCTCTAGCCAAAGGTGCTTTGAACTAATCCCACAAAACTCAAAACGTTTACCTCTGTCGCCCAGAAGCTACGGCTGCAGAATTTTTTCCATCCAGACTTTGCATGCTTTTAAATGGGTTAATGCATTGATTTTTGTTTATCAGAGGAATTTTGCTACTTACAATACACAAATTGACACATCATCAACATATGCCAAACACCGGGTATTGCTTGACTGAATATAAACAATTTAGGGCGTTCAATTTCTGTAGTGTTCTTCTACCATAATTTTCAATTATTCGTGCGAATTTTCTTTTCTGCAAAACGAAATTGTTCAATCTGAAAAATTCTTTGTGTTGACGTAAGCAGGTATTTTGCTACCCTTTACAACGCGAAGCAAGAAAATGTATTCTCGGGTTTTTTTAGTTTCACAAATGAAAGCTAGGGTTGTGTTCACAACGTGCCTCAAAAACATGTTGCGTTATCTGTGCAGTTCTGTCGTAACAAAGCACGAAATACGACGGTGTTAGCTGTCTTGTAGTGACACACTAGAGAAGTTTGTATCAAACTTCTCACGTTCAACAAGACTAGAAATGGGCGGTATGAACGTGTCCGCTGTACGCGTGCTGGGAAATTAATGATTATACCAGGCACCATTGCGCATGTTATGTGAACACTCGGACAAAGGAACTGGTGTCTAGAGAAAGCTAGCAGTGGCTTGGCTCGGCAGTGCCAGGATATACGTAGCGTGAGTTGAGGTTCAGCTGGTTATTCTTAGGTTTCCTGGTTGTCTAGGATTAGCTGAAATTATGGTTACTGTTGCTAATGGGATTTCCAATCCAATCCAATTCAATGAATTCTAGTCAAGTACAATCCAGTTGCCGTGGTGGCGGCTCGGGCGCTCCAGCTGTGTGCCGTGAGAGGGCTCTGCTCCTCGCGCATGCGCAGCACCGTTCCCAAGGAGCCACGCAAAAATGTTCAACCTCGGCCAGTGTAAGTCACGCTACAAAAATTTACCTCTTCGTTTTGTGCCAATTTGACGGATAAAGGCAACGGGAACAGTAGAAATTACTCACGTATTACCTCTGCGCGGAATAATTTGAAGCCAAGTAGTCAGTCTTTTTGTTATTGTTTTCCCGCGGACATACACGTGTCGAAAATTCCCGCGTTTATTGCTCCGAAGCCGTGCCTGTGTTATGAGGAGCAGCAAGGAGGCGGGAAAAAATTAAACAGATGAGAACCTTAGCAAGCCTATAAATACGGACGAAAAAAGGTTGTAACTGTAACGAATAGCTTTACTAACCTAGTCGAGCCTAGTTTTGCCGTCGCGAGTAATTTCACCCTCATTTAACCATTTAACTGCAGATTAGCCGTAGCTTTCGGGACGCCTCACGTGATTCGCCGCGCCGAGCTCTCACGCCATCATGTGCGCACTCCGCCGCCACCGCCGCCTCAACGCATGCGCTCTCCGTAGCCGGGTAGCTCCATAGTTTCTTAGTACGTATACTAGAGAGAAAACCGGACCTGGGAATTCGTGTCGTCATGCGAGAATAAAGGAAGAGCCCCGCTTCTGGCTTGGGCTTGGCATGACAATTGCATTCTTCAGCGGTTTTTTCTGTATTTGCTCTCTTTGCGATGCATTAACACGACTACGAACTGCGACGTTGCCAAAATGGTCCCGGTTCTACATTACCCGTGAGCCGTGGCAACAGCGTGGTTGTTGAACCAGCACGCAGTTGGTGATTGTACCTAAGGTTGGTCTTGGCGGAGTCAAAGGAACGTATGACTGAGCGGCTAATATGCCGCAGCAAAGTTGTAGCGGACAAAAATAAAATCTAATGTATCTCGACGAAGACCATATGCGACAGATACGGGCACCTGCGGCCACCAATATCTTGTCTTTGCTCACGACTGTCTAGCAACACGTTTTCCTTTTTCTTCAAGTATAAACCAACTCACTCAGCAACAACTTTTTTTATACTCTAGCTCACGGTAGGTGCACCGGTTCACCACGATGGCGACGTTTTCATAGGCATGCTCAAAAACGTTTCTATACTTTTCAAACAAATTATTATGTGCAACAATGGTAAAATTAATAAAATCAGAGTTTATAAGGAGATTATCTTACAATATTGACAGTCTCGTTACCTACCAGCTTGACCTGGAGATTATTAGGCACAATCGTTCCTGTAAAAATGCGCTTTACTTCCTGTTCGTGTAGCTATAAAACAGCCTGCTTTATTTTCCACTTCTGTAATAACACCCCGTTTTTTGCGTTTTTGTGGAACTCTGTTCGAATATAGGGACACTAAAACGCTTTAATCCAAGCTAATGAATAAACTAAGGCGAGCGCATGGTGAAATGGCGGCCTATGACGACAGTCCCTAATATCAGCCGCATAGCCGCTACCGCCAGACTACTTTCTAGCTTATGTATAGCAAGAAATCATATACTCTTCTCTGATCGTTTCGCAAAAGCGAGAGGCTTTGAGACGTCGCTGGCAAGCGGCGGCTAACAACCACGCGTATAGCGCCCGACGAGCGAGCTCGTTCAATGAAGAGGCTTTGGAATACCAAGCGCGCGAAGCTAGCTTCGGAGACTGAGGAAGAGCGCCGTTCCCTTGTCAAAACGTCGGAAGCGGACCAAGCTAAACCAAGCATTCGCCTCGTATATTCAGGGCTCGCTGAGCTGAGCCTCAGCCATTTCGTTGCGTCTACATCGAAAAAAATGCCGCCGGGGGCGTTGATACGGCATGCATCCTTGCCTCAGCCTTAGCCATTGAAGAACTGCGTCTAACACTTACTGAGTATTTACACTTTGCTCTTCTAAACAAATTGGGAAATGCAACTAGATGGCAAGTTTAGGGTATGGGCTATCGTCATTGCAGTCTTGCTGGCTGATTGCTCCTATAGGGTTATCGCGAAGGATGTACTAAGTCCATGTTTCGTATCGCCTGCACGATCCGGAAAGTGTTCTATTTCTTTATCTAAGCTGTTCACTCTGAACACGCGATTCGCATAAAAATATAATAGCAACAATGTTGCGCTTATCTTTTCCGTGTTAGGGCCACGTATAGAACGGTAGTGTTTGTTTGCTGTGAAAGTGAAAAGAGCGTCAGGACCAACGAAGTGGACAATGAGTGAAAGAGAAAAAACCTGACGACATTGACCACGCACTGCGATAACCGCATGGTCCACCCGCTTCGTCGTTAACTAGTAACCGTTGTTTATTTGGTTGGTTAAATTCTCGTTCAGGGTAGGCTAGGTAAAGAAATAATGGCTCGGTTTAGTGTTCAGTTCCGTAAAAAATACCCGTTCGGTTTCTGTGTTCGGTTCGGTTCGCTCCTGGTTCGATACCCTGTCTAAATAACTACAAGCTCATTGGCACTGCTTCAATGAACTCAAACCTTTGTTATAAAGACAGCGTCGTGGTACTCCCTTTCTTTGTGCGTTAGTGGTGTTACACGAGCGTTAGTGCGTTACACGAGCGTTTCACCTTGTTAGGTGTTTGCGCGATGGTTTCTTTGTTTATTTCTGTGTTTAATGCCACAAATAACACACATGTAAATTCTTGCCTGCAATTCTCGGTGTGTGGTCAGGGAACACCAATGGGTGCGTTCACGCGTGCATAATGGCAGCACTTCAGGGTCGACATCCACCTTTCATTACAGCTCAGCCTATTGGCTACATTTACAAATAAATGGTTTACCCAGGTTGCTAGATGAAGAGCAGTATGTTTTAGGGAGTTGCGACTTGTTTCTGGTTTCCCAGAGAAGCGCGCCTACGTAAAAGGGCGTTTATGGCTCTATTGTTCTTTATGGAATCTTCGATAATGACGTTTTTAAACAATGTATTTCACATCCGATGGGACTGTTATTCGTGCTGCTTTTAGGCCTGAAAACAAAAAGTGCCGTACGTCCCCGAATGCACACTTTCTGGCCGTTGGCTCACCGGTTGTAGCAGGAAGAATGGTGTCACAACCACAGGTTTTCCTCAAACAACCAAAGTGGACGTCTTGACGGGCGTTGGGAAACGGGGATATATGTGGCCAAAAAAGCCTCGGGAAAATAAAAGCAGCGCACTCAATAAAAGCGTGATTACATCTGCTGCGCCCTCTTTATAGCGGCGTGTTACCGACTAACTCGAAAGCGGAGCTCCCTCCCAGAATAATGCAAGAAGTCGCGCAAACGCATAGCAGGAACACTCACAAACAGCATTCCTGGTGCCCCGGAAATATTGTTTGTGGTGCTTTAGCGTGCAATAAGCAGCTTGCTGATTGTAACCACTCCGATTATTACAAACATATAAGCAGCGAAATACTGCCAATGAAGTGAGGACCTCAGCGTTGTCCGCGCCTGTCGTCAGTACATACAAGTATTACAACCAAGTAGTCAGGACATCCACTATGTAAGGTGACGTGACTGTCTCAGATATCCAGTGCGGCAAGACGTCCGTCGGGGTTACTACATTCAAGGCATTAATACGTTCAACGCATCCTTATATCCAACCAGTCATTAGGTCCAACAAACCGGCGCCGAAGATTCGCGCCGTATACGTGTCTACTAGTTTTAGCCGCAGGCTTCACTGAGAAACACAAACTGAAACGATGAAAGAAACGAAACGAATAAAGATTAAGAGCCGTTATAGTGTGCTAAGGCGAAGGACTACGTAATCTGTATACATACAACGTCACTGTCAAGTAATTGTGACAAGTAAAAAAAAAATAGGCGTCTTGATAGATTATACTTACCGGATAATCGTCACATACTCAGCTGGGGAATAGTTTGAACAAAAAAAAACAGCCAGGAGTTTTCTGTACACAGCACCAGCCACATTAGATGCGCCAGCATGTTAACTAAGTGTTAACACTAAGTGTCTTCAGAAATGTTTTGGAAGACTTTGATAAAGGCAATGCCTATCAGTAAAACTGTCTACATGGGGTGTCATTTCTTCCGGTGAGGAACTCACTTATTGCCATATATGATGCCTCAACAGGTAACAACAAACTAAAAAGCAGCGCAACTGCGAACGATTCAATGGCTGCCAAATTTAGCTTCTTTCGTCTTTATCAAACGTTACTCTATGATGCGTTTTGTTTTATTTACTTATGTCGGACAGTAGAAGGGCAGAAATATCGTCGTTTAGTGGATCTTTAAAGCTCCGAGATCGAAACATTGTTCATACTATCTACTAGGCGGAAGGAGGAATAGGGTGTTGTTTGCGAACCTATGAGAAGATTTGTACCATGCGATGAAGTTTGCCAAATGTCTATCCAGCTTACTTGAAGCACATGATTACACCCTGCAGAGATCTACAGTTACAAGTCAGTTACTCTCACGCGTAATTCGGCGTGCCGCCCATAGGCGCCAACGTTCTAACTGTTGACGCATGGGTTCCATAAACGTTTCTTTTTGCAATAAAACATTCTCAATAGGGGTTATAGACGAAAACTGTAGCGCAAAGTATGATATAAACGCCGCGAGGTAGTATTGGCAAATATACCCGGTTACCCACAATTTGCCGCCGTGAATAACGCTACTCCTGGGGAAATTTTGCTTCCACCGTCACCCGAAACACTGACAATTTGAGCTAAACCACTATAGTCGGGTCGGGGTACCAACCGGCGCATGTAACCTGTATTGCGGAACGGAGCGTAGAACACACCAGTTAATAAACTTCGCCGAGATAGCTGCACGCATAAGCCGCGAAGAAAACGCTGAAATCAGCGATGCAACAACTACTACACCCTACTGCAGTACAACATACCAGCCCTTGGTTTACAGCCATAACAACCTTCCTCTCCTCCACCTTATCCGTCCCTACGAGCGTGTCGGTTTCCCTTGTAATTATATGCAACATGCCAGAAGGTCCACCGGATTCATTACATGCAAGAAATCAGTACATTCTACTAGCCATAACATCCGTCTGAGTCATTACATCCAACGCATCAATAGAGTGGACGAGTCAAGACATCAACTAATAGTTGTACTGACTCGTTTTATGTAATGACTCGCAGGGTATAGTAACCCGGAATCCTGGCCCCGCAGCTTTCTACTTCAAAAAACGACTGTTCAGCGGCGGTCTACCCGAGTCGGTTAAAGGAACACTGAAGTGAATTTGTCAAGCTCCCTTTTTTGCTTGCAATGCGTAGACTGGCTCAAATTAGCACACTTTTCATCGTTTATCCGGTTGACTAATCGGTAATTATTTTACAAAGCGCGAAAGAAGAAAAACTACCATGCGCGGTTTGCGGCAGCCGCACCAACTAATCTGTGACGTTAGGAGGAGGGGGCACCGTCACTGGACGATGCCCAAGGTTAGCAATCAAACAAGTTTCGGTTTCGGTTTCGGTTCTGTAAAACAACATGTTTGACATACGATGGCATCGTTGGATGGGCATTCTCAATATCACAGTAATCGTAGTACCGCGCTTTTGCCATGTCGTCGGCTGTAAAATGCATAAGATAAGCCTCCCAGGACGGCTTGGAATCGTAGCATTCATTAGCTGAGCCCTACGCAGTGCATGGATGCCCACCGCGTCCCCGCAGACGCTCAAATGCATGCATTTTCCCCTCATTTTTGGAGGTTGCCTCACTCATGCCTGTATCGTAAAAAGCGTGTTCGCACCAGTCCAAGGGTCTGTTGATTCTGGCCTGTGCCCACTGCCCGCAAGCAGTCGGTGCTTATGGCAACAGCACGCCAACGAGAACTCGCTAGCGCTCCAGTGCCAGCCTGCGCGAGTTCTGTGGACTAGTTCGTGGAGCAATGAACGTTGCGGCCCCAAAAAATGTGAACCCACTATAGAAAACATCGGCGAAAAAAAAAAAGTGAACTTATTAAAAAAAGCCATGTATCCGCGGGGATTCGAACTTCAGACTGGCAAAACACTCCGGGTGACACATCTAGCGCTCCAGACCACAAGGCTACGGGCGGGCGATGCCGACGATGGAAACAGAAGCTATATAATGTGTAACCAGTTTACACTTTTATTTACTTTTAGTATTTCAAGCAGCTTAGGTGACTATTTGTTGTATTGAGCTCGTGCAGTAAGCGACCCCCGAGTTTCCACAATAGCTCACGTCTAGCAATTGCATTTCGTAGATGGAAAAGCGTTCGCAGATGCGTAGTCGTGCTGCTGACCGCTGTGCTTGTTCGCTCAGCACAAAAAAGTGCTTCCAGCACCCTAGTTTTACGCTGTACAGTAAAAGTATCAGTTGATTTTATTTCCTTAGTACCTATATTGACTTCGCTGACTCTTCTCCCCCTTCAAGAGGCCTTATATTTTCCTACTGGCGTACCAGTCAGCGAAGCGTCGCATGTGCGCTTGTGCAGCGCTTGTGTGAAGCGACCTTGATTTGGAGCTAGATACAGTGTACAAACTTACGAAGTAAACAATAGCACATTCTTCCATTCCCAAACGTGTTGTGGCTTAGTTTCAACTGATCGAGCGAATTGCGACGACCCGTCGGCGTTCCGGCGGACTAAACGCTGGGCCGACTGACTCGGTCGCGGAAGGTCGGCGAGCCGTGCAGTAGCGCAGCCAATTGCCAGCTCCTCTCCTGCTGACGTTACACGAAAACGCCACACAAAATGGGCGAGCGTAAAGAGAGGAAGACAGCATTTTCGAATTGATTTTTCTACTAAATAAATTCGCGTAAACGCGCTCAGAGTGGTCGAAACAGGGCCTAGGGACTCCGGACTACAATTTGCGCTCGTAATCCCGCATTGTTTACAAATCACTTCAGTGTCTCTTTAATGGGCGTTTATTCGCCCTATTGACGTTGCAGCCAATCGCGGCATTTCCATTCACTTTCGGATACGGTTCAGCCTGATTGAGCGTCTAACATGATTCGTCTAGCAGTCCATGGAGACGGAAGATCCAACTGTACGAAAGGTTCAACAGTGGATATTTCGTCCCGGTGGATATTCAGGCTCTATTAGACCTTTCCTGTCGGTGGATCTTTCCTCTCGGTCGATATTCAGGCACGGCTGGACGTTGCGTCTCGGTGGACCTTTCATATTTGTGGATATTCAGACTCTTTCGTATTATATGAACGTCCGAAGCACTCTACCTAATCCGGCAAAATAATTAACACTTTCTACCGGGGAGGCTACCTATTCAGAAATGGACCCATTTTACTGTGCCACCTTTCGAGCCTGAGCAAGACTGCGCTCTGTACCTGTCGCAGCAGATAGGGTGGATCAAGCCTCAAATTCTCAGTTTGGTTGTTCGGTTATTGTTCAACAGTTGTAAGAAAGTGAGTAAGGGATATAAGATTTCTATATTGACCCTAAGGGTAACGTGGAGTAAAATTATGCTGACCTTCATAAAATGTGTTGGTGTCCAAATTTCTGAGACACGAACATTTACGGTGTTGGGATGGCAGCTCGGGGAAAGCCTAAAGTGATCTTTATTTGAGCATTAAGGCGAAGCTTCGCGATTCACTTCTGGCCACTACTTGTAGAAGGCGGTGGAAAAATTTGAGGTAGTATTGAGGTGGTACATTTTAAGCGGTCTGTGGGACGTCTGAGCAGGTTTTGGATGTTTAGCGGATGAAACTGCTTGCGTGATTTGTGTTGGCCATGGTGTTGGCCGATCGTTGCGAATAGCTGCCTAATTCTTCAAGCACTGGGATGTTACGGAACCCGTTTGTTTTGTTTTCGGAGAGTAGGAATATGCACCCTTAACAGCGGCTATGACCATAAACATACGCGGATCACCTGTTTCATTGTGTCATGCACATCGCCTTGCATATGGAAGTCGAATTACCTTAAGTGAACAGTGAAATTATTTGTAAACATGACGGGATTTCTTGCGCAAATTTTAGTCTGCAATCACTAAGCTAGGTTTCCACCACTCAGGGTGCGTTCACGCGAATGTATCAAAAAAATAATTTTTAAGTGCTCTCTTAATCTCTGCGCTCCCTTTGCCTATTTTCTGTGATGCTTTGAATGACGGTTACTCTTGTGGTTTTAGGTTGACTACGCCTTATGCGCGGTTCGCCGACCTTCCGACAGTCAGTAGACTGGCCGCCGAACGTCCTTGTTGTTCGTCAGCTCAGGGAAAAGTAAGCCACCACAAGATTGGTAATAGGAGAAATGTGGCTTTTTTTTGTTAGTGTGTAAAAACTCGAAGTCTCAAAGTCAAAGTCTACACTAGAGCACATGCAAAACGTATATTGGCTTGCGACGCTTTCCTGAGTTGCCTACACAGCAGCTGTAAGCTGCATTTGCCCCTGCAACCGGTACGCTAAGAGAAAGCTAAGGTCAATAAAGGGTGCCGGGAGATTGGGTGAATTTATTGTAGATATAGGCATAAAAATCAGCGAATACGTTTTTTGTAAGGAGTAAATCCAACGTACGGCAAACACATTCTCTGCAGGATGAGCTAGTAATCCAACAGCTTCTTGAATGCCGGCTGGAGTGTACAGAGCACTTAAGTAATGCATGTTGCGAATTATGGGCCCAGGAGAGGAGCATAGAATAAATTAGACATATAGCACAAATATAGAGACTATTCGCGGAACAGTGACGAAAAACAAGCAAATGTTACTGAAATTCGTAATCTGTGAGGGGCAAGTCTTTAACAGTATGAATGGGCATATAAACGAAAAAGTACTCACTGCAAAAAAAAAAAAAAAAATACGCAGGCATAGCACTAGTGTTAGGGTAGAAGAAAAACAGATAGTAAAATAATATATAGGCCTTAACAGCTATCATTCGCGTCAAGACAAAAATTCATGAACAGTGGAAATACAAGATATAAAAAACAGCAAAAGGGACAGCCAACACATCTAAATTCGTATAAGCGAATAGAACAAACGTACTCAGATGCATGTAACCAGAGCACACAAGTTGTCCTGATTCATGTAAGAAATTGAGATCGAGTTCAAGAAGTAGGGCCCCAGTGTCAACAAAAACAATTCAATGATGACGCATTTACCACGTTTTAAGGAAGACCGTTCGAATCCCTTACTGTCCTTGAGGAAAAAAAAGAAACGGTGGATGTTTTTTCCGTACGTCGACCATCAGCGGCCTTTCTGGCTAGCTGAGCTTTAAACTACCCAGTTTTTTTGTAACATGACAGTGGCTTACCTTTTGAACGGACCTCAGTGGACCTCACTGTTACGCCAGCGTCTCAGATTATTACTTTGGAACCGCGCGTATAAAAGCCAAACCAATAAACGCTGGCTCAATATCACTGCAGGCGAGCAAAGAAACGTCGTCCACGGGAATGTTCTCTGGCACTCTCGACCTTTTTCTTCTGGATCTCTGTACCTGACTCATGCAGGTACACAGTGCTGCCTGCTATGGAAGTAACCATCATCCGGGATATGTAAGGGACTACACTAATAAGGTTCAACCACGCTGGAAAGGCTGATAGGGACATAAACAGCAATTCCTCATTAAAGAAGGATCTGGCCGCCCTGGTGTAGAGGTGTTCGCCACCTTCCATAAATAGCCAGCTCAACTTTCGGCTCTTAGTCTCGAACAGCTGTAGAGCACCTGTCCACGGTGGCCGTCAGAATAGCTCTACAGCACATAGTGAGAAGAATCTCTGGACCAGGACAGGTTGCCTTTGGAACACTACCCTGAATATGTTGAACGCGTCCATATTGTCTAGTGAGGGAAGGATAGCTGTACTACTAGAGGAGATTCCGGAAATTAAAAACGGTGTATTATAGGGTAAGCGATGTTAGAAGGTGAGGAAGCCTTCATGGAGCTGCCTAGTGGGCATATTCTGTGCTACAGTGGACACCAAGAAAAGAAAAGACACTAGGGAAATTTTTCATTCACAAAGGAAAAGTAGGAAACGTGGGTGAGGTTTTCAGAATTAGCAAGAGAGTCACAGCTGTTGTGATTAAGCTAAACAAAAAACACAGGTCTCCACGATACCTTCAAAGATACAGGTGTCCTGGTGATACAGGCCTATGCGCCACCAATCCGGTATGACGACGAAGGCATGAGGACGTCTAATCACCAATGAAGAAAGCAACAACGCAGTTCAGGATTGCGGTTGGAGTCTTTAACACAAAAGTCGGTAAGAAGCAAATGGGAGAACTTCAGTGGCAAACTTGGGAGTAGACAATTGCAACAAACGAGAAGATACACTAGCGGGATTTGCAGACAGTAAACTAGCGGGATTTGCGCCAGGCCTAGGGACACTTCTACCCATTTTTACCGGTGGCTGTCCGGCGGTGGGTTTCGAACCTCCCACCTCCCGCAGCCGAGGCGGGCACCCTGACCACTGGGCCACGGCTGCGGTGAAATAAGACCGATAACGTATTTCTGACTGGATTTATATAAAGATTGTACAATATCATCATCACCATTATAGTCATAATCAGCATGATCAGCCTGTCTATGTAATGATAGCGCCTATGCCGCGTGCAGTGTGCCTGCGTTATCTGGCTCTGTCGCATTGAATATTCAACCGCAGTTTGAACGTGACGTCCCTGGTCATGTGTATTTGAATACATGTCTGCTGGTTGTATAAAACAGAGGTTGATATTATCTCGCCCGCATTGTCGGCGGCTAAGTCATTTCCCGGTTCTGGCGGCAGCCCTGCTCGCTTGGCCTACTTCTAGGCTGCAACATCACAGTCTACACCCCCTGAAGGGAAACACCTCTCCCATAGATCTCCCGTTATCCCGGTCCTGTGGTAACTGCGACCAATTTATCTCCGCAAGCTCCTTGATCTAATCTGCCCTACTAACGGTCTTCCGCTCCCTGCCACACTTGCTTTCTCTAGGGATTTATTCTGTAGCCCTTGCTGACCAACAGTTATATTGCCTTCTCATTACATGCCCTGCACACGCCAATTTCTTCCTCTTAGTTTATACTAATATGTACTTAACACGTGTTAAATGCAGAGCATTTCAGTAACTCACGATGTCACCCGCGTTGGCGTCCGTAGTCCGCACCGCACCCCTCCCTACTATATAAAAAAAAAGAAATACTATCCGGCGCCAGGTTTCGATCCCTCGACCCTGCGGGCGGAACGCAATGTACAATGTGCTCTAACCACTGCGCCACAAAGCCAACACAAAATTGGAGGCTACGGACGCGCCTTATATCCTTGACTCATTCAAATTACTGCTGACGAGCGCTCTCTCGTCAGCAGTTGCCACAAGTGCAACATCATTAACGTAACGCAAACTACTTAACGTCGTGCGCTCCCGTAAATGCTGTGCATTTGATCGTGCCCCTCGCGAGGGGGATGTTTCAATGCGTCTTCCTACTGGCCAGTACACTCGTCGCCATCTGTCAGATGTTGTGCGAACATTTTGCGGCTGATGGCGCGCGATTTGAAACGACATTTGCATATGATCAAACTGAAAGGCTCTCCAAGAAAAACAAATACCAAGGCCAGAGTTTCTGCAGTGGATGTTTCAGTTCCGTATCTCCCCGCCGCGGCCATGGAGAGAAGGCGGCCGGCCGCGACTCTCGCCACCGCGGCGCTGCGGTTGCTAGTAGCGCTACGAAAGCGAGCGTCGTCTGCTAGCGGGGAGCGTTCCGCTCGGTATCACCGGTCCTCACTTGTGGCTGTGTACTGCAACAGAAATAATTCTATTAGTGCAACGTTCAAGTCCTGCCCACACGCCGTGTGCGGATTGGCGCATCGCGCGCTCACCTCGTTCGCAGGAGCCTAGCGTGCCTCGAAAAGGGCGCCGTTTATAAACACGCCTTAAGGAATCTTTGTGAAGCGCAAGGCGGCCTTTTGTCATTCTGGTCCTTTTCCGACACTTACAAAACGCATTCTCATGGCATAAGTTAAGTGCGCTTTCTGAATACGGGGGTTAACTGAAGCACACAAACCGCGGAAGCATCATATAACCTTGATCTATACTTAAGTCACACATGTGCGGACGCAACCTGCGTATGTGCGACGCAGTTAAACAACCAAGCAGTGGCATAGGCAGAAATTTGTATCGAGGGGAGGGGGGCACGTTTTTGATATGAAGAGGGGCTGGGCAGAAGACATGTGTGGTGAAGTGTCATTTTGTGCTCCGTATCCTACGGCAGAAAATAAATTGGGGGGGGGGCGGCGTGCTAGGTACGTGCCCTGTTTGCCACCCACTGTAATCAAGGTAAACAACTGCTTTCTTTTATACAGCAGTGCTAGACATGAATGCAGAATAAAGTTTCAGAGAAAATGTGAGATGTGTTCAGCAACACCTAGGCGAATCATACGTGGTTAAGTACGTTTCTCTATAGTCTACTAGTTAAGCTGTCGTTGACTTGAAGCACACTCGCCAAGGACATACCCTTGCGTCGCATGACAGAGAAATGAGCCCTCGGCGATCAGAGGCCTAGTAAAGCTATTTTGAAGTCACATTTTCGCACTAGTGCCACCATGACGCCGGCACTTTTGTTCCCTGACCCACTCCGCTCTCTTCTTGTCCCCCAACGTCTAACCCATCATCTTCCGTTCCGTCACTTGCTGAGTCTTTCTCAATTTAAATTGAATCCGTTTAGTGGAGTCGTAGCAGAGATTACAATATATAACGTTTGCTAATATAAAATTATGTGACTAAGCGAAGATTCACTTTCGTCAAAGGAGTTAAAATATCTGCTAATAAAGAATAAATATAACCTGACCTAATATTATCTGCCTGTGCTATCACCAAACCAAAAAAAAAAACAAATCGGACTTTAACCACACACCTAAAAACAAGTATTTGTTATATCACAACTAACTTTTGAAAATTTTACCTCTTAAATTGTGTGCCTCTTAAAGGGACACTGAAGTGAATTTGTCAAGCTCCCGTTTTTGCTTGCACTGCGTAGACTGGCTCAAATTAGCGCACTTTTCATCGTTTATTCGGTTGACAAATCGGTAATTATTTTACAAAGCGCGAAAGAAGAAAAACTACCATGCGCGGTTTGCGGCGGCCGCACCAACTAAAGCTGTGACGTTAGGAGGAGCGGACACCGTGATTGGACGATGCCCAAAGTGAGCAACCAAACAAGTTTCGGTTTCGGTTTCGGTTCTGTAAAACACAACCGTTGGCGTTGTTGGATGGGCATTCTCAATAACTCAGTAATCATCGTACCGCGCTTCTGTCATGTTGTCAGCTGTAAAAATGCGTAAAGATAAGCCTCCTAGGACGGATCGGACTCGTCGCATTCACTAGCCGAAACCTACGCAGTGCATGAACGCCCTCCGCGTACCCGCAGACGCCCAAATGTCATGCGCTTTTGCCCTATATTTGGAGCTTGCCTCCCTCATGCCTGTGTCGTAAAAAGCGTGTTCGCACCAGGCCAAGGGTCTGTTCATTCTGGCCTGTGCCCACTGCCTGCAAGCAGTCGGTGTTTATGGCAACAGCACGCCAACGAGAACTCGCTAGCGCGCCAGTGCCAGCCTGCGCGCGTTTTGTGAAATAGTTCGTGGAGCCATGAACGTTGTGGCCCAAAAAACGGTGAACTCAATATAGAAAACATCGGCGGAAAACGAAAATTGCCAGCCTGCGCGCGTTTTGTGAACTAGTTCATGGAGCCATGAACGTTGCGGCCCAAAAAACGGTGAACTCAATATAGAAAACATCGGCGGAAAACGAAAAAGTTAACTTACAAAAAAAGAACCCCGTACCCGCGGGGATTAAAAAAAAACCACGTACCCGCGGGGATTCGAACTCGTGACTTGCAAAATACTTGCGATGGCATACCTAGCAACCCAGACCGCTCGGCCACGGAGCGGGCTCCGCTGGCATTGGTAATATAGGGTATATATTGTACAACCAGTTTAAACTTTTATTTAGTTTTGGCATTTCAAGCAGCTAGGGTGACTATTTGTTGTATTGCGCTCGTGCAGTAAGCGTCGCCCGAGTTTCCACAATAGCTCACGTCCAGTAATTGCATTTCGTAGACGGAAAAGCGTTCGCAGATGCGTAGTCGTGCTGCTGACCGCTGTGCTTGTTCGCCCAGCGCAAAAAAGTGCTTCCCGCGCCCTAGTTTTACGCTGTACGTCACACGAAAACGCCGCAGAAAATGGGCGAGCGTAAAGAGAGGAGGACAGCATTTTTGAATTAATTTTTCTACTAAATAAAATCGCGTAAACGCGCCCAGGGTGGTCGAAACATGGCCTGGGGACTCCGGACTACAATTTGCGCAAGTAATCCCGCAATGTTTACATATCACTTCAGTGTCCCTTTAAAGCCAGCAAAAAGAAGAAAACCAACGCACTCGCCAACAGGAAAACCCATTTATTGCTAGTGACCTAAACAGTTACTTTAAAGTGGGATTCACTGTCGATGGCGAAAAAATTCCTGGCTACGTCCGGGCGCAGTGAACATACTGTGTGTGTTGCAGGCATTAAATAGTCTTTATAACATTCCAGTGCGGGATCCTCAAATTTCACACTGCGACAACTTTGCCTTTTTCACGGGATTGCCCGTTGACGTCGAGCCGACCGGGGAGAAGATTAGCTCCGCAATTTTAAGTGCGAATGCACTTTATAAGCGACCCCAAACCTTCCACCGCCGGCGGCGGCGGCGGCGGCGTCCGCAGTCCTCCTCTCTATATACATAAAAAAAACAGCATCCGGCGCCAGGTTTCGATCCCAGGACTTTGCGGCCGCAGCGCGACGCTCTACCGACTAAGCCACGGACGCGACTTTTTTTTTTCTTTATTGCCGAAAAGGACAAAACAACACATATACAACAATACCAGCCACAATGACTGATAAAACAAGAAAGGAAAGAAGGAAAAGAAAAAGGGGGGACTGCATCGCTTTGAGCGAGCAGTTAAAAGAAATGTACTTTCATGACAGCCAAGTCATCCATTAGAGACAATATTTCTTCATCATAGCCTGCTCTGTGGAAAACCTCGCGTAATTTGCGTATGCTTTCTACAAAATAACAACATACAGATCGAGCATTTACATCTGCATTACGCACATCCATACGGCTCCTCCATATAGCATGTAGGCCCAGGAGGAAGAACAGGTCGTAGGGCAAAACATCTGGACCTATAGCGAGGTATCGAATTCCATGGGGCGTCAAAGGCAGTTCTTTCTTTAAGGTGCGCTGCAGGACATCCCAAAAAAAACTGCGTCCCAGCAGTCCAGGAATACGTGTTCAATACTCTCCGGTTTCCTGCAGAGTGAACAGTCCGCACCCCACGGCAAGAAGAGCTCCTTGGCAGCCATCCACGTCATAACCGGAAGAGTTTCTGTGTGCATCTTAAAGAAGAAAGTCTTAATTCCCCCCGGCACTGGCATTTTCTTCACTCTCTTCAAGACATCCTGACCTGGGCCCGCATTGTAAATAGAACGATACAAGGGTTCGGGAAATAAACATTCGATCAAATCCCCCATCAATTTTTTACGTGTCACGGAAGAAAGAAAATCACGCGAGAAGCGTGCCGTGAGAAACCGATATGAAAAAATCACTTCCTTCAAAAAACGACTAACGCTGTAACAAGCCACAACAGCAGAAGTAACCAGAAAGTCAGGCAAAGCATCACCCAAAGCAAACTGCATAAAAGTTCGCAAGAAAGGGTTAGACTGGTCCCGCAAAAAGAAAAAACGCGACACAACCTGTCTTAAAAAGAGATGGGGCAAAGCTAGCCCACCCCCTTTGAGCTTTCTAAAAAGATTAGTACGACTAGTTCTTTCGAACGTTGAATTCCAAACGAACACGGCAAAAATGCGGTGAAACTTCTGAATATTCAAACGGGAACAAAACAAAGCCTGCATAACATACCAAATCTTGGCCACTAGAAAAACATTACAGATCGTGACACGAGCAAAGATGGACAGATTACGACCCCCCCAGTTCCCTGTCCGTTCTCGTATTTCCTGTGCCTTTTCACACCAGTAAGTCTTGTTATCACGATAATGCTGCAGCGGTACTCCTAGATAAGACGTTGGTTTTGATGACCACGTGACACCCTTGAAGATGCGTGGAAATTGCAGCCAATCGCCATGCCAGAGGCCGACACACTTCTTGTAATTAACTGAACTGCCCGTGACATCACAGAACTCCTGTGTTATGTCCAAGGCATTTGAAACACTTTGTTTGTTAACGCAAAAAAAAAACAACATCATCTGCGTATGCCATTACTCTGACTTCGGACGATTCTAGTGTAAAACCCTGTATGCCGGTACTGTTGTTAATTCTTCTACATAAAGGTTCCAAGTAAAGCGCGAAAAGAAGAGAGGAAAGTGCGCAGCCTTGTCGTATTGAGGCACACACATCTATACTCTGTGTTAGTCGTCGGTTGACTAAAATCTTAGTTGTGCACTTATGGTAGGCCATTTTAACTCCGTCAAGTATAACTTTTCCAAGTCCTGGGCGTTCCAGGATTTTGAAAAGAATGGAATGGGACACCTTATCAAACGCCTTTTCAAAATCAATTTGTATCATCGCCACCCTCCTAAAATCCATGTCACATGCTTCCAGAATACTCCGTGCAACATGGATGTTGGTATAAATGGTTCGTCCTTTTATCCCGCAAGTGTGATGGGGCCCGACCAACGTTTGGATGACCCCCTGAATTCGCTTAGCCAGTACCTTCGTGAACACTTTGTAATCAGTGTTAGTCAGGGTAATGGGCCTATAGCCAGTGACTTTTGACAATTGTTCTGCATCGTCACTCTTGGGAATCAGAATTGTATGTGCTTTTGAGAAGGACGGAGGTAAAAAACCAAAGCTGAAGGATTCACGGAAAACTTCATATAAAATAGGCGCCACATCCTTCTTGAATAATTTATAGAACGCAGTACCTAACCCGTCTGGTCCCGGCGATTTCCCGTTATTTAAATTGTTTATCGCGTCTTCGATTTCCTCCACGCTTATGGGGCTACCTAAACTCTCAGTTGTCTCTTTTTCTAATTGGGGCAGAAGGCTAAGAAATGAGCTCTCAAACCCATCCGGTGCCTGTTTACAGGAAAAAAGATCTTTGTAGTATTCGAAAAAAGCTTTTTCAATTTCAGCTTGTTCACGGACTTCGGATCCTTTGTATTCTATTCCCCCAATTTCGTTCTTCTTTGCCTGCCTTTTTTCGTCTGACAGTGAGCACTTCGTTGGCATTTCCCCGGCCATAAGGTTCTCTGAACGGGCCCTTATTGCCGCCCCCTTGTACTTTTCTACTTCGATGGCTTCTATTTTTTCTTTTACACTGCGCATGTCAGCCATAAACAGACCGGGCATTTTTGTCTCCTCATCTGTCAGCTGTTTAAGCAAGTTGCGTAAATCCTTCTCTTGTTTTCTTTCTTCACGTCGAATTTCAGTAGAACGCTCAATAGCTACAATCTTCACTTCTTGCTTAAAGCACTCCCACTTCTCGATACAGTTCTTGCCTTCCGTGTGAAAAAGTTCATCTCGCTCTGCGTTAATCATGGAAAGAAACTTGTCATCCTTAAGGAGCTTTTCATTTAATTTCCAAAGGGTCCAGTTAAACTTTTCCCTGCTTTGTTTTTTGCCTCCGACACGCGCGGTAACCAAACAATGATCTGAAAACGAGACGGGTTCGACTGAATAATCATTGCACGAGGGGCCTAGCTCTGCCGACACATAAATTCTATCTAATCTGGCATGGCTAGCTCCTTGAAAATGTGTGAATTTTGCCGCGCATGTAGCATTTGCGAAGCACGCAACGTCCTCGAGTAACAAGCGGCTGATGTTTTCCAACAAAAAAATAGCACTTGGATCAGAGGGGGCGTTTTCGTTCGAACGGTCCTCTTGCCTGCAAACACAGTTAAAGTCACCGAGAAAAATAAGCTTCCTGTCACACTCGAGAAGTTTAACTATATCCTCAAAAAAAAAAAAATACGGCGTTCTTTGGGCTTTGTGGGCGCATAAACACACACAACTCTAAAAGGCTGTTGGTGATACACGAAATCACAGCAGACGAAACGGCCCTCTGAGCAGGCCTTAACGCTTTCAACCACGCAGTTTTTCGCCTTTCTTATAAACAAGCAACAGCCTCCAGAAGTTCCAGCCGCATAGCTAACGCACACGTAATACGCATCAAGAAACGGTTGCACCATGGTGTCTGTATGTTGCTCGGATTCAATTTTAGTTTCTTGCACGGCTAGCAAATCAATTTGCATTTCCTTCATTAGCTTCCGAAGCTGAAGTTGACGCTTCCTTGAACCAAGGCCTCGTACATTTAGCGTCGCTACTTGGAGGGGTGTATCGGCTGTCACCGATAATGAGTTACACACAGACACCATGATTTACATTTTAGCGGGAAACACAAGACTCAGTGCTTCTTAAAACGCGTCGCGGACTGTGACCGCGGTTGGTGCGATTCAAACTTGCCCTTTTTTTTGTTGATATTTTCCATTCCTTCTCTAGGCGGGCGAGGCGTCGCTCTTCGCTCAATGTTGCATCCCGGCGTCGCTTTGCTGACTCGTCTCGACGTCCGGTGTTCTGTGCCTTCGTGCGCTCGTCCTCCGTTAGATACTCTCCGCTATGCAGTGTCCGTGTGGAAACACATGAGTGCTGGCTCACTGCGTCGTCGTCGTCCGCGCTGTCTTCGTGCTGCTGCTCGATGGGTGCGTCCTCCTTAGTGGCCTCGGGTGTACTTGCAACCCAGTCGCTGGTCTGTGGCTCGAGCTGTGACCCGTTGGCGGTTTGCTCCTCGCTTACTTTTGCAGTGTCAAGGGGAGTTTGGTCGCCAGCCCCGTTCACTCGGTTTACGTCGTTCTCCGTCGCTGCCGCGGCCAAAGCTGTCGACGCCGCTGCCCTCTCCGCTTCTTCGTCATCCATGACTTCAGGATGTACTTCCGGTTCATCAGCAGGGCCGGTGACATTGGCGTAGGTCCTTACACATTCGTCTGAGAGGTGACCAAAAAGCTTACACTTCGAGCACCTCGGTGTTCGGCACTCTTTTCGCATGTGTCCTCTACGCTTGCACCGCAGGCACTGAGGCGCACGACCCGGCACGATGACAAGAACGGAGCCTCCGTAGAACTTGAACAGGTGGGGCAAATCGTCGGTGGTGAGGTCCTCACGCAGAGTCATGCGGACGAGGCGTGTCGTCGACTCCGCAGTCTCAAAGCCGGCTGCCCCCCATGCGTCTTGGCGAACGTCCTTCACTTCACCAAACTCTGTGAACACACTGCGTATCGAGGCATCCGGAACGTGAAAGGGTGCCCAATGTAGCTTGATGGTAACTTCTTGTTGAATGGGGTCTATGACGGCGCAGTAACGCCCCTTCACTTTCAGTCCTCCCGCGTCCACCAGCCGTTGGCGCGCCTCCGGTGTCTTCAGCTTTATCAGCCAGACATGGCCCATTTGAAAGGGCCCTATTCCTGCGATGTCCTTGAGCACGCCCATTTCTTGTAAAGGCGTGCGAAAGTCCTCAATCCGGTATGGTCTCCCACCAAGGTCACAGTGAAGAATTAAACAAGCTTTCATCGAGTCTTCCGACGATATCGTCGGCAGCAAAAACCTGTACCCCGAAGGCGCAGAAGGAAACCGTTCACCGCGGCCGGACATGGCCGCTGAAACGCCTGGCGCGGAGCCAGCCATCCGCACGTCCGTTCGCTGAGCGCGCCGGAAGTGACGCGCCTTATATCTTTAACGCAGGCCTCCTCTCTATATAAAAAAAACAGCATCCGGCGCCAGGTTTCGATCCGAGGACTTTGCGGCCGCAGCGCGACGCTCTACCGACTAAGCCAGGGGCGCGACGCTGATATCAGTGTTAGTAACGCGCCTTATATCTTTAACGCATTCAAACTACGTCGTCAGCGGCGTGCGTTGGCGACTCAGCGGCGTTATAGCGGCTTGATAACTGCGTGGTGTACACGTGATACTACAAACCCGATGGAAGAGATGGAAGAGAAGGCGGCGAGGCGGTGGGCTGCGGGGGCCGAGCGCAAGCGCCGCAAGCGGGCCGACAACCGTGCATTCGCACTTTCACATTCTCCCCCTCGGGGAAATGCGGGGGAATTTTTTTTATAGGTTTTGTGCTGGCTAGAACAAGGTGAAATTTTTTAAAGTTAATCAGTATACGAAGACTACAATACTGCTCACTCCTACCCGCCAGTTTTTTTTTTTTTTTAGGGAAGCCGCTTTACTCGGCACCGCTTATCCGCTCATTCACGCCTCCGCGTACACCACTTTCAAAAGTTTTGTACCCCTCGCCACCACCGACACGTCGTTAACATGCTGCGCGATCGGCTCATAACCGTGCTGGCGCCGCTTTTAGCAGTTTATCTTCTAGCTGGACAAGGGAGCGACGCGCGTCCTTCACTCGGAGGAAAAAGAAAACTATAGACCGATCGCCGCCCCGCACAGAAGTGCGAATGGCTCGGAAGAAACAAAAAGCCGCTGCCACATAACGTGCATCTGCTGCCGTTGCCGTTACAAGTTCCACGTCGTCCAGTGGCTGCGAAGAGCTCACGGACGAAAAAACCTTGTCCGCTTGAAACCCCAACGCGAACAATAATATTTGTTCGGTTCAAACTGCCTTCGCTGTGCCATTTTGGCCGGTGTTTTTAAGTACGAATGTACTTTATAAGCGACCCCGAACCTTCCGCCGTCCGCAGTGCGCCTCCTCCTCTTCCCTAGCAACGGCGCGAGGAGCGGAGGGGAGCGTCTGTAGCAACGGCGCAGCGACGTCACACCCCACGTGACTGCGCGCGCTCCGCCCTCCCGCGCCGTGGCTGCGCGCGCCCCGCACCGGCTCCGCACCGCTCTTCGCGCCGTGACGTCACACTCCACGTGACCGCACGCTGGCGCCTTTGCCGTCTGCTCCCCCCTCCCCCTCGCGCCGTGACATCACGTGCTCTGCAGCTGGCGCGCCTCTCCCCCCGCTAGGTTTGCACTCATCCTCGGCGCGTGCCTCTCCCCCTCGCGTGACATCTCCCACTCGCCGGTACTGCGCCTTCGCGCACGTCTCTCCCGCCGTTCGCGCTCCCCCTCTCCCCTAGCAACGGCGCGGAGGAGGAGAGAGAGCGTGCGTAGCAACGGTCTCGGCGTAGCAACGGTCTCCTGCTCGGCTTAGCTGCGGGCGGCACGCCGCTGTGCCGGTTCGCTTCGCGTTCCGTCCGCGTGAGGGCGCTCGCTCGTCGGCTCCGCATTCCGACGCTCGAGGGCGCTTTCCCAAGCATTTCCCAAGTGAGAGGTACGTAACGTGCGAATGCCAAAGACTTTAACGTAGCGCCCCTCCGGATAAAATCGGGTAACTTCGGGTAACTTCGGGCAAACTCGGGCATTCATACTTTGCCATCTTCCCTCTTACTTGGGAAATGCTTGTTTTTTTTTTAAGCCTAAGCAAGCCCACGCACATAACCAGTTTCCACTTCATGCGGGCACAGCAGTGGAGTGGAGGAAGGGAGAGGGGTTGCCCGCGCAGCTAGGCTTCACGCCTTCAGCGATGACGAGTCGATTGTGCTTGTCCGATATTTAAACGAGGATATGTTACGTCTCAAAGGCGACCAGGATGCTGTGCTTGAATGGTGAAGCGATTTTGGTTGGTGCATCGGACAGATTGTGATATGCCTAGGACGCGGGGGAAAACCGATGTCCACGAGTTCGCCCGCTAGAATAGCGCTCCCGTTCTTCAAAGATTCATTTATCGTATTCACTAGAAAGTATGATGGACCCTGAAGTACTTTGTGTGTATTTTATTTTTTTTAGTGCTTACACTGCTCACAGCTTCACTGGTGGTCCTTCTTCACTGAGTGGAGGGGCATGAATTTTATTAATGATGAATAGATTGGCAATGTGTAAATGAAATTATTGCCATCCCATTGCCTACTCTATCTTCAAATATCCTCTTACGCTGATCATTCAGCCTTAAATACTGCTCTAACAAGTTTCCCGTTGGTGTGGTAAGTGAAAACGTTACTGAATTTAAATACATGTACCGTTTTGTCCTTGGGAAAAAAACAGGTCAGATTTTTCTCACAGCAACATTACTATACCTATAGGCACGGTAGGTTATTATAAATACCTTTAGATATTTATGACTGACCCACGTTACTCGGAATACTACATTATGTATATTAAGTTTCTTTAGGGCGCCTCTACCCGCTCACATATGGTTTTCTATTACAGCCTACTCAACTGAAGCTACTTGCATACATTTCTCTTGCATGATAAACACAGAACACAGTAATATGATTTTGTAACCATTCAATTAAAACAGATAACGAAGCTCGGCGCAACGCGCAGGAAGCTGTCAGGTTTTATAGCATTACAGGCCTAGAGATTCACCGCATAGAAGAATACAGGCCTACAGATCCACCGTCTAGTCTACTTGCAAATAGCTGGCATGCGCACTGAAACAAACAGGGAAATGTATACATCAACCATATTCATTGGTCACGTTACCGTAAATTTTTGTGCCGACATTACCTTACCCTTACAAAAATGAATGTTGCGATCCTATTAAACTTTTATAGAGTTCTTATAGAGTCTAAAGGAGCTCATTAGAAACGCATGGCAGACTCATGTCCTAACGAGTCATCTCTATAAGATCTCTATAGAATTTCAAAAAAGACCTCCTTATAAAAACTCACTCTACTCATCTCTACAAGATCTCTATAGAATTTTAAAACAGACCACCCTATAAAAACTCACTCTACTTGTCTCTCAATATCTCTATAGAATTTCAAACAGACCTCCCTATAAAAACTCACTCTACAAGATCTCTACAGAATTTCAAAACAGACCTCCCTATAAAAACTCACTCTACTTATCTCTACAAGATCTCTATAGAATTTCAAAAGAGACCTCATTATAAAAACTCACTGTACTTATTTCTACAAGATCTCTATATAATTTCAAAACAGACCTCCCTATAAAAACTCACTCTACTCAGACTCGATAAAGATTCTATGCACATTTTAGCGAACTTATTCAATTAAAGTTCTATGGAGTCTCCTCTATAAAACGTTTTTTTAATTTTTGTAGGGGATTCACTATAGCTACTAACTCTATTTAGGTTCACTAGAAATTCCAAAGTTTCAAACTGATAACTCAAGAAATTTCTATTGGCTCACTTTGAAGTTTTTTACAATTTTAAAATGAACATCTGGATGGACACTAACTTTTTCTTTATTGCAGGTCAACAAGGATTCAACAAAAGCTTCATCGCTAGCCGAATTTTCTCGAGTCTGTCCAAGTTTTTTTAAACGACCTGTATGCTCAATATATATACTATACAAAATTTATGAAAACGTTTATGAAAAAAAAATTGTGGAATCCATTGAGTGCCGACATGTCTGATGGTTATCGCCCGCGCCTCCAAGACCTGGGTTTCATCCCACATTTTTCGAGGGGGGTGGTGCACGGAGAACGAAAATATCCGTATGCAGGTCAAAGGGTGCACACCGCGATCACTGAATTGAAATCTTTAAAAAAATTTATAACTGACTTCAAAAGTTTGTGGAGATCACTCCCAGCAATTCTGGCAGCTAGCGGTGGCCGGAGAAATGTCGAAAATCAATTTTAATTGCCCACCGCGGGAGCTCGGATTGCCGCGACACTAGCAAAAAAATGCGAAAGATATTCCCTGCTGGTTCTGGGTGAGGTCAGATGTACTCCGTTCCGGAACGGGAAGCAAGCACTCTCCGGAGCTGCTGTTGTCGGTGGCCTAGTTTCGCCAGGCAGTTTGTGTCAAACATACCTGCTAGATTTACATAACGAATATATGCCATCCCACCTAGCTTAGTGCAGCGATTTTGTGTTCCTCTGGGGCGGCGTGACACTAACAGCGCTGTTCGCTGTTTTGAAGATATGTCTGCATATCTCACAAACCCAAACGCTACAATATATTCCGCTGATGAAAGCACGCTTATATATACTTAGCACACAAAAAAAGCACAGAGCAGAAGTTTGGTGTAAACCACTACACGTCGAAAAAAGAATTAACAATAATAAATTATTTCATATAGCCAAATTTGAAAACAAGACTTTATGCCAAGTGGACGCAAGCTTGGCCTTATCATCGTTCGCTCGCGGACTTCATTCATTCAACGAGTCGGAACTGCAGTTATTCCTCGCTAACAATACCATTTTGTTGAGGATAACATGATCATGTATATGATCGCAAGTGTAGAACTGCAGTGTGCAATACAGAGAATCCCACAAGGAGCAAACGCGGAACAACGTCCTAAGCCAGCTAAAAACATTTCTTTCAAGCGAAAAAAGATCATACGTGAAAGAGGGCCTCAGTCCAAGGCGGGCCCTGAAGCCGCCGCTCACACTAACTAAAGCAACCAACGCGGAAAAAAAAATGAAGACAAATTGAAGCGGTGGATAACAACTCATCTTCATTGCATAGTGACACAAAAAGAAAGAACGAGCCTGACACTGCTTCACGTCACTACAAAAACAGAGAGAGAGAAAGCAAAACTTAACAAATTAGTGAGCTGGCGTACCGCTTGTTACACTCCGAACCACTCTCTCGCGAACACAAGTATTTGTTTTGAATATTCAACGCGTTCGCGGTCCTCGTTTCTCAGAAGCAAACGCCTCGTAAATATCCTGCGCCCGCAAGCAGACTCTGAACTTGAAAGCTATTTGAAAGGATTCGACTTTTCAGAATTCTTCCGTCCTGTCTTCGGCTGCCTTTGCCGAAGCGGGGAAGGGACGCGTGCAGGCGGACGCAAAAGGCAGACCGGCCTGGCCGCACGTCTGTAGAGTACATTCCGCCCCCTCCCTACGGCTCCCCTGGGCTGCATCAACAGAGAGTTTTAGCATAGCGGCTCCCGTACGCTACGCTAAGGTTAGCGGGTAGCGGGACCGGACTGCGCATGCGCGCGCGGGGAGTGCGAGGAGGTTGCCCCTCAGCGGAGGGAAAGAGCGGGCATGGCGAAGGCAGGCCGCGCGGAACTAATCCACCCCACCGTGACGAATTTGCTCTCCCCAGTCGCGCCCCGCTACCCGCCGCCGTAGCGTTAGCGGACGGAGCACGCTATGCTAAAACTCTCTGACATCTCTTTCCCCCTTTCCACTCTGGTCCCGTCACCTTCCTCTTTCCTCTCATCGCTCTCTCCTTTTTTTTTTCTTTTAACAGGCGCTGAGGAAGCCTGCTACTGATTATTGCAGCAACCCCTCCAGGCAGTACGCCTCCCCGCCGTTCTCCCCCTCTTCCCCCGCGAACTGCCCGCACTTCGCTGGGCAGAAGCTAGGCACCCTCGCGATCAGCCCCGCCGCGCTCCCGCCCTCCCCCCCCTACCGCCTTTAGCCACAGCCGCCGCCGCCGGCCCCCTCCGCCAGATCACATGGCGCGCTGCCTGCGCGCGCACACAGAGCTGCTGCAGACTCCTCTATTCGAACTTCTCTCCTCTAAATTCTTGCACCCTTCCTGCTGCCCCTCTTTCATGTCAGACAGTTTGGGGCCCCTTTCCTTCCCCTTCCCCCATTCCAACAACCTCAAAGCAAATCAAAGCATGTGCCATCCACCTGTACACTTGCCGATAAGCAGATGCCACTCTCTAGTACGATGTGTAGTCACTGTCACCAGCGGTGCTAACAACCAACCTCGCGACCTGGCCGGATGTTTGTTTTCTTGGAATATAATATGTCTGCTGCTAGAGGAGTTGGTAATAATTCAATAAAAATGATCGTGAATATTTACACATGATTCACAAACACCCGTCGGTTGTTTTGTATATCTCGTGTCAATGTTTCCGGGTTCAATTTCCAAAAAAAATGCATAGCTGTACCATAGCCATCGCAAATCGGCTCGAGACGAAGCCAATGTCGCTCGTTCTTTACAATCTCGTTCTTTACAATCTCTTTACAATGTGCGCGGTCCGGCGTGGTGCGGGCGTTCTCAGTTTTCTGTGAAAATTTACAGCTTTGTTCGTGTTGCTCGCGATTTATGTGCCTTGTGCGATACTTTACGACGAGCATCGAAGGTCAGGCATTGCAGTGCAGCAGGCGATACATCGAATTTATTGAAGGAGAAGCCATCATAAGCGCTCTTCGCCCGTGAACATCCTTTGTTCCGCCGTGAGTGTGCGTGCACTGTGACCCCGCGGTAAACAAGCTTGCGAAGTGATGTGTGACCACACCTTGGCGAAATTTGTTTTCAACGCTTTGGAATCCGTCGTCAAGTTACGACGCTGGCACGACGTTGTTATATATACACAAGGTAAGTTCACTCTTTGCGAGCGCTCGTGCACATTTCGGCTGACGCATGGGATGGCGCCTCGCAGGCTTTGTGCACCCCCCCTTTACCCGAGACTCCGTTAATTCCCTTCAGTGCGCCTCACAGCTAATTGGGCTCGTGAGGCCGCCGTCGCGAACATTCGCCTCACCGACCGAAAGCTCGGCAGCAAATTGAGGCGTCGTGAACTTGCTGTACTCGCTCTCTTACGCGCCCCGACAGCGTACGCGTCGACCGGGTGCTGGCGGAGTGCTTGTTTAGGGCGAGTTGTGCTGTAAAAAAGTAGGCAGTATACGAGGATGGATGAGAAGTTAAAAGACACGAGAATTTACAATGCGAAGGGGGAGAAAATAATATCTAAGGGCAGAAAACGGTGCCAGGATGAAACTTATAACCGCGGGGAACGTAGTGAGAGTTCCGGCTGCAAGACAGGGCGCAGGCGCGCGAGTACGACAATTTCCCGACTCCTGATTTTGTTGTCGAGCTTCAAGAGGACGGCACGCATATTGCGACAGTGGCAGCCAGGATCACAAGTACTGGCTGGGTTTATGCATAAACCCAGATGTCATGCATAAACCCTGCGGCGCACTCCAGGGTTTATGCATGACGTCTCGAGAGCGCCTTAACAGGTATGATGCCACCCCAGCCTGTGAAAAATACTGTATACAAGTGTAACAAATTGAAGGGGGAGGCTATTGTACCGGTCCTTCATATTTTCCCTTTCTTCCGCACTGCTGCATTGTTTTCGTCTATGTGTTATTTTTATGCATCCTAAGCTAAGGATCTAACCCAACCTGCGAAGGCTACTGTGTCGAGTGAATCAAACTGCAGACGCAGTTCCGCAACAGAACCGAGGAGACCTGTATTAGCTAGTACGAAGTTTTCGAAAAAAAAGAAAGCACCGTGATTAAATTAAAAGAGCAGTTTGACAAACGAGGTTAATGAAAATGAAAAAAAAATATTTGAAGGAGGTCGAATCAAACCAGTGCCTTGCAGAACAATGACAGGCACAAACACTGCGCCATGCAACCACACCTGACCGCTCTAGGCTGCGAGGCAGAACTACCAGTCACATAGAGGCCAGTGTTTTACTCAATTAGGAGACATGGCGGCAAAATATCTTTACGAGCTAAAATACTGGCTGCCGGCACTATATTCCCTTTCTAATTTTAATGATTGCTTGAAAAAAAGAGTTCCGGGAGTGCAGGGCAGAGGCTCAGGTGCCCTGTGCCGAACGTTGCCTAAAACTTACTTCACTCTAGCTAAGAAACATAATGCCAAGGAATATAACCAACTCATTGATTGCTTTTGAAAAATACAGAGAAGAATGTATTCACAGAACTAGCATTTGAACCCACAGCGTCTTTACACAAGTCTGATGCATTACCTTGACACCCTGAAGGCAAGCAGACACTTGGCTGAAAATGCAGATGGAAATGGTCTGTTGTGAGTGTAGTCGTTGCAAATAGACTACACAATATTGTCATATGTTCGTCTTCTACCATAAAGCGCCAATTCTGTGCATGTATCTTTCCGTGAATTTCTTATTAGCAGTTTCTTGCCTTAGGGGGTAGGGAACTTGTGCTAGAACCAGGCACAGGTGTCAAACTTTGACACCTGAATACCAGCTTTGACGTAAGCACTTGTTCAACTTGCTAGCAATAACTGAAATCTGCCATTGCTTGTAATCACAACCTGCTGACCGGCTTTATCGGCACAATTTCGAATAAGTTGGACTGAATGTGGTCAGTAATAGCAATATCACTGAGAGCATGTTGGCTGAACGTGGCATCAGACACGCTACTAACACTAGACTGTCATTGAGTGCAGGCTTAGCCAATGACTTGTGACAAATTTTCTGCCTCTAGGAATGACCCAAATGATTGGTCAGCATGATATCACTAAATTGTTTATTGCTTCAAGGCCGGTACCATACACAGTGCTTCTCACGGCAAAAGTAGTTGCCGAAGCCAAGGCGAACAGCAAAGCAAGAAAATAGAAAGTAAACGTGTTTATTAGGCCGTGCATGCTCACATGCTACCGGTCTCAAACCAGGTGCTAGAAGCAGATGTTGCGTGTGCTGTCCCGAGCAGCCCACCTGTTAAGTTCGGGCTCCGCATGCAATTAATGAAGGCCGCCGGTGGCCCATGTACTGGCGTCGCCTCCGCTGGTAGCTACGATCCTGTGTCCCTTTCATGTAGCCGCACGGACGCCAAGTTCGGGGACGCGGAGAGCGTGTGTTGTGCCCGTCCTTTTGTGTGTCAAAGGACGGGGCGATTAGCCTGAGTATCTGTCGCGTCGGAGGTGGCTGGGTCATTCGGCATAACAAGCTGACGGGAAGCCAGATTATCGTATCTCTTAGTGTTGGAAGCGCGCGCGGTGTAATTTAGAAAAATCTTCGACTCCGGCGGCGGCGTCGGTCGTTGACGGGTCAATCGCCTCGGAGACCACCGAGTGGGCCTGAAGCGCGTCTTCCGGTGAGACTGGCGGCAGGCGGCGGCACCCTTCGTCTGGGAGGGAATTAGCAACCCTCATTGTCCCGCCGCGCGGGCAGAAGCATGCCGTCGCGGGCAGACGCATGCCGTCGCGGGAGGCGCCGCGCGGAGGGAGGTCAGCCGCGCGAGGACCGCTCCGGGCCCTCGGCTTCGCTTTTGTGCAGATGCCGCCCGCTGAACGTAATGTGTGTCCACTTAGGCCACAGATGTCCTGTATTTGCTTGTCGGGTGCTCTGGCGTTCGTGGGAAACGCACTATGAGTGTGTAAGAGAGAGTGTTAGGTCACGTGACCGCAGGTGGGGACATGTGTGGGATTGGCTGGTTCCTGTGGCCAATCAATGGTTTGTAATAATTGTTTTGAAAGGTTTTTCTTTCTTTCTTGAACGCCCCATTTTTGGAGGCGGGGTTGTTGCTATCAAAACCGGAGTGTTGGGTTTTGTCGAGGGTCGGTCGAGAGGGGATCTAGTTCAGTATAGATCTCGGCCGAACAGGCTGCTGCTGTCAGAGTGACAATGTAACGGTCATTCTGACCTGATTTAAAGTTGGAGTTTTGTAAATAATGTAAATAAACCTCATATCTAGATAGGAAGGCAGTCCTCATCCCTCACCCGCTCCAAGCATCGGTCGTCGGTCATCGGAGCGAGTCGAGATCGTCCTCTCGGCTCGCGCATCAAAAGAACATCACTATTTCGTCTCCATCAGTTCGCCAAGAAGATGGAGAGACGAAATCTAACTCCACTCGAGAGAAGTGTTTTACTGGCTGTACATCCCTTTTTATAGTAATTGTAATGATATTTTATTTTCCGTCACTTATCTTCATTGCAGTTCACAAGGGGTGCTGCTACCGGTTTTTGTGTACTTTAATCTCATTCCTTTGCCATTTTTATTTTTTATTTTTCTGTGAAACATTCTGCTGTGCGGAACATGCTAAACTTCCCTTCTCTAGAGGGAGGAAGCGCCTGTGACTGGCTGGGAGTACAGAGTGATTTAGTGCACCACTTGGGGTAGTGGCCACCAGCTTCAGGAGAGGGAAAGGAAACGGAGGGGTTTTGGTAAACGGTGATGACGCACAAGTCCGGCATAGACAGCTTCTCTTCAAAAACTGCTTTTGCTGTAGGCACAGAAATTCTGCGCTTGTAGTTAACAACAAATTTACTGCTGCAATTTGTGTGTTCAAGTGCATGCCAAGTTTGTGACATTCATTAAATTTTATTTTGCAGCATATACAAGCACGGAGAATAAGGTCGACCTAATACGACTGAAGGCGAGCCGGTCATCACTTCTATGTCGGGAGATGGAGTAAGCCTGCTGCAGCGAGTCACAACTACATGTGTAACGCTAGCAAAAATAAAGTAAGCCTGTGTGTACGAAAAACAGTGGCCACGTGACATTTGTTTGCATGTTTTATCACAGAGATGAAATGCACACATTCAATCATTCTTTTTTCCCGTTTCTTCCCACACACAGGAATAAAGCAGTACCCTGTACAGATATTAAATTACCTTCAAGTTTGGTTAGTTACCTTTATTGGGTCTCAATAAGTACCTGATAAAAATTATTTTAAAACTCAATAAAAAGGGCAAAGTATATTCAATTTAAACTGTATAGGGAACCTATATAGAAACTCAATAGAGTTATCTATTCAGTTTGAATAAGTACTCGATAGAAAAAATTTTTTGAAACTTGACAGAGATAATCTATCAAGTTTCGATAAGTACTCGATAGAAAAAGTCTTTTGAAACTTGACAGAGATAATCTATCAAGTTTCGATAAGTACTCGATAGAAAAAGTCTTTTGAAACTCAATAAAAAGTTCTATGCATATTCAATGTGAACTCTATAGGTAACTTTAATAGAAACTCAATATAGTTATTCTATCGAGTTTCAATAACTACTCGATAGAAAAAGTCTATTGAAACTCTTCGTCCCATTTCAATAGGAACGTGGTAGCCAAATAACTTTTGAAACTCTATAGGCAGAGTCGATAGAAACTTAAAAAGAAATCGTTAGGTTCTTTCGACAAAATTCAATAAACTGTCAAAACCATCACGATAAAAATTTTTGTAAGGGTAGATCGAAGCAGAACACGTTTAAAATATCCCGTGAGCTTTAACAAATAGTTGTTCAGGAGTAACTGCTTCAAGTACTCTTTTTTTGCTAGCTATAACTAGCTTCAGTATACCTGCATTTCTCACAATAAACAGCTCTCTTTATAGAATAGTTTGAAGAGGAACTACACACCGTGCAAGAATAAACAGCAGACGACTGCAATCATGCATGCTTTTGGATATTCAAATGTTTTATCTCGAACGCCTTTGTACGTTTTCTATATGTACTTAAAAATGTTAAGTATAAACAAAGTCAAACACTGGCATTTTTTTATTTATTATATACTGAAGCCCAATTTGCCTATCGCAAGATTGGGTATGTACATAGAGGGCAGTAACACTGTTCTGCAGAGATCGATGTAGACATAATTCACAACTCATTAAAACTCGCGTACCTTTGGCGAAGCTCAGACAGAGGAGCTAACAATAAATACAAGACTAAATGAAACTATACAAAAATTCACGCAACACAATTTAACTTATACGAAAAATGTTTTAAAAGGGAATGACCTCATTTCACATGTAGTAAATTCAATTTTTAATTGTTAGGAGTAAGAATAAATGGGCAAGGACTCACACAATTACGGGCAGATATGCAATTGTGTGGGCTAGAAAAGCTCAGCTAAAAATGATTGTCTGGAAGGGTGCAGTTGCAGTTGCTAAGCTAACCTAGCGGCGCAAAGGCAGAAAGGCGCTCAGCCTCACTCTAGCCCCGCTTTGTTCTTGCGTTTTCAATATATAGCCGTCGAGGACGCGATTATATGCTCTGCCGCAGTCGCCGATGAATAGAGGGGCCAGGAAGGCTGGCAGACCATCAGCTGTTAGGGTTCGAACAGGCCAGGACTATCCGTAGTGAATTATATAGGGTCCTCCATTCGCGTCGAGGCAAAGTTGTCCAGGTGCAGAACCGTTGCCAAAAAATCATGCACCCCTCCTTCTAACGGCGGTGAAGGTTGAACGCGAAGCTTTCTCGTGACGGATTGTTTGGCTGTCGTCTGAGTTTGTACTGAGTCTCAAACAAATCTAAAGGGCGCGATCAGATGGACCCCGGATTCACAACGCGAAGAATCCAGGTTCTAAATCGGCAACAGAAGCGTTTTTTCCCCTTTAACTTCACCCACGATTATTCATCATCATCTTCCGAGGAACTTGGCTTGCAGACGCCATTAGTAAGAACACAACGCCTTGCTTAATAAGAGTTGATTATCACACAGGCATCAAAGCTAGGATTGCGGTAGGGCCGCGCGCAAACACAGGAAAGCGGCTAAGGATCACGCTAGCGCCGCTGTGGTATTGCGCACTCAGTAATGGTTCCGAGTATTTATGCTTTTTGGCACATTTTCCCTACGTGAGGAAATAATCACACCACTGTGTTCTTCGCACTTCTTTACTATGCAGTTTCCTGTATTTCAAATAGATCCGATTCTGTCTTGAGGCTTACTTCGTTAAACTGTATTGCTGTGTGCGTTTTTGTATATTCACTCCCACGCTTTATTTAACATGCCCTTCCTCCAAAAGCCTTTGCAAAATTGGCAGCGTAATTAAGTAAATAACTAAAAATCAATTCACACTGACACTAAACCTATACCTAGTGCAACGATTTAGTGCAAATAAGCTTAATGTGATTCAGACCCCATACTAAACACCTAACTCTATCTAATCGTCTCTTAACTAGGCTTAAAAGCTAAAATGGCATGGTTCAAGCCATGCCCAAGGCTTCTTTACTACGGAGGTCTGGGCCATGGCGTTGTACGACTATCAGATACATGCGCTCTTAGCGTGGAACTACATTTCTCTGTGGGCTATCCATATTGGCGTGGCCCGATTGTCTTGAATTTCTTTTTTAAGGCAAAAGCCTCATATGCTCGTGCAGGGGCGACCCCCCAAAAATTAAGGCCGAATGTCGAACGAAACTTTAACAACGCGAAACTTATCAACAACTTAACCTGACAACCAGAGCCACCACGTTACCACCATCAACGAATATTATACAATCCACGCGTTGCAGCGGAAGGCCCAAGGTGACTGGTCACGGTGCGTGGTACCATCGCAAGTATTCCATTCTTGAAGTACTTGTGGAACGACCGTTGTGGCACGACCGTGGAACGACCGTGTTAGTGCAAGTGCACACCCCCAGTGGTAACTTCGGTGGCCCAAAAGTTCCAAGCGGTGTAGACGTGTCAGGGCTTTAGACTTGTCGCTAGGCGACAGTTGAAGACACTTGGAGTTTTTACGACATGCTGGAGAACTATTTTGCGCTTCCAGAAAGCACCATAGCATGTCCGTGGTGTTTGCGATGGCTCGGCTAATCGGTGTCGTTGGTATATGCCCCAGCGAAGGTAGGAACTTGTACTCCCATTTTACGGGGAAGACGTCCGTTCGTGGAATGCTTGCATGCTTGTTGCTTCTGCTTGGCGGTGTTTTTTGACATAAATACGTTCCCAGGACACCATTCTGCCGGGAAAGAGTTTATACAGGTGCAAAAAGGTTCGGGCTCCGCAGTTTTGATGGACAACTGTTGTTTCAGCCTCAGTAAGTTGCTGATATCAACCACGTTGAATCAGAAAACACTTCCGGATATGTTTCTCAATTAGAAAACTGTTTATATGTGTAAACACGCACATCATAATATCTGTAAAGAAAGTTCTAATTGCACCAACAAAATAGCGTCAAGCGTAGCAGGAGAGAAAACATAATAATGCCAATTACTTTCCAGCTAGCATAGGATAAAAAGCAAAGTGCACGTGAATGCTCCAAAACGCAGCTGCCTTAAAAGCCGGCTGGCTTCATCAACGGAGTCGTATTTGCCGAGGTGATATTTTTTTTTCGATTTATTGGTTGTGTGGAAAACACCAGGGTACGAATGCAGTTGGGCTCTCTGAGCTCCACTGCTCTCACAATAAAATATTCTGGTATTGTGCTGCCTAAGGCAGGGAAGAGGTTTATGAACCTTGGTGTTTCCTATATATCCGGCTGGTTTTAAACGGCGATGTTTTCGAAACAATAAAACAACGCTGAAAAGAAATAGAATTGTTAGGACGGGGCTACTTGATACTACTGCAGAAATTTAAATAACAAAACCAATCACCCTCGTAAAAGGCACAAATTCAGTGCTTCAACGTGTATTTATATATTTAATCTGGCATCTAACAAAAAATACGATTGCAGAAATCCCAATTTGAAAGATTTTTCCCGTAAGGCAAAATATCGTTAACAAGGCTTTATGCTAACATTGAGAAATGATAAATGTAGAAAGGTGACATTTATGTGGATGGTTCTTTTGTAAATGTTGAACATCATTTTCATGTAGTGCTTTTCCACGTGGCTGTACTGGTTGAACTATTCTCGCTCCAGGTTGCAGCTTGAAGCAGCACTGTTTGTACTTCTGATTTCGCAGTAAGTTCTTGTGTTTAACTGTCTCATTCCGACGAAATGATTTTACAAAGTTGCACGAGCCGCGCTCATAATATTTTCACCGCTTTGTGCTTTATTCGAAGGGTTAGCAAGTGAAAAAGTGCATACCATTGGTGAAAAAGTCGACTACTGGTGTTTAGCATTAGCATTAAGGAAAGCATTCTATGCGCTAATATAGAGCTGCGAATAAAAGAGGATGATAACGAAATCTATTGTCACGCCTCTGGTCATGTTGCGAGAGTGAAATATTGAAAAAAACAATAATGTCTGTCGTCGCAAAGGCGCGATGTGAAAGAAGGACAAATTTTAACATTTTCTTGCAATGAACACTATTGCTGTGGCCGAGCTAAACGTTCACGCAGGTTGCTTAAAATGTTTTATCAACTGGGAAGGGGTCACTGTTACGCCGCCGGAGTTCAGCCACTGAAAGGCAATTCACACGCGCAGTACGGGCATATCGTCTAAAGTACACTTTTGCGTGGCTTCCAGACACTACACTCTTAGGCAAAAAGGACTAAAAGTTCGTCCTTTCGGGGACTAACGGCCTCTGCCACAATCATTAGTCCCTTTGGGGACTAACTGCGAGGGGACGAACGGTTAGACCCCCACCCGGATGGTCCGTTCCGATACTCCCCAAGGACGAACTGTGTAGAGGCAGAAAAAAAGAAAAAAACGCCAGCACCGGCAGGGATCGAACCCCCGACGCCCGGAATTCTGCACAAGGAACCCGACGCGCTACCCGCTAGACCACGCCGCCGGATGGTTCCTACGGCAGATAATATTCAAGTGTACAGGGTGTAGTTGTGTGCATAACGCAATAGATCCATTGCAACTGGTGCCCGAATTTCTATCTGTGCAAGCGAAGGTGACCGCGTTTTGCGCCTTGCGCTTAGCGGTTTGCTAGGTTTAGGGACTGCTGCTCAGTTCGATTCGAAGTAGAGCCTCACAACCATAGTTTTTTCGTAAATAACAATCAACTCGTCGTCGCCTAGTTGAGATAGGTAGCTGGGCGATCGGACGACTCATTTGTTTCCGCACAAATTTGCGCAAGCTAAGTGCTTTTTTAGTGATCGATACATATGTTAAGTGCTCTATGTAACGTATGTGAAAGGTGTCGTCTGTGTGAGTGTCAGAATAAGGAACCATGCCATATTTTCCTGCATCGGCGAAAGCGAATTTGGTGTTGCTTAGCCTGAATTCTCCAAATTCGCCTCGCTAGACGATTGCGACCGCGAAATGCAAGCGGGTTTTACAGCAGTTGCAGCATTGTCATAGCTTTGGTGCCCAAGGCAATTATGTACCGAGTATAAAAGATAACTTCGAGACGCTTACCTGTAGCGAGCATTTTTGTTTTGCAGTTGTCATCAGCAATATGCGTTTTTTCTAGTCTGTTAAACATATACATATTCATTACGCTCAGGAATCCACTTTTGCTACTGTCACTAATTTTTGAGTTGCTGTTAAGGCGCTTGAAAGCTTTCATTGGCCGTTATTATCTCGCACGAATCGAATGCAACACAGCGTATCAACATAACCTCGCCGAGAAGCGTATGACAATCGCGCTTCGCCGCTCCTTGCCATTACCCGCCGCTCTACTAACCCTAGGCGATTTTCTTATAACTAACATCAATATTGTCTCCCGTGGCACCATCTAAAGCACCCAGTGACTGCAATGCCTTGTGTTTTGGAAATATAAAACTGTTCGCAGACATATGCGCGAAAGGGCAACGACGACGCTATTAGGGGATTAACGACGCAGCAAAGAGACTAACTGCATGCGTTTCGTCTTCCCGTTACTCCTTATAGATCGGCGGGGACGGACAGTTAGTCCGCATTTATGCACACGGCACGTACTCTGCCGCCGATACTCCCCTTGAAGATGAACTGTCGCCCGCGAAGACTAACGGCCGTATTTTAGTCCCTATTTTAGTCCTTTTTGCCTAAGAGTGTAGTAGTGAGTCAGCAAACCAGCAGTCCGGGCGATAGCTAGAAGAATTTGTGAGTGCCCCTCAAAACACGTGCTCCTTTTAGCCATATTTGCAACTCAGCCATCCCTTGAAATAGATTCCGTTTTCCGTTTTTAACAGGCGATGCTCAATAAATTAGCGGCTGGACCGACGAACGTGCAACGGGAAATCTCGCCCAGCTATGACCTCATCGCGCCCGCCAGCACCGCTTCACGGTAGCTTTGTCTCGCCGCGCTAGGGCGGGACTGATATCACCACTTGTTGGGGGGGGGGGGGATACAACTGGCACAAACACGGCTTTGTAAACGCGTAGCTGGGTGGCTCGCTCTATCGCTGGTTACGCCGAGTGGTGCCGTTATGCGGCGCAGTTTTGCGGTGAAAAAGAAATGTTAACAAAATCAAAGAATCGAAAGTGCTGCGAAGCGATGACGATAGTAAACTTCTTAAAAAACGTCATACCGGCCAGACCACACCAGCCGAGCGGTGGTAACTCAACAAGTTGAAACATTTTGGGCTAACACTAGTCCTGCAGCGCCCTCCGCTACTCCTAGAGGTTCAACGCAAAACCAGTGGGCAAGCGTACACATTACACCTGCGTCAAAAGTTTCCGGGAGGCGATTTCGAAAATAGAAACGAATCTCCATGGTGCGTGATAGCTAAGTTCATAGAATGCGTATGGTGATAATACTCCGAAGTAGGGTGCTTCGCTTAGTAAAGAAAATTAGGTGCTGTGCCCTCAGACAACAAAGAAATTGACTTCGGTTTTGAAAATAGTGTCGCAGAAACTTTTGACGCCGGGTGTGCATTTTTAAACGACAGATTCTTTATACTCTGTGGGGGTCTAACAGAACCATCACGCAGAAAACTTGACCAAGTCGCTTAGCATACCCAAGCAGAAAACGTGGCCTAATCTCAAAGCATAACAACGCATACTTAGCTGAACAAAGAATCAGCTAGGTGGGGCCACCAGGTTCACTGTATGCCCCGTCTTCCTCAACTTCGCTCAACTAGAAGCCCAAACGTTTGAGCTTTGAGGCATGCACTGCCTCAAGGCTGGTGTCGTTTTTACTGGGAAGCCGGCGACGCCGCTTCATTCCGGTGAAACCGCCCTTAAGTTTTGCCGTTATCGGTTGTCTTTCACGTTTATGGCCGCGAACATTAGCGGCTGCCAGTTATGCATGCACGTGCCGGCAGCGCAGGAATGAAAGCCGGGAGGGGCGCATGCAATGGTATGGGTTTCATGACCTCAGTGATGACGTGTTCGCTGTGCTTACGGGACTCTTACGCATGGACATGAAATAGCCGAATGTGACATGTTTGTTGTCTTCACTGGTCGAGCGAATTGGGTTGTGTGCTACACCGACAGTAACATGCAAACTATGCGAGATGGAAATAAAAAGGACCATGTTTATTTTCCGGGATAAAGCTCCATTTCTTCCAAGTTTCATTCAGCTAACGGGCTAAGCAGTATGCCTAATCGCAAGTTACAAATAAGCGTAGTTTGTTTCGTGTACTCCATTGATTGTGCCCACCTTCGTAGGTCACCCATCTTCACAAAATAGAAGGTGACTAATTTTTTATTCTTGGCCATCCAACTCTCTACGTCGCTTGTCTGTCTTTCACGTGCGGTATTCATTATTTCAGATGTTTCTTGCGGTATTCTTTATTTCACAATAAGGCATGATTCCTGGGAGAGTTGTGTCAACACCTTACGTTAGACGGCAGCCAAGATTTTGTGGACGTTGGCGGCGTCCTACGCCAACTTAATGGCTCGATAAAGGTGTGCTTGGTTGCACGGAAAAACGTCCTCTAATGCTTCAGTACTTGTGGTGGCTCTGCTTGTGCTTTTTTCTCTTTACTTCCTGCCTAGCTTCGGGGCTTTCCATAACCCGACTCTGGGAACCTCTAAGCAACGTAGTGGAGGAAACTTCTGGGATAAAAAACCGAAACTTTTATATCACGCAAAAAAAAACGCGCAGACATAAGCACAATAACGCATTGGTTAAACAGGAGCTATTGGCGTGGTCTTCATGCGTTTTGCTTAGCAAGAATGTCTGAGTCATTTCGTGCTTCCGAAATCCGTTCGTAAGATACCCTGGCATCTGTTCCGGCATCTATTGAAACATCTAACAGTAAAAACCGTCCAATTTCATCGCGGATGCACAGACGAAAAACGTACAAGTTTATCGCAAAGGACAGCCTAAAAGGTCGTTCCAAACGTGTTTCAAATGTAATCCGACGGCAGTACTCCCTTTGATAAGCTGTGCCGTAACTTGCCACTTGTGATGTGCGGCCTAGCACTCAGTGTAGCGCTGCCGTTTCGTGAGGTCGTTAATGCGCTGGCGGGAGACCATTACAATGCGTTCCCCACAACCGGAGCGCTGTGCCTATCTTTTTATCTTCGCGCTTGGTATATCTAGCGAAGTGGACACGTCTCATCTAATACATCAAACGTTTTTGATTGCCCATCGCACCTCGCCTCATGCGACAACGCTGCCACAAGCGAACAATTTTGGAACGACGGCAGTGAAACCGACACAATAATCTCAAGCCAGGGGTGGTAGGATGTGTTGTGTATAATCAGTTCAAGCAAAACATGGTTTGCTTACGTCGTCATCGTTACGAAGGAGTCGGAGACACAGGAGTCGGACGCCACATGATACAGACACCGAACAGCTTTCGCTGCCGCTAATATAATATGAGACAGACCAATCCCAGAAGCGACAGCCACCATCTGCGCAGCCCATCCCCACGAGGCTCGACGAAGCGGCAGTAGCCCAGGCAATAAGACACCAACCGCCCCCATCTCACATATTCTCCGATTCTAAGACGGCCGTACGAAATTTCGCGCAGGTAGACATCTGCTTCCCTGCTCGCCAAATTCTTCTATCCCACCCTCCTCCCGACCAAACGATAATCCTCCACTGCATCCCCATACACGAGGGCTTTGGCGGTGCGAACGCCTCACCTGGCGGTTGGAGGACTGATTTCCGGAGCCCAAGAAGTATACGTCTCGCCGCACGCGCCGGAACTCCCGCGAAAACTTCCTTACTTGTAATGACCTTTCTAGACATTGCCGTTAACAGAGGATAGAACTACCTCTCCCTCCACCCTTACACAGATTTTGGCGACAATTACAAACCCAATATCTCCCCACCAGACGCGTCCTCCACCACTTCTATCCCACAGTATATCCCCATCCAAGGTGCCCGGCATGTGGCGCTCGAGATACAATGCCAGATGCCATTTTGGAAAGCCCCTTTTTACTCCCGCTCCGTTTACCCAATCCTCCCGCTACCTGGCTGGCTGTGGACGTGAGCTCCTCACCCGAGCTGCAGCTCCTGACCACCACTAGGTCTCAAGATTACCTGGCGTGCCTGCCCACCATAGGGATACTCTCTAGGATTGAGCCTCGGCAGAAATAAAAGTTTTTTTCTCTCTCTCTTAAGAGCTATTTCGCCGTCGATTCCCTTCCTTTTTCTGGTGCCGGAGAGCCTTGGGAGATTGTCCTAAACATTATGCACGACGACGTAATGGTAATGTCAGGCCACATGGGGCTTGCGTGCACTCTTCGCCGCACCCAACAAGTTTTTCTCCGCCCCACATGCGTAAAACTATTCAGCTCTATGTTACTTCTTGCACCCCACGTCAACAGAACAAGCACACCCTCCCCCCCCCCTTTTTTTCCGCCAGGCCGGCTTGAGCCTATGTACCCGGCATATCGTCTTTTCGATAAACTGGCGTAGGCCACTTAAAGCCTTTTCTGGGCTGATCACAGGGAAATTGTTCGATTATTGTATGGGCGGATTACCTTCCGCGCTACGCTTAGAAGGCCTCTCTTACTTCTGAAACTGCCACAGAAATCTCGCTAATTTGCTTCGGCGCATTTCCCTACGCCATGGGCCCCCGACAGTCATAATCAGTAAGCGAGAACGCGAATTGGCTGCAGCAGTGATTGAAGAGCTTGTTCGCCTTTAGGCCGTGCGATTTCGCCACTGTTCGATCTACCATCCTCAGTCTAACGGTTTGACGCAACGAACCAACCCCACACTAAGGACCTTCCATCAAGGTAGGTCACTTCGGACCACAGAAACTGGGACGATTTTTTTCAGTCATAATATACTCATGTAACACGGAGAAGCATGAATCCACTGTTTAAGCTGACTTGTCGTCCTTTAAGCCCGTCCACTTGGTCGGGCGTAAAAGAGCCTGCATACGTGCGTACATAGAGTGACTGTAACGTCGTCCTTCTGGTGCCGTCGGAAAGTCGGGAAATATGGCCCTGGAGGCCACAGCAGTAACAAACCGGTCATGAAGGGCGCCAGACGGAATAAGGTTGTGGAGTTGAAGTGAATGCGGAAATGGGAGCCACGTGCGCGCAGCATGTCCCCAAATGCGCTAAAGGCGTCGACGTTTGCATGACCTGTGGCAGTGTGGAAGCAGAAGCAGCAAGACTTGTGCACGAGTGTTAAGCGTTGAACAGAGGATGAGATTTATTACGGGCAGCTCATCCCTGATGAGATCACGCAGAACAGGAACGAAGTTTTTTGTGGCGCCTGTATTGTAGTAGCCAGAGACTGGTGGCGAACATCTGGTTTGTTGTGTGAGACGTGTCCTTGATGTTCCTCGTGAACGATCAGTCCAATCATGGCGCGCAAGTCGAATGCCATAGAGAAGCCATCAGTCTAAATGGCTCACCGCACCCCCATAGACTGCAGTTCTTAGAGTCTCTTGCGTGTGGCTAACACTCCCTGCATGTGTGAATGGTCCTCTAGGCGGAGGGCTGGAAAGGAAACGGGGCAATTTTCTTCAGAATATGCCGAACGCGGCATTCTTCCGACATGCTGCGGTCCACTCGTCGACACGGGGACAACATATCCTCTATGTAGGACGTATAGGTGTCCGTGTGATGTTGCACTGGCTGATTGGGTTTTTTTATTGGCAGTTTCAGAGCGCGCGTAGGATGTGCCGAAACGTTAAAAACCTCCCCGAGTCGTTCAACTCCTTGTGATGAAAATTAAACCAAGTTTAGCTACCTCGATCAAAAATAATGACCTGTTCAGAATCTTGTAAGATTCATCACATCCATTGAACTAACTCGCACGGTTTGTAGGTGTCAAACCACTTTTGACGTAGTCACGGAGGCTAGCGAAAAGTGGAGGATCGCCCAGGCGGCTGGTGATAGTAATGACAGGCTGGATCGGGGCCGCAGTGTTGTTGCTCGAGTGGCTGATCGCGCGCTGCATTGGGCAGGTCCAAAGTAGTATTCTCCTACCTGATCGGAGCTCCAGTGGTGGGAAAGCGAGAGGTAGACAGCGGGATCAAACCACCCTCCACCTCTTGAAAGGCTCTTGGAGTTGCCAGGTAGGTGCCTTTATTCGTGCGGTCACAGCGCCAGGAAGACCCAGCCAGAAAGCGACGTCAATAATACTGCCGCCACCAAGATTAAGATGTTGCGATGATGATAGGGTGTAAACCCAGAGGAGGGCCATTGTCCATGTGCCCAAATGTAACCTGTCCTGCTCCTCACAATATATATATATATATATAGTGTGAGTAAAAAGTCGGATACATGGCGAGCACAATAAGAACGAAGTGTTACTCTCCTAGCCGCAATGAGACTTGCCTTCAGCAAGGTACACTTACATTATCTTGCTACCATCCAAAATTTCCAACCCATTTCTTATCTGGAAGACGGTGAGAAAGAGAGAAAGATGTTTCGAAAATTGCAAGTACGTATGCAATTGCGGCTATGGACTTGAGACAACATAAAAGCAAAGAAAGCGAAAAAAACAAGAAAAGAGAAAGACTCCGAAGGCCAGGTATCTTGTTAGCACAATGACATTGGAACTGAAGATGGTGTAGTGGCCCATGCATTAGGGCTGCACCTGCTCAGACCACGGAAGTCGGCGTTCACCTCCGAACAATGTGGTTTCAAAAAAAAGAGAAATTACAGAAAAGCATATTCACTGGAGCACGAGCGAGGCAATAAAGGAGGATTTCAACTTGTGTGCACCCTCCTTTACGTATCGGGAAGATAGACGTGGTGCCAAACGAAGCAAACTTGGAATGTTAAGCTTCAGCGGGGACATTAGTGGAAGGAGGGGGAAATAGAATCCACCGATTGGTGTGCCGGTCACCTGTCACTATATGTTTCTGTGCCGATAAAAATGAATAAATAGAGGCACCCACTCTTAATGATATCCGATTCAGTGTTAAAGGTTGCAAAGTAGCATTGGGAACGCAGCCTCCATCCCAAGGGGAATTGCATTGTCTAGCAGGATAAGGCTTATAAAGCTACTGCAATTTGCGATAGCGCCCGAATTAGCTACTGGACAATAAAAGACTGAAAATGTTTTGGGATGGAATAAAGTTTACGTTATCTATGATGGGAACAACAGTGGTAGATTTATTGGATAACATCAAATAAAAATAAATAAATATAAAAATAGAAAGGGTAATACAGTAATAAATGGTAATAATGGTAATAAATGCTAATTTTATTCCACGGATAGATAGGCCAGTTCTGCATTACTCACGTTGATCACTTACGTTACTTACGATTACTTACTTGCGTTACTTACGTTACTTAGACGTTACTTACGGCCAGTTCTGCGTTACTGCGTTACTTAGCTGACCTACACCTATAAATGAGATAGGATTCCCGTACCTCGTGCTCATGGTGGGTTTTAAAAGAAGATTCGAAAATTGTTGCTTTACGTTCATGAAGTGTATGGCCGAAACCATGCACATGTCTTCACAAAGGCAAATAAGGATAATATTTTTTATGATAGCGGTGATTAAAGAAATAGAACTGCCTACAAAAGGGCGTGTCACCCGTACCTAAATGTTGCCGCCTACATGTTGAGTTTCATTAGCGTTCTCAGAGTTAGTTTCCCATTATATTTACGTAGTAGTATGAAGCCGTGCTGTTAGCACTCTGCGGTGTCGTGCTTTGTGGACATACTTTAATTCGCGGTTTATTACAATGCCTGAAACCAGTGTTTTGAGGTTGGCTGATACGAGAGCTAGTGGGAAAGTCGCCTAGGTGTTTATTGCGTCGGTAGACATCACGTTGCGCTTCGGGTGATATACGTTTTAAGCATTCACTTTGAGTAAAGATGTTGCGGTCATGTTTTCTTAGTAGGGATGACACTTGAAGCGGACGCTGAGTGGCTTAAAACTAGGTTAGTTTGCGCATGAACGTCCCGGCTTTTTTCGTTAGCATTTTATTACGTTAGCATTGGTTTTCTCGCATAATGGCGCGCGATAAACTATTAGGAGTGTTTTTATTGTAGGCGGTGGTCTTACGTTCTTCGCAGTTTGACTTAAAATTGGCTGGGTTTGTGGAAATTCTCCTAAAAGAGCGGGCTCGAGTATAGAGCATGCTCTTCTGCAGTGTCCCGGCAGCGGTGGCTCCTTTTGAGATGGAGGCGAAATGCGGAAACGCCGATGTGTTGAAATTTCGGCGCATGTTAAAGACCCCCGGTGATTAAAATTTCTTACCTGGCTGCCTTGAAAATGCAAATAGTGGCATAGGTCTGTCGGCTTCTTTAAATATTAGTTTGAAGCCTGCCTGGCGAATTAGCAACGGTAACGTCGAGAAAGTTTGCACTGTGTTTGGTGTAGAAATGAGAAAGGAAATACTAGGATATGAACGTTATTAACTCCGCTTCCGCGTGTCATTGTCATTATGACACGCGGAAGCGTGTCATTATGTTTTGTTTGCGTCCAACTTGTGAAATTTTCTGTTATCGCGGGCATTCAGAATCACATCACTTAGGTGGAGGGTTTCTGATTCATAGGGCTATAGCCGGTAACATTGTTAAAATTAAAAACATTAACAAGGGTTCATCACATCTAGCTTTCGGGCTGAGTAAGAATCAGAAGTTCCTTAAGGAGCAGGTTTTTGCGATGCTGAGGCTGTGGACGTGTTTTATAAAAATATTGAATTGGCGCTTAGATAAGTTAAAGCTCCGTACACATACATGGGTGGCTTAAATGCAAAAATAGGGGAGCATGCGGAGTAGAAATTTGGCCTCTGTTCTCGAAACAGCCGC